>NC_091977.1:77340925-77976005 GCF_044704955.1 Pristiophorus japonicus | reverse complement strand
CTTGCGTGACACATTTGCGCTATCATGGTATGCACTTTGTGAAGCCGCCTGCTCTCTACCTGCTCATGTAGCTAAGCAGTACTCGAGATAGGTGAGTCTGCAGTGAGCCTTCAGTTACCCTCTTCAAGCCTTGCTTGATGGTTTGCACTGCTCTCTCTGCCTGACCATTGGATGCTGGTTTAAACGGGGTAGATGTGACATGTTTGATCCCGTTACGGGTCATGAATTCTTTGAACTCAGCACTGGTAAAATATGGCCCATTGTCGCTCACCAGGACATCGGGTAGGCCGTGTGTGGCAAACATGGCCCGCAGGCTTTCAGTAGTGGCAGCGGACGTGCTAGCCGACATTATCTCATATTCAATCCACTTGGGTCAAACAGCGAAGGAAATTTGTTTAAGACCTGAGCACATGAAGTGTTGTCCGCGGGCAATAGCACTTAGACGTCGTCCCAGTTCCAGCGTAACTTTCCCAGCCAGCTCCTGCCGAGCAGCGTGGGACCATCGCCCGGTACCACCCAGAGTTGTAGCTTGTGCACCGCTCCATCGTTGGAGACCTTTACGGTAGCACTGCCGATTACAGGTATCAGTTCTTTCTTGTAAGTTCTTAGTTTTGTGCAAACTGGAGTTAAGACTGCCCTTGAGGCCTTGTTGCACCACAACCTTTCGAAAGTCTTTTTGTCCATGATTGACTGGCTCGCGCCCATGTCGTCCAGCTCCATTGACACTGGGAGTCCATTTAGTTCAACATTCAGCATTATCGGGGGACAATTCATGATGAATGTGTGCACCCCATGTACCTCTGCCTCCTCGATCTGAGGCACTGGTTCATCGTGATCCTCCATGGATCAGTCCTCCTCTGCAACATGGTGGTTTGCTTGTTTAACAGGCTTTGCAGCTCACCTGCACACTCATTGGAGGTGTCCCATTGTTCCACAGCCCTTGCAAATGTACTCATTGAATTGAAATGGAAACGATGATCACCCCCGCAGCACCAACAAGGTGTTAATGGCCTTGCATTCATCACCCTTGATGGTGGACTCTGAGACATCTGTGGACGTGTAGCTGCAGGTAATTGTGACCTGCCTTGTACGTTACAATTCGAAAACAACATCACTTTGTTCACAGTACTTGTAGCAGCACTTGTGTGCTGAGAGATTTGCATCATATTGTCACTGGTGGCAATGAACGCCTGGGCTATCGCTATGGCCTTACTCAAGATTGGGGTCTCTGCAGTCAAAAGTTTGCGAAGTATGGTTTTGTGGCCAATGCCAAGTACGAAAAAGTCTCTGAGCATGTGCTCCAGATGTCCTTCCAATTCGCAATGTCCTGCAAGGCATCTTAGCTCGGCGGCATAACTTGCCACTTCCTGGCCTTCTGACCTTTTGTAGGTGTAGAATCTGTACCTCGCCATCAGAACGCTTTCCTTCGGGTTCAAATGCTCTCGGACCAGTGTGCACATATTGTCATACGATTTCTCCATGGTTTTCACTGGATTCTTTATGAGGCCATACTTTGGTGCCCCACAGACGGTGAGGAGGATCGACCTTCATTTGGCAGCGTTCTCTTCACCATCTAGCTCATTGGCCACAAAGTATTGGTCGAGTCGCTCCACAAAAGTTTCCGAATCATCGCCCTCCGAGAATTTCTCTAGGGTGCTCACTGTTCTCTGCATCTTTGGGTTTGCTATCTGTATCTCGTTGCCAGTTGGTTTGTCAGACTGAACACTGCGACCTCAAAGTAAAGTGTGATCTTAGTCTTTTATTGCAGGCCTCCAGAGTGCCTCTCCAACCTGTGAAGCCTCCTTAAATACCCGTGCTTGCAAGGGATTATGGGATGCCTTGGGACTCTAGGGGATGAGCCCTCTGGTGGCTTTACAGAGTAATTACAAGTTTACATATATAACAGTTAGTGCTTTACAGAATCCTCTCACTTCCCTCCGCCCCCCACCCCGCCGCCATCTCTGGTTACCTGCGCTGATTTCTTAATTCACCGCAAGGTTTTTCTGAGCGGACACAAGTGGCCTCATACGCTTGCCTAAGTTAATTTGGAGTAACTTTTAGCTGGCTAAACTTGCTTAAATGGCCAAAACAGGTGTAAGTGGCTGGTAACGTTCCCTTTTGAAAACAAAACAAAACTAAAAAAAAAACTAACTAACTCACTTACACTGGAGTAAATTAAAGGGGGAGAATTGCAATTTTTAAGTTACTCCAATAAAATCTAGTTGCTTGAAAAACACAGAGCAACTCCTGGAGCAATTTGGGCCCATAGAGTAAAACAATATACTGTTTTATAGTAATATGGGTGTAAATATTAGAGGTGGCCTTCGGATGCAGGGCACTGGGAAGGGGAATGACACTTTCAGGAAATGCATGCTATTTGCAGGACTTTTAATGTAAAATAGATAAATCGATATACTTTATTAGTGTGACAGAATAGAAATTGATATTTAAAAAAAAGATGATTTGATGTCCTGCGGCAGTGCTCACAAACAATTATTGTTGTTGGAATTGAGAAAGCCTCATTAGCCTTGATTTTGCAGTCAGTCACGAAGTGACGGTGCTCATTGCTGAAGAAAGCTGCCCACAAAGATCTAGCAATTTCTGTGACATGCATTTCACCTTTCACGACATTAATTTCATTCTGGTGCCACCTCTCGTGGATCTCCAGCGTCCAGCAACAGTGATGTCACCAAGCAAGCTATCACATTGAAGAATTCTCATAAGCAGCAAACCAGGAACTAAAATGCACTGATTATCCTTCAATTTTTAATCATTTTATAGAGAGTGAAATAAAGATTGGGGCAAACACAAGGGATTAAAGTAGAAGATGAAATATCAAACAAAAATTAAAAAAATAATGATTAAAAAAATCTATGGCATTTGTATCATAATGGAGAAATTAAGACATCCGACAAAATAGTATAAAATTAGTTTTTCCAGGGCCAAAAAAGTGTGTCCGGCAGTAATTTTGACTTAGCACGCCGTTAAAAATCCAATACACCTCTCATTCAACAAGGTTTAACTTTTTGAGGGGTTTTACAGTGACATTAGAGCATAAAAAGTTGAAGTTTACATCAATTCAAGTGCTTTCTAAGATTTTCATCTGCTAGGATGAACAGTGCATCCTGTGAAGGAGTGGGGAATCACTGACAGCAACTTCTGGCTTTCCACCTTTAACCAGTCAAGTGTGGAGACCAGAGGTTGCTGTCAGTTTCACAGAGTAATGGCGGTGAACGCGGACAATGTCACCATCATTACAACTGCAAATTCTGGACCATTTGAGGTGGATTGGTTTGGTCATAAACTGAGTCTGATATTTGTCTCAACAAATAGGTCCTCAATATTAGTTAAAATTCGTGGATTTTTAAAATATTTACATAGTTACTTCAACTTGCTTACTGAAACTTTCAATTGTAAATGTTATATGGTTAGGGTTATTTTAACTTATTTAAATGTTTTTTTTTTAGAGCTATAATGGCTGCCTTCTATTTCTGTTGTGGAATATTATAATTGGGTAGAATTGGTTTTATCATTTATGTAGTGAGCACAAGTTTAGGTAGTGTATGATGAAGCATGCATATAATAAAAGTGCAATATGTTGTTCTTTCCCTCCCCCATTACAAGCCTAAAGTGCATATATTTTTTTAATCATTCTCGAGATGTGGATGTAGCTGACAAGGCCGGTACTTATTGTCCATCCCTAGTTGCCCTAAGAAGGCAGTGATGGGTTGCCTTCTTAAAATATTGATAGCAGTTTGCTTGGCCGTTTCAGGTGGCAGCCAAGAGTCAACTATGTTTGTGTGGGACAGGTCGTCACATATAGGTCAGACTGGGTTAGTACTGCAGGTTTCATTCCCTAAAAAGGACATCAGTGAATCAGTTGGGTCTTTATGATAATGTAACAGTTTCATGGTCACTTTTATGGATACCAGTTTTTTACTTCCGAATATTTTCCATCTATTCATCGAATTCCACATTCTACCTTGGGCTCTCTTTTTTTTAGTTTATTATAAGCCTTTGATGTGGAAACTTATCAAAAGTTTAAAAAAAAAATCCAAATAAATAATTTGAGGGTAAAACAGCCCACTGTGCATGCAATTCTTTTTTGGACAGTGAGCAAGACTACAAAAGAAACTCCTTCTTCTCTCCCTCATAAAAAATGATATCAAATCCTCTAAACAGCAGGAAGGGACTGGACACTGTCATTGCCAGCAGTGCAACAGAATAGTGCAACAGTGCAGTTAAAAAAATGATGTCCACAAACAAAACTGACCTTTTGCTCATGTGTGACTACAAATGAAGAAATTTATCAAATTGTGCTGATTATGAAATACGTATGTTACATCTTTAAACTACATAAAATATAATTTGAATGAGTACTGTGCACCCCCCTGCCCCACCCACCATAAAAGTAACAAAAGGTAATCAAAGTTGTTTAGTTATGTCATTATCAATAGGAAGATAGTTCAACTCCACATTTTGTATAGAGAGGGGACACATAATTGGCAACCAGGTGGGTATGACTATCCAATTTACAGACCCACAGAAGGACAGCGTTATGTATTATTAAATCAAATCTGCTTGCTGGAAAATATCAGGTGGGTGCCAGCAACATTTTCCATTTTTACAATGGGGATAAACAATGCATAATTAAAATGTCATGTCAGGAAACCATATACAGCAGTATATAAATAATGCCATGCAAGATTTACTAATGGATTGATGCGATGCAAAGTATTGTGAAATGATATGATTATTCACTGACAGTTGTCAAGTTATTTGTTCCAAAGCAAACAATTCTCTATGACACATGGTTGCTTTCAGAAGAGTTCTGAATCAGTAATACAAACTTGCATGCCCATATATAGAAAAAAAATGTCCTCTGAAAATATTTACATGACGTCAATAACAGAACCCATGGTATCAAATGCTTTATAGTGAAGCACTGCATCGCCAGTTCACATATTCCCCAGCCCTGCATGAGGTAGAAAAGGCCATCCGCCAGCTCAAGAACAACAAGGCAACAGGAGCAGATGGAATCCCCACTGAGGTACTAAAGTATGGTGGAGAGGCACTATTGGCATGAATGCATGACCTCATCTCTCTCATCTGGAAGGAGGAGAGCATGCTGGGAGATCTCAGAGATGCAATAATCATGACCATCTTTAAAAAAGGAGATAAGTCCGACTGCGGCAACTACTGAGGAATTTCCCTGTTATCAGCCACTGGAAAAGTCATTGCTAGAATCCTCCTCAACTGTCTTCTCCCTGTGGCTAAGGAACCCCTCCCGGAGTCACAGTGCGGATTTCGTCCACTACGGGGTACAACGGACATGATCTTTATGGCACGACAACTGCAAGAAAAATTCAGGGAACAGTATCAACCCTTGTACATGGCTTTCTTTGACCTTACAAAGGCCTTTGACACTGTCAATCTAGAGGGACTATGGAGCGTCCTCCTCCATTTCGGCTGCCCCCAAAAGTTTGTCACCATCCTCCGCCTGTACCATGATGGCATGCAGGCCATGATCCTGACCAACGGATCCATCACAGACCCGATCCACATCCGGGGGGTCAAAAAGGGCTGCGTCATCGTGCCAACCCTCTTCTCGATCTTCCTTGCTGCAATGCTCCAACTCACACTCAACAAGCTCCCCACTGGAGTGGAACTAAACTACAGAACCAGTGGGAACCTGTTCAACCTTCGTCGTCTCCAGGCCAGATCCAAGACCATGCCAACCTCTGTCATCAAACTACAGTACACGGACGACGCTTGCGTCTGCGCACATTCAAAGACTGAACTTCAAGTCATAGTCAACATCTTCACTGAGGCAAACAAAAGCATTGGCCTTACTCTAAACATCCGTAAGACAAAGGTCCTCCAGCAACCTGACTTTGCCACACAGCACTGCCCCCCCAGTCATCAAGATCCACGGCGTGGTCCTGGATAATGTGGACCACTTTCCATACTTTGGAAGTCTATTATCAGCAAAGGCAGACATCGACGACAAGGTTCAACACTGCTTCCAGTGTGCCAGCGCAGCCCTCGGCCACCTGAGGAAGAGAGTGTTTGAAGATGAGGCCCTCAAATCTGCCACCAAACTCATGGTCTACAGGGCAGTAATGATACCCGCCCTCCTGTAAGACTCAGAGACGTGGACCATATACAGTAGATACCTCAAATCGCTGGAGAAATACCACCAACGATATCTCCACAAGATCCTGCAAATCCCCTGGGAGGACAGATGCACCAATGTTAGTGGCCTCGATCAGGCCAACATCCCCAGCATTGAAGCACTGACCACATTCGACCAGCTCCGTTGGGCAGGCCACATTGTTCGCATGCCTGACTCGAGACTCCCAAAGCAAGCGCTCTGCTCGGAACTCCTGCATGGCAAGCGAGCCCAGGGTGGGCAGAGGAAACGTTTCAAAGACACTCTCAATGCCTCCTTCATAAAGTGCGACATCCACACTGACACCTGGGAGTTCCTGGCCCAAGACCGCTCTAAGTGGAGGAAGTGCACCTGAGAGGGCACTGAGCACCTCGAGTCTCAACGCCAAGAGCATGCAGAAATCAAGCGCAAGCAGTGGAAAGAGCATGCAGCAAACCAGTCCCACCCACCCTTTCCCTCAATGACTATCTATCCCACCTGTGACAGAGTCTGTGCTCTCATATTGGACTGTTCAGCCACCAAAGAACTCACTTCAGGAGTGGAAGCAAGTCTTCCTCGATTCCGAAGGATTGCCTATGATGATGATGATGATGATGATACCATTTAAGTAAATGCTGTACTGCACTTTGATTTGGTTAAAATCAATACTACCCTTTACTTTTCAACATCTCATATGTTCACATACCTGATCTGGTCATGTGCCCACCCACTTCTTGCACTTGACAGCACTGTCACAGTTCAACAGTTCTGATAATTTAATAAGGTATGTATTAGACAGATACTTGGGAGATAGAAGGTACTTCTGTATTATTCATTACCCAGATTACATACATGATAATAGAAAGGCAGCAATGGCAATGGCTTTGATTGTAGCATTCTCAGGCCTCATTGCTTCGGCTTCTCACGGTGTCATCAGCCACATCTTAAGTGAATAGCCCTTGTCTCCAGGCAGCCAGCCGATAAGTCTGTTCAGAATTGTAGAGAGATCAAGGAGAATGGACTGGTGCAGGATGAATGGATCGTAACAGCTCACTGGGAACCTTGCTTATACCTAAAAAGAAAGAAAAACATTTATATAGCGTCTTTCATGACCACCGGATGTCGAAAGCGGTTTACAGCTAATGAAATACAATTTTTTGAAGTGTAATCACTGTTGTAATGTAGGAAATGTGACAGCCAAATTGTGCATAGCAAGCTCCCACAAACAGCATGTGATAATGACCAGATCATGTATTTTAGTGATGTTGATTGAAGGATAAATATTGGCCAGGACACCAGGAAAAAGTCCCCTGTTCTTCTTTGAAATAGTGCCATTGGAACTTTTACACCTACCTGAAAGAGCAGACATCTCATCCAAAAGACAAAAACTCCAACAGTGCATCATACCCTCAGTACTGCATTGGAGTGTCAGTCTAAATTTTTGTGTCCAAGTCTCTGGCATGGGATTTGGCCCCACAACCTCCTGACTCAGGGGCAAAGTTCCTATCAACTGAGCAGCTGACTGATTACCCTGAGTAATGATCTTATTGCAGTTGCAGACGAGTTGCAGAAGCCCTTACAGTTCACAAACACTCCTGGGAGATCTGGAGGTGCCTTGATTGCCACATGACAAAGGTTGCCAAAGTCTCATGACACTGAGTCTTAGGATGGAACTGCAACAGACAAATTAAAGGACAGAGCATACTAAAGTGCAAAGAGTGGATCCAGGGGTCTGGGAGAGATAGAAAAAACAGCAAATGAAAACAAAAATAGTAAGAGCTGCAAAAAGAGAATACAAAAATAAACTTGTGAGGGATATCAAAATTAAAAAAAAAAGGTTTTGAAATTATGTTTGAAGAAAAAGGTTAATGTGGGCCCTTTAAAAACAGATGCAGGTAATATTGCAAATGAATACAGGTGTACAAAGGAAATGGCAGCCTTGTTGAATAATTACTTCATAGTAGAGGAAGAGGATAATATACCTGACATTTCAAGGAAACCAATATTGATTGAAGGACTGGAACTCACCAAAGTTAACGTAAGCAAGAAAACAGTATTCAAAAAAATAATGGCACTAAAGACTGACAATTCCCTAAGACCTGATAGTTTCCACCTCAGGGTTTCAAAGGAAGTAGGTCAAGAGATTGCAGATGCTTTAGCCATAATCTTCAAAGCTCTCTTGATTCAAGAATTGTCCCTTTAGATTGGAAAATCGCAATTGTTATTTCAGAAAGGTGAGAGAGAAAAAACAGGAAATGATCAACCTGTTGATCCAACATCTGTTTGAGGACATTATTGGAATCTATAATTAAGCAGAAAGTGACTGAGTACTCAGAGAAATTTGAGCTGATTAGAGAGAGCCAACATGGATTTGGAAAAAATCCTGAAAGACAGGATAAGTCTACATTTGGAAAGGCAAGGATTAATTAGGGACAGTCAGTACGGATTTGTTAAGTGAAGATTGTGTTTGACTAAAATCTGATTGAATTTTTTGAGGAGGTAACGAAGAGGGTCGATGAGGGTAGTGTATACGATGCAGTATATATGGACTTTAGCAAGACTTTTGATAAGGTCCCACATGGTAGACTGGTCATGAAGGTTAAAGCCCATGAGATACAGGGCAAAGTGGCAAGTTGGATCCAAAATTGGCTTGGACATAGGAAGCAAAAGGTAATGGTTGAATGATGTTCTTGTGACTGGAAGGATGTTTCCAGTGGAGTTCTGCAGGGCTCAGTACTGGGTCCCTTGTTTTTTGTGGTATATATCAACGATTTAAATTTGAATACGGGGAGTATGATTAAGAAGTTTGCAGACGACAATAAAATTGGCTGTGTGGTTGATAATGAAGCGGAAAGTCATGGGCTGCAGGAGGATAACAATCTACTGGTCATGGAGGCAGAGCAGTGGCAAATAGAATTTAATTCAGGGAAGTGTGAGGTGATGCACATTGGGAGGGCTAATAAGGAAAGGGTATACACATTAAGCGGTAGGCCACTTAATAGTGTAGATGAACAAAGGGACCTTGGAGTGCTTGTCCACAGATCCCTGAAAGTAGCAGGCCAGGTGGATAAGGTGGTTAAGAAGGCATTTGGAATGCTTGCCTTTATTGGCTGAGGCATAGAATATAAGAGCAGGGAGGTTATGTCTAAATTGTATAATATTTTGATTAGGCCACAGCTGGAGTACTGTGTGCAATTCTGGTCGCCGTATTATAGGAAGGACGTGATTGCACTAGAGAAGGTGCAGAGGAGATTTACGAGGATGCTGCCTGGAATGGTGAATCTTAGTTATGAGGACAGATTGGATAGGCTGGGTTTGTTCTCATTGGAACAGAGGAGGTTGAGAGGAGACCTTATTGAGTGTACAAAATATTGAGGGGCCTGGACATAGTGGATAGTAAGGGCTTATTTCCATTGGTGGATGGGTCCATTATGAGCAGGCATAGTTTTAAGGTGGTTGGTGGAAGGTTTAGAGGGGATTTGAGGGGGGGCTTCTTTACGCAGAGGGATCTGAAATTCGCTTCCTGGAAGAGTGGTGGATGCAGAAACCCTCACCATTTTTAAGAGATGGTTGGATGGGCACTTAAAGTGCCGTAACCTGCAGAGTTACGGACCTAGAGCTGGTAATTGGGATTAATCTGGATGACCTTTTGTTGGACGGCACCGATATAATGGTAAGTACTGCAGGGAATAGAATACGGCCAGGGTGATCTCCTGGACTAGTTTCGATCACCTGGATGGGTCGGAGAGAAATTTTCCCATATTTCTTCTCCCCAAATTGGCCTGGGTTTTTATCTGGTTTTTGCCTCTCCTAGGAGATCACATGGCTCCGGTTGGGGTGGAGTGTAGAATGTTTCAGTATAAGAGATGTCGCAGTTGTGTGAGGCAGACTGGTTTGGGCTGGATGCTCTTTGCCTTTCCGTCATTGTTTATAGGTTTATATGTAACCTTTAGGGCTGCTGACCAAGGGCTGTGCGGTTCTTTGTCAGCCGGCGTGGACACGATCGGTCGAAGTGACCTCCTTCTGCACCGTAAATTTCTATGTTTCTATGTTTCTATGTTTCTAAAGGGTAGATCATGTTATTGAACCTAATCTATTTATTTGAGGAAGTAACTAAAGTAGTAAACAAGGAAATGCCTATGGATGTAGTTCATATGGACTTCCTGACAGCATTCGATAAGGTTCCATATAAGAGACTATTAGCTAAACTTAAAGCCCATGGAATTGAAGACAAATTATTGACCTGTTTAGGAGATTGGCTAGGCAGTAGAAGACTGGATAACCCCCAAAAACAAGCACAGGGATCGCAATGCGCAATTAACCCACACCCGTTGATTGCAATGAAGGTAGGAGGCCAACTTTGTGTTGCCTACTCATTTCCATGATTGCTTCATGCAGCCAGCACACCCCGCATTGTTAATTAGCTGCACGCATCAGCAAGGTGCCCAATATCGTGAGTGCCTAGCACTACTTAAACTTAGACTGCACTTCTTAAAGGGGAGGTGCATTGTGGCTGTTGGTTGTGCTGAGATAATTCTGTATATTGTGCTGTGGAAGAATCAACAATGGCTGACCATGGAAAGAGTATGCAACAAGGTTTTTGTAAGATGCAGGTCTTGGTGAAATAGGTGGAAAGAAAGAGAGATGTCCTGTATCCTCAGGTTGGCTAGAGACCTCCAGACACATGCTCAGAAGGTGGAGGCCAATGCCAGGAATGTAGCTCCAATGCCTTGGATTAGGTGTAGGAAGAAGTTTAATGATCTCACATGATTTGTCAAGGTCAGTGAATGCATCTTCAAATGCACTCTTCTACCAACTGCAGCACTATCCTTATCCACTGCTCAATTCACTACACCCCCAAAACTCACCTACCAACAAACTCTATCAATCAGGACTTATACCTAACATTCATATCCTTTACCTTACTCTCACACACTTAGCACTGCTGCAAGCCTCACAGCCTCAGCTTGCACACAATAGCAGCTATTCATCATGACAGCTACATCACCCAAACCTATTGTACAACACTCACTGACACACTTCCCTCTTTCTTGCAGGAGAAGGTGGCACACAACAGGAGGCAGCAAGAGGTAATGCAAGGGGGAGAGGCGCACCTGCATATTTTAACCCCCATGGGCCAACATCCCCAGCATCGAAGCGTTGACCACACTCGACCAGCTCCATTGGGTGGGCCACCTCGTCTGCATGCCCGACACAAGACTCCCTAAGCAAGCGCTCTACTCTGAACTGCTACACGGCAAGCATGCCCCAGGCGGTTAAAGGAAACATTTAAAAACAACCTCAAAGCCTCCTTGATAAAGTGCAACATCCCCACTGGCACCTGGGAATCCCTGGACCAAGACTGCCAAAAGTGGAGGAAGAGCATCCGTGAGGGTGCTGAGCACCTCGAGTCTCATCGCCGAGAGCATGCAGAAGTCAAGCGCAAACAGCGGAAGGAGCGTGCGGCAAACCAGACTCCCCACCCACCCGTTCTTCCAACCACTGTCTGTCCCACCTGTTACAGACAGTACAGTCACCTGAGAACTCACTTTTAGAGTGGAAGGAAGTCTAGTCGATTTCGAGGGACTGCCTATAATAATGATGGAGGAGACAGTGCTGGCCATTATTGGAAGAGCCATTGATGAGCCCATGGCCACCAGTTGGGCTGAAGCGATTGAAGATGAGGGTAACCGCATACCTAATTCTCCTTCTCTCATGCCACTTCTCCATCATCCCTCAATCTCTTCTGACTTACAAGCTGCAAATGGTTTAAGCCTGCACTTCTTGCATTCTCCTCTCTCTTCAGCACAGCCCAACCCTTGTCCCTTTTTCATTTCAGATTACAAAGAACTGGAACCTGCCCAGACAGTGGAGGAAGAACAAGAAGAAAATGAAGATGAAGAGACACTGTCACTCGATTTCATAGTCGCAGCCATCAGCTCAGATACTGACACTGTGCATAATTTAAAGGATAGGATAGAGGCAGAATCTTCACGCGGTGAGACACTGTATACCAGTGTGCTGGAGCCAGGGCTGGGGGAAAGGTGCCAGCTCGCCGGAATGCAAGGTTTCAATCTAGTTCTGCTGCAGAAGACTCAGATGAGGACTTTGATAGACCAGGCTACAGAAGTGCATGCTCTTTTTAAATGGTGAGAAATACTAAATGTTCGTGTTTGGAGAGAATTAGGTGTCCTTGTACAGGAAACACAGAACGTTAGCAACAGCAAGCAATTAGGAAGGCAAATGGAAGATTGGCCTTTATTGCAAGGGGGTTGGAGTACAAGAGTAAGGAAATCTTAATAGAATTATACAGGCCTTTGGTGAGATCACACCTGGAGTACTGTGTACAGTTTTGGTTTCCTTATCTGAGAAAGGACATACATGCTTTAGAGGTGGTACAGCGAAGGTTCATGTGACAAGGTTGTCCTATAAGGAGAGATTGAGTAGATTAGACCAATACTCTTTGGAGTTTAGAAGAATGAGAGGTGATCTCATTGAAACATAAAATTCTGAGGGGCATTGACAGAGTAGATGCTGAGAGGTTGTTTCCCCTGGCTGGAGAGTCCAGATCTAGGGGGCATAGTCTCAGGACAAGGAGTTCGCCATTTAAAACTGAGACGGGGAGGAATTTCTTCACTCAGAGGGTTGTGAATCTTTGAAATTTTCTACCGCAAGGGGCTGTGGAAGCTGAGTCGTTGAGTATATTCAAGGTTGAGATAGATAGATTTTTGGACTCTAGGGGAATCAAGAGATAAGGGGATCATGTGAAAAAGTGGAGTTGAGGTCAAAGTTCAGCCATGATCTTATTGAATGGTAGAGCAGGCTCGAAGGACCATCTCGCCCACGCCTGCTCCGAATTCTTATATTCTTATGTGTGGCTGATGGGTTTACACATCTAAATGCTTGGTACACTGGGAAGCCTGCCAGAAAGCCTGCATTCAATGTCAAGGAGCATGGAGGAGTCTGGCATCAACTTGGCACAGGACTTTGCGCAGAGCTTGGAGCCCATCCTTTCCAACATCGAATGGGTGTCCACTCCCATCAACACACTTGTGGAGCCAACCATGATACAGCATCTGATGGCTGATGTCTCAGCTTCCATACGCAGCATCTACCCAATGTCTGAGTGCTGCAGTGGAAGCTCAGACTGCTCTCATGCAATCTCAGTTTGCTGCCATGGAAGCTCGGACTGTACCATCATGGATGTGGATACCCTTGTACAAAGGGGCTTCCAGGGCATCACAGCACTCCAGAAATGTGTTCTCCAACAGATTACGAGGTTTACTCAGGCACCGCACTGGGAGAGAGGCAGGAGCTCCATGGAGTATGAACCTGCTGCACTCTCTCAGGATGACAGCATTTATGTTTCCACCCCTGCCACTTCACCAGTGCCCTTGCTGTTGCCTGTCAGCCAGCCAGCCCAGACTGCTGCAGCCAAGGCTGAGATGGTGTAATCTGCAGCCAGGCTTTCTAGGCCCCGAGCTGCTTGCGATCACCCCCTAAGGCTATCTGGAGTCTTCTCCACTGAAAGTCAGCAGCCTTCCACCAACCATGCTGTAACCACTGGGGAAGAACCTCATTGGCACACTATGTCAGGCAAAAGGCACATGAAAGAGGCACTAAGATAATGCACAAGTGTGATTACTTTATTTTGTAAGCACTATGACATGATTTAATTTATACATTTGGATTGTAATGTGTATTTTGTGTTGGCTTTTATTTTTGCATTGTTGGAAAGTAACTGAGGAAAGGTAAGGAGTGTGAGTCTGTTGGTGAATGGGGAATTTGAGTTGGGATTATTGGTATCGCTCATGAATTATTTATTCACATACAGCCAGGGCAGAAAGGGGCTGTTAAGGTCCCTTCCTCTTCCTCCTCTTCTGCTATCTTCTCTTCCACCTTCTCCTCTTCCTCTGCCTCCTCATCATTCTGCTCCC
The DNA here is from genome assembly GCF_044704955.1 of Pristiophorus japonicus. NCBI lineage: Eukaryota > Metazoa > Chordata > Chondrichthyes > Pristiophoridae > Pristiophorus > Pristiophorus japonicus. Next base: position 77,961,917 of record NC_091977.1, on the reverse strand, counting down.
GCTCGTCAAGGGTGGGACTAACAAATCTAGAGCCCCCTTGATGTCAAGGGGCAGACAGGGTAGGATAAAGAAAAAAATGGAGGCTTATGACAGTTACCGAGGGCTTAATACTGCAGAAACCCTAGAGGAGTATAGAAAGTGCAGGGGTGAAATGAAAAAGGAAATTAGGACAGCAAAGAGAAAGCATGAAAAAATGTTGGCAAGTCTATTCCCTCATGATGGCAAGGTTGTGCAGCATGCACCATACCACGACAAATCTTGAGATCCGCTCAGCTAAGTATTGCAAGAGTTCCCCAGAGCAGCCCAGGCAGTGGAACCGTTGCTTGAAGATGCCGATGATGTGTTATTTAAGATTCCTTGTGACACTTGTTGTATGCCCCCTGCTGTGCACATGTGTGTGGGTTCTGGACCAAAATAATGAGCCACGTCTTGAGTTGATAACCCTTTTCGCCCAATAGCCACCCTTTGGTTTGCCGTGGTGGTTGAAATATAGCTGACACAGAGGACTGCCGCAGAATGAACAAATTGTGACTTCTGCCAGGATACCGAGCATTGACCTGCATGATGTGCTGCCTGTGATTGCACACATTGAGGGAGTGGTATCTCTTTCAGTTCAGGTACATGGCCGAGTTCACATGAGGCGCACATAAAGCAATGTGTGTGCAGTCAATGGCACCCTGCAGTGACCTCCCTTATGCAGTAGTTCACTTCAAACTGTGAAATGTTGCCTATATCTCCAGCAACAGCATAGAAGGGGCCAAATGCATAAAAGTTTAGAGCCAGGGTCACCTTCACAGCTGCAGGCAATGTAATCCTAGCCCTGCTCTGAGGCTGGATTGTGGCTGCAGTAGCTCAATTAATCATTTCTGAGATCAATAGATTTTTGCTAGCCAGTGGTATTAAGGGATATGGAGCCAAGGCAGGTGGATGAAGTTAGGATACAGATCCGCCATGGTCTCATTGAATGGTGGAATAGGCTCGAGGGGCTGAATGGCCTACTCCTGTTCCTATATTTCTTTGTTCTCTGGGCTTGAAATCTCAACAGCTTTGGCCTGATGACTTTCTCCCACAAGTAAAAGCATCTAAGGGGACTAAGCAAAGAACTGGCTGGTGCTGCTTTCCTGAAATAAGGCAGAAACATTGGCGCTACCTTCCACGAGTCATAGGAACAGGATATTGGTTACCACTGATCTGTAGGAAAACAGGCCTTGTAGAATTACTGGAATAGAGTATCATGAATATTCTGCAAACCCACTGAAATTGTACCCTGGAGAGTTTAGAATCTGGTAGATACTGTTCTCTCTAGTCCGTCATCCAAGGTCTAAATATCACCAGCCAAAGCCTGCTTGTTGGAAATGATGAATGCTCTCTAGACCTCTGTGTTCTGAGGGACATCAGCAAAGATTCCAGCGGCTGTTACTTCTTCCAGGCTGCTCTGCATCATTGAGAAGCCGTCTCTAACGTTATCGCAAAGGAAAGTATCAGACTCTGCCACAAGCCCTGCCATCTGCTTTACATTTTTGGAGAGGCTTTTCATGCCTTCCCTGGGTAGGTTAGTTGAGTGGGCAAATGCATGGCAGATGCAGTATAATGTGGATAAATGTGAGTATATCCACTTTGGTGGCAAAAACACGAAGGCAGAATATTATCTGAATGGTGGCAGATTAGGAAAAGGGGAGGTGCAACGAGACCTGGGTGTCATGATACATCAGTCATTGAAAGTTGGCATGCAGATACAGCAGGCAGTGAAGAAGGCAAATGTTGGCCTTCATAGTAGGGGATTTGAGTATAGGAGCAGGGAGGTATTGCTGCAGTTGTACAGGGCCTTGGTGAGGCCTCACCTGGAATATTGTGTTCAGTTTTGGTCTCTTAATCTGAGGAAGGACGTTCTTGCTATTGAGGGAGTGCAGCGAAGGTTCACCAGACTGATTTCCGGGATGGCAGGACTGACATATGAGGAGAGACTGGATCGACTGGGCCTATATTCACTGGAGTTTAGAAGGATGAGAGGGAATCTCATAGAAACATATAAAATTCTGAGGGGACTGGATAGGTTAGATGCAGGAAGAATGTTCCCGATGTTGGGGAAGTCCAGAACCAGGGGACATAGTCTAAGGATAAGGGGTAAGCCATTTAGGACTGAGATGGGGAGAAACTTCTTCACTCAGAGAGTTGTTAACCTGTGAAATTCCCTACCGCAGAGAGTTGTTGATGCCAATTAATTGGATATATTCAAGAGGGAGTTAGATGTGGCCCTTACAGCTAAAGAGTTCAAGGGGTATGGAGAGAAGGCAGGAAGGTGGTACTGAGGTGAATTATCAGCCATGATCTTATTGAATGGTGGTGCAGGCTCGAAGGCTTGAATGGCCTACTCCTGCACCTATTTTCTATGTTTCTATGTTTCTATGAGTTTTATGCTCTGCTAATGGACTGCCATTTGCTTATCCTCCAATCAGAAACATCCTTCTTCCCCTTTTACTATTTCTTCCTCTGGGTTCCCTGAGTGTCATGTAGCTCCCAGTGTCCATTCCTCAGCTGAACTCTTTATATTCCTTTGAATGACCATATCTGTACTGATGAGTGTGGGTGAGAGAATGGATGACGGTGGGACAAGTTGCTGCTGTTGCGGTTCTTGACAATAGGACACTTTCTCTCTCTCTCTCTGCTTCTTTCCTGTTCCCAGCTCCTGTAGAGAGAAAAAGCTAGAAAAAATGCAATCACTTTCCTGCTAGCCACTATTTGCTTACCACCTTGCTCATGTAAATATGTCTTCTGAGTATGAACATCAGAAAATTGAAATTTTTTTCAAATTGCACTTATTCTGTACAAGCAACTGTGGGTGCAGGATCTTGCATGCCTCCTTTCCCTGTTGCCTCAGCTGAGTGGGATCTGAGTACCTCAATTATCATTCCCTCCTGCTGAGTTAATGGACGAATATCTGCTGTTCCCCCTCCTGCAGCTTATCATCCCTGTAAATTGTGTGCAATTCAACTTTTCCAACATGAGAACACGTTCAGTTGATTTATTTGCCAACTATTGGAGAATTCGTATCAGTTCTGTTATGTAGTCCCCATGGAGAGAATTATTCTTGTAAAGATATTCCATGCATTGCAGGATTCTCCAATAATGTAATGCAACTGGTTCCAATGAAGGAGTCCATACAGTTTATTTAGTTCATGTGTTAATACCATTAAATGTGCGACTACACTTCATGGAGGTTATTTTGGCCAAAGGGTGAAACCAGGCACTAAATGGGTACAGTGATAATAAGACACGCCTGTTTGAATATCTGGATGTAACATACATTTGAATTTGCATGGAGGTGCTAAACCAGACAATCAAATCCTGATTTGACACAATTTTTATGAAACAGTATATGTGGGCTGAACACACCCACTACCACTGAAAGTGCGGAATGTGCTGACTTACTAATACACAGCAGCACATTGCAGAATGGCTCAGGGACTGAGGGAGAGAGCGCACAGGTTATCGGACATGGCACTGGTGATCCTGGTGGAGGAGGTCCAGAGTAGAAGGTAAGACCCATACCCGCAGGGGTGAAGGATGTCACCTCGCCCTCCTGTCCCTTGCTCCTTCAGCAGGAGTTGCTGCTCTGCCCAATCTCAAGTCCTCCTCCTCATCCAGAGCAAGATGCCCATGACCAAGCACTCCTTTTCTCCTGGTGACTCCTATAAAGTGACCAATAAGTGGAGTAGCACAGCACCTACTCTTTATCGGTGAAGTCCTCAGAGAATAAATGTCGGTGAAGTCTTGACAAAGTGTACTAGAAAGTCTCCCAATGTGTTTCAGAGATCTTCATAGCTCCAGCAGCAAGTGAACATGGATGATGAGTGTCCCTTTATGTAGTGCTAGAAATTCTTGGCAATTACATGTTTACTCCCAAACAGCTGGCCGTGGTTAGGACAGGGCGTTAGGACAAGTGCTAGCCACCAAAATGCCATGAAGCCTCCTTAATATGTGTTAGCAGGCATTTTAAGGGACAATCAGCCCCTTAGCAATCCTCCGGGCAACCGTTCCTAGCACAGGCATCGATTCCTTTACCAAGATGGTGTTTTGTGCTAAACAAGGGCTAAAGTGGCATTTCAGCTTAAGACCCCATCTTGACCACCTAGGAGGATCTTTAACACCAGAACATGCTACCGAAAATCATCCCCTTAGGGTGAATATCAAGCTGTAGTCTGTAAAATATAAAATATAAAATATAGGTGATTGGCAGATTGCTACCATCATGCTTACCTTTTCTGATCTTGCAAGATGATTAAATTTCTTCCTGCACTGAAAGGTAGTCCTGTGAGCTAGGAATTTACCATTCGTTGCATGTGTCATTTCCTTGAACATGGCCCTAGCTGCTGTATTGGCAGGTCTTACCTCCTATTCCCAATTTTCCATCCCTCGTGTACCTAATTTCAGTTAGAAGAATATTTACATAAATCTTTGACAGGTTTCAGGCTCTCTTTGTACTGGATCCTGTTGGAGTCATGAATTTAGGTGACTACCTTCTGTTTCTGCTTTAAGAGCAGTCCAGTTTTCAAGGCTGCAGCTACATTCTTAAATACTCCACCACCCACCAATCTCACACAGACATAGGAGTCAATATTAACCCCCACCACGGTGGGCGGGAGAGGGGCCGGTTAACAAGGTTAAATTGGGTAATGCAACCTCAATTCACCACATACAAGGCTGCCGCCATTTTTATGGCGACGGTTTGCATGACATGCCTGCGTCCTATCTTGGTGAGGCGGGATACTTCATTATAATATTTAAATCAGGCAGTTGGGAGCTTGATTTAAATATAATAGTTGCCGGTCGGGTTTTGCCAGGTCTCGGGATCCCGAGCCTCCTGCTCTGTGATCATCTGAGCCATTCCTCCCACCAAGCCCAAACTATCATGATTAGAAGAATTCCAATCAATTCTCATCCTCCCATTCATAATCCCAATTAATGCCAACATTTAGAGTCATCCATCACAAACTCGGCAGTGTTAAATCTGTTACATTTCAAATCTGGCGAACCACTTGAAAGGAAGGGTTCTTTCAAGCCAACATTTGGCTGGAGGAAATGCGACTTTGTCTCGTTACCTTTCCCACCCGACAGCCGGCCAGTCTGTCAATTTGACCGACTGGCAAGTGGGAAGTGCAGACAAAAAAAACGATAATGAAGCCCTGCTGTTAATTTTGGCAGGACCTTTGTGCCCCTGGGAGTTCCAGGTTTGCCCCATCGTTCCTGCCAGCCCCACCGCACACCACCCCCCTCACCATTCCTCCGCTTCCTCCCCGCCTTCCTGTAAATATCGGAGCTATATTTTCTGATCCACCTGTCAAAATGCATCAATTTCTGGTGGGACTTGCGTCTTTTTCTTACCCAGCAATATTAAAATTAGATGACCCAGTGACTTCTGATGGAGTCAGTACTGTGGCCATCAGGTGGGCAGAAGTCCCACTCCGTTCATGTACGATAGTAGATTGCAGGACTCACAATTTCAGACTCATATAGATCACAGCATTTGGCTTATTGTGCCTGTGTCAGTGCTAGCTCTTTAATTATAATCATCTAATCCCAGTTCCTTGCCATTTCCACATATCTGCTTGCATTCTTCCTTTTTAAGTATGTATTCAGAGTTTCGGCACAAGTCTGATAGAACCCCTGAGGAAATTTGAGGACCATGGTGTCAGCTGTGGCTCAGTGGTAGCATTTTCACCTCTGAGTCAGAAAGTTGTGGGTTCTACTCCAGAGACATGAGCACATAATCTAGGCAGTACTGAGGGAGTGCTGCACTATCAGAACTGCCATCTTATGTATGAGATGTTAAACCAAGGCCCATTTTCCCTCACAGTTAGACATAAAAGATCGACTGGCACTATTTGAAGAACAGGAGGGGAGTTCTCCCCAGTGTCCTGGCCAACATTTATCCCTCAACCAACATCACTAATAAACAGTTCATCTGGTCATTATTTCATTAATGTTTGTGGGACCTTGCTGTGCGTAAATTGGCAACAGCGACTAAACTTCAAAATTATTTCATTTATTGTAAAGTGCTTTGGGGCATCCTGATGCTGTGAAAGGCGGTATATCAATGCAATTTATTTCTTTAAGTTTTAGGTGTAGGTCCAAAACAGTTTTGATGGAGGGTCTACACCTGAAACATTAACCTGTCTTTCCTTATTTAAAAATACGTCGTCAGAACTGCTTTTTACATTAACCCGCACACTGATTGAAATGCATTTCCTGTGGCTGTGGCAGAAACTTAGTGTGCAATATAATCCTACATAACCGGAGTCTCTTATACAAAAGTCAAATGTGATAGGACCCCTGAAGAAAAGATTTATTTTTAATTGAATTGGTCCCTTCCATAGATGACTGATGGAGGAGCATTAGGGGTCTGTGAGTGGGGCATGAGCAACCTCCCCCCAACAGCAGGCAAATGGCAGATTAGGTGCCTTCGCACGCACCTCGCAAACTCTGGCAGGGTCAAGGCTGGAGGGCAGAAGCAATGCATTTTCTTGTTTCAGATGATGGCAGACTACTACTTATTTCCAACACTTTATGTTTTTGTTTCAGAGTTACAGCATTTACAGCTTCTTTTTTTTATTTTTATCTCAATTTAAATTGCATTTGAGCTCCTTTACAATCTGCTCTCGCTGTTGGTTTTAGTGGCCTTGTGCTAAAATTCAATCTGCACTACATCTTGGTTTTGCTGACAGAGGGGCTGGGATATGTTTAGTTCGATCAGTTTGGCTCAAAGAAGGGATAGTTTGCAGTCCTTGCTATGTTGAAAATTTATTGATATACAGGATATCATCGAAAGTGGCCTTTAATGCCTACAAAATCCTGAAATTTGATTCGGAAGGCTTTAGGCCGGACAAGGGCTCTCTGATCATTATCATGCCTGAGGTGATATAAAATCCAAGCTGCATAGGGATCATTTTGACTTTGGATGATAGTATAAACCATGACATTGGCTCAGCCACATATTAAACACCCCTCCTGATTTTTGGTTCCATTGACTTCAATATAAACAGAAATCAGGGGAGGCATTTAACAGGTGGCTGAGCTGATATCACCTGGTTTACACTATTGTGTAAAGTCAAAATTAACCCCCATAACTCTAGAAATCAGCATGGCCTCCAGTGAGCAGGCAGGAGAACTCTAGTCAGTCCGACCATGTAATCAATGACACTGTTCTTCTATCAGTGAAGTTCATAATTGCTCAGAATGGATTTGGACACATTGGAGCAAATATTAAGTTTATGCGTACAACAGGTGGTTGACAGGAAGAGCATACCCATTGCCCATCCGTTGTTTCCACCACGAGGCCCAAGTTTCATTTGCAACCTGCCAGGAAGCTCACTGGTTGGCGATGTTGGGATGTCAGCCGGAGCTGGCCACCAGTTGAGAGTGTGGCCAAGTGGATGCAAGGCTCGGGGAGGGCCTCCCATGGACTGACAGTGGGTTGGAGTTTTCTTGTGGGCACAGGAGGAGAATTCCTGCTCCTCCTGAGCCCACTGAAACAAAAATTAAAAATATCATAAGCTATTTTTCGAGTGGCCTCCTACGGCCCATTTATCGACCTCTGATTAGGCCACCTAGTGCCAGTACAAATCGGCTGAGTGTCAGCGGTGCACGTTCTGCCCATTTGTACATCAAACTTGCAGGTACATCATAGGACTCTGATTTAGGAACATAGGAACAGCAGGAGGCCATTCAGCCCCTTGAGCCTGTTTCGCCATTCAATCAGATCATGGCTGATCTGTAGCCCAGCTCCATTTACCCACTGAGGTACAGATCAGCCATGATCTGGTTGAATGGCGAAACAGACTCGAGGGGTTGAACGGCCTACTCCTGTTCCTTTGTTTCTATGTTCCAATATTTGCATATTATAAGTGGCCTCCCACATGAAATGTGCAGGCACTCCTTCTCACAGCCCTACCGAAGATGGTGGCAGCCAGAAGGGCAGTGTAAATGGGTCAGTAAGTGACCCAATGCTATTTTCAGCTCATTACTATTCCATTTACGTCAGGCGGAGACACTTAAAATTGCTGGAATGTTGTCTCTTTTATCTTTCAAACTTTCGAAGAGCACAATTATTTTGTGCAGGCTTGGAAAAGATCTTCCTTGTAACCTGCAAGCATGGCTTTCAGTTGAAATTTCTCTGAATGACATTGACACCAGCTCTCTGGCACCTCCCAGATCATTTGCTTTCCTTTGTGATTGGTGTAATTTGATACTGTTCATTAGAAACACTCTCATCCTCTTTTTCTGATAATTTTGAATGTCTTGAGCAGAATTTAAGGAAATAACCGAACTGACACTTTTGTGGTAACTATTAGTGGTACTGTCTTTCAGATACACCAAGGACCTACCTCCTTGTTCAGCTCAACATGAATCATCCCATATCACTATTCCAAGAAGAGTTCTCCTGGTGTCATCAGTCATAGGCAGTCCCTCGGAATCGAGGAAGACTTGCTTCCACTCTTAACATGAGTTCTTAAGTGGCTGTACAGTCCAATACGAGAGCCACAGTCTCGGTCACTGGTGGGACAGATAGTCATTGAGGGAAGGGGTGGGTGGGACTGGTTTGCCGCATGCTCTTTCCGCTGTATACATGTTGATTTCTGCATGCTCTCGGCGATGAGACTCGAGGTGCTCAGCGACCTTCCGGATGCACTTCCTCCACTTAGGACGGTCTTTGGCCAGGGACTCCCAGGTGTCAGTAGGGATGTTGCACTTTATCAGGGAGGATTTGAGGGTGTCCTTGTAACGTTTCCCCTGCCCACCTTTGGCTCATTTGCCTTGAAGGAGTTCCGAGTAGAGCGCTTGTTTTGGGAGTCTCGTGTTTGCCATGCGAGCAATGTGGCCTGCCCAGCGGAGCTGATCAAGTGTAGTCAGTGCTTCAATGCTGGGGATGTTGGCCTGATCGAGGACGCTAACATTGGTGCATCTGTCCTCCCAGAGGATTTGTAGGACCTTGCGGAGATATCGTTGGTGGTATTTCTCCAGCGACTTGAGGTGTCTACTGCACATGGTCCATGTCTCTGAGTCATACAGGAGGGCGGGTATTACTACAGCCCTGTAGACCATGAGCTTAGTGGCAGTTTTGAGGGTCTGGTCTTCAAACACTTTTTTCCTCAGACGGCCGAAGGCTGCACTGGCGCACTGGAGGCAGTGTTGGATCCCATCGTCAATGCCTGCTCTTGTTGATAAGTGGCTCCCGAGGTATGGGAAGTGATCCACGTTGTCCAGGGCCGCGCCATGAATCTTGAAAACTGGGAAGTAGTGCTGTGCGGTGAGGACAGCTTTGTCTTACAGATGTTTAGCGGTAAGGCCCATTCTTTCGTACGCCTCAGTAAATACATCAACGATGTCCTGGAGTTCAGCCTCAGTATGTGCGCAGGCACAGGCGTAATCCACATACTGTAGCCTCCTTCTCCAGCATGAGGTGAGTACCATAGCTGTGACCCCCTGACCTCCCACTCTGAACCCCAGTGGGCCCCTGACCCTCTCCTGGTGTATTCCCTCAATCAATACTAAGAAAATGAACTGGTCATTTATCTCATTGCTGTTAGTCAGCCTTTGCTGTGAATGAAATGACTGCTGTGTTCACTCATGTGCACCTGAAGTGCCGTAACCTGTAGGGTTACGGACCTAGAGCTGGAAAGTGGGATTAAGCTGGATAGCCTCTTGTTGGCCGGCATGGACACGATGGGCCAAAATGGCCTCCCTCCGTGCTGTAAACTATGATTCTATGATTCTATGTAGCAAAGGAAAGAACAAAAGAACATAAGGAACAGGATCAGGAGTAGGCCACACAGCCCTTCGAGCCTGCTCTTCTTTTCAATATGATCATGGTTGATCTTCAACCTCAACTCCACTTTCCTGCCCTATCCCCATATCCCTCGATTCCCTTAGAGTCCAAAAACCAATCGTTCTCAGCCCTGAATATACTCAATGACTGAGCATCTCCAGCCTTCTGGGGTAGAGCATTCTAAAGATTCACAACTCCGTGAGTGAAGAAATTTCTCCTCATCTTAATCCTAAATGGCTGACCCTTTATCCTGAGACCATACCCTATGTAACAGAACTGCAAAGTAATTAATTGTATGAGAAGTATATGGGAAGTGCCAAGAGACATACTTAGGTACTATCTGCAAGTTATTTTTTCTTTCTTTCTTTAAGAACACAGTAAATTCCAGAGGAAAAAAAATACATTTTTGGTTGAATAAACCCATCTTCTTTTAGTTGATTTCATGATCTGATTCATATTCCACAATTTCCTCTTTCTCCATGACCATGCCTAATATCAGCTTTGGCTCAATGTGTAGCACACTCACCTCTGAGGTTAAAAGGTTGTGAGTTCAAGTCCCACGCTAGAAACTTGAGCACATAAAGTGCAGCACTGTTGGAGGTGCCTCAATCAACATAACAAAAACAGATCGTTTGGTCATTATCACATTGCTGTTTGTGGAAGTTTACTGTACGCAAGTTGGCTGCCACATTGCCCAAATTACAACAGTGACTACACTCCAAAAGTACTTCATTGGCTGTAAAGTGCTTTGGGACATCCAGTGGTCAAGAAAGGTGGCCCGGCCCGGAAATCGGCACAGTCCCGGCCTGCAAGACCATCTGCAGGCCGGGGCCATTAGAGGGAGCTGCGTGCGGTGGCATACCACTGCAGGAGGGCGACGGACACAAAGTCCAATCGCTGATTGCAGTGCGGGCAGGCACAGCAGGAGGGGCGAAGGAGCGGCAAGCGTTTCTAGAAGGAAGTGACCGGGGCCCAGGAGAGGCGTGAGTCTGGGGCCCAGAATAGGTGAGGGCCCAGGGGCAGCACGAGCCAGCCCACACTGCAATACATGTGCGCGCTCGGCCCGTGCAGCAAAGCTAGTCTTCAGTCTTCTTGGGTAATCCTTGCCACTGTACCAAGACCGAGCTCTGTCAAGCCTGTGTGGTGGCTGCTGTGCAACGGTCACCACACGTTAAAAAAAATCCAAGCACAAGCATCTTCCACCCTTCACGATGTAGTTTGGGATCTGGAATATTAGGTCCTTCATTGAAACACCTGTGAACTCATTCCTTTTTTGGCGTGGAAGCAAGTCATCCTCGCTTCGAGGGACTGCCTATGATGATGATATAAATGCAAATCTTTCTTCAGTGGTGTGTCAAGCATTTTGCCTCAATGGCCTTCCCTTGTAACTTATTCTACATGTCTAGTTCCCTTTGTGTGAAATAACTCTGCTTTCAGTCTCTCAAGAACAATAGCCTTCAAATGGATGGTCACTCTTCCTGCACACAGTACTCCTGCTGATGGTAATATGCCTCTCTGGGTAGCAATACAGAAACGTATTCTGCTGAATTAAGCTTTTGCATCTTTAGAGAGGGGGCTCCTCCAGAACAGTCCAAATGGTTGAATCTTTACTCAAGGATATCAAATGTTCTCTGATAGTGTTCAATGTTGTCTGAAACACCTCATTTAGTGTGTGCTTACTCAAAGTCTGGGGTTTGTGCCAAGATTTCAGGAACCATGTCTTCAGTCCAAAGCCATGGCCCCAAAGAGGAATACTTTTATCGAGTCATCATGTTCGAAGGCTTTTGGCAGACAAACTTGATTTCAAATAAATAAATCACGAGTTTTGAGTTGAACAGTAAAAGTGGCAATTATTTACAAAATCTCATGCTTGGCATTGCACAATATTTACACATTTACAGAACAATATGTGATTCATGCAAGCAAGAAAATATGCTGTGGGAGACACTGCCTTTGATATACAGTTTCCGCTCCAAACTCATGGGGATATCCAACAGTCACACAGATACCAGACATACTCACATCTTTGCTGCTCTTGGGAAGTGCTTGCATCTCAGTAAAAGTATATCCATCACCTCATCAAAAACAAAAATAGTGGGCCAGAATTTGCTGTAGCAAGGCATTTAACAGTGTCTGCTGTGAGTTATATTTGCTGCTGCACTCTTCAGCTAAAAATGTTTCTGTCCACAAAGGGGGAAATTTTCATCCCTAAAAACAGGTGGGTTTGGGTCATGTGGGATGTTAAAATGTTCAAAATCAATATTCCCAGCCCAATCAGCATTTGATCAGAAGGGTCGGGGGTTGGGGCGGTTGGAAGGGTTGGGGGGTGTCCAATCGCCCCTCCCTTCCAATCTCTCCCCTGCTATGGCCTCCGATCTCCCTTGACCCCATATTCCAATCTTCCTTGTGGCATCGGATCTCCCCCAATTCTGGCCTCCGATCTGCCTCTGGCCTCCGATCACCCCCTGCTCCGGCCTCTGATGTTGCTGGGCTCTGGACTCAGATCTTCCTCCTTCCCCAGCCCACGGCCTACGGTAATGCCAGGCTTAGGAATCCAAATCGAGCTCCCCCCCACCCCCCCACTGGCCTACCCGATCACCCATCCGGACTTCGATCTTCCTCCCCTGCCCCCGGCCTCCTCGATCCCTCCCTCCCTCCTCACTGCTGCCTGGCTGTGGCCTGGTGTCAAAGGCCTACCCACCTGACAACCGCTAGCCTCTCAATCTGGCTGGTTGCAGCCGGGACAAGTCAAAAATTGGTGAGCAGGTTCTGCCATTAAATTTGGCAGAACCTGAGGGAACCCGCTCTTCCAGATTTCCCGACATCAAGCCAGCAACGCCTTTCCCCCCAAACCTCCCTCTCCCACTCCCTCTGTGCTTCTGAGCTAATATCTAGACCAAAACTGCTGAAATTGCGAGCTTCGCTGTTTTCTCCCTCCTGCTGCAATGGGCAATCTCTTGGTGTGTGCACATTGTTAATGTGTTTCCTTACATTGAAACAGTGTCTACACTTTAAAAAGTATTTTATTGCATGTGAAATACTGTGGGACATCCTGATGTCATGAAAGGTACTATATAAATGCAAGTTCTTTCTTTCTAATAGGAATTAGCCTAACACATTTGTAAGAGTGATAAATGCTTGGAATAATCCAAAAGGCAGGCTGGTAGACACCATTATTACAGATACTCAAAATACAGCCAGATGTTATGATGTTATAAGTTCCCAGAGAGATTAGCTTAAATGGCCTTTTCTTTTCTTTGCCTTTCATTGGGCCAGAATACGCTGTCAAAATAACAGTGAGGCTATTGGCATTTTCCATTATTTATGAGTAAATGGCACAGCAACTTCAGGTGAGGAGCAGGTGTGCAGTTAAATGGCAATACCCAAAAGCTGCTGTGCAAGTTACCGTTCGCCGTTAGCTTTGCAAATATGACATCTCGCTGCTTGCCTCACCATCGACATGCATTGAATGTCGTGAAGTTGCTGTATATGCGTGGTAGATATGAACTAAACAGGCCACAGAAAGCTAAGTCTTGTAAATTACCTTTTAACGCCATGAAAATTGTTAATTGCTGCCAATCAACCTCTTTGGCACTGAAAATTAACTATTACAAGTGCAAGCCTCATGCCTTCAGTTTTGAATTTTTCATGGAGATTTTAAAGATGCCAAATTTTAAATTTAAAAATGTTTTTTTAATACAGTTCATTCCTGTCTTTTTCTCTCTCTCTTAATCCAATCTTTATTTACCTCACCTTATTTCTCTTTCTGTACCTGATTTGACGTTGAATTCAACCACTCTAATTGACACTTCTTTCTCAGTCCTTCTGCTATTTCTTTCTCAATCCCTTCATCTGATTGGTTAAGGAGATACCTTGCTGGTTGGCCTGTTCACTCAGATGCCTTGTTTCCCTCATTCACGCTTTCCGCAACTTTGTGGGCAAAAACATTTTGAGCTGAAGGATGCAGGGGCAAGTCGAACTAATGGCAGATGCTGTTAGATGTCCTGCTATCATCATCATAGGCAGTCCCTCGAAATCAAGGAAGACTTGCTTCCACTCTAAAAGTGAGTTCTTAGGTGACTGAACAATCCAATATTGGAATTACAGTCTCTGTCACAGGTTTGCCGCACACTCCTTCTGCTGCCTGCGCTTGTTTTCTGCATGCTCTCTGCGAAGAGACTCGAGGTGCTCAGCGCCCTCCCGGATGCTCTTCCTCCACTTAGAGTGGTCTTTGGCCAGGGACTCCCAGGTGTCAGTGGGAATGTTGCATTATATCAAGGAGGCTTTGAGTGTGTCCTTGAAACATTTCCTCTGTCCACCTGGGGCTCGCTTGCCGTGTAGGAGTTCCGAGTAGAGCGTTTGCTTTGGGAGTCTTGTGTCAGGCATGTGAATAATGTGGCTTGCCCAACGGAACTGATCGAGTGTTGTTCGTGCTTCGATGCTGGGGATGTTGGCCTGATCGAGGACGCTAATATTGGTGGGTCTATCTTCCCAGGGGCTTTGCAAGATTTTACAGAGTCACCATTGGTGGTATTTCTCCAGCGATTTTAGGTGTCTACTCTATATGGTCCATGTCTCTGAGCCATACAGGAGGGCGGGTATCACTACAGCCCTGCAGATCATGAGCTTGGTGGCAGATTTGAGGGCCTGATCTTCGAACACTCTCTTCCTCAGGTGGCCGAAGGCTGCGCTGGTGCACTGGAGGCAGTGTTGAACCTCGCCGTCGATGTCTGCCCTTGCTGATAATAGGCTCCCGAGGTATGGAAAGTGGTCCACGTTGTCCAGGGCCATGCCATGGATCTTGATGACTGGGGGGCAGTACTGTGTGGCGGGATGAAGTTGGTGGAGGACCTTTGTCTCACAGATGTTTAGTGTAAGGCCCATGTTTTTGTATGCCTCAGTGAAGATGTTGACTATGACTTGGAGTTCAGTCTTTGAATGTGCACAGATGCAAGCATCGTCCACGTAATGTATTTCAACGACACAGGTTGGGACGGTCTTGCATCTGGCCTGAAGACGATGAAGGTTGAACAGGTTCCCACTGGTTCTTAGTTTAGGTTCACTCCAGCAGAGAGCTTGTTGAGTGTGAGGTGGTGCATTGCAGCGAGGAAGATCGAGAAGAGGGTTGGCGCAATGACGCAGCCCTGCTTGACCCCAGTCCAGTCGTGGATTGGGTCTGAGCAAAAAAGGCCATCCACCAGCTCAAGAAAAGCAAGACAACGGGAGCGGATGGAATCCCCGCTGAGGTACTAAAGTATGGGAGAGCGCCACTCTTGGTACGAATGCATGACCTCATTTCTCTTATCTGGAAGTAGGAGAGCATGCCGGGAGATCTCAGAGATGCAGTAATCGTGACCATCTTTAAAAAAGGGGACAAGTCTGACTGCGGAAACTACAGAGGAATCTCCCTGTTATCAGCCACTGGGAAAGTCGTCGCTAGAATTCTCCTCAACTGTCTTCTCCCTGTGGCTGAGAAGTTCCTCCCGGAGTCACAGCGCGGATTTCGGCCACTATGGGGTACAACGGACATGATCTTTACGGCGCAACAGCTGCAAGTAAAATGCAGGGAACAGCACCAACCCTTGTACATGGTCTTCTTTGACCATACAAATGCCTTTGACACTGTCAACCACAAGGGGCAATGGACTATCCTCCTCTGTTTCGGCTGCCCCAAAAGTTTGTCACCATTCTCCGCCTGCTCCACGACGACATGCATGAACCTGACCAACAGATCCATCACAGTTGCAATCATAGAAACATAGAAATTAGGTGCAGGAGCAGGCCATTTGGCCCCTCGAGCCTGCACCGCCATTCAATAAGATCATGGCTGATCATTCAAACTCAGTACCCCTTTCCTGCTTTCTCTCCATACCCCTTGATCTCTTTGGCCGTAGGGGCCATATCTAACGCCCTTTTGAATATATCTAACGAACTGGCCTCAATAACTTTCTGCGGTAGAGAATTCCACAGGTTAACCACTCTCTGAGTGAACAAGTTTCTCCTCATCTCGGTCCTAAATGGCTTACCCATTATTCTTAGACTGTGACCCCTGGTCCTGGAACTCTCCAGCAGTGGGAACATTCTTCCTGCCTCTAACCTGTCCAATCCCGTCAGAATTTTATATGTTTCTATGAGATTCCCCTCTCATTCTTCTAAACTCCAGTGGATACAAGCACAATTGAGCCAGTCTCTCCTCATATGTCAGTCCTGCCATCCCAGGAATCAATCTGGTGAACCTTCACTGTACTCCCTCAATAGCAAGAACGTCTTTCTTCAGATTAGGAGACCAAAACCGAACACAATATTTCAGGTGTGACCTCACCAAGGCTCTGTACAACTGCAGTAAGACCTCCCTGCTCCGATACTCAAATCCTCTAGCTATGAAGGCCAACATGCCATTTGCCTTCTTCACCGCCTGCTGTACCTGCATGCCAAACTTCAATGACTGATGTACCATGATACCCAGGTACCGTTGCACCTCCCCTTTTCCTAATCTGTCACCATTCAGATAATATTCTGCCTTCATGTTTTTGTCACCAAAGTGGATAATCTCACATTTATCCACATTATACTGCATCTGCCATGCATTTGCCCACTCACCTAATCTGTCCAAGTCACCCTGCAGCCTCTTAGCATCCTCCTCACAGCTCACACCTCCACCCAGCTTAGTGTCATCTGGAGATATTACATTCAATTCCTTCATCTAAATCATTGATGTATATTGTAAATAGCTGGGGTCCCAGCACCGAACCCTGCGGCACCTCACTGCTCACTGCCTGCCATTCTAAAAAGGATCCGTTTATTCTGACTCTCTGCTTCCTGTGTGCCAACCAATTCTCTATCCATGTCAATACATTACCCCCAATACCATGTGCTTTAATCTTGCACACTAATCTCTTGTGTGGGACCTTGTCAAAAGCCTTTTGAAAGTCCAAATACACCACATCCACTGGTTCTCCCTTGTCCACACTACTAGTTACATCCTCAAAAAATTCTAGAAGATTTGTCAAGCATGATTTCCCTTTCATAAATCCATGCTGACTTGGACCGATCCTGTCACTGCTTTCCAACTGCCCTGCTATTTCATCTTTAATAATTGATTCCAACATTTTCCCCACCACCGATGTTACGCTAACCAGTCTATAATTTCCTGTTTTCTCTCTCCCTCGTATTTTAAAAAGTGGAGTTACATTAGCTACCCTCCAGTCCATAGGAACTGATCCAGAGTCAATGGAATGTTGGAAAATGATCACAAATGCATCCACTATTTCTAGGGCCACTTCCTTACGTACTCTGGGATGCAGCCTATCAGGCCCTAGGGCTTTATCGGCCTTCAATCCCATCAATTTCCCTAACACAATTTCCTGTCTAATAAGGATTTCCTTCAGTTCCTCCTTATCGCAAGACCCTCGAACACCTAGTAATTCCATGTCCTGCGATAGCAAAGTATGGCCCATTCTGTGCTAAATGGCAATTATTTTTTCCCCTATTTTTGTTAGCAGATTTGCAGGAACACACAGGTTTAGTTATCAGTTCCAATTTTACGAATGCATACACCCAGCTGGGAGTATGCTCTACAGGAGTGTATAGCGGCAAATCACAGTGTATTTCTTAAAATATTCTATCTAATAACATGAATGAATAGAAAATCATGGTGAGCAAGGGCATAATTTCTGATATGTATTCCAAGCAGATCAGGCTCCCTATTGAGGCCATTTCTGTCCCATTAACGACAAGCAAGAGCACTCTAAATCAAGCCTCACAGAGTGATATTGAGGCCTAAAATGGGTGTAATGGGATCTCTACTTATATTCTCCCCCTTGACATGGGGGTTCCAAATGCAAGATCTTCCCATGGAGCCATAAGTAGAATTTAAAGGGCCAGTACAATGGGATGGAATGCTGGTTTAACTGAGTTCCATCCCAAATTTGAGTCTCTACCCCCATCCCCCACCTGACCCCACCCCCCGGCCCGATGGTAAATTGGGCTTTTGTGGATTTTCCTAAATTGTTGTTTTCAAAACATGAAATGTGCTCAGGAAGTTGCCTGCCTCAACATCAATCCCTAACAATGGCCATTTCAACACTGCAGGATGCACTATCCTATTTTAAGTTAATTTAACTGAGTTCAAAGCAAGTTTATAGCTGGTACCATTTAACAGCAATAAAAACAGAAATTGCTGCAAATACTCAGCAGGTCAGGTTGCATCAGAGGAGAAAGAAACAGAGTTAATATTTCAGGTTGATGACCTTTTATCAGGACTGGTAAACATTACAGAGATAAAAGTTTTTAAGCACGTAGAGAGGCAGGAAAAAGGATGGGGTGGCAGGGAGGAAAGAGCAAAAGGGAAGGTCTGTGATAGGGCAAAAGGCAGGAGAGGTTAAATGTCAAAAGGTGTAGTGATATGAGGCAAAAGGGGGTGGTAATAGGACAAGTAAAGAAACAAAAGTTGAATCTAGAAGAGGTGTAAATGGGACTTGCAGAATGATTACCAAAAGCTGCTGTCTGAAAAAATGGGGGCAGTGGTTATTATTATATATGTGAACTTGTATTTACTCTGTACAGCCACCAGAGGGCTCATCCCCTGGAGTCCTAAGGGATCCCATAATCCCTTGGTAGCACAGGTATTTAAGGAGGCCTCACAGGTTGGAGAGGCACACTGGAGATCTGCAATAAAAAACTAAGGTCACACTTTACTTTAAGCTCACAGTGTTCAGTCTGACTCTTTCTCCATACATAACAACTGGCGACAAGATACAGATAACGAACCCAAAGTTGCAGAGAACAGTGGGCACGCTGGAGAAATTCTCGGAGGGAGATGATTGGAAAACTTTTATGGAGCGACTCGATCAATATTTCGTGGCCAACAAGCTAGATAGCGAAGAGAACGCTGCCAAACGAAGGACGATCTTCCTCACCTTCTGTGGGGCACCAAAGTATGGCCTCATGAAGAATCTGTTCACTCCAGCGAAACCAACGGAGAAATCGTACTACGATTTGTGCTCACTGGCCCGAGAGCATTTGAAGCCGAAGGAAAGCGTTCTGATGGCCAGGTACAAGTTCTACACCTACAAAAGGTCTGAAGGCCAGGAAGTGGTGAGTTGTGTCGCCGAGTTAAGACGCCTTGCAGGACATTGCGAATTTGAAGGACATTTGGAGCACATGCTCAGAGACCTTTTCATACTTGGCATTGGCCAATCATACTTCGCAAACTTTTGACTGTAGAGACCCCAACATTGAGTAAGGCCATAGCGATAGCCCAGGCGTTCATTGCCACCAGTGACAACACTAAGCAAATCTCTCAGCACACAAATGTTGCTACAAGTATTGTGAATAAAGTGATGTTGTTTTCGAATCGTAACGTACAGGGCAGGTCACACATACCTGCAGCTGCACATCCGCAGATGTCTCAGAGTCCACCAACAAGGGTGATGAATGCAAGGACATTAACACCTTGTTGGCGCTGCGGGGGTGATCATCGTTTCCATTCATGCCGATTCAAAGGGTATGTTTGCAAGGTCTGTGGAACAATGGGACACCTCCAACGAGTGTGCAGGCGAGCTGCTAATCCTGTTAAACCTGCAAACCACCATGTTGCAGAGGAGGATGGATCTACGTAGGATCATGACAAACCAGATCTGCAGACCGAGGAGGCAGAGGTACATGAGGTGCACACATTCACCATGAATTGTCCCCTGACAATACTGAATGTGGAACTAAATGGACTCCTGGTGTCAATGGAGCTGGACACGAGTGCAAGCCAGTCCATCATGGGCAAAAAGACGTTCAAAAGATTGTGGAGCACCAAGGCCTCAAGGCCAATCTTAACTCCAGTTTGCACGAAACTAAGAACTTACACAAAAGAACTGATTCATGTAATTGGCAGTGTTGTGTCCTTACACACTACAGCAAATCAACACGAGGCACATAATGGAGACAAGGTCAATCTGTGACCTGTAACTTTATTCACAGGACCAAGAAGTGATGACCTTGCGTGGGACCTCCCTTTATATACCTGGATGACCAGGTGAGGAGTGTCTCCCACAAGTTCACCCCCTGTGGTCAAGGTGTGCATTTCTCCGGTGTATACAGTGTACAGTGTTGTTACATGAAGGTTACAGTTATGTGAGGTTACAAACATGACAGGTAGTGCTACCGTAAAGGTCTCCTATGATGGAGCGGTGCACAAGCTACCACTCTGGGTAGTACCGGGCGATGGTCCCACACTGCTTGGCAGGAGCTGGCTGGGAAAGATACGCTGGAACTGGGACAACATCCGAGCGCTATCGGCCGCTGAAGAAACATCGTGTGCTCAGGTCTTAAACAAATTTCCTTCGCTGTTCGAACCAGGCATCGGGAAATTCCAAGGAACAAAAGTGCGATCCACCTAATTCCGGGGACGCGATCCGTCCATCACAAGGCGAGAGTAGTACCGTACATGATGAGAGAAAGAGTAGAAATCGAGCTAGACCGGCTGCAAAGAGAGGGCATCATTTCACCGATCGAGTTCAACGAGTGGGCCAGTCCGATCGTTCCCGTCCTCAAGGGAGACGGCACCATCAGAATCTGTGGCGATTACAAAGTAACTATCAATCGTTTCTCCCTGCAGGACCAATACCCACTACTAAAGGCCGATGACCTCTTTACAACGCTGGAGGGAGGAAAGACATTCACGAAACTGGATCTGACTTCAGCTTGCATGACACAGGAACTGTAGGAATCATCAAAGGCCCTCTCCTGCATCAACACGCACAAAGATCTTTTTGTTTATAACAGATGCCCATTTGGAATCCGATCAGCGATATTCCAGAGAAACATAGAAAGTTTACTGAAGTTGGTCCCATAAACCGAGATCTTCCAGGACGATATCTTGGTCATAAGTCGGAATACATTCGAGCATCTGCAGCACCCGGAGGAGATTCTTAGTCGACTCAACCGCGTGGGGCTCAGGTTAAAACGCTCGAAGTGCATTTTCCTAGCTCCTGAAGGGGAGTTCTTGGGAAGGAGGATTGTGGCGGAAGGCATCAGGCCCACCAACGCGAAGACAGAGGCAATTGAGAAAACACCGAGGCCACAGAATGTGACAGAGCTGCGGTCGTTTCTGGGGCTCCTGAACTACTTTGGTAACTTCTTACCGGGTCTCAGCACACTGTTAGAACCACTGCATGTTTTACTATGGAAAGGGAATGAATGGGTTTGAGGCAAAAGCCAAGAAAATGCCTTTGTAAAAGCAAGAAAATTGTTATACTCAAACAAATTGTTTGTGTTGTATGATCCATTTAAGCGTTTGGAACTAGCATGTGATGCATCGTCATATAGCGTCGGGTGTGTATTGCAACCAGCTAATGATTTCGGGAAACTGCAACCGGTTGCTTTTGCATCCAGGAGTCTGTCTAATGCTGAGAGAGCCAACAGCATGATTGAGAATGAAGCGTTAGCGGGTGTCTGTGGGGTAAAGAACATAAGAACATAAGAACATAAGAATTAGGAACAGGAGTAGGCCATCTAGCTGCTCGAGCCTGCTCCGCCATTCAACAAGATCATGGCTGATCTGGCAGTGGACTCAGCTCCAGTTACCCGCCCGCTCCCCATAACCCTTAATTCCCTTATTGGTTAAAAATCTATCTGTCTGTGATTTGAATACATTCAATGAGCTAGCCTCAGCTGCTTCCTTGGGCAGAGAATTCCACAGATTCACAACCCTCTTGGAGAAGAAATTCCTTCTCAACTCAGTTTTAAATTGGCTCCCCCATATTTTGAGGCTGTGCCCCTAGTTCTAGTCTCCCCGACCAGTGGAAACAACCTCTCTGCCTCTATCTTGTCTATCCCTTTCATTATTTTAAATGTTTTTCTAAGATCACCCCTCATCCTTCTGAACTCCAACGAGTAAAGACACAGTCTACTCAATCTATCATCATAAGGTAACCCCCTCATCTCCGGTATCAGCCTAGTGAATCGTCTCTGTACCCCCTCCAAAGCTAGTATATCCTTCCTTAAGTAAGGTGACCAAAACTGCACACAGTACTCCAGGTGCGGCCTCACCAATACCCTGTACAGTTGCAGCAGGACCTCCCTGCTTTTGTACTCCATCCCTCTCGCAATGAAGGCCAACATTCCATTCGCCTTCCTGATTACCTGCTGCACCTGCAAACTAACTTTTTGGGATTCATGCACAAGGACCCCCAGGTCCCTCTGCACCGCAGCATGTTGTAATTTCTCCCCATTCAAATAATATTCCCTTTTACTGTTTTTTTTTCCAAGGTGGATGACCTCACATTTTCCGACATTGTATTCCATCTGCCAAACCTTAGCCCATTCGCTTAACCTATCTAAATCTCTTTGCAGCCTCTCTATGTCCTCTACATAACCCGCTTTTCCACTAATCTTTGTGTCATCTGCAAATTTTGTTACACTACACTCCGCCCCCTCTTCCAGGTCATCTATGTATATTGTAAACAGTTGTAGTCCCAGCAGCGATCCCTGTGGCACACCACTAACCACCGATTTCCAACCTGAAAAGGACCCATTTATCCCAACTCTCTGCTATCAATACCTGTTTGGGCTAAAATTCGAATTGGAAACTGATCATAAGGCACTTATATCCCTGTTTTCCGAGAGTAAAAGGATAAATACCAATGCATCAGCCCACATCCAGAGATGGGCGCTCACCTTGTCCACATACAACTATGCCATCCGCCATAGACCAGGCACAAAAACTGCGCAGTAGGTCGCCATTGCCTACCACGAGGTTGGAAATGGCACAGCCCGCAGATCTAGCCATGGTTATGGAAGCATTTGAGAGTGCGCAATCACCCATCACAGCCCGGCAGATCAAAATCTGGACAAGCCAGGACCCCTTATTATCTCTAGTTAAAAGCTGTGTGCTTCACGGGAGTTGGTCCAGTGTCCCAGTGGAAATGCAGGAAGAGATTAAGCTGTTCCAGCGGCGCAAAGATGAAATGTCTATACAAGCACACTGCCTTGTAGGGCAATCGAGTATTGGTCCCCAAGAAGGGCAGAGACACCTTCATCATTGACCTCCACAGTACCCACCCAGGCATCGTAATGATGAAAGCGATAGCCAGATCCCACGTGTGGTGGCCCGACATCGATGCGGACTTAGTGTCCTGCGTTCACAGATGTAATACATGCTCGCAGTTAAACAATGTACCCAGGGAGGCGCCGCTAAGTTTATGGCCTTGGCCCTCCAAATCGTGGTCTAGGGTACACATTGACTATGCAGGCCCGTTCTTGAGTAAAATGTTCCTTGTGGCTGTAGACGCGTATTCCAAGTGGATTGAATGTGAGATAATGTCGGCTAACACATCCGCTGCACTACTGAAAGCCTGCGGGCCATGTTTGCCACACACGGCTTACCCGATGTCCTGGTGAGCGACAACGCGCCATGTTTTACTAGTGCTGAGTTCAAAGAATTCATGACCCTTAACGGGATAAACATGTCACATTTGCCCCGTTTAAACCAGCGTCCAATGGTCAGGCAGAGAGAGCAGTGCAAACCATCAAGCAAGGCTTGAAGAGGGTAACTGAAGGCTCGTTGCAGACTCGCCTATCCCGAGTCCTGCTTAGCTACCGCACGAGACCCCACTCGCTCACTGGGATCCCACCTGTTGAACTGCTCATGAAAAGAGCACTTAAGACAAGGCTCTCGCTAGTTCACCCTCATCTACATGAACAGGTAGAGAGTAGGCAGCTTCAACAAAGTACATACCATGATAGCGCAAATGTGTCACGCAAGATTGAAATCAATGATCCTGTATTTGTATTGAATTATAGACAAGGTCCCAAGTGGCTTCCCGGCACTGTCATGGCCAAAGAGGGGAGCAGGGTGTTTTGGGTCAAACTTTCAAATGGATTCATTCACCGGAAACACCTGGACCAAATCAAACTTAGATTTACGGACTATCATGAACAACCCACCTTGGACCCTACCTTTTTTGATCCCCCAACATACACACCAGTAGCAACCCCACCACGGTTGACCACGAAGCAGAACCCATCATCCACAGCAGCCCTGCAAGACCCAACACACCAGGCAGCCCAGCAAGGCCAGCTGCACAGCAGCCCCGCAAGGGCTCAACGAATGATTCAACAACACCAGCTTTCACACCGAGACGATCAAGAAGGGCCCCAGATCGACTCACATTGTAAATAGTTACACTCTTGACTTTAGTGGGGTGGAGTGTTGTATTATGTGTGAACTTGTATTTACTCTCTACAGCCACCAGAGGGCTCATCCCCTGGAATCCCAAGGGATCCCATAATCCCTTGGGAGCACAGGTATTTAAGGAGGCTTCACAGGATGGAGAGGCACTCTGGAGACCTGCAGTAAAAGACTAAGGTCACACTTTACTTTCAGCTCACAGTGTTCAGTGTGACTCTTTCTCCATACATAACAGTTATGATCTGAAATCGATGTTGAGTCCAGAAGGCTATCACGTGTCTAATCAAAAGATGAGGTTCTGTTCCTCGAGTTTAAGATGAGCTTCATTAGAACAGTGTAAGAGGCTGAGGATGCAGAGGTTAGAGTGGGAGTGGGACAAAGAATTAAAATGACAGGTGATTGGAAGTTCAGGGTCACGCTTGTGGATTGAATAGAGGTGTTTCACAAAGCAGCCACCCAATCTGCATTTTGTCTTGCCAATGCAGGTGAGACTGCATTGTGAGCAGTGAATACAATGTACTAAATTGAAAGAAGTACAAGTAAATAAATCACTGTCTCACCTGGAAGGATTGTTTGGGCCCAGGAGGATGGGAAGGGAGGAGGTAAAAGGGCAGGTGTTGCATCTCCTACCCTTGAATGGGAAGGTGCCGTCGGAAAGCGAGGGGGTGTTGGGTGGTGATTGCAGAATGGACCTGGTCGACCACCATATTTTTATAGGCATCAAAAAGGACATCCCTAGCCCAGGCCTGAAACAAGAGTTAATCCCTTTGCATTTGCAATTAGAGATTTTAACGCTTGTTTGGGCCCATTTTAAAATTGGGCGGTGCTGAACGTAGCCAGGACCACTCCTGGTCATCCCACCTTTTCTGATCAAGCCCCTCTCCTGGCCACCCCCACCCCCCCCCCCCCCCGCCCCGACCCCTCTCGCCCAGATTATTCCCTCCCTCTTCCAAGACCTACATGAGATCCGCTGGCAAAATTCAAATTGTCTTCGTCGATGAGCTGCCTGGAGACACGCATCAGGCGTCTGTACCTCGCTGGCCTCATGAAAATGAGGCCTGAGGCTCAATATCGGGTGTGATCTTGGGCCTAACCATGCCAATGCTGTGATTGTTCCCTGCACCCAGTTCAGGGTAGCAGACAAGCACAAACTAATTGGTAGGCGTATGACTGTTAAGTATAACATTGAAGAAAAGGTTAACCTTTTCTTCAGCTGTCAAAACCAGATATAGACTATTAAATTTTAGTACAAGTAAGCCTTCACTCCGAGTACTGTAAGTGATACAAGCACTAATCTATACGCTATGTAGTAGGTTGATAAAGACTTCTGGCTGACTGTGGTGAAATCTTTGCCTACAGCCTCTCGAAGCTTTAGCTCTAAGTTCAACAACTAGATTAGGAACTTCCTTTGCTATCTGGGGACCGGATAAATGAACAAAATGCCTGCAAGCAAACTGGATGAAGCAAGAAAGCAGTCTCTAGAGAAGAGCAACCTTAAAGAACGGGAAATAATTTATCATCTAATTCAATCAGTTCAACTAGTTTCTGCATCAAAATTGCAAATATTAATGTTTTACTTCAAATATTTAGGCCCAGAAATTCAGTTGCATAGCACTGTTTCTTTGGCGCTAAGGGTACCTAATTGGTTCCAAAATGGTATCTGAGCAATGTACGCCCCACTTCTGGTACGGGATGCACCGAGCGCTATCTTGGTAAGGATGGAAGGGCGGCTGTTAGGAGCATGTGCTGGAAGCAGGCAGTTCATGACGTCAATCACCATGCAACGCTGATTCAACAGCTGATTCAATAGTGTTGCTATTTCCGTCATCATCGCTGGAACTAATGCCAGGTGTTAACCTCATACAGCTAAACATGCATTCTGCAACAGGAAGGATCCCCCACCAGCACTATTTAAAGGGATCAGCAACAACTTTCAGGTAACTTGCTTTTTAATTTCCACTGGCTCTGTTTAGAGCCTTCTAGAATTCTTTAAATTGATGAGGTGAAAGTGAGTGGTGCTGCAAGTGGAGAAGCCCTTGCTCCCAGTCATGGACAATGTTCCCGCAAAGCGGTCTGGAGGTCCAATGCAGGCTGCTTGCCGGCTTCACAATGGATCCTTCCCGACTGGAGCAGGAGACATCTGTAACATCTCACAGTTCGCCGTCCACTGCTGCATATGAGAGTTGACAGACACTCTTTATGCCAGGAGAGGGGACTTCATTGTCTTCTCTTTGACCAGAGTGAAGCAGGTGGAGCATGCACATGGCTTTGCTCCATTGAAGTCTTTATCTGATTCATGTATAGCCGAACTCGTGTGCGACCTCCAGGAAGCTGGCACCTGAGTTATCCTATCCCCCTTGCCCTGCTTGCAGGTCACTCGTGCCCAGTTTTTCACCACATGCAGATCCCTATCCTCTAATGTGGTGTCTCAGTATCTGAGATGGTGGCTGGGAGTGCGAAATCGAGTGATGGTGTATATTCTTCTTCCCTCTCCTCTCATTCTTCATGTGGACTCACTGGCTGGGCAGGCTGTATTTCTTGTGTGTCTGAAATGAGAAAGGCCCAAGGGTAGGGTTGTGGTGAAGGGAGGTGGGGAATATAAGAGGTGCATGTTTTCACCATGTGCAGCTTGTAAATCAGAAGAGATTGTGGGCGAGGGGAAAGTGGGATGTGAGGAGAAGGTTAACATATAAGGATACTAGCATTTTCTATTCTTTTAGCTCCACCGATGCCTCTGCCAAAAATGGCCAGCACCATCTCCTCCAAGGAAGTGAGATAACGCAGGCGAGTCTGACCCCATCAGTTAAGGACCTTGCTCGTAGAGTTGACCTCATGGACCAAAGCTTCCAGTGCTGCATCTGAGAACCTTGGAGCCTTTTCTCTGGCCTGTTGCACCACTATTCTCACACTTGTCTCCACAACCAGTTCCAGCAGCTGCAGCAGGCAAAATGCACTTTCACTTTAAGAGGTGCAGACTGCCTTTAAGAAGTGGAGGCTAGCTTTAATTGAAGCTAACCTCGTATGAACTTGAGCCCCACTCAGCCACTCAGCATTCAGCCACTCAGCAGCACACTCAGCTCTGGGCTGAACGCTACAATCATGTGAATTAGCAGTCAGCACAAAATTTGCGTGCGGCCTGCAGTCCTCGAACAGGCGAGGATTGATTGCCCTTAATTCAATACATAGGTCTTAAAGTTTGGTGGAATATTTGATGCTGGTGTTTTAGATGTCAGGGCCATAATGACTATTGTACTCATAAAATATCATAAAACAAGGCTTTGAATTGGAATTGAACCTGCAGTATCTCTTTTATTGATCTGACTAGGCTTTATATCAAAACAGTTTTTATTATTGCCATTAAAATCCAGCGTAAATCATTTATTTTTGAGCTGACATATGTTGTTCGATGAATTAACATTTTCTTGAGCCTGTTTTAAAACAAACTCATATTATTGACACATAATACTTGGGGAAATTGTTTTTATTATTTTCAAAAGCTGATGCTGACTAACCCCAAGTCTGGCTAACCTACTTTAATCATCAGGAAACCGAAACGATGTTTTCGATCATTTTCTTGTGCCAAATGTTTCATGGTTTGCAAACTGCTCTGTACAGGCCAACACATACAGCCCAATTTTAACTCCAGGCCATTTTGCAACCAGCGACTAGTAGTGGAAGTAAGAAACGAACCCGGCACATCAGAAATGAGGCCAGAAGTATTTTAATGCCTGGGTCTCATTTAAATCTCACAGGTCAACTTCTGGACAGGAGCTGGCAGGAAGCTTTTCTAAAATGTATGGCTTGGAGGCTGCCTGCTGAAACATAGAACAGAGAAACATAGAAAATAGGTGCAGGAGTAGGCCATTCGGTCCTTCGAGCCTGCACCACCATTCAATAAGATCATTCCCTCAGTACCCCTTTCCTGATTAATCTCCATACCCCTTGATCCCTTTAGCTGTAAGAGCCATATCTAGCTTCCTCTTGAATATATCCAATGAACTGGCATCGACAACTCTCTGTGGTAGAGAATTCCACAGGTTAACAACTCTCTGAGTGAAGAAGTTTCTCCTCATCGCAGTCCTAAATGGCTTACCCCTTATCCTTAGACAATGTCCCCTGGTACCGGACTTCCCCAACATCAGGAACATTCTTCCTGCATCTAACCTGTCCAGTCCTGTTGGAATTTTATATGTTTCTATGAGATCCCCTCTCATCCTTCTAAACTCCAGTGAATACAGGCCCAGTCGATCCAGTCTCTCCTCATATGTCAGTCCTGCCATCCCAGGAATCAGTCCGATGAACCTTCACTGCACTCCCTCAATAGCAAGAATGTCCTTCCTCAGATTAGGAGACCAAAACTGAACACAATATTCCAGGTGAGGCCTCACCAAGGCCCTGTACAACTGCAGTAAAACCTCCCTGCTCCTGTACTCAAATCCCCTAGCTATGAAGGCCAACATACCATTTGCCTTCTTCACCGCCTGCTGTACCTGCATGCCAACTTTCAATGACTGATGTACCATGACACCCACGTCTCATTGCACCTCCCCTTTTCCTAATCTGCCGCCATTCAGATAATATTCTGCCTTCGTATTTTTGCCCCCAAAATGGATAACCTCACATTTATCCACATTATACTGTATCTGCCATGCGTTTGCCCACTCACCTAACCTGTCCAAGTCACCCTGCAGCCTCTTAGCTTCCTCCTCACAGCTCACACCGCCACCCAGTTTAGTGTCATCTGCAAACTTGGAGACATTACATTCAATTCCTTCATCTAAATCATTAATGTATATTGTAAATAGCTGGGGTCCCAGCACTGAGCCCTGTGGCACCCCACTAGTCACTGCCTGCCATTCTGAAAAGGACCCATTTATCCCGACTCTCTGCTTCCTGTCTGCTAACCAGTTCTCTATCCACGTCAGTACATTACCCCCAATACCATGTGCTTTAATTTTGCACACCAATCTCTTGTATGGGACCTTGTGAAAAGCCTTTTGAAAGACCAAATACACCACATCCACTGGTTCTCCCTTGTTCACTCTACCAGTTACATCCTCAAAAAATTCCAGAAGATTTGTCAAGCATGATTTCCCTTTCTTAAATCCATGCTGACTTGGACCGATCCCGTCACTGCTTTCCAAATGCACTGCTATTTCACCTTTAATAATTGATTCCAACATTTTCCCCACTACTGATGTCAGGCTAACCAGTCTATAATTACTCATTTTCTCTCTCCCTCCTTTTTTAAAATGTGGTGTTACTTTAGCTACCCTCCAGTGCATAAGAACTGATCCAGAGTCGATAGACTGTTGGAATATGATCACCAATGTATCCATTATTTCTAGGGCCACTTCCTTAAGTACTCTGGGGTGCAGACGATCAGGCCCCTGGGATTTATCGGCCTTCAATCCCATCAATTTCCCTCACACAATTTCATGCCTAATAAGGATTTCCTTCAGTTCCTCCTTCTCACTCGACCCTCGGTTCCCTAGTATTTCCGGAAGGTTATTTGTGTCTTCCTTCGTGAAGACGGAACCAAAGTATTTGTTCAACTGGTCTGCCATTTCTTTGTTCCTCATTATAAATTCACCTGAATTTGACTGCAAGGGACCTACATTTGTCTTCACTAATCTTTTTCTCTTCACATATCTATTGAAGCTTTTGCAGTCAGTTTTTATGTTCCCAGCTAGCTTCCTCTCATACTCTCTTTTCCTCCTCCTAATTAAACCTTTTTTCCTCCTCTGCTGAATTCTAAATTTCTCACAGTCCTCAGGTTTGCTGCTTTTTCTGGCCAATTTATATGCCTCTTTCTTAGATTTAACAGTATCCTTAATTTCCCTTGTTAGCCACGGTTGAGCCACCTTCCGATAATTCATAGAATCATAGAATGGTTACAGCACAGCAGGAGGCAATTCAGCCCATCGAGCCTATGCCAGCTCTCTGCAAGAGCACTTCAGCTAGTCCCACTTCCCCCCCTTTCCCCATAGCCCTGCAATTATTTTTTCCTTCAGGTACTTATCCAATTCCCTTTTGAAAGCCATAATTGAATCTTCCTCCACCATCATTTCAGATAGTGAATTCCAGATCCTAACCACTCGCTGCATAAAAACATTTTTCCTCATGTCGCCTTCTGCCAATCGCCTTAAATCTGTGTCCTCTGGTTCTCGACCTTTCTGCCAATGGCAACAGTTTCTCTCTATCGACTCTGTCTAGACCCCTCATGATTTTGAACACCTCTATCAAATCTTCTCTCAACCTTCTCTGATCTAAGGAGAACAACCCCAGCTTCTCCAGTCCATCCATGTAGCTAAAGTCCCTCACCCCTGGAAGCTTTCTTGTGAATCTCTTCTGAACCCTCTCTAAGGCCTTCACATCCTTCCTAAAGTGCAGTGCCCAGAATTTATCAACCTGCCCAGCCACCTTCAATGATTTGTGCACATATAACCCCAGGTCTCTTTGTTCATGCACCCCCTTTAGAATTGTACCATTTACTTTATACCAAAACGTATCACTTCGCACCATTTTGCGTTAAATTTCACCTGTCCCATGTCCACCTATTCATTTGCTTGTCTATGTCTTCTTGCAGTCTATCACGATCCTCCTCACTGTTCACTATAATTCCAAATTTGGTGTCATCTACAAAGTGTCATCTGTAAGTGCCGGGATTGGTTGCCGGGGCGTCCTGCGTGGTCGTGATCGTGAATAGGATTAATTCGGAAGTAGGGAAGGCCTTAGCTTTCTATGTGGGACATGAAGGAGCACAACTGCCCCTACTACCCGACGAGGAAAGTTTTTTAAACAAGCACCTTCTTGAGCCCCGATCCTTTGTCCCGCTAGACAGGAAACTCACTGCGGCTTCCCGCTCAGTTTACTGAATTAAATTTTAATTGGATCTCGATGACGTGTTTGGGACCCATTATGAAAATGTCAAAAAGGACCTTGTTGGCTTTGGGTGAGAATCCCGGACCGAGGATCAATGTAGGTCAGCGAGCACAGGGTGAGGGCTGAACGGGACTTGGTGCGAGTTAAGATACGGGCAGCCGAGTTTTGGATGAGCTCCAGTTTATGTATGTTGGAAAACAGCAGGATGGCCAGGTGAGCATTGGAATAGTCAGTCTAGAGGTAACAAAGGAATTGATGAGGGTTTCAGCAGCAGATGAGCTGAGGAAGGGTCGAAGTCGGGTGATATTATGGAGGTGGAAATAAGCAGTCTTGGTAATGAGGCAGATATATGGGCTGAGATTTTCCTTACCTCGGCGGGAAGCGAATCTGGTGTCATCATTCAGACGCGTTATCAGCCAGTTTCCGTAAAGGGACCATGGCCAACTTTCTTTTAACATTTGTGCTGTCAGTGTTCTGCAGCATTGAAGTGCTGCAAACACTGACAATGACTGCACAGAGGTGCATGGCTGCAGCCAGGTTCTCCCATGACTCCCTCCATATGCTTATGGATGGAGTCACAGCATGCAGAGAGGTCCTTTTCCCTACCAATGGGCAGAAGACACCTCACCAGGAGATCAACACAGCCTGGTTGCACATTACAGAGGAGGTCACTGTTATGTATTTATGCTTGGGGTCACCAGACACCAGGGAGTGCCATCGGGCTGTACGCGCGCCTGCGCAGTCACTGGTATATAATCGCGGGTACCATGTCACGTGGGTAACTTTGGGCGCGAATAAAGTTGAATCAGGTTTGCATCTGAGCCAGTTTACAGTAACAAGTCTTTTGAGTCATTACATTCATTACATTTGGTGACTTAAGAACCTTCACATGTATAATGGGCACTTTTGGAATTCTGGAGAGATTCGCGGATGGCGAGGATTGGGCAGATTTTATTGAACGCCTGGATCAGTATTTTGTGGCCAACAAAATGGAGGGAGAGGCTGATGCAGTTTGGCGCAGGGTGGTTTTCCTCGCTGTCTGAGGTCCAAATATTTATGGCCTCATGAAGAATCTTCTCTCGCCTTTACGTCCAACGGACAAAGAATATGGGGATTTGTGTGCTTTGGTGCGTGACCATCTTAAGCCAAAAGAGGGGATCACCATCTCATGCTATCACTCCTATATGCATGTTCGTGCTGAGGGCCAGGGTGTGTCGGGATTCGTCGCCGACCTGCGACGTCTTGCTAAGCCGTGTAAGTTCGGGAACATGTCGGAAGACATGCTGCGAGATTTCTTCGTGATAGGCATCAACCATGATATGATTCTTCGGAAGTTATTGGCCGAAGAGAAGCTGGATTTGAGCAAGGCCATCGCGACTGCCCAGGTATGCATGACGACTGATGATAATTTGAGGCAGATATCATCGAAGAGTCGGAGCTCCACGGCAAGTACTGTAAACAAGATTGTGTCATCATCTGGCAGAATTGCTTATGGCAGGGCCTACTTGACTGCTTGTGTGAAACCTGTAGCTGCTCAAAGTCCGCCAACTGGTACGAATCCGATTTCACCCTGTTGGTGATGTGGGGGCAATCATTGACCTCATCAGTGTTGGTTTAAGTAGTACTCCTGTAATGTTTGAAAGTGGGGCATCTTCAGGGAATGTGCCCACAACTGAACAAGCGTGCTGCCGCTCATCACATTGCTGATGATGAGCAGTCCAGTGCTGGCCCAGACACACAACCCGAGGAGGAAATGTATGGTCTGTATTCATTCTTGGTAAGGAGCCAGCTGATAATTGTTAATATGAAGCTGAATGGCGTGCCTGTATCAATGGAGCTGAACACGGGTGAGAGTCAGTCAATACATTCGACAGGCTGTGGGACACTGAGGCTGTGAGGCCTGAGCTGAGTCCAGTCAATGCCAAGTTGCGTACTTACACTAAGGAACTCATACCGGTGATTGGCAGTGCAGTAGTCAAGGTGGGTCATATGATGGTGTGGTTCAAGATCTACCATTATGGATCATCCCAGGTAATGGTTCAATGTTGTTCGGCAGGAATTGGCTCGAGAAAATCAAGTGGAATTGGAATTATATCAAAGCATTGTCATCAGTAGCTGACACTTCGTGTGCTCAAGTGTTGAAGAAGTTTCCTTCTTTGTTTGAACCGGGCATTGGTAATTTTATTGGAGCCAAGGTGCAGACTCACCTGGATTTTGATGCAAGGCCTGTCTATCATAGGGCTTAGTCTGTTCCCTACATGGTGAGGGAGAAGGTTGAAATTGAGCTTGACAGACTCCAACATGAAGGGGTATTATCACTGGTCGAGATGAATGAGTGGGCCAGTCCTATTGTTCCTGTGTTGAAAAGTGATGAGACAGTCAGGATTTATGGAGACTACAATTTTCGAAACAGGATCAGTACCCGCTACCGAAGGCTGATGAACTGTTCGCCATGCTAGCTGGTGGAAGGTCGTTCACTAAACTGGATCTGATGTTGGCCTATATGACACAGGAGCTTGTTGACACTTCGAAGAAACTCACCTGCATCAACACCCATAAAGGATTGTTTGTCTACAACAGGTGTCCATTTGGAATTCATTTGTCTGCAGCCAAATTTCAGAGGAATATGGAGAGTCTACTGAAGTCCGTTCCAAGAACTGTCATATTTCAAGATGACATTCTGGTCAAAGGTCGCGACACTACTGAACATCTGAACAATCTTGAAGAAGTCCTACATCACCTGGACAAAGTGGGACTCAGGCTGAAACGTTCGAAGTGTGTCTTCATGGCACCTGACGTTGAATTCCTGGGGAGGAAGATTGCTGCTGATGGCATCAGGCCTACTGATTCGAAAACCAAGGCCATCAAAAATGCACCCAGGACTCATAATGTGACAGAGCTGCATTCATTCCTTGGGCTACTCAACTATTTTGGTAATTTCTTACCCAGATTAAGCACTTTGTTAGAGCCACTGCATGTGCTACTCAGAAAAGGCGACAACTGGGTCTGGGGTGTGTCTCAAGATAGAGCCTTTGAGAAAGCTAAGAATCTGCTCTGTTCAAACAAGTTGCTTGTTCATTATGATCCGTGTAGCCTCTTGAATTGGCCTGTGATGCTTCATCATATGGGGTTGGCTGTGTACTCCAACAAACAAATGAGTCGGGTAAGCTACAACCTGTTGCGTATGCTTCGAGAAGTTTGTCAAAGGCAGAAAGAGCTTTCAGCATGGTAGAAAAAGAAGTGTTGGCCTGTGTGTATGGGGTCAAAAAGATTCATCAGTAACTGTTTGGTCTTCGTTTTGAACTAGAAATGGATCACAAGCCACTCATTTCATTGTTTACGGAAAACAAAGGTATTAATACCAATGCATCGTCCTGTATCCAGAGATGGGCGTTGACATTGTCTGCCTATGATTATGTTATTCGTCATAGACCTGGCACTGAGAGTCGTCTGCCATTGCCCATACCTGAGGTGGAGACGCCTCAACCTGTAGATCTACTGTTAGTAATGGATGCTTTTGAGAGTGAAGGAACACCTGTCACTGCTCAACAAGTTAGGATCTGGACCAGCCATGACCCTATTTTATCGGTTGTGAAATGTTGTGGTCCTCAGTGGTAATTGGTTGCAGTACCAATGGAAATGTGTGATGGGACCAAACCTTACAACCGTCGCAAAGATGAACTGTCCATTCAGTCAGATTGTTTACTGTGGGGTAATCGTGTTGTTGTGCCTAAGAAAGGCAGAGAAAAATTTGTATGTGAACTACATAGCACTCATCCTGGTATTGTCATGATGAAAGCCATTGTTCAGGCTCATGTATGGTGGCCTGGAATTGACTCTGATCTGGAATCATGCGTGCATCAGTGCAATACTTGCATGCAGCTAAGTAAAGTACCAGCAGAATCGCCGCTGAGTCTTTGGTTGTGGCCATCAAAACCTTGATCGAGGATCCACATCGATTTTGTGGGCCCTTTCCTGCGAAAGATGTTTTTTGTTGTAGTGGATGCATATTCAAAGTGGATAGAATGTATTATTATGTCATCCAATATGTCTACAGCTACTATTGAGAGCCTTCGTATCATGTTTGCTTCTCATGGTTGCCTGACATTGTTGTGAGCGACAATGGATCTTGCTTCACAAGTCTGGAGTTTCAAGAGTTCATGAAACTCAATGATATCAAATATGTGAGGTCAGCCCCATTCAAACCTGCTTCTAATGGTCAAGCAGAGCGTGCTGTTCAAACGATCAAGCAGAGTATGAAATGTGTAACTCAGGGTTCACTGCAGATTCGCTTGTCCTGTATACTGCTCAGTTACAGGACCAGACCTCATACGCTTACTGGGGTCTTCCCTGCTGAATTACTGATGAAGAGAAGTCTCAAGACCAAGCTCTCTCTTGTTCATCCCGATTTGAATGATTGTGTTGAAAACAGATATCAAAGTCAGCAAGGGTATCATGATCGTGCTGCTGTGTCACATGACATCTCTGTCAACAATCCGGTTTATGTACTGAACTATGGTCAAGGTCCAAAGTGGATCGCCGGTAGTGTTACAGCCAAGGAGGGTAACAGAGTGTTAATTGTCGTGCTCAAGAATGGGCAAACATACAGGAAACATGTTGATCAGGTCAAACTGTGGCACACGGATGAACTGGAACTGCTTGAGGAAGATGCAGTCAGTGACCAACCAACGAATGTTCCTTCATCAGAGGACTCTGCTGTCATTATTGAACCTGGATCTTCAGTCTCTGATGTGGTCATTACCACTCCCATCAGATCGGTTACTTAGCCTTCAGTCACAACTGACTCAGAACACTCGCCTAAAACTGAAGTTGAACTGAAACAATTAACTCTTGAACGGAAAGTCCCAGACCGTCTTAATTTGTAAAAAGACTGATATTAAGTTCTTGAAAGGGGATGTTGTTATGTATTTATGCTTGGGTCACTAGACACCAGGGGGCGTCACTGTCGGAGGTCATCGGGCTGTACGCGCACGTGCGCGGTCACTGGTATATAAGCGCGGGTACCATGTCACATGGGTTAATTTGGGCGCGAATAAAGTTGGATCAGGTTTACACCTGAGGCAGTTTACAGTAACAAGTCTTTCACGTCATTACATTCATTATAGTCACAAGCAGGGATGTTGTCAGACGGTGCAGTGGCACATTAGATCACGAAACGTTACTACAAAGCCACACTCACCTTCATCCTGCTGTGCCTCTCATCACATCCCCATCACTCTGCCTTCCCTACCCTACTCCTGCACATCCTTCCTCACACCAACTTACCTTGCACCTCCAACCATTCCTCTCTATTTACATCATTACATCCCCATCTCACTAGCCAGCCCTCACACTCACCCTCTTCCGAGTGCAATTATACCAACTAACAGCATACGAGGGTAGCCACTTGGGTCTTTTATCAAATGTTCATGTAAAGTTTCTGTTGATGTGTTGCCAAACATTCAAACCTTTATTTTAAACACTTTCTGTTCTTGGACAGATTTCTGTGCATCTTTGGAAGTGGCTTTGTGAGTGGTGAGACGTAACAGTAACCCCCCCAACCACCCTCTGCAATGGTGGTGAGTGTGAAAGGAATGGCTTTGACATAGTAGGGATGCGTTATGGTGCTGCTGTGCGATGGTGCCAACCTGGCACATCATGTGGCAGCCAGGGTGTACAGCATCAAGTGAAGTAAAGTTGGCCATGGTGAGTCCATCCCTGCCCTCCCGGGCAGCAATGTGATCTGTGCTGATGCCCTCTGTCCTGCGCAGCATCAGGTAATTGCAGAAAAGATTGGTGTTGTTGGTGCTGCTGGTGTGCCTGGTGCTGCTGGTGTTGGGGCTCATTGTAGTCGGATTCTGAGGACCAAGATGAGACTGTACAAAAGGCACCCAAGTTGATGGAATGGATGCCAGGAGAAGTAGAGATGACAGAAGCATTCTGTCAATGGTTCTTCCAATGAGGTAAGAGTGGATGGAGAGTGGAAAGTGGAAAGTCTGCAGAATCTTTGCTGGAAATGGACTGAAAAAAAGCTTGTGGCTGAAGAAATTGATGATCTATCAGGTGGGAGCTTTTACTTTACATTTGAAGCTGTCAAGTAATCAGCTGGAGCAATGGCCACTGAGCTCCCACCTTACATTGACAGCCGTGGCCCCGGAATAGCGTGGTTCCTGTGGCCATAAAGTTAAAGTGAAAAGGTAAGTTAAAAAAGCCTGTTAAGTATCTGTCAACTAGATGCTAATGAGTTTAATAGGATCGCCCGCCACTACCTATCAGGTCTGCTCAGTGCTGATAGACCTGACATTAAGAAAGACGTTTTGTGGCGGGTTGACAGTGGTGTCCCGGCCTGCTGTCAAATATCAAATTAAACCACCCAACCCGCCACTGATCCTGCCTGCTGACCCCTCCACCCCCACCCCGTGGAAAATTCTGGCTGTGATCATTAGCTCTCCTTATCCTTCTCGGCCTGTGTGAAATCTTTGACGCGGTTGACCACACTCGCATCCTAGCTTGCACCAAGTCCCATTCACCATTCATCAATCACCCCTGTGCTCATTGACCTACATTGGTTAAGCTACTTCTCGATTTTAAAATTCTCATCCTTGTTTCCAAATCCCTCCATGGCCTTGCTCCTCCCTATCTCTATAACTTTCTCCAGCCCTACAATCCTCCGAGATATCTGCGCTCCTTGAATTCTGGTCTCTTCCGCATGCCCAATTTTAATCGCTTCACCATTGATGGCCGTGCCTTCAGCTGCCAAGGCCCTAAGCTCTGTAATTCCCTCCGTAAACCTCTCCGCCTCTCGAACTCTCTTTCCTCCTTTAAGACACTCCTTAAAACCTACCTCTTTGACCAAGCTTTTGGTCATTTGCCCTAATATTTCCATATGTGACTTGGTGTCAAATTTTGTTTGATAACGATTCTGTGACATGCCTTGGGATGCTGTACTGCATTAATGGCACTATATAAATACAAGTTTTTGTTTTTGGGAAGGAGGTTGGCATGATTAGCAACCAGCGGGCTTGCTGGGCAAGAAGGTCAGTAAGAGAAATGGATTGGGAAGTTGGGAAGTAAGGAGGTAGCAATGTTGGCCTTGAAGGGACCTTCAGAAGATGCCAAGGGAGCCATAGAGGGAAGTCTTATCTAAGAGGGTGCCAAGCC
The DNA here is from genome assembly GCF_044704955.1 of Pristiophorus japonicus. Classification (NCBI taxonomy): domain Eukaryota; kingdom Metazoa; phylum Chordata; class Chondrichthyes; family Pristiophoridae; genus Pristiophorus; species Pristiophorus japonicus. Next base: position 77,923,866 of record NC_091977.1, on the reverse strand, counting down.
TGGGATGGTGGCAGGAGAGTTGGAAGGTCGAGGAGTGCTGAGGGTAGTGATTGGGGAGGGCAGAGTACCCAAGATGGGAGAAGCGAAAGGAAGCATGATAACAGGATAAAGGGACTTAGGAGAGGTAAAGAGAAAAAAAGGGGGAAGAAAAGGGGAAATAGAAATGATGGGCAGGTTAAAGTCCCAGCAGCTTGAGGGCGGCAAGTATCCTGGGCAATTTTAACTGCCCACCAATCTGGATTTTGCCAGGCAGGTAGGGTTAAAATCACTCCCATAGTTTTTTTTCGTTGATTCTATCATTTTTACATTCCCTTTTGCTATTCATAAAGACAAGGGATGAAAGTACCAGGGAATAGAACATTGGTTTCTCTTTGCTCCAGGTGTAAACTCCCCTGGCATTCTGAGGTCAGGTGTAGCACAGGCTAAATGCAAAATAAAACCTGCACTCGGCACAAATGTGACATTTCCAGTTCCCAACTAATCGTTTTTGTGACCTTTCTGAATGAAGTTACTGAATTATTACCAAATTATGATCAGTATTGCGCTTTGCGCTTCTGACCTTTAGGAACTTGGATCGATGCTGGCCAAATTAATTTTACAGAAGACTTACTACTGGTCCTCTGTTGGTTTGACTGACTTGCATTTATATAGCATCTTTTGGAAACATCTACATATTTGCATACATGAGCCACTTTGAATGGCAGTGATTATTTTTATGCAGGTAAGTACAGGAGCCATTTTGCACAAAGCAATATCTAACAATCAGTATGAACAGTAGGAGAAACATTGGGAGAACTGCATGCTCTTCTTCTAAAAGGCAGACAGGCCTGTTCTGGTAGTCAGCCGGGCACTAATGTCTCTTCCGAAGTACACACCTCTGACCATGCAGCTGTCTCACATTAGAGCACTCAAGTATCAATCTATATATGCTAATTCTGGAATGGGGATCGAACCCACACCCTCTGATCTGGAGGTGGCAATGTTACCAACCGAACCAGGCTTTCAGAAATAATTAAAATAAATAGATTAAAATAGCAGATGTAAAAATCAGATACATAAGCGCTAAGTGCTGTACCACTCACAATCATTTTGCAAGAGAATGTGGTACCAACAGAATAATAGAACAATGCAACATTTTTTTTAATTCGCAAGTCAAGAAAGAGCACTTTGTATCCCGTTTGCATGGAGAAATTCTGCACATAGAGCAACCATTATCCAAAACAGAGGTCCGGATATTAACAGGGCCAGTTGCTTAGGCAGGATGGCGGAGTTTCAGATGGGAAATCCCCACACACTGTGCAGTTTTAACTCCACAGTATGCGCCTTTTCTCCTTGACAGGTTCCCCACCTGGAAGTCAGCCTGATTGACAGGGTGGCTTTCAGTCGGGTGAGGTGCAGGTAGACCCGATCCCTGACTCTGGAGGAGTCCAATCCCTGACCTGGGGTGGGGTGGGGGGGGGATGCCTGATCGCTGACCTGGGGAGGTCTGATCCCTGACCCCGAGGCTCTTTGTATTGAGGGGGGGGGGGTCTGATGGGGGGTGGGGGGAGCTTGGGGGGCTGTGGGAAGCACTCCTGCTTCTCTTTGCCCATAAGCAGTGCTGTAAAGGCACTTCTCCCTGAAGCTCTCCTTGCCTCCCTTCAGCTGTCGGGTTTCCCAAGGCCTGGAAAACCCGGCCACGCACTGCTAAACCTGCAAAGCCAGTTAAATCAGAGGCTGCCAGCCTCATTAAAATATTCCAATTGCCAATTCACCACCTGGGAGGGGATTGGCTGCACATGCCAAGTGCCGTCTTCGTAAAACTCGAAAGTGGGCGGGTGGAGTCAGGTTTGAGATTTTTAAAATGTTAACATCTGACCTGACCCAACCCACCCGCTTTTGGGAAATTGTAATTCAGTCCAGAGTTACAGCATTCAGTGGGGTAATTTTAACCCTAAGAACAGGGGGGGTTTGGTGTGAGCAGGGTTAAAAAAGTTTTGTTTTTAGAGCAGGAGTGTAACCTGGCTCCAACACACCCACTTCCGTGTTCAACAGAGGCACGTTTGGATGCTGGCAAGAGACCTGCACAGCAAAGTCAGGGATTTCCTAATTGGATATGGTCGGGTCCTTACTGGCACAATTAATGTTCTCAGGAGAGGTGAATGAGGTATTTTTTAAATTATCCTTAACTTGGCTCCAAATTGTAATCGAGCATCAATGGTTTCCCAGGGCTAGGGAAACTGATCTGGGAAACAGCAGCGGGTTTAAGCAGCAATTTATGTGGGTATTTAAAGTTGTTATTCTCCCATTTAATAAAAGCTCACTTATTGCAATTGGTGTCTCAGTTCCCTCTGGCAAATGTCTGGCAGAGAGACTTGTATGGATACAGCTTTTTTTAACCTTGGAGGATTTCAAAACGGCAAGATCAGGTTGGAAGGCGCGTCGGATGTGTTTGACAGCATATCAGAAGAGGAAGACAATCACCATCCATGGTGCGACAAAGTGCTGTGGTGAGTTCAGCATGTGTACAGGAGGGGGCTGCACAAGAGGGAGATGCGCAAGAGGGAGGTGCACGAGAGGGAGGGTCACAGGAGGGAGGGGTACAGCAGGGAGGGGCACAGCAGGGAGGGGCACAGGAGGGAGGGTCACAGGAGGAAGGTACACAGTCGAGGATCTGAGGTTGCAGGAGGCACTACTCACGTCACAGGGTTTACAGATAGAGGCTCAGCTTCATTGACCTCTCAGAGAAAATGGCTTCCGCAGACTGAGGTTGTCATGACAGGTGGCGGCAGACATCTGCAGCCTCCTACAGGAAGTCCTGCTCCCACTGGATCTGATGGCCACTCATTACCAGTGGCTGTGAAAGTGACCCTCAACTTTTTCACCTTTGGATCATTCCAGGGCACTACCGGCGACATAGCCAGGATCCCCCAGTCAGCTGCACATAAATGCATCAGGCAGGTGATGGATGGATTGTTTGCCAAAGCTGACAATCATGTAATTTTCCCCTATGATAACAATAGCTAGAATGGGCAGCCATTCAGATTCACATCTCTGGATGGATTCCCACAGGTGCAGGGTGCCATCAACTGTACACGTGGCAATCCGAGCACCGCCGCAGCAACCAGGAGTTTTTATAAACCATAAGGGATATTCGTCCATCAATGCTGTGTTGGTGTACAACCACAAGAAAAGGCTCATGGTGGTGTGTGCCAGATTCCTTTGAAACTGTCATGATGCCTTTGTACTGCGGCAGTCCAACAACCCAAACCTTTTCATTCCAGGAGACGAGGAATATCCCGTTCAAATTTGGCTCATGACAGCTGTGAAGCACCCCAGCAGCAAGAGCCACATGACCACCAGGTGTACCATTGAGCAAGCTATTGGAATATTGAACATGCGCTTCAGGTGCCTCGATACATCTGGAGGCATCCTTCAGCACTCGCCAGAGTGGGTCTCCAGAGCGATAGTGGTGTGCTGCGTCCTGCACAACATTGCGCAGCAGGGAGGATTGCAGGTGAAGGAAGAAGGGGCTCTTCACCCATCTTCAGATGAGGAGAACATAGAGGAGGAGGAACAGCAAGAGGAGGTGAATGAAGATTGGGCACTGATTGCCAGACCAGCCGCTTACATTGTTGCCCGGGATCCCCTAATATTGTGAAAGTTTACCTAACGTGAAACGTAACAAATTAAATTCTGCGGTCTGCTCTCAACACAAGAAGCTCCAACCCCTCCCTTAGCACTGAGCAATCCTTCAATCAATGATGCACCCACTGCACATCCGCCCAATGGGTCCCATCATGTATTGACATTCATCATGAAACAAGTGAAAAGGTGAGTTGGCATTTGGGACACAGTAATGCTGAGGACATGGAAGTGGTGCTAATCAATTAATTTTATGTGGTATTGTAAAAAAAAAAGGAAGCTTAACAATATATCATTTTGTCAAAGACCCATGTGCATACCCTTGGTGAATTACAATTTCTTCAACTTACACTTCCTACCATTTCTATGTGGTGCATTCTTTGTAACTTCAGCAAAGGTAGAGGCAGGCTGCCCAGATCCCTACCCTGACTGATGAGATGCTTTTGGCCTATGCACGCTGGGTTTTGGAGCCGCTGAGGGGCCCGTCAATGACTGCTCCAACTGCACCTGTGCAGGGGCTTACTCGGCCATCAAGATACGAGGCAGAATGTTGTGTACTGGCTATGGGGGACAGGCAGGGGGAACGGGTGAGAAATTCCCACTTCCATGTTCCCTTTCGTCATCATCCCTTTCCTGGACCAATGCCTCATCACTTCTACCACTCTGCTGGAGACCAGCGTGTTTAAGGCCATGGATAAGGTATCTGTCATGCTGTTGGTGGCAGATAAGTTGGCATCCAAAGACTGCACAGCCATGGTCATGGCCTGCATGGACTCATTTCAGATTGCTTAAAGCTCCATGGAGGTGACCACTCTCTCCAGGGCAGACATCCTCGCAATTCCCTGCATCACCAATCCACTAGTGATCGACTTGGACTCCTCCATTTTGTCTGCTATTGTGGAAAGTGTGCCTGTCACATCTGTCAGTACCTGGTTAAGCTGCTGATGCACCTCTACCATTCTGCTTCTCAATGAAAGCCCCCGGGGTTCAGCATCTGTGTCCAGCTGAGCAGAGATTGGAGAAGTTTGTGTCCCCGGATGTGGTTTCTCCACAGCTATCCCTGCCACCAGTGTCTACTCATACTCACTTATGAGGTGTGAACAACCAGTTGAAAACCCAACAAATTGTTTAAGCGCACCCTCAGAAGGAATGAGATCCTCTCAGGAATCGTCCTCATGGATGCACTGCAATACTTGCTGTGTGCATGAAGGACCTGGAAGCCAAAAGAAAGGGATATGATTTAGTCATGGCAAAATCACAATCTTGACAATCACCATACTCAGTATTCTCATAGTTCAGTCATTGATGAAATGAAGTCAGCATATGTGTGTCAGAGATATTTGCAATTCTGTCATCAGCTAGCTGCGAGTTCCCTGTCCCTCCATCTCCAATAGAGAGGGACGCAGATGTGTCACTTATCTCCAGGGTGTCCTACTATACATCTGTGAGCTGGACTATTTGTGGTGGCCCACCTCCTGTCCTCACCCTCTCCATTGAATTTTTCACTTTTTTCTCCGACAAGGGGCGGGAAAACAGACCTGTGAATGAGTGAAGATGAAGCCTTCATCCAATGGATGCAGTGCATTGGGTGAGAGTGACTATGAGACAGATGCATCGCATTGCATAAAGATTGGGTGAGTGTCAACGATGGATAAATGTGGAGGTGATGAGGTGCACAGAAAGTGAAGGCTGGTTGCTGCTGAAAGTTGACTGGGTGTGAGGAGTGATGTGATGGAGAACACTTAGCAGGACAGAGCAAAAGGGGACGAGGGTTTAAAACACTGGTTGAACTAGCAAATATACTCACTTTTCTTCACCTGCTTAAATCATTAAATCGCTTTCTACCTTGCATCCAATACCTGGGTACAACACTCCTGCTGCTCACCTCCTCAGCACCCTCAAACCAAGCCTTCTTGGTGAGAGCAGCAAGTTTCTTATTTCCATTGCTGAGGAAATGCATGCCCCTCCTGCTCCTGACTGCACCCAACGGTAATTCCAGCAAGGCATCATTAAATCTAGGTGTTGCCCTTTTGCTATGTCCACCATCCATCCTGAACACCTTCAATTTCCATGGCAGAGCTATGCAGTATCCTACAAACAGACCTAGAAACTATTTTTACAACAGACACTGCTATGTTAGTGGGTGTCAAGTTGCCTGAATTTTTATCTGTTGCTGTCTCCTTCCAAGCAACCGCAAGAGTTGTGTGTCAAATCTCACAACCTACAGAGCAGAGTTGCATTATGCAGGTACCAGGTGCCTTTTTTGCCTGGGCCAGTGATTCCATAAATTTCCCTATGGAAAACAGCCCATAACATGAAAGAAGTAATTTGACTGGATTTTCCAACGTGCAGGGCATTATTGATGACACACATGTGCACATATGAGGCCAATTTACCTCTGATTTTCTCCAGAGGAATTCTTATTACCTGGGAATAAAAGCACAGGGAATAGGGTTCAACCAGTGTTTTAAACTCGCGCCCCCTTTCGCTCTGTCCTGCTAAGTGTTCTCCATCACATCACTCCTCACACCCATTCAATTTTCAGCAGCAACCAGCCTTCACTGTTTATGCACCTCATCACTTCCACATTTATCCACCGTTGACACTCACCGCAGTCTTTATGCAATGTGATGCATCTGTCTCATAGTCACTCTCACCCAATGCATTGCATCCATTGGATGAAGGCTTCACCTTCACTCACTCACAGATCAGTTTTCCTGTCCCTTGTCGTAGAAAAGAGCGCAAAATTCAATGGAGAGGGTGAGGCTCGGTCTTCATTCCCTTTTATGCTGCCCTGGCATTTCCTGGGAAGCATGGAGCACAAGTCCTGTACCTATAATAGGTGCAGGTTAAGGATAGGCATAGAAATGAGATGGGAGGGAGTATTTTTGGTGCTTCCATCTCATTTTCTTCCAGTTTCAACAAAACAGCAGCAGAAACAGTTAGCATTACGCCATCTACCAGTGCCCTTGTCAGATCAGAAGATTAGAGGGGACAGTCAGAAAGGCAAGGGTGGCCTGTCAAGGTAATTGCTAACTTTCTCTTTTACCCTTCCCATATATTTCCCAGCCAGAAGGCCATATTGCTGATTTTTTGGGGGCGGAATGAATTCTTGCCATTTTTTTTGTTGCTATTTGCTTGTCACTTCAAGACTTAAAGGAATTGTGTAACGTGTTGGTGATTTCTGTAAACACAGACATTTGAGAACTTTTAATTTAAACCTAGTATAGTTAATGCACTATTTAAAATCTGCACTGAATGTAACTTTTTCTGCCTTTTAAATTACTTGAGCCATTATGCTGTTGAATTCATAAAGTTAACACACCAAATCAGGTGGAACAAGTGCTTTTAGAATACATTAGTCTAGAAATTGTATCACAGTGTGACTATTTTTGAGGGCATAAAATGGGCACAATGATGGCCAATTTTGGGGATCAACGACCTGCACCCCAAGGTTGCCTGAAAGACATCCGACCTGATATTGGCTTGGTCCATAGGTGTCTGGGGTAGCCACCCAAAACAGACATTCAGTCCCTTGGATATGCTAATGAAGGACTGAAAGCCTGTTTTGGGACCTTTCTGGGAAATTGGGCTGCCCTGAGCAGAAGTTACTTCAATGAGACCCGAGGCCCAATTACAGGCCATCCTCGGACCTCCTGGTTCAGGTGCGTGGTACGGCCACATTGCCACCTCTCTGCACAAGCTGGCACCAATAAATTTCTACCTCATTAAGTCAATATGGGGAGGGGATAGGAGATAAATATTCATTCGAAGAATATAGCTTAGCATTTTATTTCCCACTTCTCCACAAACAAGCAGATGAAGAATAAGCTGCAATCCCTGTTGAATTCTAATTTTTTTGAGAAAGAAAATTGTAAAGAGGATTGTGCTGAAAACAAATGATCCTCTAACTCAGCATGAACATTTAATATTTTTGTGGATTTGTTTTATTAGTAAAACTCAGAATTCATATTTACTTTTGCTCACATCTCTTTCAACAAATATTCAAAATAGTATGAAAAGTGGCATGGAAAATTTAAGAATAATTCTAAACTAATTTAAATCACATTGCTTTTATCTAGTGTTATACCAACCCACATATTCCGTGTGTAGAAAGAGTATTAATAATACATCTGTGTATAATATTGCTGGTACAAACTCATATGTTTTCACTGTTCTGTGGGTAGAAATATGTCCAACAGCAAAAATCTGTAAATATGAAAATAAATTATTCAGACATTTGCATGTGAACCTTCATATGCCATAGTTATGGTAATCACAATCTGGTTAATTATTGATGTAAGGGAGGAAGGCACTTCAAAGACAATTACTTTTTATTCCATTTATGTTTGTATTTTTTACGTTCTTGTTCTTAATTGATACATTTCTTTGTTTCTTCTACTTCCCCATTTTTCCTTCAGCTCTGGCTCAGTGGGTAGCACACTCATCTCTGAGTCAGAAGGTTGTGGGACACATAAACCGAGGCTGACACTCCAGTGCAGTGCTGAGGGGATGCTGCGCTGTCGGAGGTACAGTCTTTCAGATGAGACGTTAAACCAAGGCCCCGTCTGCTCTCTCAGCTGGAAGTAAAAGATCTCATGTCACTATTTCGAAGAAGAGCAGGGGAGTATATTTATCCCTCAATCAACGTAACAAAAACAGATTATCTGGTCATTATCACATTGCTGTTTGTGGGAGCTTGCTGTGCACAAATTAGCAGCCATGTTTCCCACATTACAACAGTGACTACACTCCAAAAGTACTTCATTGGCTGTAAAGAGCTTTAAGACACCCGGTGGTCGTGAAAGGCTCTACATAAATTCACGGCTTTTTCTCTTTCATCATTCTCTGTATCAACTCCTTTGGTTTTGCATGACCTCTATTAATTAATAAAGGTGGATGGTCCAGATTGGAGACCCCTGTACATCCATTATTGATGCTAATCCTGTAACCAACAATTAGGAGGTTTCCTTGTACCAGCGCAGGATGGACAACATCAGTTTCTTTCTCCACCATTCACCCAATTGCCTAGCTGATAACCGGCAGGGCTGCATCATGGTAGGTGAATTGTAATCTGAGACTGGCACTCTTGCCCGTCAGATTGGGAAGCTAACACTTCAACCTTCACATATTCAACATTATTAAACACTCCCTTTGGATTCTTTTAGCATTTCTGCCAACCAGCATATCCATTCTACATCAAAAGCTACAATGTTATATAGAGATCTCCCAAAGGAAAAATCTATAATTAGTTCTTACCGTGTGAACCATTACCCAGAGGGTTATCATGCAGGAGTGGACTTTTTGCGTAACACTGGAAGTTAAGGAATGAATAACCTTAACTGCCAACACCACTGAATTTGACCTAATGTGATATTGCACCACACTTTGCAGGGAAATTGAGACTCCTTCCAAAACCCTCTGCGATAAGGTCACCTTAGCAAAGTAGACACATAAAACAAAGTCATGTCCATTTCACCATTCTTCAAGCATTTCTTTTGACTATCTAAGGAGAAATAAAGTTAAATATCTTCTGCATTATAAAGGATCCAATGGACGATCATGTCACTTTCTTAGTGAATGGTGATGTCTTATAATCTGCCTCTGAAACTTTTGCTCCTTTATTTTCTAGCCTGCTTCCTTATTCCTTATGCTGTATTTGTGCTCAAAAGAAAGAAAGACTTGGGGGTCAAAATTGCCGCTTTTTATAGCCCGGTTAGCACTGCTGGTGGGCGCTAACGGGATGCAATGCATTTTTGCTCTCCGGGGAAATTTCCCCAGAGGTTTGTGGGTGCGCTGTCCCGGCAGCGCTATGCCCCGTGATTAGCGCACCAGGCCGGCATGCAACCGGAGATGACCTCATCACCATGCGCACCACCAGCTCACCGCCCCATGCCGACCCCATACCGCCACACGGGGGAAATTGCACTGCGTGCCGCGAGGTGCAACCAGCGAAACTGGCGGACATCCGCCACTGGGGCGCCCCTTAAAGGGGAGGCATTTAGTGCCCCGGGCCGCCATCTTTATTTGTTGGCCGACCCTTGGGTCAGCCTGACAATGGCGGCCCTTGCATCGACCATCGTGCAGCCCGGCACTCCGTTTTGGGTGCTGTGCTGATGACCCATTCGATCACATCCCTGATGGCCCAGGGGCATCGACCAAAGGGCCTGCAGAGTGTGCAGCGGCCCTCCCCTTTAATAGAAGGGGAGGGGAGTTGTAGTGCTTCAGTGCAATGCGGAGCATCTACGTAGCACTGGCCTGCTCCGCATGGCGCTAAACTTCACACCACGCTACCGCCCCGACAGTATCCCTCAAAGTAAGCGGACCACTGGAGACAGCGCTCCGCTTCCTTTGAGGGACGTAGGGGCCAATTCCACATTGGGGGGGTAGGACTTCCAGGCCGGGTGCAAGAAGTCCCAGCCCTGAAAGATTACCACCCTCAATCGGGGTAATGGGCAATTTCTAACCTTTGGATTTATATAGCGCCATTCACGACCACCGGATGTCTCAAAGCGCTTTACAGACAATGAAGTACTTTTGGAGTAAAAGGTACTTCTGTATTAGTCATTACCCAGATTATATACAGGATAATAGAAAGACAGCAATGGCTTTGATGGTAGCATTCTCAGGCCCCATTGCTTCGGCTTCTCATGGTGTCTTCAGCTACATCTTAAGTGAATAGCTCTTGTCTCCAGGCAGCCAGCCGGTAAGTCTGTTCAGAATTGCAAAGAGATAAAGGAGAATGGACTTGTGCAGGATGAATGGATCATGGCAGCTCACTGGGAATCTTGCTTATACATAAAAGGAAAGAAAAACATTTATATAGCGCCTTTCATGACGAGCAGATGTTGAAAGTATAATGTGGATAAATGTGAGGTTATCCACTTTGGTGGTAAAAACAGAGAGACAGACTATTATCTGAATGGTGACAGATTAGGAAAAGGGCAGGTGCAAAGAGACCTGGGTGTCATGGTACATCAGTCATTGAAGGTTGGCATGCAGGTACAGCAGGCGGTTAAGAAAGCAAATGGCATGTTGGCCTTCATAGCGAGGGGATTTGAGTACAAGGGCAGGGAGGTGTTGCTACAATTGTACAGGGCGTTGGTGAGGCCACACCTGGAGTATTGTGTACAGTTTTGGTCTCCTAACCTGAGGAAGGACATTCTTGCTATTGAGGGAGTGCAGCGAAGGTTCACCAGACTGATTCCCGGGATGGCGGGACTGACCTATCAAGAAAGACTGGATCAACTGGGCTTGTATTCACTGGAGTTCAGAAGAATGAGAGGGGACCTCATAGAAACGTTTAAAATTCTGACAGGGTTAGACAGGTTAGATGCAGGAAGAATGTTCCCAATGTTGGGGAAGTCCAGAACCAGGGGACACAGTCTAAGGATAAGGGGGAAGCCATTTAGGACCGAGATGAGGAGGAATTTCTTCACCCAGAGAGTGGTGAACCTGTGGAATTCTCTACCACAGAAAGTTGTTGAGGCCAATTCACTAAATATATTCAAAAAGGAGTTAGATGAAGTCCTTACTACTAGGGGAATCAAGGGGTATGGTGAGAAAGCAGGAATGGGGTACTGAAGTTGCATGTTCAGCCATGAACTCATTGAATGGCGGTGCAGGCTAGAAGGGCCGAATGGCCTACTCCTGCACCTATTTTCTATGTTTCTATGTTTCTATGAAAGCACTTTACAGCTAATGAAGTACAATTTTTTGAAGTGTAATCACTGTTAAGTAGGAAACACGGCAGCCAATTTGTGCACACAAGCTCCCACAAACAGCAATGTGATAATGAGCAGATAATCTGTTTTTGTTATGTTGATTGAGGGCTAAATATTGGCCAGGACACCAAGAATAAATAGAAACATAGAAACATAGAAAATAGATGCAGGAGTAGGCCATACGGCTCGTCGAGCCTGCACCGCCATTCAATAAGATCATGGCTGATCATTCCCTCAGTACCCCTTTCCTGCTTTCTCTCCATACCCCTTGATCCCCTGAGCCGTAAGGGCCATATCTAACTCCCTCTTGAATATATCCAATGAACAACTCGCTGCAGCAGGGAATTCCACAGGTTAACAACCCTCTGAGTTAAGAAGTTTCTCCTTATCTCAGTCCTAAATATCCTCCCTCTTATCCTAAGACTATACCCCCTGGTTCTGGACTTCCCCAACATCTGGAACATTCTTCCCGCATCTAATCTGTCCAGTCCCGTCAGAATCTTATACGTTTCTATGAGATCCCCTCTCATCCTTCTAAACTCCAATGAATAAAGGCCCAGTTGATCCAGTCTCTCCTCATAGGACAGTTCAGCCATCCCTGGAATCAGTCTGGTGAACCTTCGCTGCACTCCCTCAATAGCAAGAATGTCCTTCCTCAGATTAGGAGACCAAAACTGAACACAATATTCCAGGTGAGGCCTCACTAAGGCGCTGTACAACTGCAGTAAGATCTCCCTGCTCCTATACTCAAATTACCCAGCTATGAAGGCCAACATACCATTTGTCTTCTTCACCGCCTGCCGTACCTGCATGCCAACTTTCAATGACTGATGTACCATGAAACTCAGGTCTCGTTGTACCTCCCCTTTTCCTAATCTGCCGCCATCCAGATAATATTCTGCCTTTGTGTTTTTGCCCCCAAAATGGATAACCTCACATTTATCCACATTATACTGCATCTGCCATGCATTTTCCACTCACCGAATCTGTCCAAGTCATCCTGCAGCCTCTTAGCATCCTCCTCACAGCTCACACCGCCACCCAGTTTAGTGTCATCTGCAAACTTGAAGATATTACACTCAATTCCTTCATCTAAATCGTTAATGTATATTGTAAAGAGCTGGGGTCCCAGTACTGAGCCCTGCGGCACCCCACTAGTCACTGCCTGCCATTCTGAAAAGGACTCGTTTATCCCGACTCTCTGCTTGCTGTCTGCAAACCACTTCTCTATCCACGTCAGTAATGTACCATGTGCTTTGCTTTTGCACACCAATCTCTTGTGCGCAACCTTGTCAAAAGCATTTTGAAAATCCAAATACACCATATCCACTGGTTCTCCCTTGTCCACTCTACTAGTTACATCCTCAAAAAATTCCAGAAGATTCGTCAAGCATGATTTCCCTTTCATAAATCCATGCTGACTTGGACCAATCCTATCACTGCTTTCCAAATGCGCTGCTATTTCATCCTTAATGATTGATTCCAACATTTTCCCCACTACTGATGTCAGGCTAACCGGTCTATAATTACCTGCTTTCTCTCTCCCTCCCTTTTTAAAAAGTGGTGTTACATTAGCTACCCTCCAGTCCATAGGAACTGATCCAGAGTCACTAGACTGTTGGAAAATGATCACCAAGGCATCCACTATTTCTAGGGCCACTTCCTTAAGTACTCTTGGATGGAGACTATCAGGCCCCGGGGATTTATCAGCCTTCAATCCCATCAATTTCCCTAACTCAATTTCCCGGCTAATAAGAATATCCTTCAGTTCCTCCTTCTCACTAGACCTTCAGTCCCCTAGTACATCCGGAAGGTTATTTGTGTCTCCCTTCGTGAAGACAGAACCGAGGTATTTGTTCAATTGGTCTGCCATTTCTTTGTTCCCCATTATAAATTCACCTGAATCCAACTGCAAGGGACCTACGTTTGTCTTCACTAATCTTTTTCTCTTCACATAGTTATAGAAGTTTTTTGCAGTCAGTTTTTATGTTCCCTGCAAGCTTCCTCCCGTACTCTGTTTTCCCCCTCTTAATTAAACCCTTAGTCCTCCTCTGTTGAATTCTAAATTTCTCCCAGTCCTCAGGTTTGTTGTTTTTTCTAGCCAATTTATATGCCTCTTCCTTTGTTTTAACACTATCCTTAATTTCCCTTGTTAGCCACAGTTGAGCCACCTTCCCCATTTTATTTTTACTCCAGACAGGGATGTACAATTGCTGAAGTTCATCCATGTGATCTTTAAATGTTTGCCATTGCTTATCCACCGTCAACCCTTTAATTATCCTTGGCCAGTCTATTCTCGCCAATTCACGGCTCATACCATCGCAGTTACCTTTGCTTAAGTTCAGGACCCTAGTTTCCGAATTAACTGTGTCACTCTCCATCTTAATAAAGAATTTTACCATATTATGGTCGCTCTTCCCCAAGGAGCCTCGCACAACAAGATTGCTAATTAGTCCCTTCTCATTACACATCACCCAGTTTAAGATGGCCAGCTCTCTATTTGGTTCCTCAACATATTGGTCTAGAAAACCATCCCTAATACACTCCAGGAAATCCTCCTCCACCGCAATGCTACTAGTTTGGTTAGCCCAATCAATATGTAGATTAAAGTCGCCCATGATAACTGCTGTATCTTTATTGCACACATCCCTTATTTCTTGTTTGATGCTGTCTCCCAACCTCACTACTACTGTTTGGTGGTACACAACTCCCACTAGCGTTTTCTGCCCTTTGGTATTCCACAGCTCCAGCCATACCGATTCTACATCGTCGAGGCTAATTTCCCTCCTTACTATTGCATTAACTTCCTCTTTAACCAGCAATGCCACCCAGCCTCCTTTTCCTCTCTGCCTATCCTTCCTAAATGTTGAATACCCCTGGATGTTGAGTTCCCAGCTTTGGTCACCCTGGAGCCATGTCTCCGTGATGCCAATTACATCATACCCGTTAACTGCTGTCTGCGCAGTTAATTTTTCCACCTTATTCCGAATACTCCTCGCATTGAGGCACAGAGCCTTCAGACTTGTCTTTTTAGAATTTTTGTTGTAATGTGGCCCTTTTTGTTTTTTGCCTTGGGTTTTTCTGCCCTCCACTTTTGCTATTCTCCTTTCTATCTTTTGCTTCTGCCTCCATTTTATTTCCCTCTGTCTCCCTGCATAGGTTCCCATCCTTCTGCCATGTTAATTTCACTCCTCCCTAACAGCACTAGCAAACACTTCCCCGAGGACATTGGTTCCGGTCCTGCCCATTTCAGATCATCCGGTTTATACTGGTCCCACCTCCCCCAGAACCGGTTCCAATGTCCCAGGAATTTGAATCCCTCCCTGCTGCACAACTCCTCAAGCCACATATTTATCTGAACTATCCTGCAATTTCTACTCTGACTAGCACGTAGCACTGGTCGCAATCCTGAGATTACTACTTTTGAGGTACTACTTTTTAATTTAGCCACTCACCAATCATCAGCCAATCACTTACCCTCTTGGCTGTGACATCACCTTTCGATTTCTTTCTACTTCTTTTTTGCCTTCTCTCCCCGCTGCAGCTGCACCGGAAGGCCTTTATAGGCTGCTCGCCTCACGAACTCCCACCTCCTGACTGCCACCGCTCTTCTCGAACTGTTGGGCCTTTATAGGCCGCTCGCCTCATGAACTCCCACCTCCCGACTGCCACCGCTCTTCTCGAACTGTTGGGCCTTTATAGGCCGCTCGCCTCATGAACTCCCACCTCCCGACTGCCACCGCTCTTCTCGAACTGTTGGGCCTTTATAGGCCGCTCGCCTCACGAACTCCCACCTCCTGACTGCCACCGCTCTCCTCGAACTGTTGGGCCTTTATAGGCCGCTCGCCTCACGAACTCCCACCTCCCGACTGCCACCGCTCTCCTCGAACTGTTGGGCCTTTATAGGCCGCTCGCCTCATGACCTCCCGCCTCCCGACTGCCACCGCTCTTCTCGAACTGTTGGGCCTTTATAGGCCGCTCGCCTCACGAACTCCCACCTCCTGACTGCCACCGCTCTCCTCGAACTGTTGGGCCTTTATAGGCCGCTCGCCTCACGAACTCCCACCTCCCGACTGCCACCGCTCTCCTCGAACTGTTGGGCCTTTATAGGCCGCTCGCCTCACGACCTCCCGCCTCCCGACTGCCGCCGCTCTTCTCGAACTTGTCATGTATTCTACTGTCATTGTAACCCATGTATAAATTGACCTAAGTTGTACACCGTGAGCACACTGACCACTAGGTGGTGAACTTGTGGGAGACACTCCTAACCCGGACTTTCAGGTATAAAAGGGGAAGCTCCACCCATCTTCTCCACTTCAGTGCTGGCTAATAAAGGACTGGTCACAGAGTGACCTTCTCTCTAGTATGGGCCTCGTGTGCATTTGTCCTGTATAGTAAGGACATATCATTGGCAACGAGAAGCTGGGATTTAACCACGCGAGCATGGCCACCAGCAGCACAGACAAGAAGTACTGTGTTGGTGATGATTGGGACGATTTTATTGAGAGACTACAGCAAAGTTTGGTCACTCAGGAATGGCTGGGACAGGATTTGGCCGACAAGCGCAGGGCTCATCTCCTGACAGTTTGTGGATCCAGGACGTACTCCCTGATGAAGGACCTTCGAGCGCCAGAGAAGCTGGCAGACAAGATTTTTGAAGTGCTCAGTAAAGTTGATCGGGGAACACTTTAAACCGGCGAGCAGCACGCACATGGCGAGACACCGGTTTTACACGCACCGGCGGCGAGAAGGGCAAAGCGTTCCAGACTTCGTGGCAGACCTCCAGTGACTGGCAAGCTATGTAAGTTCCCAGATGCATGCAGAGTGGAGATGCTGCAAGACTTTTTTATTGAGGGCATCGGGCACGCTGGGGTTTTAAGGAAACTGATTGAGATCAAAGACTTGACCCTGGAAATGGAGACTTTGATGGCCCAGACATTTATCTCAGGGGAGGAAGAGACCAGAATGATGTTTGACAAAAATCTTGGTTTAAATGCAGCAAATGGACAGGGAGTCAAGATTGTTAACACGGCACACAGTTCTCCAGGCAGACAGGGGCAATCGGATATGCCCGAGCACATAGTCGAACCCAAAGGGGGAATTCAACAGAGACAATGGCTAGCTGAACGGCGATTCATGCCGTCGCAAGGGACAATGCGGCCAGTAATGGGGCCAGCAACACCTGTCAATGGTGCGTTTAAGGACAGTTACAGAGACAGTCAGAGACGATCGACTGGTAATGGATCTTTTGTTTCCAACAACGGCTCATGTTGGAGGTGTGGAGGCAAATACACAGCCAGAGCTAGCAGGTATCAGCAATATACCTGCAGAAATTGCAACGTCAGCGGTCACTTGGCACGTATGTACAGGAAGCCTGCAGCCAGGTTGATATACGAGGAGGATGGGCCTGATGTAAGCCCTATGAGGCCAAATGGACACTGGGGGAAATCGCTGAAAGTTGAAGTTCAGCGAGTTCATGTGAAGCACATATACAGTTCATACACCAGGACGCCACTGATAATGATGAAAGTGCTCCTCAATGGCATCCCAGTATCAATGGAGCTAGACACGGGGGCCAGCCAGTCCCTGATGATCATCAAACAGTTTGACAAGTTGTGGGCGTCCAAGGCCAGGAGGCCAAAATTATTGCCGATTAACGCACAGCTACGGACATATACAAAGGAGATCATTCCGGTGCTAGGCAGCACCACAGTAGTTGTGACCCACAAAGATTCGAAGAACAGATTGCCACTCTGGATTGTCCCGGGGGATGATCCCGCACTGCTGGGGAGGAGTTGGCTTGCTGTCATGAACTGGAAATGGGGCGATGTCAATACAATTTCTTCTGTGGAGCGAATATCACGCTCACAGGTCCTGGACAAATTTGACTCACTATTTCAACCCGGCATTGGCACTTTCATGGGGACCAAGGTAGTGATTCACATAAACCCGGACGCAAGGCCAGTACACCACAAGGCCAGAGCGGTGCCGTACGTGGTGCGAGAAAAGATAGAAGGCGAGCTGGACCGCCTGCTGAGGGAAGGCATCATCTCGGCAGTCGAATTCAGTGACTGGGCGAGCCCTGATCGTGCTGGTGCTCAAGGCGGATGGGTGGGTCAGGATATGTGGTAATTACAAGGTCACCATCAATCGGGTGTCACTCCAAGACCAATACCCGCTACCAAGAGCGGAGGACCTCTTTGCGATGCTATCCGGTAGCAAACTTTTTTCAAAATTGGACCTGACCTCAGCTTACATGACCCAGGAGCTGGTGAGTGAGTCGAAGAAGCTGACCACCATCACAACACACAAGGGGTTGTTTGAGTACAACAGATGTCCGTTCGGGATTCGTTCGGCCGCCACGATCTTTCAACGAAACATGGAAAGTCTCCTCAAGTCGATTCCAAGGACGGTGGTTTTTCAAGACGACATTCTCATCAAGGGTTGCGATACTGAAGAACACCTCCACAACCTGGAGGAGGCGCGACACAGATTGGACCGGGTAGGTCTGCGACTGAAAAAGGCGAAGTGCGTCTTCCTAGCTCCAAAGATAGAATTCCTGGGGATGAGGGTAGCAGCAGACGGGATCAGACCTATTGCCTCCAAAACGGAAGCAATCCAGAGACCACCCAGACCCCGTAACACGACGGAGCTGCGTTCGTTCCTGGGGCTCCTGAACTATTTTGTTAACATTCTTCCCAAATTGTGCACGCTGTTAGAGCCGCTACACGTGCTCCTACGCAAAGGTCGTGAATGGGTCTGGGGGGACAGCCAGGAAAGGGCTTTTGACAGAGCACGCAATTTGTTATGCTCCAACAATCTGTTAATGCTATATAACCCATGTAAGAAACTTGTTTTAAGGTGCGATGCGTCGTCCTATGGGGTCGGGTGTGTGTTGCAGCATGCTAATGCCAAGGGTCAATTACAGCCGGTAGCTTATGCCTCCAAAAGTCTGCCCCAGGCAGAAAGGGGCTACAGGATGGTCGAAAAGGAAGCGCTTGCATGTGTATATGCAGTAAAAAAAATGCACCAGTATCTGTTTGGCAGGAAATTTGAGCTGGAGACAGATCACAAACCCCTAATGTCCCTTTTGGCCGACAACAAGGCCATAAATGCAAATGCATCGGCCCGCATACAGAGGTGGGCACTCACGTTAGCCGCCTATGACTATACAATTCGGCACAGACCGAGCACTGAAAACTGCGTCGATGCACTCAGCAGGCTCCCACTAGCCACCACCGAGGGGGCAACCGAGCATGCTGCTAAGATGGTCATGGCTGTTGAAGCTTTCGAAAGCGAAGGCTCACCTGTGACAGCTCGTCAGATCAAAGTCTGGACAAATAGAGACCCGGTACTGTCTTTAGTCAAGAAATGTGTCCTGAATGGGGACTGGGCAGCCACATACGGAGCATGCCCTGAGGAATTTAAACCATTTCACAGGCGCAAGGATGAATTCTCGATTCAGGCCGACTGCCTACTATGGGGAAACCGAGTAGTCATGCCCCAGATGGGCAGAGAGGCGTTCATCTGAGAACTCCACAATGAGCACCCGGGCATTGTCATGATGAAGGCAATTGCCAGGTCACACGTTTGGTGGCCAGGGATAGATGCAGACTTGGAACTTTGTGTTCATAGGTGCAACACATGTGCCCAGCTGGGCAATGCGCCCAGGGAAGCCCCCCTTGCCCCTGGTCCTGCCCGCCAAGCCATGGTCACGGATCCATGTGGACTACGCAGGTCCTTTCATGGGAAAATGTTTTTGGTTGTTGTAGATGCCTACGCCAAATGGATCGAGTGTGACATTCTCAATTCACGCACATTCTCTGCCACGGTAGAAAGTCTACGGGCAATGTTCACCACCCATGGTCTACCGGACGTCTTGGTCAGCGACAATGGCCCGTACTTTACAAGCATTGAATTCCAAGACTTCATGGCAGGAAATGGTATCAACCATGTCAGAACGGCAACGTTCAAGCCGGCCTCAAACGGCCGGAACAAGCAGTGCAGATAATCGAACAGGGGATGCTTAGAAGCTAAGGGGATTCCCTACAAAGCCGCTTATCACGCCTCCTGTTGGCCAATAGATCCAGACCACACTCGCTCACAGGGGTTCCACCCGCAGAGCTGCTAATGAAAAGGATGCTCAAAACCAGGTTATCCCTTATACACCCCACCATGAAAGAAATTGTTGAGAGCAGGCGCCAGTCACAATGTGACTACCATGACGGGAATGCGAGGGCGCGATGTATTGATGTCAATTACCCTGTCTTTGTCCTCAACTACGCTGCAGGGCCCAAATGGCTCGCAGGCACTGTGATTGCAGAAGAGGGGAATAGGATTCTGGTAGTTAAACTTACCAATGGACAAATCTGCCGCAAACACGTGGATCAAACAAAAAGGAGGTTCAGCAACCCCATGGAAGAAGCAGAGGAAGAACACGATGTAGAGTTCACTCCACCACAGGTGACCGAACTCCAGAACCAAGTGGAGGAGAGCGCAGTCACTGTGGGCAGTCTGTCAGGCCTGAGGCACCGCAAACAGCAGACACTCAGGCCAGCGCCCAACAACCGGAGCCCCAACTCAGGTGCTCTACAAGGGAGCATAAACCACCAGAGAGACTTAACCTGTGATCCCAATAAGACTTTGAGGGGGAGGTGATGTCATGTAATCCATATATAAACTGACCTAAGTTGTACACCGTGAGAACACTGACCACTAGGTGGTGAACTTGTGGGAGACACTCCTAACCTGGACTTTCAGGTATAAAAGGGGAAGCTCCACCCATCTTCTCCACTTCAGTGCTGGCTAATAAAGGACTGGTCACAGAGTGACCTTCTCTCTAGTATGGGTCTCGTGTGCATTTGTACTGTATAGTAAGGACATACCAGAACTGTTGGGCCTTTAATGGCCGCTCGCCTCACGAACTCCCGCCTCCCGACTGCTGTCGCTCTCCTCGAACTGTTGGGCCTTTATAGGCCACTCACCTCACGAACTCCCACCTCCCGACTGCCGCCTCCCACCTCCCGAATCCCCTGTTCTTCTTCAAAATGGTGCCATGGGATCTTTTACATCCACTTGAGAGAGCAAATGATACCTCGTATTAACGTCTCAACCAAAAGACGCATCTCCGACAGTGCAGCATTCTTAGTACAGGGTGTAGCAGCCTAGACTTTTGTGCCCAAGTCCCTGGAGTGAGACTTGAATCCATAACTTTCTGACTCACAGGTGAGAATGCTACCCACTGAGCCACTGCTGATACACATTATGGTCAGAGAAAGCAGAGCCCTGTATTTCCTATCCATAAAAATCAATTAAGATTTGAATCACAGAAATTAAAATTGCGTTCTAGCACTGTGTTAGTGCTTTGATAGTGGAGGCAGTCTATATGGATCCATAAGAACATAAGAACATAAGAAATAGTAGCAGGAGTATGCCACTTGGCCCCTAGAGCTTGCTCCTCCATTCAGTAAAATCATGGCCAGATCTGATCTTGGTCTCAACTCCACTTTCCTGCCCGCTCCCCATAACCCTTGATTTCCCTATCATCAAAAATCTGTCTATCTCCACTTGAAATATATTCAATAACCCCGCCTCCACAGCTCTCGGGTAGACAATTCAAAAGATTCACAACTCTCTGGGAGAAGAAATTCCTCCTCATCTCTATTTTAAATAGGCGACCTCTTATTCTGAAACTGTGGTCCCCTAGTTCTAGATTCCCCCACGAGGGGAAACATCTTCTCTGCATCTACCCTGTCAAGCCCCCTCAGAATCTTATATCTTTCAATAAGATCATCTCTCATTCTTCTTAACTCCAATAAGTATAGGCCCAACCTGCTCAACCTTTCTTCATAAGACAAACACTTCATCGCAGGAATCAACCTCGTGAACCTTCTCTGAACTGCCTCCAATGTAAGTATATCCTTCCTTAAATAAGGAGACTAAAACTGTATGCAGTACTCCAGGTGTGTTCTCACCAACACCCTGTACAGTTGTAGCAGGACTTCCCTACTTTTATACTCTACCCCCCCTTGCAATAAAGGCCAACATTCCATTTGCCTTCCTAATTAATTGCAGTGATTGAATGCTAACTTTATGTGTTTCATGTATAAGGACCCATGGATCCTTCTGTACCGCAGCATTTTGTAGTCTCTCTACATTTAAATAATTATTTGCTTTTGTATTCCTCTTACCAAAGTGGATAACCTCACATTTTCTCATATTATACTCTATCTGCCAAATATTTTCACATCTATATCCTATCTATATCCCCTTGCAGATTCTTTGTATCTTCTTCACAACTTGCATTCCCACCTATCTTTGTATCATCAGCAAATTTGGCTATATTACATTCGGTCCCTTCATCCAAGTTGTTACGTCTCAAATAAAGCAATGTGACTGAGTACTGTAGACTTGAGCAAGTGTGACCTTAGTCTCTTTATTCTGACTCCAGAGTGCTGGCACTGTATGAGAGGCCTGCTTATATGCAGTGCTCCCAAGGGATGCTGGGATCCCTTGGGACTCCAACAGATGTGCCCTCTGGTGGCGGTAGAATGCTGGTTACAAGGTGTTGCATACATAACATCACTTCCCCCCCCCAAAGTCAATAGTACACTTATTTACAGGGTGAGACGATCTGGGGCTTTCCGCTCCCTAGTCGATCGTCTCGGTACAAACACAGGCGCAGGGTGTTGGTTGGGCCTTTGCTGGGCTGCTGCGCAGCTGGCCTTGCTGGGCTGCTGGGGATGATGAGGTCAGCTTCGTGGTCAACCATGATGTCGGTTGCCACTTGTGTGTGTATCGGAGGGTCAAAGTTGGTGGTGTCCTCTTCAGGCTGCTTGTGGCTGTCTATGAATTGCAGTTTGGTTTGGTCTAAATACTTGCTGCAAGTTAGTCCATTTGCAAGTTTGACCTCAAACACCCTACTCCCTTCTTTGGCTATGACAGTGCCAGCAAACCATTTGGGACCATGCCCATAGTTGAGTACAAATACAGGGTCATTGACTTCAATATCGAGTGACAAATTTGCGCGATCATGGTATCTGCTTTGTTGATGCTGCCTGCCCTCGACATGACCATGGAGATCACTGGTGGACTAGAGAGAGCCTTATTTTGAGTGTCCTTTTCATGAGCAGTCCGTCAGGGAGAACACCGGTGAGCGTGTGGGGTCCTGTGCAGTAACTGAGCAGGACTCTGGACAGGCAGGACTGCAGGGAGCCTTCCGACACGCATTTCAAGCTTTGCTTGATGGTTTGGACTGCCCATTCTGCCTGGCCGTTAGATGCAAGCTTGAACAGGGCAGATGTGACGTGCTTGATCCAATTGCGGGTCATGAATTCCTTGAATTCAGCACTGGTGAAGCACGGCCCATTGTCGCTGACAAGGACATCAGGAAGGCTGTGCGTGACAAACATAGCTCGTAGGCTTTCGATGGTGGTAGTGGACGTGCTTACAGACATTATTACACACACTCGACCCCGTACGAAAGCTAGCACTAAATGTTTACATGGGTCATACAGAACAAGCAGTTTGTTGGAACATAACAGATTTCTGGCTTTCTCAAAAGCAGCCTCTTGTGAATTCCCCCATACCCAGTCATCTCCCTTGCCTAACAACACGTGTAGAGGTTCTAGCAAGATGCTTAACCTGGGTAGGAAATTACCAAAATAATTGAGGAGGCCCAGGAAGGACCGCAGCTCCGTCACATTCTGTGATCTCGGCGCATTCTTGATAGCCTCTGTCTTGGCGTCGGTGGGTCTGATGCCATCTGCCGCGATTCTTCTCCCTAAGAACTCGACCTCTGGCACCAGGAAAACACACTTCGAGCATTTCAACCTGAGTCCCACACGATCTAGCCGACTTAGAACCTCTTCCAGGTTCTGCAAGTGTTTGATGGTGTCCTGACCTGTGATCAATATATCGTCCTGGAAAACCACCGTGCGCGGAACCGACTTTAGCAGACTCTCCATGTTCCTTTGAAAAATAGCCCAAAAATAGAATCCCAAACGGGCATCTATTGTAGATGAACAGACCCTTGTGCGTGTTGATGCAGGTGAGGCCTTTCGAAGATGCCGCCAGCTCCTGCGTCATGTAGGCTGAGGTCAGGTCCAACTTGGTAAATGCCTTCCCTCCTGCCAGGGTCGCAAATAGGTTGTCTGCCTTGGGTAATGGGTACTAGTCCTGCAGCGAAAAACATTTAATCGTTACTTTATAGTCCCCACAAATTCTGACCGTGCCATCACCCTTGAGAACCGGAACAATTGGACTGACCCACTCGTTGAACTCATCTGGCGTGATGATGCCCTCTCGTTGCAGCCTGTCCAGCTCGATCTCCACTTTCTCTCGCATCTTTTATGACACCGCATGTGCCTTGTGGTGGATGGGTCTGTACCGGGAACCAAGTGGATCTGCACCTTCACCCTAGAGAATTTTCCGATGCCTGGCTCAAACAACGACGGGAACTTGCTCAAAATCTGGGCACATGAGGCGTCGTCGACGGACGAAAGAGCTAGGATGTCATCCCAGTTCCAGCAGATTTTTCCCAGCCAGCTTCTGCCGAACAGTGTGGGGCCATCTTCTGGTTTTGAGAGACTGCTTTTGAGAAAGCCATAAATCTGTTATGTTCCAACAAACTGCTTGTTCTCTATGACCCATGTAAATGTTTGGTGCTTGTTTGCGATGCGTCTTCTTATGGGGTCAGGTGTGTGTAATAATGTCTGTAAGCACGTCCACTGCCACCATCTAAAGCCTATGAGCCATGTTTGCCAGGCATAATGTTTGAAGCGGCATTGATGGGCTCGATGATTACCTCCGTAGCACCAATAAGGTGTTAATTGCCTCGCATTTACACTTGATGGCGGACTCTGAATCATCTGAGGTCATGCAGCTGCAGGCATGTACGTTCTGCCATATGCATTTCTGCCTGAAAACGACGTTACTTTGTGTACAGTACTTGCCGATACATCTTTATGCTGCAAAGTTTGTTTGGTGTTATCGCTGGTAGACATAAATGCCTGGGCTATCATTATAGCTTTGCTCAGGTTCGGTGTTTCAACAGTCAATAGTTTGCGAAGGATAACCTCATGGCCAATGCCAAGAACAAAAAAGTCTCTTGGCATTTGCTCCAGGAATCCACCAAATTCGCAATGTCCTGCAAGGCACCTGAGTTCGGCGATGTAGCTCGCCACTTCCTGGCCTTCAGACCATTGACATATATAAAATCGATACCTTGCCATCAGAACGCTCTCCTTCGGATTTAGGTGCTCCCGGACCAGCATACGCAGTTCCTCATGCGATTTGGTTGTTGGTTTTACCGGATCAAGAAGATTCTTCATGAGGCCATAGATTGTTGCCCCGCAGACGGTGAGGAGGATCGCCCTTCGTTTGGCAGTGTTCTCATTCCCTTCCAGCTCGTTGGCCATGAAGTATTGGTTGAGTGCATGAAGGCTTTCCAATCATCACCTTCTGAGAATGTCTCCAGGATACCAACAGTTCTCTGCATTTTCACGTGATGGTTCATTATCTATTACTCGTCGCCAGTTTTTATATCTCAAATAAAGCCATTTGACTGAGTACTGCAGACTTGAGTAAGTGTGACTTTAGTCTCTTTATTCTGACTCCAGAGTGCTGGCACAGCATGGGAGGCCTGCTTATATGAAGTGCTCCCAAGGGATGCTGGGATCCCTTGGGACTCCAACAGATGTGCCCTCAGGTGGCAGTAGAATGGTGGTTACAAGGTGTTGCATACATAACACAAGTCATTAACATAGATTGTAAATAGTTGAGGCCCCAGTACTGATCCTTGTGGCACTCTACTAATATCGTTTGCCAACCTGAAAATTACCCATTTATCCCGACTCTCTGTTTTTTGTTAGTAAGCCAATCCTCTATCCATGCTAATATATTACCCCCAACCCCTAGAACTTTCATCTTGTGCAGTAACCTTTTATGTAGCACCTTATCGAAGGCCTTCTGGCAATCCAAATACACCATTTACTGGTTCCCATTTATCCACCCTGCTCGTACATCCTCAGAGAATTCTAGCAAATTTGTCAAACATAATTTCCCTTTCATAAAACCATGCTGACTCTGCTTGATTATATTATGGTTTTCTAAATTTCCTGCTGCTACTTCCTTAACAATGGACTCCAGCATGTTCCCAGTGATAGATGTTAGGCTAACTGGTCTATAGTTTCCTGCTTTTTGTCTCCCTCTTGGATTCTGGAGAGGTCCCAGCGGATTGGAAAACTGCAAATTACATTTGCAGTTTTCCAATCCGCTGGGACCTCTCCAGAATCTAGGGAATTTTGGTAGATTACTACCAATGCATCCACTATCTCTGCAGCCACTTCTTTTAAGACCTTAGGATGCAGTGCATCAGGTCCAGGGGACGTGTCCACCTTTTGTTCCATTAGTTTGCCTATTACTTTTTCTCTAGTTATAGTGATTGTTTTAAGATCCCCCTTCCATATAGCCCCTTAATTATCTGTTATTATTGGGATGCTTTTAGTGTTTCTACTGTGAAGACTGATACAAAATATATCTTTTCTCTCTTTATTATTTTTTCGTTGCGTTTTGCTGGTTTCTAAGCATTTCCCAATCCTCTTGCCTACCACTAATTTTTGCAACATTGTATGCCTTTATTTTCAATTTGATACCATCCTTAACTTCCTTAGTTAGTCATGGATAGTACATCCTTCTCTTCGAGTCTTTCTTTATCACTGGAATATATCTTTGCTGAGAGTTGTGAAATATCTCCTTAAATGTCTGCCACTGCTTATCTACCGTCTTATCTTTTACTCTATTTTCCCATTCCACTTTAGCCAAATCTTTCTTCATACATTTGTAATTGTCTTTATTAAGTTCAGGACACTAGTTTGAGACCCAGGTTTCTCACACTCAAACTGAATTTGAAATTCTAACATGCTTTGATCACTCTTGCCTCGAGGATCCTTTACTATGAGATCATTAATTAATCCTATCTCATTGCACATTACCAGATCTAAAATAGCCTGCTCCCTGGTTGGTTCCACAATGTATTGTTCTAAGAAATCTTTTCTTGTTTTTCTTGCTTTTTCTTCAGCAGACTACCTGGCAGTCAGGTGTTTCCTTTCTGATCAATTTGTCATCTGCGCACATACACATGCATGCCTCATAAATCACCAGTTTTGAGAATTGTCATTTCATAGTCAGATAGTTGTATAATTACAAGGCACCCTTGTTGTTAAAAGTATTTTTATTGATTTGGTTCAGCAATAAAATCATCACTTAAATCAGGGCAAAAAACTTTGCATATTTCCTGCCCCACCATTCGCTATTCCTGATTGATCCTCTAACTCCATTTTAGCGGCATCAAATTGTTGGCCAGTTGCAATTTAATCCAACTGATAACAATCATTAGTCTGATCTGATACTTCCAATTCTGACTACTCTTACTGCCATGACGTGCCACTGTCCGTGCTAAAAAGAGCATCTCTCTAGTGCAGGTGGTTTGTTCTCTTCCCTGTTGTTGATGTCACAAAACATGCTATGATCACTCTTGTCACAGATGACAATTCTAAGACACTGTGGGGAAATCACCAAAGCCACTCAATAAAGTCAGAACAGTATAAGTTATATTATAACACTGTGTGGAAGATTTCACTACAGATTGGGAACAGCGTGGATAGAGAATATTATTTATCTTTGAAATTTAATTTTTCAATCATGCTTGTGACTACTTTAGAAGACTGAGAAGCTGGATTATGCCAATTTGCTTGTCTCTCTGTGAGTTATGCATGAAAATCACTTTTGAAAATGTCACTTTAAAGTGTAGTGCACCAGATCGGCGAGGAACTCAGAGTGATGACAAAGAGATTTCTATATACCGCTTGGGAATTGTTGTAGTTTCAATTTACAAATATGCTGCTGGTGTCAATCCATTGCAAATGATATTTACACTAAAGAGCACTGGAACCCATTTGAAAACTGACTCATCATCAATATTGTTTTAAGGATTAAAAACAAAATGCCATATTTTCTGTGTGTCAGGCATTAAAGCACTTTGGGCAGATTGCAGTGATCAGAAGATGGGGCATCTAACAACAAAATTCAAAAAAGTGTCCCGATTCATTGATCTGGTGGTGGAAGAGAAAATAGAACTGAGTGCATCCTTCTCGGGTCGGTATAGAGACCTTGGAAGAATTTCTTTGGCTGTTGAATATAATCTCCAGAAATAAGTGCAAGACTAAGATTTAGCAACGTGAAGAAATTCGTCAAGGAGAACATTGCACTCAGCAGCAAACAAGAATAACAAATACAGTTAGCAATATACTCGGTTCACAGAAGTACTCTACAGTGTCTCCCTCCCAGTTCAAAGAGAGGGGCTCTGCCACTATTATACTCTTCTCACTGCTGGCCCTGGCTCCAGCTTTTACATGATTCTGATGGAGAATGGGAGAATTGCTGATCTAGTAAAAACAATTTCAACATTGTCAAATCCTACTTGCTATGCACAACACTGTGTTTGCTCTGGATTGAGGCAACAACAGCAAGTACAAGCTGCAGCCAAGACCAGCAGTGAGAAGAACATCAGAGAGCAGATCAGCAATCATCAACTGGTTTAACATCCTGAAGCAGCAAATCAGCTGCTGTGATATAAGCTTAAACCACAACAGCCAATTTGTCACTCCAATGGGATAACAATATATACATTTGCATGGAGTGCTATGCCTGCCTATGCTCCTTACTTGGACCATCGAATAAACATAAGAAACATAAGAATTAGGAGCAGGCCATACGGCCCTTCGAGCCTGCTCCGCCATTCAATAAGCTTATGTCTGATCTTCGACCTCAACTCCACTTTCCTGCCCGATCCCTGTATCTGAAATGACTGCACCCAATAGATAGAACAAGCACCATATTCAGCTTACACTAGCTCAGAGATTCAAACAACTGCACCTTCATAGTATGACCTATCACAATCAAATGGCCTGTCATCTAGTATAAAACAAATACACCAATTAACAAGAAGGAGAATTGAAGGATGCAGGCATTGTAAAGGCAAGGTAGGTGAAAATATCAGTCGGCTCATCTTGAAGGCACATGTGCTGAAGCAGCAGAAGAGTATATGTATCACACTAGATCATTTTAATGGGTTAATGCCTGTATTTAAATAATGTACACTGGAAAAGCATACTAAGCATTCACCAACTGGAATGTCAACACTCTGGCGGTCACTTTCATCTTCACCACCTGGGGAGTGAATTACTTCTTGTTGTAGAACCCACCTGGTTTTCATTCCATAGGATGAAAATTGAGCGGGTTCTACAATGGGCGGGCAATCTGTTCTGCTAGATTATTTCCAGGTTGTAGGGCTGGAAAGTACCCCCACAGTGTCAGAAATTGAACAATCTCTAAGGGTCTGTTCCTGAGATGCATATTAGACAACACACTGGACAACAAAATGTTTGCATTGAAATTCATGGTACAGAGGGGCCATTTCAATCCCCCGAGGCAGATGGAAAGGTTTAAAATGATAAAATGGGAAGCCCACCCCAACCCAACTCCACTTCCCGTTTTAAATGGTGCCGGGTTTGGGGGCACGTGGCCAACCTGCACCTTGGAGGCAGGTCGGTCACTAAATGATTTTACGGAGACTGCGTGCCTCTATTTTAACTTTACTTTTATTTTTTTAGTTCCCAGACCTTGGGAATCCCAGTGGATGATAGAAAGTAGGAAGGTCCAGATCCATCAGGTAAGAGCCTTAATTGCATTGTTTGTGGGCCACGAGGAGCAGGAGCGTTTCCCACGGCCCACCAAGCAAACCTGTTTAGCTCCCATGATCGGACCCCTGCGATTGGACTCCCATGATAGTCCTACGCCCTCTCCACAATCGGACCCATGCGATCCAAACCCGGAAGGCCCCATCTCTCCACGAACAACCCCAATCCAAACCCTGAAGAACTCGAACGTTCCTGACCTCCGCAATCCAAAAAACAAAGACCCCGGTCGCTCACCGGCTGTTATCCCGTCCAATTCTGTTAATCTCGCTGGCTTTTGGGCAGGAAGTCTGTTGAAAACATTTAAAACAGATCTACTGTTATATTCAGCAGGTACTGCGGGAAACCCAGACTTCCGGGTTTCCCATCCTGAAACCCTCCCCCACCAATCTCTTCCCACCTCACAGTTGTTATCGGGGCCAGAGATTGTTAGCCAACATATGGCTGCAGTACAATTCTCAGTGACTCACTGATGTAGCAACATTACAGCAAAACTGCACTTTGATCTGATTCCAGCAGACCAATTGTTCACAAAGTTCCCCAGGTAGGTTTGGCGAAGATTGGAGCAGGATTGCAACTACCACTGAGGGAAAATTTGGCAGAAGTAATGGATGTCATTCGGTTTGGACTCAACCAGATTAATGAGAGCCTTCAATGTCTGACATAAATGAAACTATCTTAGGCCATGTAAAAGTCAATAGAAATTAAATTTGTGAGAGGTGTAAAACAGGTTGCTGAATCGATATTGCCCATTTTACACTATCACCCAAAGTCAAAACTGCCCCAAGTGATTTGGCTCACAAATGTCTTCCTGCGGTAATTCTCCTATTACGGCTTGTACAGTTGGGTAGAATTTCTATGGGAGTCTCCCAATCTCCCATCAAAGCATCAGCAGAAACCCTGGAGAAATTACATAAGTGACCGTTTACTCCATTGTTCTGAGGTTTTCACCAATAATCTGCTGAAGTTCCCTCAACTAACATCACTAAAACATACTTCGGGCCGAAATTGCCCGGCACTGGGTTTGGGACAGTCAAATTGACCTCGATGTATTTTTTGGACCGGCGCAGGAAGAGCCGTCCCGTGCGGAATTGGCCCCTTTAAAGAAAAAAAATGCTCCTTGTTGTAACCGTGCATTGTTACGCCACTCGTGAGGTGCTCGCACTGGCACGCGACGCTCAGCGTTGTGCTCCACACATCAGCGTGACGTTAACGTGGTGCATCTTGCTGCCGTGTCGCAATGTCCCTCCCCTTCTCTTAAAGGGGTGGGCCGCTGCGATCTGTGCAGCAACCTCAGTGCGGCCCACTGGGCCACTGGGGAGGGTCTTGGCCAGGCCAGCGGCCCGGAACCCAAGAGGGGCTGCCAGGCTGCATGATGGCGGCCTGGCAGAACCAGCAGCCACCATTGTCGGGCTGATTCAAAAGTCAGAGGTCACAAAAAAGATGTCGGCCACCGCGGCACCACCTCCCGTTTAAGGGTGGCCGAGGCACCACAGCCATCGCAGATTCTCACACCGAGAAGCTGTCGGTGGCATCGCTCCTCATCAACCTCGCTCACGCGGGTTGCAATTTCCCCCGCGGGGACACAAAGGAGTCAATGCAGGGCTATAAGGGGTCGGCGGCATGGCGACGACGTCATTGCGTGCATGTGTCATGCCGCTGCACCGATCGCGCTTTGTACGCTAAGCCCATTGCGCACTCCGAGCCCCGGGGGCAATCCGGGGGGAGCACTCTGCTGTTCTTAAATTGGCTGTTGCATTTCCCTACATTACAACAGTAACTATACTTCAAAAGTACTTAATTGCTTATAAAATGCTTTGTGAAATCCTGAGGTAGTGAAAGGTGCTATGTAAATGCAAATCCTTTTGTTTCTTAACGGTCCTAATATTATACATGTGCAGTTTATCCTGCATCTCTAAATTAGAGTGTCAGGTGTGGCTCAGTGGGTAGCACTCTCGCCTCCGCGTCAGGATATTGTGGGTTCAAGTCCCACCCCAGGGAGTTGAGTACAAAAAAATCTAGGCTAACTCCCCAGTGCAGTACTGAGTGAGCACTGCACAGTCGGAGGTGCCGTCTTTCAGATGAGAAGTTAAACCATGACCCTGTCTGCTCTCTCAAATGTACGTAAAATATCCCATGGCACTATTTCGAAGAAGAGCTGGGGAGTTACCCCTGGTGTCCTAGCAATATTTATCCCTCAATCAAAAAAACAGATTAACTGGTCATTGTTGTTATGTCTTGAATAAAGAATCTGACCAGATATTGTAAGCTTAAAGTAATGTGTGACTGTAGTCCTTTATTACAGGTCTCCAGAGTGCCTCTCTAGCCTGTGAGGCCTCCTTATGTACAAGTGCTCCCAAGAGATTGTGGGATCCCTTGGAACTCCAGGGGATGAGCCCTCTGGTGGTTAAACAAGGTATTTACAGGTTTACATATATAACAACACTCCCCCCCCCAAAGTCAATAGTGTAACTATTTACAATGTAAGTCGATCTGGGGCCTTTCTTTCCCTGGTTGATCGTCTCAGTGCAAATGCTGGTTTTGGTGAGTCATTTGTTGGTCCCTCGCTGGGCTGCTGCACAGCTGGCCTTGCTGGGCTGCTGGGTGTGGTGAGTCCTGCTGGACTGCTGCAGGTGATGGGTTCTGCTTCGTGGTCAACCGCTGGGTCGATTGCCTCCTGTGTGTGTGTGTTGGGGGGTCGAAAAAGGTAGAGTCTATTGTGGGTTGTTCTGGATAGTCCGTGAATCTGAGTTTGGTTTGGTCCAAGTGTTTTCTGCAGGTGAGTCCATTTGAAAGTTTGATCAGAAACACCCTGCTCTACACTTTGGCCACGACAGTGCCGGGAAGCCATTTGGGACATTGTCCATAGTTCAACACAAATACAGGATCATTAATCTCAATTTCACATGACACATTTGTGCAATCATGATTTGTATTCTGTTGAAGCCGCCTACTCTCTACCTGTTCGTGTAGATCAAGGTGGACTAACGAGAGCCTTGTCTTAAGTGCCCTTTTCATGAGCAGTTCAGCGGGGGGAACCCCAGTGAGCGAGTGGGGTCTTGTGCAGTAATTAAGCAGGACTCGGGATAGGTGAGTCTGCAGTGAGCCTTCAGTTACCCTCTTCAAGCTCTGCTCGCTCTGCCTGACCATTGGACGCTGGTTTAAACGGGCCAGATGTGACATGTTTGATCCCATTGCAGGTCATGAACTCTTTGAACTCGGCACTGGTGAAGCACGGCCCATTGTCACTCACAAGGACATCAGGCAGGCCGTGCATGGCAAACATGGCCCGCAGGCTTTCAATGGTGGCAGCGGACGTGCTTGCCGACATTATCTCACATTCAATCCATTTGGAGTACGCATCTACAACCACAAGGAACATTTTTCCCAAGAATGGGCCTACATAGTCGACATGGACCCTGGACCACGGTTTGGAGGGCCAGGACCATAAACTTAGTGGCGCCTCCCTGGGTGCATTGCTTAACTGTGGACATGTTATATTTGTGCACGTAGCACTCTAAGTCTGCATCAATACCGGGCCACCACACGTGGGATCTGGCTATCGCTTTCATCATTACGATGCCTGGGTGGGTACTGTGGAGGTCACTAATGAAAGTATCCCTGCCCTTTTTTGGCACCACTACCCGATTACCCCATAGGAGGCAGTCTGCCTGTATGGACATTTCATTTCAGTGCCGCTGGTATGGCTTTATTTCTTCCTGCATCTCTAATGGGACATTAGACCAACTCTCATGGAGCACACAATTTTTATACTAAGGACAGTAAGGGGTCCTGGCTCATCCAGGTTCTAATCTGTCGGGCAGTAACAAGTGATTCCTCACTCTTGAATGCTTCTATTACCATATACCTCTGCCTCCTCAATCTGAGGCTCTGGTTCATCGTGATCCACCGTGGATCTGTCCTCCTCTGCAACATGGTGGTTTGCAGGATTAGCAGGGTTTTCAGCTCGCCTGCATATATGTTGGAGATGTCCCATTGTTCCACAGCCCTTGCAAACGTATCTTTTGAAGCGGCTTGAATGGAAATGATGATCACCTCCACAGCGCCAACAAGGTGTTAATGGTATAGCATTCTCCACCCTTGATGGTGGACTCTGAGACATCAGAGTACATGCAGCTGCAGGCATGTGAGTCCTGCCCTGTACGTTACAATTCAAAAACAACGTTACTTTGTTCACAGTACTTGTAGCAGCACTCGTGTGCTGAGAGATTTGTTTGGTATTGTCACTGGTGGCGATGAACACCTGGGCTATCGCTATGGCTTTACTCAAGGTTGGGGTCTCTACAGTCAAAAGTTTGTGAAGTATTACTTCATGGCCAATGCCAAATACAAAGAAGTCCCTGAGCATGTGCTCCAAGTGTCCTTCAAATTCGCAATGTCCTGCAAGGCGCCTTAGCTCGGCGACGTAGCTCGCCACTTCCTGGCCTTCAGACCTCTTGTACGTGTAGAACCGGTACCTCACCATCAGAACGCTTTCCTTCGGGTTCAAATGCTCTTGGACCAGTGTGCACAAATCATTGTACGACTGCTCTGTGGGTTTCGCTGGAGCGAGCAGATTTTTCATGAGGCCATACGTTGGTGCCTCGCAAATGATGAGGAGGATTGCCCTTCGTTTGGCAGTGTTCGCTTCTCCTTCCAGCTTGTTGGCTACGAAGTATTGGTCGAGTCGCTCCACGAAGGTTTCCCAATCATCTCCCTCCGAAAATTTCTCCAGGATGCCCATGGTTCTTTGCATTATTGTGGTGTGGTTCGTCATCTGTATCTTGTCGCCAGTTGTTATGTCTTGAATAAAGAGTCTGACCAGATATTGTAAGCTTAAAGTAATGTGTGACCGTAGTCCTTTGTCTCCAGAGTGCCTCTGCAGCCTGTGAGGCCTCCTTATGTTAAGGTGCTCCCAAGGGATTGTGGGATCCCTTGGGATTCCAGGGGATGAGCTCTCTGGTGGTTAAACAAGTTATTTACAGATTTACATATATAACAATTATCACATTGCTGTTTGTGGGAGCTTGCTTGTGCCGTGTTTCTCACTTTACAACAGTGATTACACTCCAAAAGTACTTAATTGGATGTAAAGCTCTTTGAGATGTCCGGTGGTTGTGACAGACATAAATCCAAGTCTTTCTTTCTTTTAGAGTACACAAGTATCACTGAATGTTTTGAATTTGATCTGAAATTGAAAAGGGCTAATAAAACTTTAATAGATAAATTATATATGTGAGAAACAGATGTAGGAAGGTCCATTTGCAGGACATTAATTAAAATGCATCATTCATTGTCAAAGATAATTTATATTGCATTGAATTTTACTGCTTTAGCATGATCAGTTTTATCACTAAATTAGTCAGAGAAAGTCCCATGAAAAAGAGACACAATGGTGAGGTAAATTAAATTGTCTGTTCCTTTCATCTATTTATGCCATACACTTCAAGTGAACTTTTCATTTATCTACGTATATTAAGCAGAACACTCAATTACTATTACCCCTATTTCAGTTGTAAATATGGTGTGATTGCAATTCTTCCATCAAAATAAATCCCAAAACCCATTCTAAGACTTGACACCTCTCCATTGATTTACAAGTAACCCATCTTTTATTAATCAGTTGTTTGCCTAAGCTTAATTTCATTTCATGCCAGAAGATATAATTGTTGATGAACAGGCATTTCTTTTTCTTTCTTCTGAGATGTATGTTCATATTGATCCGTTGTTTGTCATTACTCTGCAAAATGCCCTGCTTCGCTTGCTCCTGGATCAAGTTTGTATGGGCAGGGTAATTGAGTTGTGGTGGGTGAGAACAAAGAAGCTGAATAATTAAGGTGCATTTAGAATCCTAAATCCAGTGTATGCACCTTCAGTGCTGACAAAGATGTTGTAGAGCACTTTCATTTTGAAGAATTATTGGACAACTGAGAAAGAAAAGAACAGGCCTCCCATAAAAGCAAAAACTGCAATCCCTACATCACACATAAATTACAATGATGGTACCAATAAACTTCTCTGAATCTATTTCCACGGCTCAATTTTACCAAAAAAAAATGCATATTGACCCATGACAAAACTTGTTCCCCATTTTAATTGTGTGTCAAAGGTCAGACATTGCTATCAGAACAAGGCATGGGTGGCAGAGAGGTCAGATGATATTTGGTATCCCATCAGAGCCAGGAACACAACAGGAAAATGATAATTTTGTCTGATCTAACCTCAATTTTTTCAGAACTGTATAGAAGGTGACCTTTTTTTTGCCTGTTGTTGACATTGTAAATTTTGGTTTCCTTTGCCTGTGCCTGCTACACAATAGCATTGACCTTCACATTTATTTGAAGAAAGCACACAATGTCCCTGCAGCATATAGATTTGTGCCTTTAAAACTTCTGCAACAAAAGTGTCAGTAAATAGATGAACAGCAGATAAAATTTAAAACATTTTCCTGAAAAGCCATAGACACTGTTTGATTTATTCTTCTCTCAGTACTTTTTTTTATTCAAGCAAATACCACCTCAATCTTTTCCACAGAATATAATCCTTAAAACAAATGTCATGCCTTTTGTATCATGGGTACCCATATATTTGGTAGACTGAAAGTATTCTTGCATTACAATATGAGTTTGTGACTGATTCCCAATATTTTTCTAAGTCTTCCCATAATAGTTTTGTAGACACTAAAGCTGCTTTCGGCAGCTTTGAAGCCTGATGCTGCGATTCAGGGTTTGAAACCTGGATGTCCTGCATACTCGTCAACATTTTGCAATCAATAGATAGAGTGATGTGGTTAAAGAAATAGTTCAGGGTACACGATGGTTTGACCAAGTTTGTCAATAGACTGACAACATTCCTTGTTGTGAGAAAACTCCAACTTTTTGTTTTTAAACGTTTCAGTTAGATGCTGTCGCGAGTGCCTGGATTATATAAAACTGCAGAAAGAACAATGCTTTGGAGTTATTGCAGATTTGGGAACTGGGAACTCATCGTCCCTGGGGCGGCGGTACGGTGCACTCGAGCACCAAAGTGGGCGGAGAACCTGGGAAGTCCAGGGATGTGGATCTTAATGGACGGGCCTCATTTCCATACATTTTCCCTGAATCCCGCCTGGACCTGGCCAGATCCATTACCTGGCCGCTGGGCGGGAGCAGGAATTTGACGGCAGGAGGCCGCAGCTGGGGACCTGTGAGAACGGTCCCTGCCAGTCAGCTGCAGGGGGTGGCCTCTGGAGAAGATTAGGAAGCATGGGGGGGGGGGGCGTGTGTGGGGCGCGGGGGGCGGGGGGGCGTATGTGGGGGGTGGAGGGGGGGGGAGTCCGGGGAAAGGGAGGCCCAAGGTTTCCTAGTGAGTCCAAGAGGAGCACTTTTGCTCCTTCTGGCCCACAAGGAAACCTAAAGTGACATTTTTTAAGCTTACATGCATGGGCCCCTTGTGGCTCACGATTCACCTTCTGCCAGGTCTGGCCTTATGGGGAAGCTGTCACTGTTTCCTGGCTCAGGCCTTTAACTAATATTGCAGATCTGCATATTTGAAGAAGGACCCCGCTTCCTTCCTGTGGGTATCCAGTTTGTCTGCTCAAAAGTGCAGGTTAAGATTGGGGCATAGCGGGAAGACAGTGGGATCCATGGGAGTAAGTGCCTGCTATCACTTTAACTAACAGACCCCTCCTCTGATTTCTGCCAGGTAGGCGTAGTTAAAAGGATGTAGCTATTTGCACTAGAAAATGCTCTGATAGGCTCTCCACGCTCACATGACCTGATTGCTGATTGGTCCCCTTGGAGAATAAGTTTCTCTGGCGTGCATAATTTGAACCGCCCAGCCCAAGTCTGAGTGACTTTGCAAAGTGTAATTTGAGTTATTCTGACTTTAGACCCCATACAGGATAGAGCTCTCCTATCCCAGCGTAAGTTCCTGACAACCCCAGCCCAAGTTCCTGACTGCCCCCAGCCCAGGTCATGCCTTCCCCAGTTGAAGTTCCTTACCCCGCCCCCCTTACAGGCCAAGTTCATGCCCCCCCCCCAGCGTAAGTTCATGCCTCCCATAGTCGAAGATCCTTACAACCACAGCCCAAATTCCTGACCCCCCAGGCTAAGTTCATGTCCCATTAGTTGAAGTTTAGGCCTTCCCCAGCCGAAGTTCCTTAACCCCCATCCCAACCCAAGATCCTGACACCTTCAGCCCAAATTCCTGACCCCATCGCAGCCCGAGTTCCTGATCATGCCCCCTCCGCACCCCCGCCCCACCATAGATGGGGCATTGTGTGTGGGTCACGAATTGTTAACAGATTTATTGAGTATGAAGTGGATAGATGTCATGACTTCCTAATTTCATCTACTCCAATGATGTCCCTTGTCACACACCGAGCTTTCCGAGAAACAGGATGTGGGTGTGAAGGGGGTTGGGAGAACGGGATCTGTCTTCCCTGAGTTCCCTCTCTCCCCTTTGATCCCCTCTCCTGCTTTCCCTCTCTCTCCCCCAGTCTCTCTCTCTCCCCAGTTTCTCTCTCTCTCCTGCCCATAGTCTCTCTCTCTCTCACTCTCTCCCAATCTTTCTCACTCTCACCCCCACCCTCCCACAGTCTCTCACTCTCCTCCCTCTCACCACAGTCTCTCTCTTACTCTCCTCCCCAGTCTCTCTCACTCTCCAACCCCCCAGCCCCCCACAGTTTCTATTTCGCTCCCCCCAGTCTGAATCCCCCCCACAGTCTCTCTCTCTCTCTCTCCCCCAGTCTCTCTGACTCTCCCCCAGTCTCTCTCTCTCTCTCCTCCCCAGTCTCTCTCACTCTCTCTTTCCCCCCCACGACAGTCTCTCTCTCCCCCCCCAGTCTCTCTCTCACTCTCCCCCCACCCCACCCTCTCTCACTCCCACCCCAAATCTCTCTCTCACGCTCTCCCTCTCACCCATCTACAGTCTTTCTCCCTCGCATCTCTCTCACTTTCCCCCCCAAGTCTCTCTCTCTCTTCCTCAGTCTCTCTCTCTCTCTCACCCCCAGTCTCTCTCTCTGCCCACAGTCTCTCTCTCTCTCCATCCCCACTGTCTCTCTCTCTCTCCCCTTGAGTCTCTTCCCCCTTCCCACCCCACACAACCATACACAATTTCTCTCCCCCATCTCTCTCACTCACCCCCCCCCCCATCGCTCTCTCTCCCCACTACCTCTGATGTTTTTTCTCTCACAGAAGGAAGCAAAAATGTTATACATAATCAACAAATGAAAAGCAGCTCCAGCGGCAGCTGACTGCTCTACGTGGCTCATGGCTCCACTATCGACTTCCAGCTTCCTCATACGTCGCACTGTGCATGCGCGACCGAATCGAGGGCCCATGCTCAAAAAGGGGGCGGAGTCCAATGCGTGCATGCACAGAAGGAGACAGAAAAGCCGAGTTCAAATATTCACTCTGTAGTTACAATTGGGGCTATTATGTCTGGGGGGAGAAATAGTCAAGTAATTAAGGATGTTATACTACACATACCTGATCTAGTTTCAGAGCTGGTTAACCAGTCTATCGTAAAAAAGTGGGATCTGATCCTACATGTTTGGATTCATTCACAATACTCGACAATGTCTCACCTTCTCTCTTCCTAACAATCAAAAGATTCAACATCAGGTTTAAATGAACTAGTTGCCAACATTTAAACTTGCCTTTGGACAGGGGGCTGTTATATTATACAGGTATGAAATTGAAACAGTGCAAGAATACCTCCTGGAGTTGGCCCCATGTCTCGTGTCCAAATGCGTATCATGTGACTTCACACCTAAATTGTGGTGATATGAAACTGACTGTGTTTCACATCAATATGAACTATATCGTATGACTTCTCGAATCATTGAATCATACAGCACAGAAGTAGGCCATTCAGCCCATTGTGTCTGTGGCGGCCTTTTGAAAGTTATTAGTCTTCATTGCTCTGAAAATTTCTCCGTTTCAAGTTTTTATCAAATTCCCTTTTGAATGTTACTGTTGACTCTGCTTCCACCACCCTGTAAGGCAGTGCATTCTAGATCATCATAAATCTCTTCGTCTTCATCTGGTTCTTTTGTCAATTATCTTAATTCGGTGTCCCCTTCTTACTGACCCTCCTGAAGTGGAAGAAGCTTTCTGACAGGAAAGGAAGCACAACAAGATCCGAAACTGACACACTGGCCACGGCCATTAATTCTGTGCAGCGATTAACGGATGGGATAAACCAGAAGTTTATAGTGTGGATGCAATTGCACTGAATAGGAGTGATTTCCAAAGCTTTTATTTTGAATTGTACTGAAGGAGACCTCCATTTCAGAGCTCAGTTCCCATACTCCTCACACTGGTCCAATCAGTGCGACATCAGTACACACACTGGTCAATCTACACATGTGCACTACAGGCCGCAACCATCGACCCATGTTCTCATCCTTCCCACAATTTCTCTCTTTGTTTAACAACAATCTAAGTTTAAAATATCACAGTAAGATCTGATTTTGTTTGGTTCAGTTCTTGCCGGTCTGCTGAAAACAGACAGTTCCCTGTAAAATATTCAGACAAACGAGACTTGTCAACCAAAGGAAAAAAGCCTTAGAAGAAGGAACCGACTGTAATGCTTGACGAATCTTCTGGAATTTTTTGAGGATGTCACTAGCAGAGTGGACAAGGGAGAACCAGTGGATGTGGTGTATTTGAACTTTCAAAAGGCTTTTGACAAGGTCCCGCACAAGAGATTGGTGTGCAAAGTCAAAGCGCATGGTATTGGGGGTAATGTACTGACGTGGATAGAGAACTGGTTGGCAGATAGGAAGCAGAGAGTCGGGATAAATAGGTCCTTTTCAGAATGGCAGGCAGTGACTAGTGGAGTGCCGCAGGGTTCAGTGCTGGGACCCCAGCTCTTTACAATATACATTAACGATTTGGATGAAGGAATTGAGTGTAATATCTCCAAGTTTGCAGATGACACTAAACTGGGTGGCGGTGTGAGCTGTGAGGGGGATGCTAAGAGGCTGCAGGGTGACTTGGACAGGTTAGGTGAGTGGGCAAATGCATGGCAGATGCAGTATAATGTGGATAAATGTGAGATTATCCATTTTGGGGGCAAAAACACGAAGGCAGAATATTATCTGAATGGCAGCAGATTAGGAAAAGGGGAGGTACAACGAGACCTGGGTGTCATGGTTCATCAGTCATTGAAGGTTGGCATGCAGGTACAACAGGCGGTGAAGAAGGCAAATGGTATGTTGGCCTTCATAGCTAGAGGATTTGAGTATAGGAACAGGGAGGTCTTACTGCAGTTGTACAGGGCCTTAGTGAGGCCTCACCTGGAATATTGTGTTCAGTTTTGGTCTCCTAATCTGAGGAAGGACGTTCTTGCTATTGAGGGAGTGCAGCGAAGGTTCACCAGACTAATTCCAGGGATAGCTGGACTGTCATATGAGGAGAGACTGGATCAACTGGGCCTTTATTCACTGGAGTTTAGAAGGATGAGAGGGGATCTCATAGAAACATGTAAGATTCTGACGGGACTGGACAGGTTAGATGTGGGAAGAATGTTCCCGATGTTGGGGAAGTCCCGAACCAGGGGACATAGTCTTAGGATAAGGGGTAGGCCATTTATGACTGAGATGAGGAGAAACTTCTTCACTCAGAGAGTTGTTAACCTGTGGAATTCCCTTCCACAGAGAGTTGTTGATGCCAGTTCATTGGATATATTCAAGAGGGAATTAGATATGACCCTTACGGCTATGGGGACCAAGGGGTATGGAGAGAAAACAGGAAGCGGTACTGAGGGAATGATCAGCCATGATCTTATTGAATGGCGGTGCAGGCTCGAAGGGCCGAATGGCCTACTGCTGCACCTATTTTCTATGTTTCTATGTTTCTATCTAAGTTTGCTGTCGATACACAGCTAGGTAGGGAAGTAAGCTGTGAGGAGGACACAAAGACTTGCAAAGGGATATACCTGCACTGGTTAAGTGAGTAAGCAATAAGGTGGCAGATGGAGTATAATGTGAGGAAATGTAAGGTTATTCACTTTGATAGGAAGAATAGAAAAACAGAGGGGTGAAATTGTGCTGCACCCCGATTGGGGGCAGTAACCTACTCGGGGCGGTACTTCCTACACCCAGCGCGGATGACTCGCCGCAGACACTGAATTAGCTTTACTGACCCTCAGAGGAAATGGAGCTCAATCTCACACGCTCCAATTCCTGAAGGGGCAGGCAAAGCAGCGCCATCGGGGCACGATCGGGAGCACTACGTGGATGCTCTGCGTAGCGCTGGTGCGTTTCAACGTCCCTCACCTTCGCTTAAAGGGAAGGGCCGCTGCGCACTCTGCAAGGCCTCTGATGGCCTCCATTAGGCCACCAAGGCACCGTGGTACTGGGGCTGCAGCCCTGCACCCAAAACAGTCAGACCACGCTAGGGTATAAGTATTGGAGCTGACCAGAGAGTTGGCAAAGATGCCAAGATGATGGTGCGGGGCGCTTTTGACCTCCCTTTTAACTTCTGCCCAGCGAGCGGATTTCCAGCCGCTTCGTGACCCGTGAAGCTGTTGCTGACACCCGCTTGCACCAGCCTCATGGGGCCTGTCACAATATCTGCCCCAGGGCGGAAAGGGGTCGACGTGCGCCGCTAAGGGGTCGCTGTGCATGGCGATCATGTCATCATTGACTGCGCGGCAGCCCGGGACA
The DNA here is from genome assembly GCF_044704955.1 of Pristiophorus japonicus. Taxonomy (NCBI): domain Eukaryota; kingdom Metazoa; phylum Chordata; class Chondrichthyes; family Pristiophoridae; genus Pristiophorus; species Pristiophorus japonicus. The sequence goes on along the minus strand of NC_091977.1, from coordinate 77,882,107 downwards.
CTACCCGCTCGGCGCGGCGCTGCCATGACAGCGCCTCCGCTAACTCCAGAACAATTTCCTGGGAGCCGGCAGCGCCCCACCATGGGCGAAATGTGTTTCGCACCCCATTAGCGCCCCCCAGAGCCGTTAACTGGTGGCGCAAAAGGAGGCAATTTGGACACTAGAATATATTTTAAATGGTGAAAATCTTAAAAGTTGGTATTCAGAGAGATGCAGGAAATACAGAAAGTTAGCATGCAGGTACAGCAAACAATTCGCAAAGCAAATTGCATGTTGGCCTTTATAGCAAGGAGGTTGGAGTACAAGAGTAAGGAGGGGGGGAAATTGCCCTCCGCCTTATTTCGGGTGGATAATTCAACTTATTCGAATTAATAGCACCCAGCGGGAGATGGAGGGAAGAGACAAAATATTCAACTCTTTAACTGTGACACCACCTCCCTGCACTTTAGAGCGCAATTTGAGGCAGTGTTGGGGTGGGTTCGGGTCAGGAGCAGGCCGATGTCCATCACTGTCACGCTGACTATGTCAACTACGTCAGCATCGCGGAAAATTACGTTAGCGCGATGCAGACGTGCTGCGTCGTGCTGAATCGTAGCAAGTTCCCTTCCCTTCAGTTAAAGGGGAGAGATGCTGTGAGTCCTAGTGAGGCCTCTGTGGCACCTACTGGACCATCAGGACGGATTCGACCGGGCCAATGACCTGGCACCCAAGAGGGGGTGCTGGGCTGCCTGTTGGCGGCCTGGCCAAAACCGCAGCTGCCATTGTCGGCCAACTGCAGAGTCTGCTGACAATTAAAAGAAAATGGTGGCTGCGGCGGTGCGTCCTCCCCTGTAAGGGCGGCCACATTGCTCAGCGAAGCTGTCAGTGGCACCGACCAGTTGTCCTATGAGGAGAGATTGAGTAGATCTCTGGAGTTTTAGAAGAATGAGAGGTGATCTCACTGAACCATGGAAGATTTTGAGGGGGATTGACAGGGTAGATGCTGAAAGGTTGTTTCCCCTGGCTAGAGAATTGAGAATTAGGGCGCATAGTCTCAGGATAAGGGGTCAATCATTTAAGACTGAGATAAGGAGGAATTTATTCACTCAGAGGGATGTGAACCTTTAGAATTCTCCAAAGGGCTGTGGATGCTGAGTTGTTGAGTATATTCAAGGCTGAGATAGGTAGATTTTTGGACTCTCGGAGAATCAAAGGATATGGGGATCGGGTGGGAAAGTGGAGTTGAGGTTGAAGATCAGCCATGATCTTATTGAATGGTAGAGCAGGCTCAAAGGGCCATGTGGCCTGACCCTGCTCCTAATTCTTATTTACGTTTTTGTCTTCTTACATAAAATGTGTGTTAGGGTTGGATTGATTGTTAAAAATCGCATCATTCTCTAGCAATGATTTGCCCATCAATGTTTTAAATTTATAAATCTGTCTAGGATGAGATTTTGTTCTGGTATGGAACTTGTGTGAAGGCAAGATTGAAGGAGAACTAACAAAGGATGACGCAGAAATGAATCATCCTAATAGAAAACCAGAAAAGAAAAAGAGCTACACTGAAAGAAAGAGGACAAGCACATGAAAGAACAGACAGGGAGATAAGCAGAGACTGGTAGAAGTTGAGTGGAACAAAAAGAAAGTATTTTATTACACTTTTAAATCTCCTTAGGGAGGAGGAATTTCATTTTCGGAACTCTTAAAAACAGCATCAGAGACAAGGGACACAGAAAATCTTTCGGAGAAACAGTGAGCAGAGAAGCAAAGAGTATGATAGATGGGATCCAAAGAGGGAGAAAGTCAGCAGGTAACTAAATAACTTATTTAACGTTTCAGCTTAACTGCTGGAAAATGGAACATTCTGTTAAGTAATGGGACAGAATTGATTAAAAAAAATTCAAAATGGATTTTCATGTCATTCTAAATTATGAATGTATGCATTTTATGAAAAGCAAACAGTATTAGTGACATGTCACAAAATAAAGAAGAATCGGTGCAAATTTAGTGCGTTGTTTCCATATATACCACCATTTTGATTGCTCTCCTCTTCGATATTTGCCATCTCCTCTTGCCCAAAGATACTGCCACCTTTCCCCATCTCCTCAGACCTAGAAATGTTGCAATTGTGATAAAATGTTGAGCAGAACCTTAAAATCAGTGCCCATGGTTAATTCTGACAAAGAGTACACACAATCCAAGGAGGAAATGACAAATAAATACATTAAAATAACCTACAGTAGATTATCTCCACTAACATAACTTTCAATTGCATTTAGCTAGACTACTTTTTTAGCTTGTGTAGTGAAGGTTTGGCTAAAGAGTCATGATAAACTATTCATTTTATTCACATACTTCGATGAATATTGCATGGAGTTGTGGCGCTGACCAGGGGACGTTAGGCTCGAGTAGCATCTTTTTTAAGAGACAAGTTGGGGCCGAAATTCAGCCTCCCGATAAGGCCTGTTACCGCCGGAAAGCGATGGCCAAGCGGCAGTGTCAAATGGCCGCTGATTTTCTGCCGAATGGCTGCAGCTCGCGAAATTCTCCTCGGTGGTTTTTCCACCGGTCCCCACTTCTGCCCCACTGCTGCCGAACACTCCTAAGTGTGTCATCAAAGCACGCACCACTGATGTCCCGTCCCGCAAGCAAAATTCACCTTAAAAATCTTGTGGCTGCCGCACGATGCCCCCGACAGTTTTTCTGTTGGTGCACTGCGCTTATAGTGTGTGCGAAATGGTGGTGTGGCCACCATTAAAGGGGAGGGCGCACTGCTGCGGCCGCCATCTTATTTTTTTGTCAGCCGACTGCCAGGTCGGCACGACAATTATGGCCCTGGGTTCAGCCGGGCTGCCAACAGACAGCCTGGCACTCCCTTTTGGGTGCCAGGCCACTGGTCCAGCTGAAACTCTCCTGGTGGCCCAGTGGACCTAACTAAAATAATCGCAGAGCTCGCAGTGGCTCTCCCCTTTAAGTGAATGGGAGAGACGTGGCGATGCGCCAGTGTGATGACGTCATCAGCACTACGCTGATGACTGACAGCGGCGGAAACTCCGTCCAGTCTCCATGTTCATTCCTCTTATGACCGACTACTGCTCTGCTCGAAAAAAAAAGACATAGTTGAACTTCACGCAAGAGGCCACCTCATCCACCGCAGTGGTGAAAACACAGGAAAAATGGTAGGTGCGACCCCTTTCCGGTGAGGTGAATTCCTACCCTAAAACTGGCGCAGGTATAAGTCAAGGAGGAAGTGAATTTGAAAGAAGACAAAGGTTTTTAATTTTATTTATTTTAATACAGTCTTTAACCTGTTTATTTTAACTGGATTATTGACTGCAAAATAGTGTACACAGAAATTTTATGAGGTCTTGTTAACCAGTGCACTATCAGAGGCAATTAAATACAATACTCAAGCGGATAGATATGGGGAGGAAGGGATATTATTAACAAGGCAACAAGCCATTAAGATTGTGGAAAAGCAGAAAGTCTAATGTATACTAGAATTTCTGAGTGCATCTGAATATCTGAGAATCATTTAGTATTTGCCAACAAACCTACCAAAGCACATCAATTATTATTTTAAATGTACATGCTAGTTTTCCCACGCTTCTTCTGAAAATACAAACTCACGCTTGCATATGGTTCCATGGGCCCGGCCACCTTTTGGCACCTGGCCTGAATGGCAGGCTGTTCGGCAATCGAAGGATTTGCTACTGTAACTAACAGAGTTATATCAGCCAACATCCCAGGTTCTCCAATCACCAGCCCTGGAGATGTCTTGTCCCACCAGCAGATAATATACTAGACAGGGGGACACACTGGTATACAGTTGAGTGGGAGTGACTGAGAGTTCTCAGCATTAACTCCAAACTGCATAAAATCTCATGGCTTCAGGTCAAACAAGACCAAGGAAACCCCCTGCTGATTGCCACCAACACCTTGGGCTGGAATTTTGGCTCATTTGTGCCCCGTTTAGCACCTGAGTGGGGTGCAAAAACTATTGTTTGGTCGCAAAACGGGGCACACAACATTTTGCGCCTGGGCAGTACTTTCGGCAGTGGTTTTGCGGCAGCACTAAAAATTAGCGCCCGCCCGATGTTTTCATCGTGCAACGCTGTGCTATTCAAGCATATCGCCTGATTTAGCGTCTGACCGGGAACCCACCAGCAAAAAGCAGTCACACCCCGGGCACACCCGGCTCTAATGGCGCCATCTTTAAAATGGAGGATAGATAAGTTTAATGCTGTTTTGTAAGGATATAGTTCAAGTTCAAGTTAGTTCAACAAAATAGTTAGGAACAAAATAGTTCAAGTTAATAAAAATGTAAAAGCTTACGACAGTGCTTAACTTTCTTTTCTGTAACCTGACTATATCTTTGGCATTTGGATAGAATAGAATTTGTCAGTTTTGACCTTGCTTTAGTGACTAATGACATTTTTTTTTTTTTCTGTTCTGAGCAAACTTTTCCAGGAGTGTTTCTGGATCACTCTGTCAAACAGTTGTTGCTCGGTTCGTTGGCATTACTGGGCTATTTCTTCTCTTCGAAGCCAATCTTAATGGCTCAACACTGTCCTGGCTGAGATCAGCAAACTTCGCAGAGGCAAGTGGGTTAAGCCTGAGACCTTTATGATCTGCAGATCCATTTTTAATGTTCCATTTTCTTCATCAAAGAGAGTGGCGGAGTAGGAAAAAGCATGGGCAGGTGCAGCCTGTTCTCGCTCATCCATACATGTGCACTTTCCACAAGGTTCACTGAACCATTTGTCATTTCTTGGGACATAAGCCAATTATATAGTGGCCATTGCTGTCTTGACTAATTCATTATCAAAAAGGAATGGGAGAAGAAGGCTGCATTTTTCATAGTGAAGTTTAATGTCAGTTCATAGTTTGCTGTAAAGGACATTTAAGGACATTTAAAAGCTAAATTATTCCTGACTGCTATATTTACATAAGAACATAAGAAATAGAAGCAGGAGTAGGCTATACGGCCCATCAAGCCTGCTCCGCCATTTAATACAATCATGGCTGATCCGATCATTGCCTCAGGTCCACTTCCCTGCCCGCTCTCCATAACCCCTTATTCCCTTATCTTTTAAGAAACTGTCTACTTCTGTCTTAAATGTATTCAATGTCCCAGCTTCCACAGCTCTCTGAGGCAGTGAATTGCACAGATTTACAGCCCTCTGAGAGAAGGAATTTCTCCTCATCTCAGGTTTAAATGGCGGCCCCTTATTCTAAGATTATGCGCTCTCACGTTCTAGTCTCCCCTATCAGTGGAAACATCCTCTCTGCATCTACCTTGTCAAGCCCCCTCATAATCTTATACGTTTCGATAAGATCACCTCTCATTCTTCTGAACTCCAATGAGTAGAGGCCCAAACTACTCAACCTTTCCTCATAAGTCAACCCCCTCATCTCTGGAATCAACCTTGTGAACCTTCTCTGAACTGCCTCCAAAGCAAGTATATCCTTTCATAAATATAGAAACCAAAACTGCATGCAGTATTCCAGGTATGGCCTCACCCTGTACAACTGTAGCAAGACTTCCCTGCTTTTATACTCCATCCCCTTTGTAATAAAGGCCAAGATTCCATTGGCCTTCCTGATTACTTGTTGTACCTGCATACTAAAGATTTGTGTTTCATGCATAAGGACCGCCAGGTCCCTCTGACTTGCAGCACTTTGCAATTGTTCTCCATTTAAATTATAATTTGCTTTTCTATTTTTTCTGCCAAAGTGGATAACCTCATATTTTCCCACATTATGCTCCATCTGCCAAATTTTTGCCCACTCTCTTAGCCTGTCTATATCCCTTTGCAGATTTTTTGTGTCCTCCTCACAATTTGCTTTCCCACCTATCTTTGTATCATCAGCAAACTTGGCTACATTACACTCGGTCCCTTCAGCCAAGTCATTAATATAGATTGTAAATAGTTGAGGACCCAGCACTGATCCCAATAGTTACTATTTACTAACTGGAAAATGATCCATTTATCTCGACTCTCTTTTCTGTTAGTTAGCCAATCCTCTATCCATGGTAATATATTACCCCCAACCCTGTGAACTTTTATCTTGTGCAATAACTTTTTATGTGGCACCTTATCGAATGCCTTCTGGAAATCCCTTCTTCACCCTGCTCATTACATCCTCAAAGCACCCCAGGAAATTTGTCAAACATAAAACCATTCTGACTCTGCTTGATTGAATTATGCTTTTCCAAATGTCTCACTACTGCTTCCTTAATAATGGACTCCAGCATTTTCCCAATGACAGATGTTAGGCTAACTGGTCTATAGTTTCCTGCTTTTTGTCTGCCATCATGAGGGAATAATCTGCTTCACCTCATTCTCAGCAATGTGTTGCAGCACTTTTGGCTCATAATGAATGTGCGCTGCCTGCCTGTCATGTTGGTGTCTTCATTGTTCATTTTACATCCCGAAATTGGGCACTGTGCCACCAAATTTCTTGGCCAATGTCTTCTCTACACAGTGGGGACTCCATTCACTTTGTAGTGTGGAACCACTGTATAAAAAACAGATATAGCTATCCAAATCTGTGCATCCATGAGGCACTGTGGACCATTACTAGCAGTAGAATTGTATACCACCAAAACCTGCAATCTTGTGGCCTGGTACATCTTTCACTCCATGATCACCATCAATCAGAGAGATCAACCCAAGTTCAGGATGCAGTTTAGAAGTGTGTGCCAAGAGTAGCATCAGCCATACCTTAGAATGTGTTTGAAACTTAATGAAACTATACCACAGGGCTATCTGCATGTTAAACAACAAAAGCAGCAGATTTTAGACAGAGCTAAGTGGTCCAACAAACAAAAGATCAAAGCAAAGTTCTGTTGATCCACCATACCAGTCATGAAAGTGATGGATAAGTTTTTAATGCTACATTATAAAACTTTGCTAGAAAGTCATCAAGATGCCGAAGTATTGTTACTCAAAATGGTGTGCTTCAACTGAGGGAAGTATTTTTTTAAATATTTCCTCTCTTCTTCTCTACTGAAGCTACTGTACCCCAAATGCCTGGTAAGTATAAGCTGTGAGTGTCATCAGGGTATTTGACAGTGGGTGTAGTGAGGATATCAAAGCTGAGCCCAACTCTGTCTTTGGCTTGTGAAGCATTGGTCATTAGGCAGTGAACAGGATGGGAATGCTGGCTAAATTCAACATGTTAGCATAGATAGACCAACGATAACAACAACTTATATTTATATCGCATCTTTAATGTAGTAAAACATTCCAAAGTGCTTCAAAGGAGTGTAATCACACCAAAATTGACACAGAACCAAAGAAAGATATTAAGGTCGGTGATTAAAAGCTTGGTCAAAGAGATAGATTTTAAGAAGCCTCTTAAAAGAGAAGAGTGAGGTGGAGAGATGGGAAGGTTTATGGAGGGAATTTCAGAGCTCGACAGCTGAAGGCACGGACTCCAATAGTGGGGTGAAGAAAGTGGGGGATGAACAAGAGGCCAGAGTTGGAGAAACACAGTTTTCAAAGGATTGTAGGGCTGGAGGAGGTTACAGAGATAGAGAGGGGTGAGGCAATGGAGGGACTTGAACATGAGAATGAGAATTTTTAAAACAAGGTGTTGGTGGATTGGGTGAAATTGTAGGTCAGCGAGCACAAGGGTGATTGGTGAACGGGACTTGGTGCAAGTTAGGCTATGGGTAGCAAAGTTTTTTGTGAGCTCAAATTTATGGAGGGTAGAAGGTGGGAGGCCGGCCAGGAGAAATCTAACCTTGGATCTTTCTGGCATATATGGCTTAATACCGAAGCAGGCAGTACACCTACACACTGAGTCATTAGGGGTGCAACCAGATGAGTTTAATTTATTTTGAATCAATCCGTCAAACTGGAGTATCAAATATTAGCGAACCATTCCATCAGAGCTTGTTGCATGTATGTGTACACATACAATGGCCTACACAGGAGAGGGAGCCTCATTTGTACTGTCACTTGTATTTCTGCAACCCTTTTATAAAGTAGTATTGACAGTGGGCATGTAGAATGTCATGGCCTAAACTGCCTATCAATCAAAACAAGAATTGTATTTGTTTAAGTTCAGGTGCCCCTGAAATGTGCATAAACCTACAAGTCAATTTGGTCTCAGCATTCATTCTGAGTTAACACTCAGGCAGTTGGATTACTCTCAGTTCCGAGATCTGTATAACAAGAACAGAAAATCATTCCAGATGAGAGAGGCCACTCGGCTCATCTTAACTCATGCATCCAGAAAATACACTAGTCTGACCATCATAACATCCAACGTGGCTTGAATTTATGGGGGAATTTTTGCCTGAAAAAGTGAGTGTGTTTGCGTGCGGGTGGTTAAATGGGATGAAACTCATCACGGGTCGAACCCGCCAATTTCCTCTTTTAACAGCAGAGCGTTCAGCTGCATGCAGGAAACCACCATGGTTGGCAATTGAAAGATGTTAAGAGGCAATTAGAGGCTGTTATGAGGCAATTAGGAACTGTTTAACTGAAGATTTGAGCTTGAACACTGAGTGCAGACGTTTTCCGGGCTACCTGGAACTCACCAGTGAAAGCAAGGCGAGATGACAGCACGAATCGAGGGGGCTGACCAAATGACAGGCAAACAATCGTAAAACGTACTCAGACCTCACACTTACTTCCCTGCCCAAGTCAAAGGCTTCTGGAGAGTGTGCTTTGATTACTTTGCAGCTGATTTCCACCAGTTTGGAGGTGATTACTGCTACCTTGGATTTTTGTGAGTCTGATCTACACTTTCCATCTGTCAAGCATCAGTTCAGCATGGATGCTGCTTATGCAGTTTTACCTTGGACCTCATATGAGGACTTGTTCAGCTTGTATGCAACCACAAAAAGATCATCATACAGGTGAGTGCAAGATTCATGATGCTTTCATCCTACACTAGTCCACCCTCCCAAAGCTCTTTGAACCTCAAAGCAGAGTTAGCGGCTGGCTTCTTGGGAACAAGGGCTATGCTATGAAGACATGGCTGATGACATCTGTTAGGAGTATTAAAAATGAGGCACAGGAGAGATACAATCTAAGCTACATGGCCACAAGAACTGTCATCGAGCAAACATTTGTAATGCCAAAGGTGCATCAGGAATGAGTGCACCTGCAAGATAAGTACATATGAAGAGTGATGTGTTGGAGTCGGCTCGGGAAGCCTGTGGGCTCAGGGTATCTTGCTTAATACAACATCAGCTCTAAGGAGGCACCACTTAAGTGAGGTGCAGTCTTGCCATTCCATCAATGCAGTTTCTTCCTCTGTTCCCCCTGGACAATCCTTCTATTTTCATCCTCGCAGGAGATTCAAATCATAAAATCATAGAAAGATTACAGCACGGAAGAAGGCCATTTGGTCTGTCGAGCTTGTGCTAACTTTCAGCTAGTCCCACTCCCCCCGCTCTTTCCCCGTATCCCTGCAAATTCTTTTCCTTCAGATAATTATCCAACGCCCGTTTGAAAGATAAGATTGAGTCTGCCTCCACCACGCTTTCAGGCAGTGCATTCCAGAACCCAACCACACGCTGCGTCAAAAAGTTTATTTTTACATCGCCTTTGGTTCTTTTGCCAATCACTTAAATCTGTGATGTCTGGTTCTCGACCCTTCTGATAAATGGGAACAGATTCTCTCTATCTACTCTCTCCAGACCCCTGATGATTTGGAGCACCTCTATCAAATCTCCTCTCAATCTTCTCTGCTCCAACGAGAACAACTCCAGCTTCTCCAGTTTATCCATGTAACTGAAATCCCTCGTTCCTGGAATAATTCTCGTAAATCTTCCCGTCACCCTCTCTAAGGCACTCACATCCTTCCTAAACTGCAATGCCCAGAATTGGACACAATGACATAGGTAGAAAGAGGGATGAGGTCCTGCAGGCAGAATTTAGGGAGTTAGGAAAACAATTAAAGGGTAGGACCACAAAGGTAGTAATTTCCGGGTTACAACCAGTGCCACATGCGAAGAATAGAAGGATAGAGAGGATGAATGTGTGGTTGGAGAGCTGGTGTAGGAGGGAGAGCTTTAAATTCCTGAGGCATTGGGACCGCTTCTGGGGGAGATGGGACATGTACAAACTGGACAGGTTGCACCTCAACAGCGCTGGGACCAATATCTTCCCGGGGAGATTTGCTGGTGCTGTTGGGGAGAGTTTAAACTAGCTTGGCAGGGGGATGGGAACCTGAGAACAATTTTAATAGGGAAGGAATAAAGCTGAAATTGGAAAGCAAGAATGTAGAAAGTGAATCTGTAAGACAGAGGAAACAAAGGTTAGTAAGTAGTAATCAAGCAGGTCTTCCTGTGCGAAATGGTATATACTTCAATGCAAGGAGTATAGCGAATAAGGCGGATGAGCTGAGAGCACAGATAGACACTTGGGAGTATGACATTATAGACATTGTAGAGACATGGCTGAAAGAGGGTCAGGTTTGGCAGCTAAATATTCCTGGTTACAGGATTTTTAGGCAAGACAGAGAGGGGGATAAAAAGGGAGGGGGGTCATAGCTTGATTAAAGAAGCTATTACAGCTGTGAGGAGGGATGATATGTTAACGGGATCATCAAATAGGGCCTTTAAAAAAGGGGCGATCACAATGTTGGGCGTGTATTATAGACACCCAAACAGTGCGAGGGAGATAGAAGAGCAAATATTTTGGCAAATTCTGTGAAGTCCAAAATCATAGGGTAGTAATAGTAAGGGATTTTAACTATCCTAATATTGATTGGGACACAGAGAAACATAGAAACATAGAAAATAGGTGCAGGAGTAGGCCATTCGGCCCTTCGAGCCTGCACTGCCATTCAATGAGTTCATGGCTGAACATGCAACTTCAGTACCCCATTCCTGCTTTCTCGCCATACCCCTTGATCCCCCTAGTAGTAAGGACTACATCTAACTCCTTTTTGAATATATTTAGTGAATTGGCCTCAACAACTTTCTGTGGTAGAGAATTCCACAGGTTCACCACTCTCTGGGTGAAGAAGTTTCTCCTCATCTCGGTCCTAAATGGCTTACCCCTTATCCTTAGACTGTGACCCCTGGTTCTGGACTTCCCCAACATCGGGAACATTCTTCCTGCATCTAACCTGTCTAAACCCGCCAGAATTTTAAACGTTTCTGTGAGATCCCCTCTCATTCTTCTGAACTCCAGTGAATACAAGCCCAGTTGATCCAGTCTTTCTTGATATGTCAGTCCCGCCATCCCGGGAATCAATCTGGTGAACCTTCGTTGCACTCCTTCAATAACAAGAATGTCTTTCCTCAAGTTAGGAGACAAAAACTGAACACAATACTCCAGATGTGGCCTCACCAAGGCCCTGTACAACTGCAGTAACACCTCCCTGCCCCTGTACTCAAATCCCCTAGCTATGAAGGCCAAAATGCCATTTGCTTTCTTAACCGCCTGCAGTACCTGCATGCCAACCTTCAATGACTGATGTACCATGATATCCGGGTGTCGTTGCACCTCCCCTTTTCCTAATCTGTCACCATTCAGATAATAGTCTGTCTCTCTGTTTTTACCACCAAAGTGGATAACCTCACATTTATCCACATTATACTTCATCTGCCATGCATTTGCCCACTCACCTAACCTATCCAAGTCACTCTGCAGCCTCATAGCATCCTCCTCACAGCTCATACTGCCACCCAACTTAGTGTCATCTGCAAATTTGGAGATACTACCTTTAATCCCCTCATCTAAATCATTAATGTACAATGTAAACAGCTGGGGCCCCAGCACAGAACCTTGCGGTACCCCACGAGTCACTGCCTGCCATTCTGAAAAGTACCCATTTACTCCTACTCTTTGCTTCCTGTCTGACAACCAGTTCTCAATCCACTACCCCCAATCCCATGTGCTTTAACTTTGCACATTAATCTCTTGTGTGGGACCTTGTCGAAAGCCTTCTGAAGGTCCAAATACACCACATCAACTGGTTCTCCCTTGTCCACTCGACTGGAAACATCCTCAAAAAATTCCAGAAGATTTGTCAAGCATGATTTCCCTTTCACAAATCCATGCTGACTTGGACCTATCATGTCACCTCTTTCCAAATGCACTGCTATGACATCCTTAATAATTGATTCCATCATTTTACCCACTACCGATGTCAGGCTATAATTCCCTGTTTTCTCTCTCCCTCCTTTTTTAAAAAGTGGGGTTACATTGGCTACCCTCCACTCCATAGGAACTGATCCAGAGTCTATGGAATGTTGGAAAATGACTAATGCAAATGCAAATATAGTCTGAAGGATATAGAGGGTGTGGAATTCTTAAAATGCATTCAAGAGTACTTTATTAGTCAGTATGTAACAAGCCCAACATGGGAGGGGGCGGTCCTGGATTTAGTTTTGGGGAATGAAGCTGGGCAGGTGGAAGGGGTATCAGTGGGAGAGCACTTGGGTGCCAGTGACCATAATTCAGTCAGATTCAAAGTAGTTGTGGATAAGCACAAGGATAGACTAGGAATAAAAGTCCCAAATTGGGGAAAAGCTAACTTTGCTAAGTTGAGGAGTGATTTGGCCACAGTGAACTGGAAACAGCTACTTGTAGGTAAATCAGTGTTGGAACAGTGAGAGGCATTCAAGGAGGAGATCTGGATGGCTCAGGCCAAGCATATGCTCTGAAAGAAAAAGAGTGGGAATAACAATTCTAGAGACCCCTGGATGTCTAGGGACTTACAGGGGAGGATAAAGAAAAAAAGGGAAGCATATGTCATATACCGACAGCTAAATACTGTAGAATCTCTGGAGGAATATAGAAAGTTCAGAGGTAAAATTAAAAAGGATATTTGGAATGCTAAGAGAGAGCATGAAAAATTGTTGGCAAGTAAAATCAAGGAAAACCAAAGATGTTCTATAAATATGTTAAGAGTAAGAAGATATCTAAAGAAAGGGCAAGGCCTATTAGAAACCATGGGCCCAAGTTTCGGCCTCAGTTGCTCCTGATTTTTTGGAGCAACTGGTGTAGAACGGAGTAATTTAGAAATTCAAATTCTCGGCATTTAATTTGCTCCAGTTCGAGTCAGTTAGAACAGTTTAACTTTGGAACAGAATTTTTTTTTCAAAAGTGGGCGTGTCCGGCCAGTTACGCCTGTTTTCAAAGTTTCGGCAGTGAAAACTTACTCCAAACTAACTTAGAATGGAGTAAGTGAAGATTTTTGTATGCTCGAAAAAACCTTGTCTACACTTTAGAAAATCAGGCGTAGGTTACAAATCAGCCGTAGGGAATGGGGGGGGGGGGGGTTTAAAGGGAAGTTTACAAACATTAAACACTTCAGTTTTACAAATAAAGAGCCATCATCAATAATAAATGATAAAAACATCAATAAATCAACCAATAAATCAATCAAAAAAAATTAATAAGAAATATATATTTTTTTAAATCAATAAAACAAACATTTTCTACTTACCGACTGCAGCACCGGAAGCCCTCCAACAGCGTGCTGGGATGTCCCCCCCCGCCCCGTCCAGTGTGTCTCTGTCAGTGTCTCTATCTCTCTGTCTGTCTGTGTGTGTCTCTCACTTTCTGTCTGTCAGTGTCTGTGTTTCTGACAGCGAGGGGCGGAGGGGAGGGGGAGGATGGGGAGGGGGGTTGGAGGGGTGGAAGGGAGGAGGGGTGGTGGAGTGGGGAAGAGGGGGTGGGTGGGGAGGGGGGTGACAAGTGAGGGAGGGGAGGTGAGGGGAGGGGGTTGAGAAGGGAGGGAGGGAGGGGAGGGGGGTGAGAAGGGAGGGGGGGTGAGAAGGCAGGGAGGGGAGGGGGGTTGAGAAAGGAGGGAGGAGAGGGGGTTGAGAAGGGAGGGAGGGAGGAGGGGGGTGAGAGAAGGGAGGGAGGGAGGAGGGGGGGTGAGAGAAGGAAGGGAGGGAGGGAGGGGAGGGGGGAAGAGAAGGGAGGGAGGGGAAGGGGGGAGAAAAGGGAGAGAGAGAGAGAGAGAAAGAAAGGAGAGGGAGGCTGAACGGGCCGGGCTCGGCCGGGCCCAAGACTTCGATCTTAGACTTACCGGATTGACAGGTAGGTGGCGTCGGGTCCGGGGTCCGGAGGGGTCTGGAGTGCGGATCGGGGGGAGCGCGGGTCAGGGCGGAGGGGAGGGGGGATCGGTCGGGGGGGGGCAGAAATCTGTCGGGGTGGGGGCAGATCGGTCGGGGGAGTGGGGGGGGAGATCGGTTGGGAGCGGAGGTCGGTCGGGTGGGGGAGGAGATCGTTCGGGAGCGGGGGAAGCGGAGGTCGGGTCGGGGGAGGGTGGGGGCGGTCTGGTGGGAGGGGTGCGAGCGGGAGTCAAGTCGGGTCGGGTCCGGTCCGGAAGAAGCAGGAGCTGGGCGTGGGAGGAGCCTTATGCACGCAGCCCCAGTGAGGCCATTGGGCCAGGACTAGGGGCTGCGTGCTTCGGGCCCCTCCCACACAGTTTTGGGCGCTTGGAGCTACTGCACATGCGTGCCCACTGTAGCGCGCATGTGCAGAGGTCCCGGCACTGTTTTCAGCGCAGGGACCTGGCTCCGCCCTCTACAGCTTGTGCTGCACCACGCCGAGGGCCAGAGGACCTGCAGGGAGCCGGAGAATCTGGAAGTTTTTTTCAGGCGCACTTTGTGGCGCGAGAAATGGGCGTCCAGGTCAGGGCTGCGCCGTTCTAGGCGCGGCCCGAAATTTGGGGCCCCATGAGGATAATCACTGTGTGGAGGCGGAAGATGTTGGTATGGTTCTTACTTAATAGTTTGTGTCTGCTTTCACAAAGGAAAGGGGCATTGCAGATACTGCTATGGAGGAAGAGTGTGAAATTCTGAATGAAATAAACATAGTGAGAGAGGAGGTATTATAGGGTTTAGCAGCTTTGAAAGTAGATAAGTCCCCAGGCCCGGATGAAATGCATCCCAGGCTGTTGAGTGAAGCAAAAGAGAAAATAGCAGTGGCCTTGACCATCATTTTCCAGCTCTCTTTGGATTTAGGCATGGTGTCGGAGGACTGGAGGACTGCTAACATGGTACCCTTGTTTGAGAAGAGATAGCCTGTCAGCCTAACCTCTGTGGTGGGAAAATTATTGGAAAAAATCCTGAAGGACAGGATAAATTTAAATTTAGAAAGGCAAGGATTAATCAGGGACAGTCAGCACGGATTTGTTAAGGGAAGATCATGTTTGACTAACCTGATTGAATATTTCGAGGAGGTAACCCGGAGGGTAGATGAGGGTAGTGCGTGCGATGTAGTGTATCAAAGTTTTTGATAAGGTCCCACATGGCAGACTGGTCACCAAGGTAAAAGCCCATGAGATCCAGGGCAAAGTGGCAAGTTGGATGTTTTTGTGACTGGAAGGATGTTTCCAGTGGGGTTCCGTAGGGCTCAGTACTGGTTCCCTTGCTTTTTGTGGTATACATCAGTGATCTAGATTAGAATATAGAATTTGAATATAGGGGGTATGATTAAGAAGTTTGCAGATGACACTAAAATTGGCTGTATGGTCGATAATGGTCAGGTGGGCAGAACAATGGCAAATGGAATTTAATTCAGAGAAATGTGGGGTAATGCACTTGGGGAGGGCTAATAAGGAAAGGGTATACACGGGGTTAGACAGGTTAGATGCAGGAAGAATGTTCTCAATGTTGGGGAAGTCCAGAACCAGAGGTCACAGTCTAAGGATAAGGGGTAAGCCATTTAGGACCGAGATGCGGAGGAACTTCTTCACCCAGAGAGTGGTGAACCTGTGGAATTCTCTACCACAGAAAGTTGTTGAGGCCAATTCACTAAATATATTCGAAAAGGAGTTAGATGAGGTCCTTACTACTAGGGGGATCAAGGGGTATGGCGAGAAAGCAGGAATGGGGTACTGAAGTTGAATGTTCAACCATGAACTCATTGAGCCTCCAGCCAGCGGTCCACCCCCTTTCTGCCGCAGAGTCCCGCCATCTCCCGCCCGCAGGAATCTGAGAATTTGGCGGGCGTGAGGTCAGTTGTGCCACTCAGCACTCTCCTGAGGTGCAGGATCTAACAGATGTGGTTCAGATGATGACAATGAGTGTGGAGAACATTGACCTTACTCCTGGACACCATCAGTGGGGTGGGAGATGAATTATCGGGAATGTCAGGAGAAGTAACAACACTCTCAGTAGAAATGGGAACACTGTCCGGGCACATGAGGGAGGGAATGTCTCAGGCAACTGATACACTGTCGGCGGACATGAGGGGGTGAATGTTGCAGGTAGTTGAGACACTGTCGGGACACATGAGGGAGAGCATGTCGGAGTTAGCTGCTGCAATAAGGGAACATGCTCAGACCCTCCGGCCATTGACAGAATCAACTGCCACTCCCAGTCCAATCCCCAGACCAGCCTCTGAAGAAGCCCAAGCCGGGTCTTTCACATACCGCCTGCCCATGCCCCCATCAAGAAGTGTACATTACACGAGACGCTCGAAAGAATAAGCATGGTCCCAACCCGAGAAACGCTGCACCACCACCTGCGGCCTGGGGTGAAGTCACCAAGACCAAGCGCAGTGGGCGGTCTAAAAATAAGGTGGTGGAGAAATTGGTGCAGTCTTTCATTGCTGCTGTTGTTGTTGTTATTATTGTTGTTACTATTGTAACTGTTCTCAAATTAAAAGTTTTTTGTAAGTGATGCAAATTTATAAGTTTAAAAGTTTATGTGATATTTAAGTTTGTAAGGAATCTTAAAATTTGTAGGTGAACTTAACTGAAAACGTTAAAGTTTGATATAAGATTATTTTGTAATTAATGTTAAATTAAGTACAAACAAGTGTTAAACTTTTGAATAAAATATACTTTAAATTATAACTGAATCATTTCCATTATTTGTTCCATTAACACAACACAACATTACGGAACAGGTCCAAACAATAACCACAGTTCATTTGGAATAGTTGCCACTGAGCTTTCAGGCAGCAAAGCATTCACGGATGAGCTGCTGGCGCAAGGCTCAAGCAATCATTAATTATCATCATCATAGGCAGTCCCTCGAAACGAGGATGACTTGCTTCCATGCCAAAAAAGGATGAGTTCACAGGTGTTTCAATGAAGGACCCAAACTACATCCTCAAGGGTGGAAAAAGCCTGTGCGTCGATTTTTTTAACGTGTGGTGGCCGTTGCACACCAGCCACCACATGGGCTTGACAGAGCTAGTTCTTGGTCCAGTGGCAAGGATTATCCAAAACGACTGGAGACCAGCTCTGCTGCACGGACGTAGTGCGCACACATATCGCAGTGTGGGCTGGTCCGTGCTGCCCCTGGGCCCCTGGCCCCGAACTCACGCCTCTCCTGGGCCACGATCACATCCCCCACAGTCTCTCGCTGCTCCTTCGCCCCGACCTCGCCGCTCCTGCTGCATCTGCCTACGCTCCAATCATCGACCTGGACCTTGATGACGCCACTCTTCACTGCTGTCGACCTCCTGCACCAGCTCGCGCTGCTCCCTGGAGTAGTATGCCTCCACGCTGCTCGCGGGGCCTCCACACTGCAATCATTAAAGGGGCATGACGGTCCACCCTCCTCCGCTGTCGTGTTCTGGGTTTAGGTCGTTGCATGGATTTCACCTCCTCCTCCTCCTCATCATCATCATCATCTGCGTGTTCCTCCTCATCATCAGCCACTCTCACCTCAGGTGGGTCTTCCACTACCAGGTGCTGCTGCCTCATGATGGCTAAGTTATGCAGCGTGCAGCACACAACAGTGAACTGACCGACAATCTTAGGAGAGTATTGCAAGTAGCCTTCGGAATTGTCCAGGCATCGGAAACACTGCTTCAAGATGCCAATGGTCCTCTCTATTATGCTGTGTGTCGCAATGTGCGATATGTTGTATTCCTGGTCATTTTCTGTCCGGGTTACGTGTAGGGGCGCCATGAGCCAGGTGGTGAGGTCGTACCCTTTGTCTCCCAGCAGCTGCTGCTGAAACATGGCAGATATAACGCTCTCGCGTAGGATGAACACATCATGGGTGCTCCCAGGGTATCGCGCATCAACTGACATGATGCGATGCATATCGTCACAGACGAGCTACACATTCATGGAGTGGAAGCCTTTTCTGTTCCTGTACATCACGGAATCCTCCAAAGGTGCTCGCAATGCGATGTGGGTACAATCAATGCAGCCCTGAACCTTTGGTAAGCCAGCAATCCTGGAGAAGCCCACAGCCCTGTCACGCATTGCCTGGGCGGTCATAGGAAACTTTAAGTCGTCATTCCTCCAGGCATATAATGCAGCAGTCACCTGCCGAATGCAGATATGTTGCATGTTGAGAAATTGCGCACACATCCCCAGTTATGCCTGGAATGATCCAGATGCATAGAATGAAAGTGCAGCTTTAACCTTTACTTCAACTGACAAAGCCGTCCTCCTGACGCTTCTAGGGTACAGGTTTGCTTTTACTAACTCACAGATCTCGGTTACAACTTGTTTGCAGAAACACAGCCTTCTCACACAGTCTGTATCACTCAGGTGCAGGTATGAACGCCTGTCTCGATATACCCGATGTGGGTAAGACCTTCTGCCCATTGTCCTATGTGCTCTGAGGTTCCTCATGCGATGACGTCGAACCAATCATCTCCTCCACAGCACCATCATGCAGAAGGCTTGCACGAGGTATGGCATTGTCCATATTGCCCCCATAATTAAATTGTAGCTTTGCAAGGAACTCAAAGCAGCAGGACAAAGGACTCAAACCTTCTTTCCTCTCTCTCTCTCTCCCCAAGGTTGATGCCCTAGTATGGATCATCACCCTGGTCTGCGCATGTGCAATAAGCTTGCTTAGAACGGGAAGCTAGGCATTCAATGAAGACATTTGGGACAACAAAGTCTAATGCCATTCTTTAATTTTAGATTTTTTTTGAAGTATCACACCACTGCCGACCGAACGTCTCCTCACCGGGCTCAAGGGTCGGCCGGCAGAATCGCTCCCTCGCCCAGACACATGGGCTCGGTGTCCACCTCCCACCCACCCCCCAGGCTTCTTTTGAAGCTGCTGTATGTCTTCAGTTCAGTTTCCACACCCCCACAACCCCTCTGGACTTCTTTTGAAGCTGAACCCCGAGCCCTTGTGTCCGGGAGCGATTCTGCCGGACCATTGAGCCCGGTGAGGAGATGTTCGGTGGTGGCATGGTACATTTTTAAAAAACAAAAATTAAAGTGTTGCATTAGACTTCCATTTTCTCCCTTTTGACTTTGAAAAAATTCAGCTTCATGATGCATATTCTTCGTCTTCTTGACTCCCTCCAAAAAGTTGCATAAAAACAATAATGTCTTTCTGCGATGATTTTTTAATGTGCGCTGGTTTTTCTTAAGTGCCCAGAAGGTATTTTGAGAATGGTCGCATACACCGTCCTAGGAAAAATGTAAGTTGGCCAAATTTGCTTAAATGTGAAAAACTGGCGCAGGCATCAGGTTACGCCCCCAGGACGGAAAAAAAACTAGCCTAAAAAAATTGTACCTAACTGAGTTACACTGGCGCAGAAACTTTGGGGAAACTGGGATATTTTAATTTACGCCAAAAAAAGCGGCGCATGTCAAAAAAACTGCGCAGATAACTGCGGAAAATTGAGTCCTATATTCGGTTAGTTGAAGTCCCCCATTATTACTACTCGATCGTTCTTGTACCTCTCTGTAATTTCTCTTCAAATTTGTTCCTCCATATCTTTCCCACTATTTGGTGGTCTACAGAATGCACCTAGTAGTGTAATAGCACCTCTATTATTTCTGAGGATCCTTATAAATAGTTCAGCTGAAATAGACTCATGCATGTCGTCATCATGCCCGTTTGTGTTAATTGGTAGAAAAACCCGTAAGTCAGATGCTAATGCAATGGCTTCATTAAAAAGCCACTGACAATTGCTCTGCTGAAACTTTTGGGTTTCCCATGTGCTCCAGCGTTCCCCCGCTGCCAGCGCATTTAACAGAGAAAATTCCAACCTTCTTTTCTCATCAACTTGTTATTCTATTTGAAGACAGCCCACAGCATAATTTGGGTTTTGCTGACTGCTTTGCAATCTCCAGCTTCTGCTCTCAGTTCAGTAGTGTAGTATAGTTGAAGTCATGTATTTTATTTGAATTTGATTGTTTTTTGATTTAACTTTAATAATGAATGTCCCATATCCGGTGTCAGTTTCTGAAGCAATAAATGGTTTGTTTTTGATGGAGAAAATACACTCATGTTATTCATTTTTCTCTTTATGTAATGCCTTGTTAGATACAATGTTAGTACCATATTTAAATTAACAGGTATATCAATCAAAATTACTATTTTAAAAGTAGGTGCATGTTTTTGGATGGGATATATATTGCTTTCACACTTGTAATCATTTTTGTGTAATGTGTAGATATATGAAAAACTGCAAATGCTAAAAAGCTAAATTAAAAACAGGAGATGCTGGAACTTTCAACAAGTCCATCAGCATCTGAAAAATGAAAGCATGGGTTAATGTTTCAGATGTAGAAAGTTCATCAGGCCTGGAAATCAGAAGGCAAGAATGCCCCTTTATAGGAGTGGATAAGTCGAGGGCATGAGAGGGGAGGGAAATCAATAGCTAAAATGTAAGCGTCATGTAGATTGGCAATAGGGGTCTCCAGAGACGTGTACTTCTTAGTGTCACCTCATAACATGGCCTTGCAACTAGTGCCAGCATTTGTAATATTGTTCTGGTTCAGTCTCTCCTGTCCATAATCTGACACTACCTCAACCTTTAGAGGGGACTGGCTGGGTCAGACAATTGTGGCATCACCCTGAGAGGCAGCTTCCATGGGCCCAAGTTTCGGGCCGCGCCTAGAACGGCGCAGCCTCAACCTGGATGCCCGTTTTTCGCGCCACAAAGTGCGCCTCAAAAAAACTTACAGATTCTCCGGCTCCCTGCTGGTCCCCCACCCGAACCGAACAGAACCGACCCAACCCAACCAGCGCTCTCTCACCCCGCCCCCCCCGCCAACCCCACCCGAACCAACCCGACCTCCCTCCTCCCCCCTCCCCCGACCCGACCCATGCTCCCGACCGCCCATCAACCCCCCCGGACCGGACCCGACCCGACCCGCGCTCCCGACCCGACCCGCGCTCCCCCCGACCCGACCCGCGCTCCCGGCCCCGACCCGCGCTCCCCCCGACCCGACCCGCGCTCCTGACCCCGGACCCCGGACCTGACCCGACCCAACGCCACCTACCTGTAAATCTGGTGCTGGGGACGGGCCCTGCCCGAAGTCTTGGGCCCGGCCGGGCCCGGCCGGTTCAGCCTCCCACCCTCTTCTCCTTTCCCCCCTTCTCCTTCCCCCCTTCTCCTTTCCCCCTTCTCTTTCCCCTTCTCCCCCCTTCTCTTTCCCCTTCTCCTCTCCCCCTTTCCCCTTCTCCTCTTCCCCCTTTTCCCCTTCTCCTCTCCCCCTCTTTCCCCTTCTCCTCCTCCCCCTTCCCCTTCTCCTCCTCCTCCTCCCCCTTCCCCTTCTCCTCCCCCCTTCCCCTTCTCCTCCCCCCTTCTCTCCCCCTTCTCCCCCATCCTGCCTCCCTCCTGCCCCTCCCCCTGCCTCCCTCCCTCCCCTCCCCCTGCCCCCCCCTCCCCTCCCCCTGCCCCCCCTCCCCTCCCCTTGCCCCCTTCCTCCCCCTCCCCTCGCTGTCAGAAACAGAGACACTGACAGACAGAGAGTGAGAGAAACACACAGACAGACAGAGAGATAGAGACACTGACAGAGACACACTGTGGTGGGGGGGGGGGGGGGGGGGGGGCGCGGGGCAGGGGGGGGGGCGGGGTATCCCAGCACGCTGTTGGCGGGCTCCCGGTGCTGCAGTCGGTAAGTAGAAAATGTTTGTTTTATTGATTTAAAAAAAAATATATTTCTTATTAATTTTTTTGATGATTTATTGGTTGATTTATTGATGTTTTTATCATTTATTATTGATGATGGCTCTTTATTTGTAAAACTGAAGTGTTTAATATTTGTAAACTTCCCTTTAAACCACCCCCCCCACCATTCCCTACGGCTGATTTGTAACCTACGCCTGATTTTCTAAAGTGTAGACAAGGTTTTTTCGAGCGTACAAAAATCTTCATTTACTCCATTCTAAGGTAGTTTGGAGTAAGTTTTCACTGCCGAAACTTTGAAAACAGACGTAAGTGGCCGGACACGCCCCCTTTTGAAAAAAAATTCTGTTCCAAAGTGAAACTGTTCTAACTGACGAGAACTGGAGCAAACTAAATGCTGAGAATTTGAATTTCTAAGATATTCCGTTCTACACCAGTTGCTCCAAAAAATCAGGAGCAACTGAGGCCGAAACTTGGGCCCCATATCTCTACCTCCTTCAGTTATGCACATGGGAATGCAGAAAAAAGTTTCCCTTAGCCCCAGCTATGACTATTCTCTTCTGCTGCATTGCTTCTAGCAGAACATTCCCATCAGCACCCCTCTGCAGTCAGAATGTGTTGATATTTCTGTATCAAAAGCTGTCCATCCTTAAATGGAAGCAGCAGCCCTTTAAGAATTGCTGTCTTCCCGAAATCCCCACTTGCCAATTACAGTTGTTGCTCGTGTTGTATAACTTTTGTAACATTGTTCATGCACTCAACTTCAAGCCCTTATTACAACAATGACCACACTTCAAAACTACTTCAGTGGCTGTAATGTATTTTAGGGCTTCCTGAGGTTGTGAAAGGCGCTTTAGAAATGTAAGTCTTTCTTACTTATTAATAAATTTAAGTACAGTATGTATATATCAAAATCTCTCAATGTCTTTTTAAAGGTACCTTGACTAAACGCAGAGCCAGCATGGTCCCTTGGAGTCTGAGGTTTCTGAAGATTGGGATGGCAAATTCATTGTTTGATACAATGTTGTTTATCCATGACACATTTCAGTGATACCTTACATAGATGTACAGCACATAACCGGTGTTTATGCTCCATATGAGCCTCCTACCACTTTTCTTCATCTTACCCTATCAACGTATCCTTC
This sequence comes from Pristiophorus japonicus, assembly GCF_044704955.1. Taxonomy (NCBI): domain Eukaryota; kingdom Metazoa; phylum Chordata; class Chondrichthyes; family Pristiophoridae; genus Pristiophorus; species Pristiophorus japonicus. Next base: position 77,859,198 of record NC_091977.1, on the reverse strand, counting down.
ACTTATTGCAGAGAGCCGGCATGGGCTTGATGGGCTGAATGGCCTCCTTCTGTGCTGTAACTTTTCTAAGTTTCTATGATTCTACTCTAATTACTTTTTCTCTCGTGCTTAGCTAGCTTCCCCTTAAATGCATCTATACTATTTGCGTCAACCATTCCCTGTGAAACATAGAAACATAGAAACATAGAAAATAGGTGCAGGAGTAGGCCATTCGGCCCTTCTAGCCTGCACCGCCATTCAATGAGTTCATGGCTGAACATGCAAATTCAGTACCCCATTCCTGCTTTCTCACCATACCCCTTGATCCCCCTAGTAGTAAGGACTTCAACTAACTCCTTTTTGAATATATTTAGTGAATTGGCCTCAACTACTTTCTGTGGTAGAGAATTCCACAGGTTCACCACTCTCTGGGTGAAGAAGTTTCTCCTCATCTCGGTCCTGAATGGCTTACCCCTTATCCTTAGACTGTGACCCCTGGTTCTGGACTTCCCCAACATTGGAAACATTCTTCCTGCATCAAACCTGTCTAAACCCATCAGAATTTTAAACGTTTCTATGAGGTCCCCTCTCATTCTTCTGAACTCCAGTGAATACAAGCCCAGTTGATCCAGTCTTTCTTGATAGGTCAGTCCCGCCATCCCGGGAATCAGTCTAGTGAACCTTCGCTGCACTCCCTCAATAGCAAGAATGTCCTTCCTCAAGTTAGGAGACCAAAACTGTACACAATACTCCAGGTGTGGCCTCACCAAGGACCTGTACAACTGTAGCAACACCTCCCTGCCCCTGTACTCAAATCCCCTCGCTATGAAGGCCAACATGCCATTTGCTTTCTTAACCGCCTGCTGTACCTGCATGCCAACCTTCAATGACTGATGTACCATGACACTCAGGTCTCGTTGCACCTCCCCTTTTCCTAATCTGTCACCATTCAGATAATAGTCTGTCTCTCTGTTTTTACCACCAAAGTGGATAACCTCACATTTATCCACATTATACTTCATCTGCCACGCATTTGCCCACTCACCTAACCTATCCAAGTCACTCTGCAGCCTCATAGCATCCTCCTCGCAGCACACACTGCCACCCAACTTAGTGTCATCCGCAAATTTGGAGATGCTAAATTTAATCCCCTCGTCTAAATCATTAATGTACAGTGTAAACAGCTGGGGCCCCAGCACATAACCTTGCGGTACCCCACTAGTCACTGCCTGCCATTCTGAAAAGTACCCATTTACTCCTACTCTTTGCTTCCTGTCTGACAACCAGTTCTCAATCCATGTCAGCACACCAACCCCAATCCCATGTGCTTTAACTTTGCACATTAATCTCTTGTGTGGGACCTTGTCGAAAGCCTTCTGAAAGTCCAAATATACCACATCAACTGGTTTTCCCTTGTCCACTCTACTGGAAACATCCTCAAAAAATTCCAGAAGATTTGTCAAGCATGATTTCCCTTTCACAAATCATGTCACCTCTTTCCAAATGCGCTGCTATGACATCCTTAATAATTGATTCCATCATTTTACCCACTACTGAGGTCAGGCTGACCGGTCTATAATTCCCTGTTTTCTCTCTCCCTCCTTTTTTAAAAAGTGGGGTTACATTGGCTACCCTCCACTCGATAGGAACTGATCCAGAGTCAATGGAATGTTGGAAAATTACTGTCAATGCATCCACTATTTCCAAGGCCACCTCCTTAAGTACTCTGGGATGCAGTCCATCAGGCCCTGGAGATTTATCGGCCTTCAATCCCATCAATTTCCCCAACACAATTTCCCGACTAATAAGGATTTCCCTCAGTTCCTCCTCCTTACTAGTCCCTCTGACCCCTTTTCTATCCGGAAGGTTGGTTTGTGTCCTCCTTAGTGAATACCGAACCAAAGTACTTGTTCAATTGGTCTGCCATTTCTTTGTTCCCCGTTATGACTTCCCCTGATTCTGACTGCAGGGGACCTACGTTTGTCTTTACTAACCTTTTTCTCTTTACATATCTATCGAAACTTTTGCAATCCGTCTTAATGTTCCCTGCAAGCTTCTTCTCGTACTCCATTTTTCCTGCCCTAATCAAACCCTTTGTCCTCCTCTGCTGAGTTCTAAATTTCTCCCAGTCCCCGGGTTCGCTGCTATTTCTGGCCAATTTGTATGCCACTTCCTTGGCTTTAATACTATCCCTGATTTCCCTTGATAGCCACGGTTGAGCCACCTTCCCTTTTTTATTTTTACGCCAGACAGGAATGTACAATTGTTGTAGTTCATCCATGCGGTCTCTAAATGTCTGCCATTGCCCATCCACAGGCAACCCCTTAAATATCATTCGCCAATCTATCCTAGCCAATTCATGTCTCATACCTTCAAAGTTACCCTTCTTTAAGTTCTGGACCATGGTGTCTGAATTAACTGTTTCATTCTCCATCCTAATGCAGAATTCCACCATATTATGGTCACTCTTCCCCAAGGGGCCTCGCACAATGAGATTGCTAATTAATCCTCTCTCATTACATAACACCCAGTCTAAGATGGCCTCCCCCCTCGTTGGTTCCTTGACATATTGGTCGAGAAAACCACCCCTAATACACTCCAGGAAATCCTCCTCCACCGTATTGCTTCCAGTTTGGTTAGCCCAATCTATGTGCATATTAAAGTCACCCATTATAACTGCTGCACCTTTATTGCATTCACCCCTAATTTCCTGTTTGATGCCCTCCCCAACATCACTACTACTGATTGGAGGTCTGTACACAACTCCCACTAACGTTTTTTGCCCTTTCATGTTCTGCAACTCTACCCATAGATTCCACATCATCCGAGCTAATGTCCTTCCTAACTGTTGCATTAATCTCCTCTTTAACCAGCAATGCTACCCCACCTCCTTTTCCTTTTATTCTATCCTTCCTGAATTGTTGAATACCCCTGGATGTTGAGTTCCCAGCCATAATCATCCTGGAGCCACGTCTCTGTAATCCCAATCACATCATATTTGTTAACATCTATTTGCACAGTTAATTCATCCACCTTATTACGGATACTCCTTGCATTAAGACACAAAGCCTTCAGGCTTGTTTTTTTAACACCCTTTGTCCTTTTAGAATTTTGCTGTACAGTTTGCTGTGGTACTGAGTTCCACATTCTCGCCACTCTCTGGGTAAAGAAGTTTCTTCTGAATTCCCTATTGGATTTCTTAGACCTAAAAGATCTCATGGCACTATTTGAAAAAGGGCGAGGGGGGTTCTGCTCAGTGACTATATTAGATTGATGGCCTCCAGCTATGTTCTTTCCCACTTAATTTTCTATTAAACTGTATAATGATGGTGTGTTATATAGAACTTATATAGAATTATATAGAAAGTGTCAGCTGTGGCTCAATGGTAACACTCATGCCTCTGAGTCAGAAGGTTGTGGGTTCAAGTCCCACTCCAGGAACTGAAACACATAAATCTAGGCTGGCACTCCAGTGCAGTGCTGTGGGAGCACTGCACTGTCGGAGGTGCTGTATTTCGGATGAGATATTAAACCAAGACACTCTCTGCTCTCTCAGGTGGATAGAAACGATCCCATGGCACTATTTCGAAGAAGAGCAGGAGAGTTATCCCCATTGTCCTGGCCCATATTTATCCCTCAATCAACATAACAAAAACAGATTATCTGGTCATCATCACATTGCTGTTTGTGGGAGCTTGCTGAATGCAAATTGGCTGCCGCGTTTCCCACATTATAACAGTGACTACACTCCAAAAGTACTTCATTGGCTGTAAAGTGCTTTAAGACATCCGGTGGTCATGAAAGGCGATATATAAATGTAAGTCTTTCTTTCTTTTACAGGCAGCGTATGCTAATTATATTAATGAGCTGACCCACATTGAATTTGCTGAGGTCAGCTCTCTTCTCCACGGGAACACATCTTACCCAGCTTGTTGTGGCACTTCAAATGGAATCACTGATTTGGCTGCTATATAATCCTTCATAATCCTAAAATGTGTTTCTACAGGCTTCATACTTCTTATTAACTCAACAGTGAGTTCTGTCCACATCCTGCTGGATTCCATTGGTGTTTAAAGAGATGCTCAGCTTCTGTCAGATGAAATGCTGGAAAGTTGTGGGAGATATTTGGCTTCTATTGCATTGCGGATTTTGGCTACTTAAACAATTTCAAAGTGTCGAACATTCTTAAGCAACTTCTGGCGACATGCTATTTTCATCATGGGAGCCCTTCTGGCAATTCCAATCTGGAAAGAGATGGAAGAAAAGGAGACTTAGGAGGAAGGAGCACACAGAGTAACAGGGAACCATGTTCTGAGGAACTCTTACCTTTCCAAGGCAATATATAGTGTCAGGACAACATATGTGCAGTTCTTTGAGGAGCAGTGAGGTTGTGTTACTCTCGAGAGTTGTCACAGCATTGTGCTACTTTCTGCAGGAATACCTAGGACCAACTGCCACAGTTAGCACAGCATTACCTGTTGCAGTCAAGGTTACTGCAGCTCTGAGCTTCTTTGTCTCTGGCTCCTTCCAGGCTACCATAGAGGATATTGGTTAACATCAGTCAGTCTGCATTTAATGCTTGCATTAGCAGGTGACTAATGCCACTTTCCCCATGGACTTCCAGAAACAGCATGATAGGTTGCCCAGATTGCAGAATTCTTGCAAATCTAGGGGCTCATTGACTGCAGCCATATCACCCTGCTGGCTTTTTCCAGCGCCTTCATGAATCACAAAGGTGTCTGTGGCTCTTCCGCTGAATTTATGCTGGAGGATTGGGAATCCACCTCAATCTGTACTGTACATAGCTGCTCTCTGCAGGGCAGCAGTTGAGGGTCAGTGTTGGCCCAGAAATGCCGGTCGGCGATCGGGTGAAAAGCTTTAAAAAAATGCGCGCTTACCTTATCCTGCTGCACCCACGTGAGTTTCCGGTCCTGAGGCCTCCTCTGGCTGCGCTTCGCAGCGCGTGCACGTTGAGATGTGCGCAGGCCTGGAGCTGGAGTCACATGGCTCTGGTCAGCCAATCAGGTAAAGTATGTTTTCATTCCTAATAATGGGAACTCCGTAATGAGAAACAGCCCCCAAAACACACAAAACCAATGCTAAAAAATACAAAAAATACACCTCATATTTTTATTAATTTAAATTTAAGTTATTTATGTTTTTAAAAAATATATATTTTTCTGATTTTTTGAAAAGTTTTTAAAATTATGGTTTAAAATAAACTTACCATAATGGGGAGGGTTTTAAATTTTATTTTAAAATGTTTTTGTGTATTTTAAAACGCTTACGCCTGTAAAAGTAGGCTATGCACCTGCTTTTATCAGGCACAAGAGTTTTGAGGACATTTGCTTGGCAAGTTATGGGTAAATCCTGCAATCTTGCCCAAGCAAATGTCCTTGCTCCCGAGATATGGAAGATCTGTCGAGCTCCAGCTTGACAGATCGGAAAAGCCAGTTTTCAGCGCATGCGCATTTTGCGCTGAAAACTGGCTTTTTGCGATGCCTTCCTGGATCCAAAGACATTCAGTACGGACCCGGGAGACTGGAATTTCTGCCCCCAAAATACAAAGGCAAAATACTGCTGTAGTTGAGGATCTACAATTGATCTTTATGTCTCCAGAATGAGGAAGGGAAAAAAATCAGGCAGGATACCTGTTCTTGCATGCATATGTGTGTGTGTGTGTGTGCATTGGCTGAGGACAAAGTCAGACTCAGCCACCTGGTCAAGATACTGTAAGATCTGCCCTGTTGAACCACACCCTTCAGAAGAAAAAAGAAAGAGGGTAAAGTAAAAAATTGCAGTATAAAAAGGCAGCATTAATAAAATATTAAGCCGAGTATAGTTTTATCTGTTGCTGTAATTAGTAACAGAAATTGCTCTTTTTAAATCAATCTGACTTCACACAGTTTTTAATCAATAAGCCACAGTCATACATGCAGACTTGAGATGGTATCACTCTGAGAGTCCCAGTACGTTTGCTGTCAAATACTTCACACTAATGAAATACCAGCAAGTACTTTCAGTGCTTGTTGAGAAAGTGTTCTTTCCGAACACTCTCCAGTTCTGACGAAGGGTCGTCGACCCGAAACGTTAACTCTGTTTTCTCTCTACAGATGCTGCCTGACCTGTTGAGGTTTCCAGCATTTTCTGTTTGTATACCAGCAAATCAGATCACATAGGAATGAAGTCCCTCTAACCACTATTGTAACTAAGATGATAATGTGTTTCAATGCCTGTAAGTTAAATGGGTTGATATTTTTGTTAAAATAGTGGACAAAAGAACATTTAACACATTAGTATGAATATAACACAGCATGTTTTCAGCCCCAGTGATTTTTGTCCATTTTCTAAATAGGTCAAAAGCAAAAAGGAATATTAGAACGTATTACTAAATGATAGATAATAAAAATACAGTAACTATTCAAATGGTGACGAGGAACGACAATAACAATGTGAGAGGTAATTACAGTTACGGGTGTTACAAACAACTGAATCAGAACAAAGTAAAGATTCATAGAAACATAGAAACATAGAAAATAGGTGCTGGAGTAGGCCATTCGAGCCTGCACCACCATTCAATAAGATCATGGCTGATTATTCACCTCAGTACCCCTTTCCTGCTTTCTCTCCATACCCCTTGATCCGCTTAGCCGTAAGGGCCATATCTAACTCCCTCTTGAATATATCTAATGAACTGGCATTAACAACTCTCTGTGGTAGGGAATTCCACAGGTTAACAACTCTCTGAGTGAAGAAGTTTCTCCTCGTCTCAATCCGAAATGGCCTACCCCTTATCCTAACACTGTGTCCCCTGGTTCTGGACTTCCCCAACATCGGAAACATTCTACCCGCATCTGACCTGTCCCTTCCCGGCAGAATCTTATATATTTCTATGAGAGCCCCTCTCATCCTTCTAAACTTCAATGTATAAAAGCCCAATTGATCCAGTCTCTCCTCATATGTCAGTCCAGCCATCCCAGGAATCAGTCTGGTGAACCTTTGCTGCACTCCCTCAATAGCAAGAACGTCCTTCCTCAGATTAGGAGACCAAAACTAAACACAATATTCCAGGTGAGGCCTCACCAAGGCCCTGAACAACTGCAGTAAGACCTCCCTGCTCCTATACTCAAATCCCCTAGCTATGAAGGCCAACATACCATTTGCCTTCTTCACCGCCTGCTGTACCTGTATGCCAACTTTCAATGACTGATGAACCATGACACCCAGGTCTCATTGCACCTCCCCTTTTCCTAATCTGCCACCATTCAGATAATATTCTGCCTTCGTATTTTTGCCCCCAAAGTGGATAACCTCACATTTATCCATATTATACTGCATCTGCCATGCATTTGCCCACTCACCTAACCTGTCCAAGTCACCCTGCAGCCTCTTAGCGTCCCCCTCACAGCTCACACCACCACCCAGTTTAGTGTCATCTGCAAACTTGGAGATATTACACGCAATTCCTTCATCTAAATCATTGATGTATATTGTAAAGAGCTTGGGTCCCAGCACTGAGCCCTGTGGCACTCCACTAGTCACTGCCTGCCATTCTGAAAAGGCCCCGTTTATCCCGACTCTCTGCTTCCTGACTGCCAACCAGTTCTCTATCCATGTCAGTATATTACCCCCAATATCATGTGCTTTGATTTTGCACACCAATCTCTTGTGTGGGACCTGGTCAAAAGCTTTTTGAATGTCCAAATACACCACATCCACTGGTTCTCCCTTGTCCACTCTGCTAGTTACATCCTCAAAAAATTCCAGAAGATTTGTCAAGCATGATTTTCCCTTCATAAATCCATGCTGACTTGGACCGATCCTGTCACTGCTTTCCAAATGCGTTGCTATTTCATCCTTAATAATTGATTCCAACATTTTCCCCACTACTGATGTCAGGCTAACCGGTCTATAATTACCCCCTTTCTCTCTCCCTCCATTTTTAAAAAGTGGTGTTACATTAGCTACCCTCCAGTCCATAAGAACTGACCCAGAGTTAATAGAATGTTGGAAAATGATCACCAATGCATCCACTATTTTTAGGGCCACTTCCTTAAGTACTCTGGGATGCAGACTATCAGGCCCCAGGGATTTATCGGCCTTCAATCCCATCAATTTCCCTAACACAATTTCCTGCCTGATAAGGATATTCTTCACTTCCTCCTTCTCACTCGACCCTCGGTCACCTAGTACTTCCGGAAGGTTATTTGTGTCTTCCTTCGTGAAGACAGAACCAAAGTATTTGTTCAATTGGTCTACCATTTCTTTGTTCCCCATTAGAAATTCACCTGAATCCGACTGCAAGGGACCTATGTTTGTCTTCACTAATCTTTTTCTCTTCACATATCTATAGAAGCTTTTGCAGTCAGTTTTTATGTTCCCGGCAAGCTTCTTCGCGTACTCTATTTTCCTCCTCTTAATTAAACCCTTTGTCCTCCTATGCTGAATTCTAAATTTCTCCCAGTCCTCAGGTTTGCTGCTTTTTCTGGCCAATTTATATGCCTCTTCAATGCAGCACAAAGATTTTCTCTTCAATTGCAAAAATAATTGACAGCGATGATATTTCTTGATGTAAAATAGTTCATTTTAAACACCGTTTTCTGAAAAAAAATTAAAATAGCAGCTCTTAACGATACACCACAGCATGTAAATAATGTATACCAGACCTCGGTTCCAGTCGTTTTCAAACAAATGAGGGCAAATAGCAGAAATCCTTTACTTGTCTATCGTTAGATATAATCAACTGTTTGGCTGCTGTGCTCAAATATCTGATGGCACAGCATGGTGTATTTGTTGGAAAGCTGCTGTCTTGCACAGGGAGGAAAAATTGTTATGCAGTCCCATGAAGCAACTGAATGATAATAATTAGTGTGGAATTATGTATTTGGTTAAGAAATAATTATGTTTGAGAAATGATCACACTGATATTATCATGTTTTAGGGGGCAGTAATAAATGAGTTAAGAGTAGCTTAGCAGAGAATCAATATTGAACAGCCTCTCTTTAAAAAGAACCATGCTGCATCAAGTCAGTAACTCAAGTGATTCAAGGCGTCACAAAATGAACATTTTCAATGTATCACTATAAAACGTTTATTTATTTCCCACTATTTAAAGTGTGGCACGGAGCAGGTTATATGAAACAGCATGAGGAGACCACAGGCACCTCTTTAGTACAACAGCAGAAACAAAGGGGAAATTGGAAAATTAATCTTAATGATGATATTAGGTTTGATTTTCTCCTTGGCAGTAGCTGGGAGAAGTGTGATCCATACAGTAACCTGATTTTGCGCTTAGCGATAACACTCAACAGTCACTACTGTCAGGTTTTTGATTGTCCCATTTTCCTGGAACCACCATCAGAAAAATATGGCCCAGTCCACGATTATTATTTATAAAAACTTTGACCAGTATGGTGGCTTTGTGCAATAGTAGTTAACATGTATAGACTACTATCTTAACTGAATAGGAATGCATACTGTGACAATTGAGACTCCTGAATAGCAGGAGCTCTGAATGGTCTGTTTGGAGGTGTTTTGGAGGAAGCAACTAGCTGACTTAATCTTTGAATTTTTCTGCACCATTCATCTCCCCTGTGTAATAGTTGTCAGCTATTTAGTCTGACAACTCATTATATGGTGAATTATTGGCACAAGTTCAACTTCTCCCAGGTCATCCCTCAATTTGAGCACATACCTAACTGAATTGGTCTTCTCTGACCACAGTTCTCTGCTTAGTGTTAATGGACTGCGCCCTTGGCATCTATAGCAATTCAAATGCTGAGGACCCTCTAGACTCTTGGGGCTGGATTTTTGGTTCCAGCCATTTGGCGATGTTAGTCATGGTGGGGCGGCAAGTATAGCGCCCTATAAAAGATTGCGCCTCCATCCAGGAAATTCACCTGAAACTCATCTGCAATGATTGGGGGCACTAAATTAGGCGTTATACACCTGTGCTTGGCCATCCCAACCGAAAACCGCAGCTCAAAAAAAGCAACTTTACTTGCACGTGCGCAGAGGCCCGCAATAGATCCCGAGCCCAGCTGAATGTTTAGGGCGCGGCACTATAAGTTTGCTCATGCACAGTTCCACCTGTGCACTTTGAGCAGAGCAGGAAAATGGAGGAGCAGGAAGGACGACAAATAGCATGCTGCTTCTCATCCACAGCAGCTGAGGCACGGATACAGGCCATAGAGAGGAGGTGGTCTGCCTTGCATCTTACTGGAGGAAGGAGGCCCGAGTCATGAGTGTTTCGGAGGTTTGGAAGGAGATAGCACAGGAGGTTTCTGCAAGAGACACGGTGCGTCGAACAGCGACCCAATGTCGCAAGAAGTTTAACGACCTCACGAGGATCATCAGGGTGAGTACACTTTACATTAATGAACCCCTGCCATGGTTACAAGATCACTGTCTCACACAATGTAAAGTCTTTGATGGAGCTGCCCCTTATCTATGAGTTCCAGGCCATGGTGTGGGTTGGTGAAGCCACCTGAAAGCTGCAGGCTCACTTCACCAGCCATGGCCTGCACGTTCAGGCGGCACGGACTCTCTTGTCCCTGATTCATTATTACCCCTCCTTGCAATATCCTTTGACTCTTGATATGTGTTTGCCAAATGTCACCCTGAGCTGCAATCCTAGCTGGCTCTCACCTCCTCCCAGCCTTCCCACCTCTCAGTGGGCAGCCACGCAGATTAAAATGCACATCTTTACACTTCCAGACAGTAGTAGGTAATCTCCAATGGAAGGAACATGTGCCACACGATGAGCCGCACACTCACTCACACATTCTTCTTGTTCTTATTGCAGGCAAAATTGGCTCATAATTGCCGGGAGCGGCAGTGGACCGGAGGTGGAGAGCCTGATCTTCAGGACCTCACTGAGGTGAAGCAGCAAGTGTCGGCCCTCATGGCCCGATTCGAACAGTGGCATCTTGTGAGGTCGAGCCTGCTATGGGTAGTGACAGTATGTGAATGGTGTTTGCGATTTATATGAGCTCCCTGACCCCGATATCAAGTGGCCTATCCTCTTTACATATAGATGTCCAATGCCACTTTCCTCTTATCTCCCTGCCCCCTCCCCTGCTGCGAATCACACGTCTGCTGCTTTGTGCTTACAGATGATCAGCCAGAAGCGCAGCAGCCTTCCCCTGAATCACCAACGTTGGGAGGATGACGAGTGAGGGAATGCCAGTGTGCTCACTGAGTGGGAGACGCCATCAGTCCCACTGAGTGGGGACACCACATCGGTGGAGAAGCCTGAATTTGAGGGGTTTGAGGAGCCTGAGGCTGCTGGCCCCAGTGGCCCACAGCAATGCCCAGTGGGAGGGGAAGCTCAGAGGCCAGCTCCCCGGAGGGTGAGTCGGCCCAGATGTCCCACTGAGAGACAAGCAGACGTGGACCTGGACTTGGTGATACTGTCCAGGGAAACCATGAAAATGCACCGCGGCCTCATGGGTGCATTGGAGAGGGTCCTGCAGAGTGTCAACACACTTGCTGTGAGTGTGGTGGAGCTTCCTCAAACATTGCCCTTGCCCCTCAGAAGTCCAACAAGCCCATCCTTGCCCATTCACAGAGGGAGATAGGTTCAATGAGCGATAGTGGAATCCCAGAAAGATGGCGCATGCTATTGCTGACGTGGCAGCAGCAATCACATCACAGGCCCAAGCCACGCAAGAGCTCCGTGATGTCATGCTATCAGTGATTGCTGGCATGAACTCGCAGACTGCTGGGTTTCAGGGTCAGTGTGCTCTGAATCAGTCTCAGTGTAATGCCATGCAATCACTGATTGCTGCCATCCCCTCCCTTGTGTTCCCCACAGTCGGACGGGGAAGTGACCAGCAAGTTGTGCTCACATATCATGCTCCGGATGCGAATGCTCCGCCCTGTGTGAGTGGCAGTGGGCCTCTAGAAATGGAAGGTGTTGTCCTTCCTCAAGATGACAACATTTCGGCTCCCACCACTCTCCCTCCACCTTTGCATCTACACCCGAGCCATCACGGACTGCTGCCGCTGATGCTGAGGCGGTGGAGTCCGCAACTGGGCCTTCCAGGTCCAGAACTAGTCCAGGGCTTCCCGGTAGTCCATCTGCAGTGTCTGCCCCATACACACAGCAGCCCTCAAGCAACCTTGCTGTAGGCACATTGAGGAGGTGCACTAGGCGTGGGAGGAGGGTAAAGGTGAGGGGTGGGAAATGTTAGGCAAAGTCTGAGTGACGACTTTGCCCTTCATGAACAAATGTACTCTCAATGTATATAATGATTGTAAATATGTTGTTACATTGTTGCACCTCATTGTACTTGATGGTGTTTCAACAGGACATTGTGCTTTGTTCTGTTGTTTGAGGTGATGATGTTGGTGTTAGTAAAACGTTACTTGACCGCTTTGCATTGGCGTCTTGTGTATGATTGTAGGCTTTAACGGAGATGTGTCATTATCGTGGCAAATAGCGTGGTCAGTATTAGCTGCATCACTCACCTTCCTCTGCCGTTTCTGCCCTTTGGTATTCCACATCATCCAAGCTAATGTCCTTCCTTACTATTGCATTAATTTCCTCTTTAACCAGCAACACCACCCCACCTCCTTTTCCTTTCTGTCTATCCTTCTTAAATGTTGCATATCCCTGGATGTTGAGAGTTCCCATCCTTGGTCACCCTGGAGCCGTGTCTCCGTGATGCCAATTACATCATATCCGTTAACTGCTATCTGCACAGTTAATTCGTCCACCTTATTCCAAATAATCCTCGTATTGAGGCACGGAGCCTTCAGGTTTGTCTTTTTAACACCCTTTGCCCTTTTAGGATTTTGCTGTAATGTGGCCCTTTTTTCTTTTTGCCTTGGGTTTCTCTGCCCTCCACTTTTACTTTTTTTCTTTCTATCTTTTGCTTTTGCCCCCATTCTACTTCCTTCTGTCTCCCTGCATAGGTTCCCATCCCCCTGCCATATTAGTTTAATCCCTTCCCAACAGTACTAGCAAACACTCTCCCTAGGACATTGGATCTGGTCCTGCCCAGGTGTTGGTTTGTACTGGTCCCACCTTCCCCAGAACCGGTTCCAATGTACCAGCAATTTCAATCCCTCCCTCCTGCACCACTCTTCAAGCCACGTATTCATCTGAGCTATCCTGTAATTCCTATTCTGAATAGCACGTGGCACTGGTAGAAAACCTGAGATTACTACTTTTGAGGTCCTACTTTTTAATTTAGCTCCTAGCTCCCTAAATTCGTCTTGTAGGACCTCATCCCGTTTTTTACCTATATCGTTGGTACTTATATGCACCATGACAACTGGCTGTTTACCCTCCCCCTTCAAAATGTCCTGCACCCGCTCCAAGACATTCTTGACCCTTGCACCAGGGAGGCAACATACCATCCTGGAGTCTCACTGCAGAAACACTGCTTGAGCACCCCTATTGTCTGCTCAATGATGTTGTGGGTGGCTGCATGGTTCTCATTGTAGCGATGCTCCACTTCTGTGGTGGGATTGCGGAGGGGAGTCATTAGTCAGGTGGCTAGACCGTAACCTTTGTCCCTGATCAACCAGCCTTGCCATTCCCGTGCTGGCTGAAACAACCATGACACAGTGCTCTCACGCAGAATGAAAGCATCATGTGCGCTTCCTGGATAGCAGACATTCACTGCGAGGGTGCACTCCATGTAGTCGCACACCAGCTGCACATTTTTCACCCTCCCCCAAGAAATGAATGTGTAGTATAGAGGCAGATTGCTGATATCTTCCACTTGGACACCCCAAGATTGAAATCCGAACTCTCCAACCTCCCTTTCCTCTCAAGTCTTTGGATGTCTTGTTGCCTCCCAGATATGCAACTCCATGTTTCTGCATGGACAGCCCTATCCACTCCCTTGTCATTCAAAAATCTGTCTATCTCCACCTTAAATATATTCAAAGACCCAGTTCACAGACCCTCCACAGTTCACTGGAATAGAGAATTCCGAAGAGTCACGACCCTCTGAGAGAAGAAATTCCTCATTTCCATTTTAAATGGGTGACCCTTTATTCTAAAACTATGCCCCTAGTTCTAGGTTCCCCCATGAGGAGAAACATCCTCTCTGCATCTACCCTGTCAAGCCCCCTCAGAATCTTATATATTTCAATAAGATCACCTTTCATTCTTCAAAACTCCAATGGGTATAGGCCCACTCAATCTTTCTTCATAAGACCACCCCTTCATCTCAGGAATCATGCCACTACCACAGTCAACTTCACTGCGATGGGCAGCGCAGTCCTGGTGCTGATGTGAGGCTGCAAGTCTTCGTGTAGGAGATGGGGAGATGGCATATCTTTATCAGCATTTCCTTTTGGAAGCACAGTCTTCTCACACACTGCTCCTCAGAGGGCTGGAGGTAGGAGCATTTCTGCCTGTACCCGTGGGGGCTAGGCCTCCTGTCCAGATGTCTATGGCCTCTCATCCATGGTCCGACATGGCCAAAAGCCCTTCTATCTTGACGCCGCCTAACAAGAGCGTGGAATAGACGATGCTGGCAAACTAGTAATGCCCCCATTAAATTATTTCACTGAAGTTGTAAGGATCCTGTAATGGAAGGTGAATCTGCCGCTTTTATGACAGGTTCAAGCAGCGTGCTGTGCGGAAACATTGCACTCAATGTGACCTCTGATTTAAGGTCTTCCTCCCTCACTTTAAATACGCTGCAAATAGCGCCTAATCGACTGTGGAACCACCTTGTTTTTCAGGCATGACTTGGGGCATGTGTTAAATGCGGCGTTTCCACCGGGGCACTAGCGGCACGTTGCACGACGATGACGTCATGATCTGAATGAACTACAGAGCGAAGCGATAGCGTTTGCATTGCCGCAAAACCGGCACCAAATTTCCTGGTGGGGTGCTAACAGAGGCACAATGCAACCAAAAATCCAGCACTTGGAGCCCTCCCTGTAAGCAAACAATGAATGATAGCAAATGTTATCGTAGTCCCTGATATGTGCACAAGACATGGGTCAATATGCCATTACAGCTCTCTACCAGCTCGTCCATGCTAGGAGGCTATAAATGAATAAATAGTCGAGAAATAAAACTACCAGTCATAAACATAGAGAGATCAACACAGCAGCTTATTTCAGTGTTGGAGCAATATAAAGAGTATCTCATAAGAACATAAGAACATAAGAATTAGGAACAGGAGTAGGCCATCTAGCCCCTCGAGCCTGCTCCGCCATTCAATAAGATCATGGCTGATCTGGCCGTGGACTCAGCTCCACTTACCCGCCCTCTCCCCGTAACCCTTAATTCCCTTATTGGTTAAAAATCTATCTATCTGTGACTTGAACACATTCAATGAGCGAGCCTCAATTGCTTCCTTGGCCAGAGAATTCCACAGATTCACAACCCTCTGGGAGAAGAAATTCCTTCTCAACTCGGTTTTAAATTGGCTCCTCCATATTTTGAGGCTGTGCCCCCTAGTTCTAGTCTCCCCTACCAGTGGAAACAATCTCTCTGCCTCTATCTTGTCAATCCCTTTCATGATTTTAAATGTTTCTATAAGATCACCCCTCATCCTTCTGAACTCCAACGAGTAAAGACCCAGTCTACTCAATCTATCATCATAAGGTAACCCCCTCATTTCCGGAATCAGCCGAGTGAATCGTCTCTGTACCCCTTCCAAAGCTAGTATATCCTTCCTTAAGTAAGGTGACCAAAACTGCACGCAGTACTCCAGGTGCGGCCTCACCAATACCCTATACAGTTGCAGCAGGACCTCTCTGCTTTTGTACTCCAACCCTCTCGCAATGAAGGCCAACATTCCATTCGCCTTCCTGATTACCTGCTGAACCTGCAAACTAACCTTTTGGGATTCATGCACAAGGACCCCCAGGTCCCTCTGCACCTCAGAATGTTGCAATTTCTCCCCATTCAAATAATATTCCCTTTTACTGTTTTTTTTCCCAAGGTGGATGACCTCACACTTTCCGACATTGTATTCCATCTGCCAAACCTTAGCCCATTCGCTTAACCTATCCAAATCTCCTTGCAGCCTCTCTGAGTCCTCTACACAACCCGCTTTCCCACTAATCTTAGTGTCATCTGCAAATTTTGTTGCACTACACTCTGTCCCCTCTTCCAGGTCATCGATGTATATTGTAAACAGTTGTGGTCCCAGCACCGATCCCTGTGGCACACCACTAACCACCGATTTCCAACCCGAAAAGGACCCATTTATCCCGACTCTCTGCTTTCTGTTCGCCAGCCAATTCTCTATCCATGCTAATACATTTCCTCTGACGCCACGTACCTCTATCTTCTGCAGTAACCTTTTGTGTGGCACCTTATCGAATGCCTTTTGGAAATCTAAATACACCACATCCATCGGCACACCTCTATCCACCATGCTCGTTATATCCTCAAAGAATTCCAGTAAATTAGTTAAACATGATTTCCCCTTCATGAATCCATGCTGCGTCTGCTTGATTGCAGTATTCCTATCTAGATGTCCCGCTATTTCTTCCTTAATGATAGTTTCAAGCATTTTCCCCACTACAGATGTTAAACTAACCGGCCTATAGTTACCTGCCTTTTGCCTGCCCCTTTTTTAAACAGAGGTGTTACATTAGCTTTTTTCCAATCCGCTGGTACCTCCCCAGAGTCCAGAAAATTTTGGTAGATTATAACGAATGCATCTGCTATAACTTCCGCCATCTCTTTTAATACCCTGGGATGCATTTCATCAGGACCAGGGGACTTGTCTACCTTCAGTCCCATTAGCCTGTCCAGCACTACCCCCCTAGTGATAGTGATTGTCTCAAGGTCCTCCCTTCCCACATTCCTGTGGCCTGCAATTTTTGGCATGGTTTTTGTGTCTTCCACTGTGAAGACCGAAGCAAAATAATTGTTTAAGGTCTCAGCCATTTCCACATTTCCCATTATTAAATCCCCCTTCTCATCTTCTAAGGGACCAATATTTACTTTAGTCACTCTCTTCCGTTTTATATATCGGTAAAAGCTTTTACTATCCGTTTTTATCTTTTGCTCAAGTTTACTTTCGTAATCTATCTTTCCTTTCTTTATTGCTTTCTTCGTCATTCTTTGCTGTCTTTTAAAATTTTCCCAATCTTCTAGTTTTCCACTAACCTTGGCCACCTTATACGCATTGATCTTTGATTTGATACTCTCCTTTATTTCCTTGGTAATCCACGGCTGGTTATCCCTTCTCTTGCCGCCCTTCTTTTTCACTGGAATATATTTTTGTTGCGCACTATCAAAGAGCTCCTTAAAAGTCCTCCACTGTTCCTCAACTGTGCCACCGTTTAGTCTGTGTTTCCAGTCTACTTTAGCCAACTCTGCCCTCATCCCACTGTAGTCCCCTTTGTTTAAGCATAGTACGCTCATTTCTGACACAACTTCCTCACCCTCAAACTGTATTACAAATTCAACCATACTGTGATCACTCATTCCGAGAGGATCTTTTACTAGAAGATCGTTTATTTTTCCTGTCTCATTACACAGGACCAGATCTAAGATGGCTTGCTCCTTTGTAGGTTCTGTTACATACTGTTCTAAGAAACAATCCCGTATGCATTCTGTGAATTCCTCGTCCAGACTACCCCGTGCGATTTGATTTGATCAATCGATATGTAGGTTAAAATCCCCATGACTACTGCCGTTTCTTTTTCACATGCCTCCATTATTCCCTTGATTATTGCCCGCCCCACCGTGAAGTTATTATTTGGGGGCCTATACACTACGCCGACCAGTGACTTTTTCCCCTTACTATCTCTGATCTCCACTCACAATGATTCAACATTTTGTTCATTGGAGCCAATATCATCCCTCACAACTGCCCTGATATCATCCCTTATTAACAGAGCTACCCCACCTCCTTTCCCTTCTTGTCTATCTTTCTGAATCATCAGATACCCCTGTATGTTTAATTCCCAGTCTTGGCCTGCATGCAACCATGTTTCTGTAAAGGCCACCAAATCAAACCCATTTGTAATGATCTGTGCCGTCAACTCATTTACTTTAGTTCGAATGCTGCATGCATTTAGGTAGAGTGTTTTCATCCTAGTTATTAAACCATGATTTTTAGTTTTGACCCCTCCTGCAGCCCTTTATATTCAGTGGCCCTTTTTGTTTCTTGCCTTGGGTTTCTCTGACCTCCACTTTTATTCATCTCCTTTCTGTCTTTTGTTTTTGTCTCCTTTTTGTTTCCCTCTGTCTCCTTGCATTGGTTCACATCCCCCTGCCATATTAGTTTAACTCCTCCCCAACAGCACTAGCAAACACTCCCCCGAGGACATTGGTTCCGGTCCTGCCCAGGTGCAGACCGTCTGGTTTGTACTGGTCCCACCTCCCCCAGAACCGGTTCCAATGCCCCAGGAATTTGAATCCCTTCCTGCTGCACCACTGCTCAAGCCACGTATTCATCTGTGCTATCCTGTGATTTCTAGTCTGACTAGCACGTGGCACTGGTAGCAATCCCGAGATTACTACTTTTGAGGTCCTACTTTTTAATTTAGCTCCTAGCTCCTTAAATTCGTCTCGTAGGACCTCATCCCTTTTTTTACCTATGTCGTTGGTACCAATGTGCACCACGACAACTGGCTGTTCTCCCTCCCTTTTTAGAATGTCCTGCACCTGCTCGGAAACATCCTTGACCCTTGCACCAAGGAGGCAACATACCATCCTGGAGTCTCTGTTGCAGCCGCAGAAACGCCTATCTATTCCCCTTATGATTGAATCCCCTATCACTATCGCTCTCCCACTCTTTTTCCTGCCCTCCTGTGCAACAGAGCCAGCCATGTTGCCATGAACTTGGCTGCTGCTGCCCTCC
Source organism: Pristiophorus japonicus (assembly GCF_044704955.1). Lineage (NCBI taxonomy): Eukaryota > Metazoa > Chordata > Chondrichthyes > Pristiophoridae > Pristiophorus > Pristiophorus japonicus. Next base: position 77,840,419 of record NC_091977.1, on the reverse strand, counting down.
CCTGATGAATCATCCCACTCAACAGCACTCAAAGCAGTGTATCTGTTTTGCAAGGGGATGACCACAGGGGACCCCTGCACTACCTTCCTTGCACTATTCTTCCTGCTGGTCTTCCATTCCCTATCTGGCTGTGGACACTTCTCCTGCGGTAAGACCAACTCACTACGCGTGCTACTCACGTCATTCTCAGCATCGTGGATGCTCCAGAGTGAATCCACCCTCAGCTCCAATTCCGCAACGCGGTCCGTCAGGAGCTGGAGGTGGATACACTTCTCACACACGTAGTCGTCAGGGACACCGGAAGTGTCCCTGAGTTCCCACATGGTACAGGAGGAGCATAATACATGACCGAGCTCTCCTGCCAAGCCTTAACCCTTAGATACAATTAAATTGGCACAACAATGTTACAGTTTACTTACTGATATAAAAAATAAAAAGAAAAGCTACTCACCAATCACCAGCCAATCACTTACCCCCTTGGCTGTGACGTCACCTTTTCATTCCTTTCTACTTCTTTTTTGCCTTCTCTCCCCGCTGTAGCTGCACCGGTACGCGTTTTATAGGCCGCTCCGACGCTTCTCCCGCCTCTCACCAACTGCCGCTGGTACTCGAGCTCCCGCTGGGCCTTTTATAGGCCGCTCCGACGCTGCTCCCGCCTCTCGCCAACTGCCGCTGCCTGTGGAACACCCGCTGGGCCTTTTATATCTCCAGAGCACAGAGTTGCAGTTAAGCCTTAAGGCACAAAGCCCTGAAATGAGTCAAGCAAAAATGGGGGCCAGACCTGCTTCCTTCTTCTGCTTTTACTGTAGCTAATGATCCCTTTATGTAGCACTGGAAATGATTGCCTCCCAATCTGTCCCACCCATAATTTGTGGGCAGGTTGAGGGAGTAGTAGTGGCAGCACTGACTGACATGAAAAGTGGGGTCATAACTGTCTCATTTGAGTCATCCAGACCTGGACTAATAATACAAAGAGCAAGAGTTCAAATGCCACCATGACAAATTGAGAATTCAAATTCATTTTTAAAAATAAAACTCTGGAAATAAAAAGTTGGTATCAGCAAAAGTGACCATGAAGCTTGGATTGTTGTAAAAACCCACCTGGCTTACTAATACCTTTTGAGGAAGGAAACCTGCTATCCTTACTCAGTTTGGCCTAGATGTGATGCCACTTTCACACCAGCAGGGGTGACTCTTTACCCTCTGAAGTCGCCTATCAAGACACTCTGTTGTATCAAACCGATTCAAATGGAAGGCCCACCACCACCTTCTCAGGGTAACTATGGATGAGCAGTAAATGAGTGTAATGTAGCCAAGTTTGCTGATGATACAAAGATGGGTGGGAAAGCAAATTGTGAGGACGACACAAAAAATTTGTAAAGGGATATTTAAGTGAGTGAGCAAAGATTTGGCAGATGCAGTATAATGTAGGAAAATGTGAGGTTATCTACTTTGGCAGAAAAAGTAGAAAAGCAAATTATAATTTAAATGGAGAAAAATTGCAAAGTGCTGCAGTACAGAGGGACCTGGGGGTCCTTGTGCATGAAACACAAAAAGTTAGTATGCAGGTACAGCAAGTAGTCAGGAAGGCAAATGGAATGTTGGTCTTTATTGTAAGGGGGATAGAGTATAAAAGCAGAGAAGTCCTGCTACAACTGTACAGGGTATTGGTGAGGCCACACCTGGAGTACTGTATACAGTTTTGGTCTCTGTATTTAAGAAATGATGATCATCATCATAGGCAGTCCCTCAAATTGAGGATGACTTGCTTCCACATCAAAAACTTCACAGGTGTTTCAATGATGGACCTAATATTCCAGGTCCTAACTAAATATTGAAGGGCAGAAGATGCCTGTACTTGGATTTTTTTTTAAACATGTGGTGACCGCTGCATACCAGCCACCACACAGGCTTGACAGAGCAAGGTCTTGGTCCAGTAGCAAAGATTAACCAAGACGACTGGAGACCAGTTCTGCTGCACAGACCTAGTGCGCACACATATCGCAGTGTGGGCTGACCCGTGCTGCCCTGGGCCTTCACCTCTTCTGGGCCCCGAATTCACGCCTCTCCTGGGCTCCGATCATGTCCCTCTACAATCTCTCGCCGCTCCTTCGCCCCGACCTCGCCGCTCCTGCAGTACCTGCCCACGCTCAAATCACCGACTTGGACCTTGATGACGTCACTCTTCACTGCCGTTGCTCTCCTGCTCCAGCACGTGCTGCTCCCTGGAGTGGTACGCCGCCACACTGCTCCTTCCACTCCCCAGCCTGCTCCGATGGTGCTCGAAGGCCGGGGACTGCACAAACCACTGGGCCAGACCTCCACGCCGCTCCCCCTGCTCCCCTGCTATTTCTATTGTGCGGCCCCCAGTCACAGTAAATCACAAGAAATGATATACTTGCTTTGAAAGCTGTTCAGAGAAGGTTCACTAGGTTGATTCCGGAGATGAGGGGGTTGATTTATGAAGGTGGGTTGAGTAGGTTGGGCCTCTAAACATTGAATTTCTGAAGAATGAGAGGTGATCTTATCGAAACATATAAGATAATGAGAGTGCTCGACAAGGTGGATGCAGAGAGGATATTCCCACTCAAATGGGAAACTAAAACTAGGGGACATAGTCTCAGAATTAAAGGCTGCAAATTTAAAACTGAGAGGAGGAGAAATTTCTTCTCTCACGGGATTGTAAATCTGTGGAATTATCTGTCCCAGAGAGCTGTGGAGGCTGGGTCATTGAATATATTTAAGGCGGAGATAGACAGACTTTTGAGCAATAAGGGAATAAAGGGTTATGGGGAGAGGACAGAGAAGTGGAGCTGAGTCTATGATCAGATCAGCCATGACCTTATTAAATGGCGGAGCAGGCTTGAGGGGCCAGGTGGCCTACTCCTTTTCCTATTTCTTATGTTCTTATGTTCTTATTCTGAATGATTGATAATGACAGGAGCATTATATGGCATTGTCAGGATATGTGGAATATGAGGTGTGGCGAATGTTTGTGGTGGGGGAGCGGTAAAAGATCGTGGCGGAGGTGCGGCAAATGAGGGTATGGGGCCCAGAAGAGCCGAGGGTCCAGGGGCAGCACGGGCCAGCCCACACTGCGATATGTGTGCACACGGGTCCATGCAGCAGAGTAGGTCTCCAGTCGTACTGGTTAACCCTCGACATGGATAAAGGCGTAGCTCTGTCACGCCAATGTGGTGGCTGATGTGCAACGGTCACCACACGTTAAAAAAATCCACGCACAGACATCTTCCACCCCTTCAATTGGAGTTCAGGACGAGAACATCGGGTCCTTCATTGAAACATCTGTAAACCCATGTGGAAGCAAGTCATCCTCGATCGAGGGGCTGCCTATGATGATGATATGGCATTATATGGTAAAGGCTGCTGATGTCATTCGTGCCGGGTGTGCTATTCCAGCTGGCAGTAACCATGCCTCATGTCATATCACTGCCCCAACCACCACTGCATCCAGCATAATATGAATAGCAATAGGCCTGGCTATTGTGTGTTTCTTTATGGCATCATCTACAATTCAGCCAGTGCAGTGCAACGTAAAGTTCTACGGGGGATCCATTTCGTGCTTACATGCTAACAATTCTCATCTTCCTTGAGTATATTTACTTAAATAATAGTGAATGTTAGTATCCACCTGGGATAAATGTTGCAGAATGTTATATGTGTCTGACACCAAGTTGGCAAAGACAACATGCTTTCTCCAATTTAACTGTTGATTACAAAGAGAATTGTAATGTTTGCACCCCATAGTCTTGCACTGGCAAATAATCAACTGAATTTATTTACCCATGTGGACGAATAGAACTTTGATGTCAACTGAAAATACGCCAGTCTTATTGTTTGCACCCAGGCCACAGCTGGCATGTTTGATATTGTTCCTGGTGCAGAGATTGAAAATCTATTTCAATATGCAAAACTAAGAGCTGGGGAGTCATAAAAGGCAGAATGCTCCGCTAAAGGTATGACCATGTATTTTTAATCAGAAGGAAAACCAGCGTTGTGTGGGTGGAAAAGGCAGTAAAATCTAAAAGATATGCAATCTTTTTTTATCATGACAAGGCTATGATTAGATTACAACTTGAGACTGTATCCTGTCGGCTGCACTAACAATGAAGGCACTGCAGTATTGTCTCAGTCTTGTTTACTACCATCATTAACTTTTTATGTACTGCAAGAGAATTTCAAAAAACAAAGGTTAAAACAAAGATGATTTTAAGAAAAACAGTACATTTGTGATAGTTTATTGTTCGAATAATTTATATTAAAAATGTGATATGGTCCTGCACATTAATGTGACTCAATTTTATAGCATTCAACTGCAGAAATTTTCAGTAAATCATTTTTACGCACAATTTATGATCAAAAGCACGTATCATTTGAAAGCTGCAAAGGCCACTCATTACTGAAAGAGATTTCAATGAATCATTCCCAACCTGCTTGGGATATGATAGTTGAGGAAGCAGCAGATCTGCAACGTGCTCTGCTGACCTCTATTCAACAGAGGTCAAAGATTGAACTTCAAAATAGAAGTGTTTATCCAAGAGGTAGACAAATGATTTTTTGTGCATTTTATGCTCAGCAAAATGAAGAATATCAGCACTGGGAAATGAGCCCCATTCATATTTCAGGCACCAAATGTCAGCACCAAGTCGGGTACAGCACAGATTAAATGCTGAATAAAGCTTCCTCTATTTGCTACATCGATGTGCCTAACCCCAATTTCAGAACAGCACTACCTGCTGTGTGACATTTTCATTTTTCACACCAGCCATCTTTGTGTGAGATTGCTTATTTAATACCAAAAACTGCCAAATTGGAGGTAATTTTATGCCTTGGCCACATGCTAAAAAAGGAATTGGATTGACACAGCCCAAACCTATTTCACACAGGACTCTTAAATAGTCTTTCATTTCTCCAACTTGACTGGTTTATAGAAATGCTGGGAAAGTGGGTAGCATGCCTGTGAAGTGCTCGAAGGGAAGGCCTGAAGTTCGCTGGAAATTGAGCCTTGGGTCTCATCTACTTATTGCCAGAGAGCTGTGGGTACAAATCGGGCATCCCGGGCAGTTCATCAGGTGGGGTTCTGGAAACTTCAGCCAAATTGGAGCTGGTACATGTATGTCTCGATGGGAGGCAGGGGTGGGGGGAGGCAAATGGAAGATGGGTGGAGGGGTGCACGTACGGGCCTGTAACAGGCCGCAGTATTGCTGCATTGTTTATTCCTCCTGCTTTCACATTAAGGTGAGTTTAAAAAAAAATGAAACTTACCTTTCCTTTGGCAGTCTAACCACTGGTTAGGCCACTGAAGACCCGGAAAAACTGAGCGGAAAGTACTTGGAGCATGCTTTGCCCAGATGTTGACAAATTTGGCATCAGGGCCCTAAAACAGACATTAGGCCCCTGAGTACCATATTCTAACGTCTGGTTTAGGCCAGTGCCCTGGACATTCGGAAATTGCCGGCTGCCAGTTTGGCAGCCACGCTCAACCGAGGAGGATCAGGTGTGGGAGGCTACTCCTGTAAATTGTTCCCCCTGACTCATATTCTTTGCCCAGAAATCAGGCACAGTGGGCAGTAATTCCTCCACCAAAATATTTTAAGAGATGAAAGAACAGCGCACTGCTCAGTCCCTGGACAAAAAAGTACTTTTATAAACTGCTCTCTTTTAAATTAATTGAAAAGCAAACTAAAAGTGAATTCAAAATTAAAACCAATGTGCAAAACGTTGCAACAAGCGCCCAATGTAAAGGGTTGCAGTATATAAAGCGTACATTGTGGCAAGGCTCCAAGTCAGTAATGAGACCTCGCGTGCATTGGGCATGGGTCAGAGAATTGAGTGCCAAACTTCGTATTGTGAGTCACCGGATCTGACTGACTGGCAATTTGTGCACATGTATCTACGTCATGCTATTGGCATGCACAGCCACATCCTTGTAAAAGTGGTCCATCACCGAATTTTACACCTTCAAGTGATGCTCTGCCCATAGCATGTGCCTCATTCATAGAAGCTGCGTACAGCACCTGGTCTGTTGAAAGCGGCTTTTTAAAGGGTGAATTTTTTAAAATTTTGATTTTGGGCATTTTACTCTCTGCTGCATTTTTTTCCATACATTAGTTGGTTTTGCTGGGCGGTCCTCCATGTTTGCTATGCCCCCCTCCTCCCCGAGCACTCCACCAATACCTTTCTTCCTTATTCTTGGTTGTTGCTGGATTTTACATTGTACTTTAAAAAGAGGTGAGGATGGCTGTTCCTTTGGGGGTCCTGAACATGCTGCATAATTCAGATGATAAGGAGGAGTTTGTGAGGGACTGACAAATATCGATGCAATGACCCCCTAAGCTGTTTCGATTTTACCTTCACTACTCTCCACCGGCTAGCTGCCATAGAGTTGTACCATCTGCTGCACAACAAATTGCACGCAACATCTGGTTCAGGGATGGGTGCCCGCATAGAAGTGAAGGTTGCCACAGCAGGAAGCTTTCATGCTACTAAATCCTTCAAAGCCCAACCCTCCCCCTGCCCTCTCCACCCAAGAACCATCTGCCCCATCAGGCAGTCTGCCATTTATAAACGTACCAGGGAAGTGAGAACGATGATACTTGCCAGGGATAGCACCTTCACTACATTTCCTATAATAAGGAGGCATGAGCTGGATAGGGCCAGAGTTTTTAGTGGGTATCAGGGCTTACCCGAGTGCAAAGAGTTGCAGATGTTGCCCACGAGGGCATTAGGGTTCTTCATATCAACCCAACAGCCTTAAAGAAAAGTAAAGCTCAAATAATATTCAAATAGTGTGTAACCACAAAAGCATTATTGTGTATATCTGTGGCTGTTATCCAGGAAGCAGTCATGATATCTTCATAGTGCAGCATTCCACAGTGCTTGCAGTATTTAAAGAAGTAAAAACAGTGGTCGATGTCGATGTGGAGAACAGGCCCATCCTTTGCATCAGTGGCTGCTGACCCCATTGAGAAAACCTCTAACGGCAGAGGATGTGTTTATCCTTACCTCTTCATCTTCAATAAAAATGTGCTATGCAATTTTCACTTAATTTTGGCACACTTCATCCACATGAAGTCTGGGGAGCGTCAGCGAGAGGTAGCGGCCTATAAAGGCTCAACAGTCAGGCAGTCCGGGGAGAGAGGCGGAGCTTGTATAGCTCCAGCTGGGAGAGAAAGCAAAAAGAAGTGGAAAGAAATCAAAAGGCGATGTCACAGCCAAGGGGGTAAGTGATTGGCTGGTGATTGGTGAATAGTTTTTCTTTTTCTTTTTTATATCAGTCAGTAACTTTTAACATTGTTGTTGTCAATTTAAGGGTATCTAAGGGTTAAGTCATGGAGGGAGAGCTCGGTCACGTGATATGCTCCTCCTGTACCATGTGGGAACTCAGGGACGACACCAGTGTCCCTGACGACTACATCTGCGGGAAGTGTATCCACCTCCAGCTCCTGACGGACCGTGTTGCGGATTGGAGCTGAGGGTGGATTCACTCTGGAGCATCCACGATGCTGAGAATGACGTGAGTAGCACGTGTAGCGAGTTGGTCTTATCGCAGATGAAGGGTCCACAGCCAGATAGGGAATGGAAGACCAGCAGGAAGAGCAGTGCAAGGAAGGTAGTGCAGGGGTCCCCTGCGGTCATCCCCCTGCAAAACAGATACACCGTTTTGAGTACTGTTCAAGGGGATGACTCATCAGGGGAGGGCAGCAGCAGCCAAGTTCATGGCACCGTGGCTGGCTCTGTTGCACAGGAGGGTAGGAAAAAGAGTGGGAGAGCGATAGTGATAGGGGATTCAATTGTGAGGGGAATAGATAGGCGTTTCTGCGGTCGCAACCGAGACTCCAGGATGGTATGTTGCCTCCCTGGTGCAAGGGTCAAGGATGTCTCGGAGCGGGTGCAGGACATTCTAAAAAGGGAGGGAGAACATCCAGTTGTCGTGGTGCACATTGGTATCAACGACATAGGTAAAAAAAAGGGATGAGGTCCTACAAAACGAATATAAGGAGCTAGGAGCTAAATTAAAAAGTAGGACCTCAAAAGTAGTAATCTCGGGATTGCTACCAGTGCCACGTGCTAGTCAGAGTAGGAATCGCAGGATAGCGCAGATGAATACGTGGCTTGAGCAGTGGTGCAGCAGGGAGGGATTCAAATTCCTGGGACATTGGAACCGGTTCTGGGGGAGGTGGGACCAGTACAAACCGGACGGTCTGCACCTGGGCAGGACCGGAACCAATGTCCTGGGGGAGTGTTTGCTAGTGCTGTTGGGGAGGAGTTAAACTAATATGGTAGGGGGATGTGAACCAATGCAGGGAGACAGAGGGAAACAAAAAGGAGACAAAAGCAAAAGACAGAAAGGAGATGAGGAAAAGTGGAGGGCAGAGAAACCCAAGGCAAACAACAAAAAGGGCCACTATACAGAAAATTTTAAAAGGACGAAGAGTGTTAAAAAAACAAGCCTGAAGGCTTTGTGTCTTAATGCAAGGAGTATCCGTAATAAAGTGGATGAATTAACTGTGCAAATAGATGTTAACAAATATGATGTGATTGGGATTACGGAGACGTGGCTCCAGGATGATCAGGGCTGGGAACTCAACATTCAGGGGTATTCAACATTCAGGAAGGATAGAATAAAAGGAAAATGAGGTGGGGTAGCATTGCTGGTTAAAGAGGAGATTAATGCAATAGTTAGGAAGGACATTAGCTTGGATGATGTGGAATCTATATGGGTAGAGCTACAGAACATCAAAGGACAAAAAACGTTAGTGGGAGTTGTACAGACCTCCAAACAGTAGTAGTGATGTTGAGGAGGGCATCAAACAGGAAATTAGGGGTGCATGCAATAAAGGTGCAGCAGGTATAATGGGTGACTTTAACATGCACATAGATTTGGCCAGCCAAACTGGAAGCAATAGGGTAGAGGAGGATTTCCTGGAGTGTATAAGGGATGGTTTTCTAGACCAATATGTCGAGGAACCAACTAGGAGGGAGGCCATCTGAGACTGGGTGTTGTGTAATGGGAGAGGATTAATTAGCAATCTCGTTATGCGAGGCCCCTTGGGGAAGAGTGACCATAATATGGTGGAATTCTGCATTAGGATGGAGAATGAAACAGTTAATTCAGAGACCATGGTCCAGAACTTAAAGAAGGGTAACTTTGAAGGTATGAGGCGTGAATTGGCTTGGATAGATTGGCGAATGATACTTAAGGGGTTGACTGTGGATGGGCAATGGCAGACATTTAGAGACCGCATGGATGAACTACAACAATTGTACATCCCTGTCTGGCGTAAAAATAAAAAAGGGAAGGTGGCTCAACCGTGGCTATCAAGGGGAATCAGGGATAGTATTAAAGCTAAGGAAGTGGCATTCAAGTTGGCCAGAAATAGCAGCGAACCCGGGGACTGGGAGAAATTTAGAACTCAGCAGAGGAGGACAAAGGGTTTGATTAGGGCAGGGAAAATGGAGTACGAGAAGAAGCTTGCAGGGAACATTAAGACGGATTGCAAAAGTTTCGATAGATATGTAAAGAGAAAAAGGTTAGTAAAGACAAACGTAGGTCCCCTGCAGTCAGAATCAGGGGAAGTCATAACGGGGAACAAAGAAATGGCAGACCAATTGAACAAGTACTTTGGTTCGGTATTCACTGAGGAGGACACAAACCAACCTTCCGGATATAAAAGGGGTCGGAGGGTCTAGTAAGGAGGAGGAACTGAGGGAAATCCTTATTAGTCGGGAAATTGTGTTGGGGAAATTGATGGGATTGAAGGCCGATAAATCCCCAGGGCCTGATGGACTGCATCCCAGAGTACTTAAGGAGGTGGCCTTGGAAATAGCGGATGCTTTCACAGTCATTTTCCAACATTCCATTGACTCTGGATCAGTTCCTATTGAGTGGAGGGTAGCCAATGTAACCCCACTTTTTAAAAAAGGAGGGAGAGAGAAAGCAGGGAATTATAGACCGGTCAGCCTGACCTCAGTAGTGGGTAAAATGATGGAATCAATTATTAAGGATGTCAAAGCAGCGCATTTGGAAAGAGGTGACATGATAGGTCCAAATCAGCATGGATTTGTGAAAAGGAAATCATGCTTGACAAATCTTCTGGAATTTTTTGAGGATGTTTCCAGTAGAGTGGACAAGGGAGAACCAGTTGATGTGGTATATTTGGACTTTCAGAAGGCTTTCGACAAGGTCCCACACAAGAGATTAATGTGCAAAGTTAAAGCACATGGGATTGGGGGTAGTGTGCTGACATGGATTGAGAACTGGTTGTCAGACAGGAAGCAAAGAATAGGAGTAAATGGTTACCTTTCAGAATGGCAGGCAGTGACTAGTGGGTACCGCAGGGTTCTGTGCTGGGGCCTCAGCTGCTTACACTGTACATTAATGATTTAGACGAGGGGATTAAATGTAGTATCTCCAAATTTGCGGATGACACTAAGTTGGGTGGCAGTGTGAGCTGCGAGGAGGATGCTATTAGGCTGCAGAGTGACTTGGATAGGTTAGGTGAGTCGGCCAATGCATGGCAGATGAAGTATAATGTGGATAAATGTGAGGTTATCCACTTTGGTGGTAAAAACAGAGAGACATACTATTATCTGAATGGTGACAGATTAGGAAAAGGAGAGGTGCAACGAGACCTGGTTGTCATGGTACATCAGTCATTGAAGGTTGGCATGCAGGTACAGCAGGCGGTTAAGAAAGCAAATGGCATGTTGGCCTTCATAGTGAGGGGATTTGAGTACAGAGGCAGGGAGGTGTTGCTACAGTTGTACAGGGCCTTGGTGAGGCCACACCTGGAGTATTGTGTACAGTTTTGGTCTCCTAACTTGAGGAAGGACATTCTTGCTATTGAGGGAGTGCAGCGAAGGTTCACCAGACTGATTCCCGGGATGGTGGGACTGACCTATCAAGAAAGACTGGATCAACTGGGCTTGTATTCACTGGAGTTCAGAAGAATGAGAGGGGACCTCATAGAAACGTTTAAAATTCTGACGGGTTTGGACAGGTTGGATGCAGGAAGAATGTTCCCAATGTTGGGGAAGTCCAGAACCAGGGGTCACAGTCTAAGGATAAGGGATAAGCCATTTAGGACCGAGATGAGGAGAAACTTCTTCACCCAGAGAGTGGTGAACCTGTGGAATTCTCTACCACAGAAAGTAGTTGAGGCCAATTCACTAAATATATTCAAAAGGGAGTTAGATGAAGTCCTTACTACTAGGGGGATCAAGGGGTATGGCGAGAAAGCAGGAATGGGGTACTGAAGTTGCATGTTCAGCCATGAACTCATTGAATGACGGTGCAGGCTAGAAGGGCCGAATGGCCTACTCCTGCACCTATTTTCTATGTTTCTATGTTTCTATATTAATTCTTAATTGGTATTCGTCGCACCTCAAGTATGGAGTTATTGTACATAGATTTAACATAAGAACATATTATACCCTTGGCATTGTAAAGTCCTCACACAATATCACAAATCCACACGAGGCACATTCTATGGACAAGGTCACTCTGTGACCTGCACCTTTATTCGCAGGACCAAGAAGTGATGACCCTGCGTGAGTATCTCCCACAAGTTCACCCCCTATGGTCAAGTTGTTAATTTCTCAAGTATATACAGTATTGCAGTGTTGTTACATGAAGGTTACATACATGACATCACCTCCCCCCCCAACGTCTTATTGGGATCACAGGTTAAGTCTTTTGGGTGGTCTGCGTTCCCTCGTGGAGCGTCGCAATTGGGGCTCTGGCTGTTGAGCCTTCGCCTGCGTGTCTGTCCCCTGTGGTGATTCCGGCCTGTCCGGGCTGACCGCAGGGACTGTGCATGCTGCTGATTGTTCTTGTTGCTCGTTCACTGGCGGTGATGTGAATACCATCTCATGATCTTCCTCAGGTTCCTCAGTGTCCATGCTGAACCTTTTTTTTCTTGGGCCAGATGCTTGCGGCATAACTGCCCATTGTTAAGTTTTACCACGGTGACCCTATTCCCCTCTTTGTCTATTACAGTACCTTCAAACCATTTGGGCCCCAAAGCGAGATTGAGTCACCAATTTCTATACATCTCCCCCTTGAATTACGGTCATGGTACACATTTTGGGACTGGCGCTTGCCTTCAACAATGTCGGACAAGACAGGATGAATGAGGTACAGCCGAGTTTTGAGTGTACATTTCATAAGGAGCTCCATGGACGGAACCCCTGTGAGCAAGTGCGGTCGGGACCTATAGGTCAGCAGGAGGCGCAATAGGCGGCATTGAAGGGAGGGACCTTGAATCCTGAGCATGCCTTGTTTTATGATTTGGACCGCATGTTCCGTCTGGCCATTGGAGACTGGCTTGAACGGTGCTGTCCTGACATGGTTGATGCCATTACCCGACATGAACTCCTGGAATTCGTAGCTGGTGAAACATGGGCCATTATCGCTAACAAGGATATTCGGCAAACCGCACGTAGACTCTCCACAGTGCACAAATTCAAAATGATGCACTCAAAGCATTTCGAGTACGCATCAACCGCAATGAGAAACATTTTCCCCATGAACGGGCCCGCGTAGTCTACGTGAATGCGTGACCATGGCCTGGTGGGCCAGAGCCACGGGCTGGGCGGGCTCTCCCTGGGGGCATTTCGCAGCTGAGCACATGTCGTGCACCTGTGAACACAGTGTTCCAGGTCTGAATCAATTCTCGGCCACCAAACGTGTGACCGGGCAATGGCCTTCATCAACACGATGCCTGGGTGCTCGCTGTGGAGTTCCTTAATGAAAGCTTCCCTGCCCCGCTGGAGCATGACTACCTGGCTGCCCCATAGTAGGCAGTTGGCTTGGATGGAGAGCTCATCCATCTATCTGTGGAACGGTCTGACCTCCTCAGGGCATGTTCCGTGTGCGAGCGCCCAATCCCCAGTCAGGATAGATTTCTTAATCAAAGATAGGAGGGGATGTCTGTTGGTCCAGATTTTGATCTGGCGGGCTGTGATGGGGGAGCCTGCACTGTCAAAGGCATCAACGGCCATGACCATCTCAGCGCTTTGCTCCACTGCCCCCTCAGTGGTGGCCAGTGGCAGCCTGTTGAGCGTGTCAGTGCAATTTTCAGTGCCAGGCCGGTGCCAGATGGTGTAGTCATATGCAGCCAGCGTGAGAGCCCATCGCTGTATGCGAGCTGATGCATTGGCATTGACAGCCTTGCTGTCTGACAACAGGGATGTTAATGGCTTGTGGTCCATTTCTAATTCGAACCTCCTGCCAAAAAGGTACCGGTGCATCTTTTTCACCCCATAGACACATGCGAGTGCTTCCTTCTCTACCATCCCATATCCACGTTCTGCTTGAGAGAGCGACCTGGAGGCATAAGCCATAGGTTGGAGTTGCCCCCTCAGCATTGCACTGCTACAACATGCACCCAACCCCATAGGATGATGCATCACATGTCAGAACCAATTTCTTACAGGGGTCGCACAGGGTCAACAACTTATTTGAACAGAGTAGGTTAAGCGCCCAATTGAAAGGCCGTTCTTGACAGTCCCCCCAAAACCAATCGCAACCCTTATGCAGGAGCATGTGTAGCAGCTCCAACAATGTGCTTAAGTTCGGCAGAAAGTTTCCGAAATAGTTCAAGAGTTCCAGAAATAAACGCAACTTCGATGTGTTGCCGGGCTTGGGCGCTCGTCGAATCGTCTCTGTTTTGGATTCGGGAGGCCGAATCCCGTCTGCAGCAACCCTCCTGCCCAGAAACTCGACCGGGAGCCAAAAAACACACATAGGCTTCTTGAGTCGCAGGCCTACCCGGTCCAGTCGGCGTAGCACCTCTTCCAGGTTGTGGAGGTGTTCTTCGGTGTCCTGACCCGTGATGAGGATATCGTCTTGGAATACAATCGTTCCCGGAATGGATATGAGCAGGCTTTCCATGTTTCTTTGAAAGATCGTGGCTGCTGATCGAATGCCAAACGGGCACCTGTTGTAAACAAACAGTCCCTTGTGCGTGGTGATTGTGGTCAGTAGTTTGGATTCGTCGGCCAGTTCTTGGGTCATGTAGGATGAGGTGAGGTCTTACTTGGTGAATAGCTTGCCGTCTGCCAGCGTGGCAAAAAGGTCCTCCGCTCTCGGAAGTGGGTATTGGTCTTGTAGTGATACTCGGTTGATGCCACAGATCCTGACCGAGCCATCCGCTTTTAGGACAGGAACAATGGGGCTTTCCCAGTCGCTGAATTCAATGGGCGAGATGATGCCCTCTCTCAGCAAACATAGAAACATAGAAACATAGAAAATAGGTGCAGGAGTAGGCCATTCGGCCCATTGAGCCTGCACCGCCATTCAATGAGTTCATGGCTGAACATGCAACTTCAGTACCCCATTCCTGCTTTCTCCGTAATTGACTCTCAATGCGTTCTAGTTTGGGTCTATAACATAATTTTCAAAATGTCATAGTTGTGTGCATATATGTTTAAATGACAGAATAGTCAAACATAATAGGTCATTAAAAATCATGCTATAAAATGTAAAGAAGCCATATATTATTTTTGGAATAGTGAGGATGGATAGTCAATGTATGTAGTGTGGAATTTTAACATACAAATAAAAAACTGCAATGCTAGAGATCTGAAGTAAAAACAGAAAAGCAGGAAACACAAAATAACATCAGATCTCAGCTCTGACAAAGAGTCTACAGCTAATTTGTTAACCTGTCTTCCTTTTACTGGATGCTGACAGATCTGCTGTGTGTTTCCACCATTTTCTATTATGGAATTTTGACAGTTGTGTAAGGTTGCATTGGCCAACAAAAGCTATCCCTTTAAAATAAATACGCTTGTAGAATCATTAGTTATCTGCCCGAAAACACAATGTAAAAGTTGCTGTCAATGAATGTGCTCACATCAATAGCCGCTTACTGAGAACAGAGCATAGAATGATTGATTAAGTCTCCCGATCCCAGAATTATTTTATTTCAGTTCAGCTAAGAGCAATGCTGCGAATAAAAGGAAAACAGAAATCAACTTTGCATTTTCACTTTCTTACTCCCCGTGTATTGTCAGAGATGAATTGATGGCAGGTGAACGCTGAACAGAGAATTTGGTTTCTCAGCATCAACAGCAGAAGCTGTTCAGATTAGGAGAAAAAAGGGCAACTCTTGTTTGGTATACTGCTTTCTCCAGGTATGTCTTTGCTATAAAATCACAATTGCCAATTCAAGCTATCACTGTGACTGTCAAAAGGGATTTATTCTATGGCAACACAAGAAAAGCAGAGACTTCTAAAGTAGTATGGTCTTAACAACCTGTTTTTCAACAGGAAGGCAGCATCACAGAAAGTGCTGTGCATCATCACAGTTTTTTGAATTTTGATTATTGTGCACTGGGGCAGCTTTAATGGGCTTGAATGTACCTGTCAACAGCTAGATTTCATGTGTAGAATTAACAGATCCTGACAGGTGCTGAAAGTGCCAAGTTGCTGCTGCTGCATGTGTCATATCCTCCAGGAGTGCATGCTCTCAAATTAGCTCCTTCTGAGATTGCAGATTGCAGCCTTGTGAGGATGGCTGTGTGGGGAATACTGTAACATAAAATAGCACTCATGACCTCCTGTGTCCAACTGTCGCACCCCCACGTTCACACCATTGGTTGCCTGACAGCGCACCGCCTTCCCATTGGAAAACAAACAGGCTCCTAATTACCCAATTCGATGATCCCATCTCCAAAATGTTTGTAACCAATAAATGTTCAAATAAAATGAAAACAAATTCACACTAATACAAAAGCAAAATACTGCGAATGCTGGAATCTGGAATAAAAACAGAAATGCTGGAAATCTCAGCAGGTCAAGCAGCATCTGTGGAGAGGATCTCGATTTAGAGGATCTCCACACACGCCGCCTGATCCACTGAGATTTCCAGCATTTTCTGTTTTTATTACAAATGCACACTGTTTTTTTTTAAATGTCCAGATTATTGTTTCCCAGGGTTACTCATAGCAGTGTCCTGGAGATGAATCTCTAGTAAATGGAGACTCCAGGTTAAATCCTGGAGGGTTGACAACCCCAGGCAGAAGCTCAAATTTAGATTTAGAGGGCAAGTCGCTCTCCTACATGAACAGTCATTCATGTCCAGCATCTGTCCCAGTCCTTCCGCCTACAAATAACCGGCATCTATCCAAAGACCAACATTGATATTCAAATCAACTAACATTTTTTTTAATTTATTCGTTCAGGGGATGTGGGCATCGCTGGCAAGGGCAGCATTTATTGTCCATCCTTAATTGCCTTTGAGAAGGTGGTATTGAGCCACCTTATTGAACCTCTGCAATCCTTGTGGTGAAGGTATTCCCACAGTGCTAACGGTTTAGTACAATTGAATGGCTTGCTTGGCCACTTCAGAGGGGAGTTAAGAGTCAACCACATTGCTGTTGCATATAAGCCAGATCAGGTAAGGACGGCAGATTTCCTTCCATAAAAGGACATTAGTGAGCCAGGTAGATTTTTATGACAATCCAGTAATTTCATTGTAACCATTACTGATACTAGCTTTTTATTCCAGATTTATTTAATTAACTAAATTAAATCCCAAGCTGCCATGGTGGAACTTAAACTCACATATCTGGACTATTAGTCCAGGCCTCTGGCTTAGTAGTCCAGTAACATAACCACTATGTTACTGCACCGACCATACATGGTTGTCAACTACTACAGGAACATTCTCTGCACACAAGTATTTCAGAAGGATTGTCATTCATTAGCTTCTGTAAATTCTACACATTAATTATTACCCTGGTGTGATTCGCTAGTGCCTGTAAACAACACGCCCAATATTCCGTTCTATTGAAGTCGATAGAACTGTTTTGTGTCCAAATGGAACATGTGCAATTTCACCCCGAATATGTTTTGGTTCTAGCTGCCTCTCTTAATTGGGGAATTGAATCCATTTCCATCACATCAGCATCATAGAATCATAGAATGGTTACAGCTAGTCCCTGCAAATGTTTTTACTTCAGATACTTATCCAATTCCCTTTTGAAAGATAAAATTGAGTCTGCCTCAACCACCCATTCAAGCAGTGCATTCCAGATCTTAACCACTCGCTGCGTAAAAAAGTTATCTCTTATGTTCCCTTTGGTTCTTTTGCCAATCATGTCTTATGGTTCTTGACCCTTCTGCCAATGGGAACAGTTTCTCTCTATCTACTGTGTCCAGAACCCTCATGATTTTGAACACCTCTGTCAAATCTCCTCTCAATCTTCTCTGCTCCAAGGAAAACAACCCCAGCTTCTCCAGTCTATCAATATAACTGAAGTTCCTCATTCTTGGAGTTATTCTCGTAAATCTTTTCTGCACCTCCTCTAAAGCCTTCATATGCTTCCTAAAGTGTGGTGCCCAGAATTGGACACAATACTCCAGTTGGGGCCAAACCAGTGTTTTATACAGGTTCATCACAATTTCTAAACTTTTGTACTCTATACCTTTATTTATGAAGCCTACGATTTTATTAACTTTTTTAACTGCTTTCTCAACCTGCCCTGCCACCTTCAATGATTTATGCATATATACCCCCAGGTCTTTATTTCGCCCACCCCCCTTTAGGATTATATGTCCTCTCTTCATTCTTTCTACCAAAATGCATCATTTCAACACTTTTCTGCATTAAATTTCATCTGCCACATGTCCGCCAATTTTACCAACCTGTCATATGTTTTCATGAAGTCTATCTTCTCCTCGCTATACTTCCAAGTTTTGTGTCATCTGCAAATTTTGAAATTGTGCCCCCACATCCACATCATTAATATATATCAAGAAATATGTCTGCTCTCAGGATAAGCTTATGTCCAGCTCGTCTGTGATGCAAAAAGGCCGTATTCTCATTTGCCGCTGCAATGGGCATCAGGGGGCAGATTCTTCAGGATTTCTTTATTGACTGATCAACTGCAGTGGCAGCATCTCAGCCTTACCTTCCTCTGCGCACCCTAACAGATGATATCAAAGCAGCTCTCTTTGGACCAGCAGGGCTTTGCCAGGAATCCTCATCTGTGTGAAGAAGTCCGAAACTATTGAATAGTTTATTTCCTGACTTACTGCAATGTTCATAAATGACACATCACAAGGCAAGTGTCCAGTGTATTTCAGAGCAAACTTTTGTTTTATTGCAAGCTAAAGGGTTGGAAGGTTGAGTGTGAGGATAAAGCTACCATTTATGGAACATGTGGTAATTGTGACAGGAGCGGTAAAGTGAGAGATGTGGGAGCATGAGGAGGTTAAAGTGGAGGATGGTGTTTTGGGATTGTGCAAGGGAGGTAGCTGATGTATATTAGGGGAGTTTTGCCCCATTTACCCAGAGTGTAGCCTGCAGGATTAGTAGTGTGATTGTTGCTTTAAGAGGGTGAAGAGCATAGAGGTGCCTGGGGTAGGCAGAGTGGAGAGGGAGAGTGTGGTGACGTGCTACTCTTGCCTGCCCTCGTGAAATGTTTTCTCTTCTTTCTGCACTGTTGATCAGTCCTGGGTGTGAGGGAGTTGGGAGTCAGTGCCAGCTCCCTGCAGGCAGCAGAACTGGTGGTGTTGTCCATCTTGGTGAGAGGACAACCGAGGAATGTGAGGCTCCTGTCCTGTGCCTGTCGATAGTGGGTTTTGATGTCTTGATCAGAGAAGCCAGCTTGGCTCCTTCTGTCTGCTACTTTGGCTACTGCCTAAGTGGGCATTGTTATATATGTAAACGTATATACTTTGTACAGCCACCAGGAGTCCCAAGGGATCCGATAATCCCTTGGGAGCACAGGTAAGGAGGCCTCACAGGATGGAGAGGCACTCTGGAGACCTGCAATAAAAGACTAAGGTCACACTTTACTTTGAGCTCACAACATCTAGTCAGATTCTTTATTCATACATAACAACTGGCGGCGAGATACAAACGACAAACCCAAAAATGCACAGAACAGTGGGCATTCTGGAGAAATTCTCGGAGGGAGATGATTGGGAAACCTTCGTGGAGTGACTCGACCAATACTTCATGGCCAACGAGCTGGAAGGAGAAGCGAATGCTGCCAAATGAAGGGTGATTCTCCTCACTGTCTGCACGGCACCAAAGTACAGCCTTATGAAAAACCTGCCTGCTTCAGTGAAACCCACAGAGAAATCATACTAGGATTTGTGCACACTGGTCCGGGAGCATCTGAACCCGAAGGAAAGCATTCTGATGGCGAGCTACCGGTCCTACACCTACAAAAGGTCTGAAGGCCAGGAAGTGGCGAGTTATGTTGCCGAGCTTAGACGCCTTGCAGGACATTGTAAATTTGAAGAACATTTGGAGCACATGCTCACAGACTTTTCGTACTTGGCATTGGCCATGAAATGATACTTCACAAAATGTTGACTGGAGAGACCCCAACCTTGTGTAAGGCCGTAGCACTAGCCCAGGCATTCATGCCACCAGTGACAATACTAAGCAATTCTCTCAGCAAACGAGTGCTGCTACAAGTACTGTGAACAAAGTGATGTTGATTTCAAATCGCAACGTACAGTGCAGGCCCCGCATGCCTGCAGCTGCACGTCCGCAGATGTCTCAGAGTCCACCATCAAGGGTGATGAATGCAAGGCCATTAACACCTTGTTAGCCACTTCAAAGGGTACATTTGCAAGGGCTATGGAACAATGGGACACTTCCAACGTATGTGCAGGCGAGCTGCAAATCCTGTTAATCCTGCAAACCACCATGTTGCAGAGGGGGACAGATCCACGGCGGATCACAATGAACAAGAGCCTCAGACCGAGAAGGCAGAGGTACATGGGGTGCATACATTCATCACAAAATGTCCCCAGATAATGCTGAAGGTTGAACTAAATGGACTCCCAGTTTCAATGGAGCTGGATATGGGCGCGAGCCAGTCCATTACGAGCAAAAAGACTTTTGAAAAATTGTGGTGCAGCAAGGCTTCAAGGCCAGTCTTGACTCCAATTTGCAGAAAACTGAGAACTTACACAAAGGAACTGATTCCCGTAATCGGCAGTGCTACTGTAAAAGTCTCCTACGATGAAGCGGTGCACAAGCTACCACTCTGGGTGGTACCGGGCGATGGTCCCACGCTGCTCGGCAGGAGCTGGCTGGGAAAGATACGCTGGAACTGGGACGACATCCGAGCGCTCTTGTCTGCTGACGACACTTCGTGTGCCCAGGACTTAAACAAGTTCCCTTCGCTGTTCTAACCAGGCATCGGGAAGTTTCAAGGAGCAAAAGTGCAGATCCACCAAATTCCGGGGGTGCGACCCATCCATCACAAGGTGAGATCAGTACCGTACATGATGAGAGAAAGTGTAGCGATCGAGATAGACCGGCTGTAAAGAGAGGACATAATTTCGCCGATCGAGTTCAACGAGTGGGCCAGTCCAATCGTTTGTCCTCAAGGGAGATGGCATCGTCAGAACCTGCGGTGAGTACAAAGTAACTATCAATCGTTTCTCCCTTCAGGACCAATACCCACTATCAAAGGCCGATGACCTTTTTGCAATGCTGGCGAGAGGAAAGACGTTCACGAAGCTGGACTTGACCTTGGCCTACATGACGCAGGAGCTGGAGGAATCATTGAAGGTCCTCACTTGCATCAACACGCACAAAGGTCTCTTCATTTATAACAGATGCCTTTTGTAATGCAATCAGCGGCGACGATATTCCAGAAAAACATGGAAAGCCTACTGAAGTTGGTCCCGCGCACGCTGGTCTTCCAGGACGCCATCTTGGTTACAGGTCGGGACACAAGTGAGCATCTGCGGAACCTGGAGGAGGTTCTTAGTTGACTCAACCGCGTGGGGCTCAGGTTAAAATGCTCAAAATGCATTTCCCTGGCATCTGAAGTGGAGTTCCTGGGGAGAAGAATCGCGGCGGATGGCATCAGGCTCACCGATTCGAAGACGGAGGCAATCAAGAATGCACCGAGGCCACAAAACGTGACGGAGCTGCGGTCGTTTCTAGGACTCCTGAACTATTTTGGTAACTTCTTACGAGGTCTCAGCACACTGTTAAAACCATTGAATGCTTTACTGCGTAAAGGAGATGAATGGGCATGGGGCAAAAGCCAAGAAAATGCCTTTGTAAAAGCTAGAAAATTGTTATGCTCAAACAAATTGCTTGTGCTGTATGATCCATGTAAGCGTTTGGTACTAGCATGTGATGCGTCGTCACATAGCGTCGGGTGTGTATTGCAACAAGCTAGTGATTTTGGGAAATTGCAACCGGTTGCTTAAGCATCCAGGAGTCTGTCTAAGGCTGAGAGAGCCTACAGCATGATTGAAAAAGAAGCGTTAGCCTGTGACTATGGGGTAAAGAAAATGCATCAATATCTGTTTGGGCTAAAATTTGAATTGGAAACTGACCATAAGCCACTGATATCCCTGTTTTCCGAGAGTAAGGGGATAAAAACTAATGCATCGGCCCGCATCCAGAGATGGGAGCTCATGTTGTCCGCATACAACTACGCCATCCGCCATAGGCCAGGCACAGAAAACTGTGCCGATGCTCTCAGTAGGCTGCCATTGCCCACCACGGGGGTGGAAATGGCGCAGCCCACAGATTTAGCCATGATTATGGAAGCATTTGAGAGTGAGGAATCACCCGTCACAGCCCGACAGATTAGAACCTGGATGAGCCAGAACCCCTTACTGTCCATAATAAAAAACTGTGCACTTCACGGGAGTTGGTCCAGTGTCCCAATGGAAATGCAGGAAGAGATAAAGCCGTTCCTGCAGCGCAAAGATGAAATGTCTATACAGGCAGACTGCCTTCTGTGGTGTAAACGGGTAGTGGTTCCTAAGAAGGGCAGAGACACCTTCATCACTGACCTCCACAGTACCCACCTAGGCATTGTAATGATGAAAGCGATAGCCAGATCCCACGTGTGATGGCCCGGTATCGATGCGGACTTCGAGTCCTGCGTGCACAGATGTAACACGTGCTCGCAGTTAAGTAATGCACCCAGGGAGGTGCCACTAATTTATGGTCTTGGCCCTCCAAACCGTGGTCTAACGTCCATGTCGACTATGCAGGCCCGTTTTTGGGTAAAATGTTCCTTGTGGTTGTAGATGCGTATTCCAAGTGGATTGAATGTGAGATAATGTCAGCAAGCACGTCCGCTGCCACCACTGAAAGCCTGCGGGCCATGTTTGCCACACACGGACTACCCGATGTCCTTGTGAGCGACAACGGGCCATATTTTACCAGTGCCGAGTTCAAAGAATTCATGACCCGCAACGGGATCAAACATGTCACATCTGCCCCGTTCAAACCAGCATCAAATGGTCAGGCAGAGAGAGCAGTGCAAACTATCAAGCAGAGCTTGAAGAGGGTAGCTGAAGGCTGATTGCAGACTCGCCTATCCTGAATCCTGCCCAGATACCGCACGAGACCCCTCTCGCTCACTGGGATCCCACCTGCTGAACTGCTCATGAAAAGGGCACTTAAGACAAGGCTCTCGTTAGTTCACCCTGATCTACATGAACAGGTAGAGAGCAGGTGGCTTCAACAAAGTACATATCATGATAGCGCAAATGTGTCACGCGAAATTGAAATCGATGATCCTGTATTTATATTGAATTATGGACAAGGTCCCAAGTGGCTTCCTGGCACTGTTGTGGCCAAAGAGGGGAGTAGGGTGTTTCGGGTCAAACTTTCAAATGGACTCATTCACCGGAAACACTTGGACCAAATCAAACTCAGATTCACTGACTATCCTGAGCAACCTACTTCTTTGACCCCCCAACATACACACCAGTGGCAACCGACACAGCGGTTGGCCACGAAACAGAATCCATCATCCGCAACAGCACAGCAGGACTTGCCACACCAGGAAGCCCAGCAAGGCCAGCTGCACAGCAGCCCAGCGAGGGCCCAACAGACGGTTCACCAATACCAGCATCTGCACTGAGACGATCAACCAGGGAAAGAAGGGCCCTAGATCGTCTCACCTTGTAAATAGTTATACTGTTGACTTTGGGGGGTGGGGGGAGTGTTGTTATATATGTAAACTTGTATATACTTTGTACAACCACCAGAGGGCTCATCCCCTGGTGTCTCAAGGGATCCCATAATCCCTTGGGAGCACAGGTACTTAAGGTGGCCTCACAGGCTGGAGAGGCACTCTGGAGCCTGCAATAAAAGAATGCTTTGAGCTCACAGCATTCAGTCAGATTCTTTATTCATACATATCAGGCATGATGGTGCCAATCTGCACTGTTGTTATGGGTGAGAAATACCGACAAGTGATTTGGTGGAAATTGTCAGCTAAACTATTTGTTCGACATACTGTTCGACAATGTTCTGTTTTTACCAGGAGTGTTTTTAAAGCATAATATCATTATTGTACAGAAGTTTCTTGGGGAGGACTCTGCAGCTTACACAGCTTCTACAGCCAAGTCAGAGCTGCACCAAATATGTTTACCACAGGAAACATGTGTGTAACCTTCCTCTGTTGGTGAAAGGCAAAACTTTCCAATGCAACAACAATATAAGAATGGTCTAACTGACATCGAGGAAATTTAGGGCCTATATATTATAATGCTTTTGTCTTTCAGTAAAATGCGTTTGTTTGTATCAGAACTATATCAGGCACCCCACTTAAACTTGGTAATGGAGGCGGAGGTAAAGGAGAAAAGGAAAATTATGAACTGTAAGTTGAACAACATTGGCCATGAACAGCAGCGAACCTCTGTTATAATGTCCCATGTTCCTGGCAATCCAGGTCCCAGCCTAATTAACTCACATTCCTTCCTCTGCATTGACACAAGTTGGAGGTGGGGCAGATGGATTGCAGATTTGTGGCCCCACCATACTTTCCGCACAGTGGAGACTGAAAGAAAATGTATAGGAGCTTGAAATACTCCACCACTGCCCGCTGGTTCCATCCTGTTTTAGAAGATTTTAGGACTGAGATGAGGAGATTAGGACCGAGATGAGGAGAAATTTCTTCACCCAGAGAGTGGTGAACTTGTGGAATTCTCTACCACAGAAAGTTGTTGAGGCCAATTCACTAAATATATTCAGAAAGGAGTTAGATGTAGTCCTTACTACTAGGGGGATCAAGGGGTATGGCGAGAAAGCAGGAATGGGGTACTGAAGTTACATGTTCAGCCATGAACTCATTGAATGGCGGTGCAGGCTCGAAGGGCCGAATGGCCTACTCCTGCACCTATTTCCATGTTTCTATGTTTCTATTTCCAGGAAAATTGTGGTGTTCAGATCAATGATTGCTTGTGCAACACAGCACTCTGACCACTGAGACCTGTGCACATAAAAAAATACAGAAAGAGTAAACAGAATCTGACTACAGATTCAAAACTAAAACTGTTCATACCAAAGATTAATAATTGCAACTCACTGGACCAAAAAAAGTTTTACACTTCAAAACTCTTAGTGGAAATGTAAAGATTAGTTTTAAAACTCCAATCTTTTTGATCACTTTTTGATCTGATCTTGTTAAAACATCTTTAGCATTCCCCATGTCGCCCAGACACACAAGTTCATTACTAAGGAGCAGCAACTCATCTGTTAATACGGACAACTCTACACAAACAAAAATAAAAAAAGCTTGATCTTGATATTTTTGATGTGAACATACAGGAATGATCAATAAGTATCTGTTGAGCCGTGCAATTTAGAAAAAAAATGGTTAGCAGTGAGGCAACTAACGTCTGTTCTAATGATTTGAAATGGGCAAGATTGCAAATGAATTGATGCTTCCAGTGCACGACAAAATATTCTTTAAAAGTATGTTGTTAAAGTATTAACAACTAGCCAACTTTTTCCAGCTGACATACATTATTTGCTACAGCTTGGAAATGATTCATGTCAGTGTTAGCAGGTAAACACTTTGGGCTAGAAATTCAGAAAATTGAGCTATCGCTGTTTTTTGGGTAATAATCGCGGCTTTTTTTTTAGCACTGGAATACTGCTATCGCTGGACGTCGCAAAATTCGGCAAATGGTTACCAGTGATAGCAGTAGCGGTAAATCCGGCCTTGCACGACTGCATTTGTGCGCCGGAGCCGAATTCACCGATCTGAAAAAAACTGACTTTCTGCGCATGTGCAAATTTTTTTCCCGCCGACTTTTTTCTTCTGATTTTTTTCCCCCCCGCGATTCTGGTCAGCTTTCAGGGTACACCCACAGATGCGTAGTACACCCAGGTCCCAATCTGTCATTTTTCACACACAACGAAGATGCAGGGTGATTATAGCAGGCAGAGGGTCAAGAAATTTAGTTCTGATGCTAATAAAGCACTGATCACAGCAATTGAAAGTAGATGGGGGAGTTTAATAGGAGGGGTCAAAGTAAACCCACCCCACACCCGTTGTAAAGAGATTTTGGACCTCTATTGCTGAGGAGGTCTTCTCAGTTGATGACATGCGCAAGGACCACAAGCAATGCAGGAAAAAGTGGAATGACCATTGCAGGATCGTGAGAGTAAGTAATATTTTTATTGATGCACTCCTTGATTACTTCAATTGTAAATCTGAAATGTTGCTATATGTAGGCTTAGTGTTGCACCTTATTTGCCATGAATGATTGCTACACATTAGTTAGACTGCTTTTTGACAGTTTAAAAGATGTTTCTGCACGTCGATGTCTTCCTCATGAAAAACGTGCAACTGCCAGGGCCATTAAACAGATGACTGTATTAAAAGCACACTATAAGTGCTTTGATGGCTATCTGTGTGTGCCACAAGAGCAGAAGGGCACTCTGATATCCATCCCTATTGTCATTTTTGCAGGAAAAGTTGTCCCACAATTGCCGTGAGCAGCGACGCACAGGCAGCAGTCTACCCCAAACCATGCCATTGACGGACCTGGAGCAGCGATTGGCTGGTCTCATTGGTGCCTCTGGGAGGTCAACTACCCATGGGGGTGCTGAGCCCATGTTCCAAACTGAGGGTAAGTCCTGTAAAATCCCCGGGCTGGGTTGGGGCAATGTGATGTGGGGCTAGAACCTCCACTTTTTTTTGCATCTTAACACCCACTTAATGCCCATTTTACTGCTGAAATGATGTATAACGCCCATATATCGCTCATTTTGGCACAAAATGGAAACTGGCGGGCATTTTTTGGAAATTTATTGCTGAGCGTTACTTTCCCCATGTGCTTAACGGTGAGAAAAAATATTACCGCCTGCCCACTTTTTTTGCGCGGTAATATTTTGGCCGGTAATATCGCCCAGCATTATTTTCCGCACGGATTTAACGCCAAGATTCAATAATACCGCCCGGCAACTGTTTTTTGTCATAAAGAGCATTTTTACCCAAACTATCAGCCATGGAGATCGTCCATCCTCAATTTCACCACCTCGCACACATATCGCCCACAATATCGCCCGCTCAAATAACCACGCACAAAAAGTGGAACTAACCGTGATGAATTACAGTGTTATGGACGCCATGTTGAAGATCACACGTACTTCAACCTCGGCGGAATTCGGATGTACTCTGCAGATCATTGGAGTTGATGTGAACATCTGTAAAAAACACCTTGACCACACTGTGACCATTTGGAATTGAAGAGGTATGCTCATCGGGACATTCCTTGTTTGTGTTCAATCGGTGGCAAACAGATAGCTACTGCAATGGGGCCTGTCCTTTTTCATCCTCTCTTGGTGACCAAATACATGCCGCAGAGTCAACATCGCCGAAGGAACGCTGCACTGCATTATGTGCCCAATGAATGAAGTGACAGGCAGATGAGGAGGACCAGACATTACACCCCCCGCAAGTACAATGAGAAGCATTCTTACTTCGACTTACCCGACACCACCTGCCTTCGGAGACTGCGCTTCCACAAAGAGGTTCTCACTGAGGTATGCCAGCTCATAAAGGCAGATCTGCAGCCTGCCAGCACCATCAGTACTGCACTGTCCATTAAGGTCAAAGTCACTGTCGTTCTATGCCTCGGATTCTTTTCAGGACACAGTTGGCGACATTTGCGGACTTTCTCAGCATGCCACACATCACTGCTTTAGACAGGTCACTGAAGCTCTGTACGCACACAGGAGGGACTTGATCAGCTTCCCAAGACGAGGGAGGTACAGAGTGAGATGGCTCTCGGTTTGTCCAAAATTGCAAACTTCCCCAAGGTGCAGGGAGCAATAGGCTGTACTCACATCACGATGCGGGCACCTTTTCGGGATGCTAAGGTTTTCAGGAACTGCAAGGAATTCCACTCGCTGAATGTCCAGCTGGTTGTCGACCACCGCAAAATATGCTGGCAGTGAATGCTCAATTTCCGGCAGCATCCATGATGTGCACATCCTGCGTGCGAGCACTGTATCTGACTTGTTTAACAATGAGCCACAAGGTCAATGCTGGATGCTTTTGGACAAAGGATATGGCCTCACCACCTGGCTGATGACCCCCTTGCATGACACCCACACCGAGGTCGAGAGGCGATACAACAAGAGCCACAGAGCAACTCGCAATATCCTGGAGAAAACCATTAGAATGCTGAAGCAGCGCTTCAGGTGCCTGGACCACTCAGGAGGCAAGTTCCAATACCACCCTGAGCAGGTAGCTCATTTTGTGATGGTGTGCTCTATGCTGCACAACTTGGCTATCAGGAGGGGACAAGAATTGCCTGATGAGTCTGACAGTCCACCTCACCAGAGAGAGGAAGAAGAGGATGAGGAAGCAGATGCTGACATCGGCCCAGACAATCAGGCTGATACTGAAGCCATGCCCCTACCCCTCTGGAGACCACATGAAAGGGCCCATGCTGGCATGATAGCTGCAAGAGCCTTACATCAGGAGCTCATCAATGATCGCTTTGCCTGAAAGAACGTTGGTATTATTTCCAAGGCTGACACACTGCTGTGTGTGCAGGTCATACATCAATGGTGGGCATCACCTTGGTGACAGTTAAAGTTTATGTTGATTGAAGTTAAGTGTGATTATACCCTTTGATGGTAAGGAATCACCAGCGTGTAATGGTGCAGCTATCTGAGCCAATGAGCTGCAAGGTTTTGTAAAATAAAAAACATTTAAATCGAACATTAGTCTGAAATCATCAGTATTTCTGTACAAACCAGCCCTCCCCACCCCCCCGCTTCTCCTTCCCACCTCTACCCCTTCCCTTCCTGACTCCAAGCCACCTGGCCGAGGTGCTCCTCAGGTGATGCTTCATTGTGGGGGAGGGGTTGACAGCCGAAGCGCTGCTTGGACAGATATGGAAGAGGATGGTCCCGAGGTGGGAGCATGCTCCGAGCCATAAGCAAGATGTTGCTGCTGGTTCTCATGTGTGGTTGGCAATGGGAGTGCGCCACCTTAGGGTGCATTGCGGCGATCTAGGACCACTGTGAGCCCTCTGCCACCAGTGTTCCTGGTTACTAGCTCCAGGGTCTCCTCCATTCCATCCATTTTACATGTTATTTGTTGGACAAAAACTCGGTACCAAGGGGTATGGCGAGAAAGCAGGAATGGGGTACTGAAGTTAAATGTTCAGCCATGAACTCATTGAATGGCGGTGCAGGCTAGAAGGGCCAAATGGCCTACTCCTGCACCTATTTTCTATGTTTCTATGTTCTTGGTGCTTAGTAGGCTTTTTGCTGCTGGTGAATCTCCGCCGTGCCTCCCACAACAGCCAGACACCACAGTCACAAATTCTTTCAGTGCCTCTGAGCTCCCTCTCTCTCTGCCTCCTCTTTTGTGCATGTCATAATGACCCTTGACCTTCTGAATGCAGGAATCGAGCGTTGCCATGCCGCTGCTAAGGACGGCGATACTTTACGGCAGAAGGTCAGCAAAATTTAACGCTACCGCCCATTTGATATCGCTTGCGGTAACGCCCATTTTCAAAAATGTAAACTAGGTGTTTTGAGAATGGACGAGAAGCCGGTGATCTGAAAATCCTTTTTTACCGCCTACACCGGAAATAACGCCCATTTTTGGGGGTTCTAGCCCATCGTGTCTGTGGACTAGGGTTGGGACAATGTGATGCAATGTCTGTAGGCTAGGGTTCAGGTAATGAATGTGGACTAGGGTTGGGGAAATGTGATGTAGTGTCTGTAGACTAGGGTTGGAGCAATGTGATGCAGTGTCTGTAGACTAGGGTTAGGGGCAATGTGATGTAGTGTCTGTAGACTAGGGTTAGGGGCAATGTGATGCAGTGTCTGTAGACTAGGGTTGGAGCAATGTGATGCAGTGTCTGTAGACTAGGGTTAGGGGCAATGTGATGTAGTGTCTGTAGACTAGGGTTGGAGCAATGTGATGCAGTGTCTGTAGACTAGGGTTAGGGGCAATGTGATGTAGTGTCTGTAGACTAGGGTTAGGGGCAATGTGATGCAGTGTCTGTAGACTAGGGTTGGAGCAATGTGATGCAGTGTCTGTGGACTCGGGTTAGGGGCAATGTGATGTAGTGTCTGTAGACTAGGGTTGGAGCAATGTGATGCAATGTTTGTAGGCTAGGGATCGGGCAATGTGATGTGGACTAGGGTTGGGGAAATGTGATGTAGTGTCTGTGACTAGGGTTGGGGCAATGTGATGCAGTGTCTGTAGGCTAGGGTTAGGGGCAATGTGATGCAGTGTCTGTAGACTAAGGTTGGGGCAATGTTATGTATTGTCTGTGGACTCGGGTTCGAGTAATGTGATGCAATGTCTCTCGACGACATATAATGCAGTAGTGGTGGCTCTTCAAATTACCCTGCGCTATGTGACCGAACTCATGTCACCCCGCCCCCTCCCCTGCTGCTGTTGTTTTCTGTTTTGCAGATGATGATTCTGAGGCACCACATCCTCCTATCGAAGCCTCCACCTCAGCCTGTGTTGGTTGAGGAGGCAGATGTGGGCCATGCTGAGGACCCTTCACGGGAAGAACAAGATGATGAAGCTGTTGCGGGTGGTGGTGGTAGTGTTGGGGGTGGAGGGGACATGCAGTCAGCCTGTCTTTTAGCTGTGGCCACAAGTTCTTTGGAGGAAGCCACATTCACAGGCTTCGTCCAATCCGAGGCAGCAGGTCCAAATCGTGTGCAGCAACGCACCTTCAGGGTTGAACCCTGTATGCCGTCTCTTCAGAGGTTGAGTCGGCAAAGCCGGTCTGCTGAAAGACAGGCATTCGCACACCTGGATATGGTGGGACTAGCAAGGGAGAGCATCGAGCTCAGCTGACAGCTCCTCCAGGCTCTGGGTGGCATTTCCGGCAACATTGCGGCACTATCTGTGGACATGAGGGAGGGCATTTCGCAGATTGTAGCTGCGACCTAGTCGAATACCAAGGCTCAATGCCCTGCGACAATTGATGGTCTCGACTTTTGGCACTGCAGTCGCCAGTGTCATACCACCCAGACCGACAGCAGCTGTGAGTGTGAGGCCGAGCAAAAGCTTCTCCAGAGGGTCCAATGGTGTCTCCATTGTCTCTCCCCCAACAACAGCAGTGCTCTGCGTGCCTTGCTGTACACCGTCTTGGTCCCAACGCGGGTAGGGGTAGGGGCAAGAAGCGGGTTGGGGGGGGGGGCGGGGTTTGGATGAGCGGGGGAAAGGTGCCCGCAGTTAAAAGACATTTGTTACAGGGATTGTTGTTATTTTGTTGTTTTGTTGTTGTTTTGTTGCTGCTTTAATATTGTTTTCCTGTTTTGGTTATTTTATAAAAGTTTTTAAAGTTTACAAATTGTGTTCAAGTGAAAACTTTATTTAAGTTTCAAAATTAAAGTTTACAAAGTTTCAAAAATGTACAAATGTTTCATAAATTTCAAATGGCTTATAAATTCTCTTGTTCACCTTAACCATTCTTTTTTTTTGCAGAATAAGAGGGGAATAGTCAACATGGTGGGATAGAGTGGGCAGGCAATGGTGAAACATGCCGTTCATGGTTCAAGCAAAGCGTTGAATTATGAGCTGCTGATGTAAGGCTTTTGCAGTGGCAAATGCTCCACAAGGCCTCCCCTGTGGTGGTGGTGGTGGCATGGGTCCATCCTCCTCCTCGTCCTCGTCGTTGTCCTCCGCCTCCTCCTCCTCCTGCTCCTCATCCTCCTCCTCCTCCTCTACCTCCACCCCATCTCCTCCTCCCCTCTCTCCTTTAGTGGTCTTGCAGTCCCCTGTGGCAAACCCTGTCCCCTCATGATGGCTAAGTTGTGTAGCATGCAGCACAATGAACTCAGCGACCTGCTGAGGGGAGTATTGCAGGCTGTCTCCAGAGTGGTCCAAGCATCAAAAGCCCTGCTTGCGCACTCCAATTGTCTTTTCGATGATGTTACATGTGGCTATATGGCTGTCATTATAGCGTTGCTCGGCTTTTGTCTGAGGCTTCCGGAGGGGGGGTCAAGAGCCAGGTGGCGAGGCTGTAACCTTTGTCCCCCAGCATCCAGCTCTGGCCTTGTGGCTGATGCTCAAACAGGCATGAGACAGTGCTCTCACACAAGATGAAAGCATCATGGATGCTCCCTGGAAACTGGGCATTTACAGCCATGATGCGCTGAGTACGGTCGCAAACTATTTGTACGTTCAGGGAGTGGAATCCCTTTTGGTTTCTGTAAACCTCTGGATCCTCTAATGGTGCTCGCAGGGCAATGTGCATACAGTCAATGGCAGCCTGAACCTTGTGGAAGCCAGCAATTCATGCAAAACCTATAGCCTCTCATTCTGTGCCTCCTTGGTCATTGGGAACTTTATAAAGTCCATCCTGTGTGCATACAGTGCAGTAGTCACCTGGCGAATGCAGCAATGTGTAGCGAACCGCGAGATGGAGCATATGGCCCCTGCTGATGCCTGAAAGGAGCTGAAGGCATAGAAGGCATAGAAGGCCTCAGTCACCTTTACTTCGAGGGACAGTGCAGTCCTGTTGGCGCTGGTAGGCTCTAGGTCTGCCTTTATAAGCTGGCATATCTCTGTGACCACCTCTTTTCGGAAGCGCAGCCTTCTAATGCACTGTGCAGATATTAATGCTGTTCCCTGTAAACTCGTGGGGGGTAAGGCCTCCTCCCCATACATCTGCGAGCTCTTTGATGCTCTTGAATAAGCCTTCTTCGAGCTTGATGCTGCATAGAAAAAAGCAGCCAGCAATAATGGCAGAGATATTATAGCCCCCTTCTTTTAAATGTCCGTAAATAGCCTTAAAAAGGAAATATAAACTCACAAAAACCTCAAGTATAAAACGCTGCCTTCCCTCCAAATCCTTTTATGCACTGAACGTCTGCTCAGTTTTTCAAGATGGCATCATTAGTGCTGGGTGTACTGTGGATCCGACCTTGCAAGACTTGATTTTTTTGGGGCGTGTTTTTGGGCGGTGGGTAAAAATGGCAAAATCGTCGAATTTTCCACTCACAGCGATGGCGGAGCATTGCATGCCGATTGACGTCATAAAAACGCTAAAAAAAATGGGCGGGCGATCATTTTTATTAGCGGCGCAAAACCACTGCTGAATTTTCCGCCCGGGCGTTAAATTTCGTGCGCCACGTTTAGTGCCCCAAAAGTTACTTTTTTACTCTCCGCCATGGCGGTAAAATGGGCACAAACCTGCTGAATTTCTAGCACTTTATGCATCTGTATTTATAGGAGTTAACAACCTCCGCTAAAAATTAGACAAGAGTGTCATAACAACATATTATTTAATCTGCTAATATCATCAACAGTAGTTCCTCAGCTTCTGCTACCAAATGAAGGCCTTATTATCCTTGTTTTAGTTGACTCTTTTAATTATTTGGTTTACTAATTTATTTCAATATTCATAATAAGAAAATCTGATTGTAATGTTGGTAGTAAAGGACACTCTGCCCATCTGTAGCTGAAAGTTGCAAATGGGGTCACAGAACAGGCATAGAACCCGGATTTGCATATTTAAACAGGCAGGTGTGCTGCTCACACATTAACAGGCCCTCCTGGGTCCTTGGTTGCCAATGGGATGGCCGCAGTACTCCCCCGATCCCGCCCCAATTTTCACCTGCCAGCTGTCACCATGTCTAGGTTACAGGCACATTCTGAGTTGTGTTCTCGGGTCATTGTTTGATACACAGTACATGCTACAAAGAGACTTCAATTTGCTTTTGACTGAAGAACTATCAATCCTGAGATTATGTCTGAGATGTTTCTTATCTTTTTCAGGTCTATTTTATCTGCACTATATAGCTTTGATGAGCAGAGACAGTGTAACAGTATATTTAAATATACTTGCATAGAAGGCAGTTCAGAGAAGGTTCATGTTTTTCATGTGAGAAATTGGCAGCCAGCAGTTGAAAATTCACCACCCCCCTCCTGCCCCCCCCCCCCCCCCCGCCCCGCCCCAGGCCATTATAACAATACCAAAATAGTTAGCACACCTCTGCTGCTGAATCATTCGAGTTAGCAGCTGGTGTGGGCTTTATTTGAATATTGTTATTTACACATGATACAGGTGAATTAATGCCTGCTACTGGCTTCACTGTTGGTTGAATTTTAACAATTCACCTCTCCCAGTTGCTGTGAAAACATTTCACTCGAGTTTCCTCCAAACTGAGGAAAACTCCAGCTGTGTCTTTGAAGAGATTTCTTTAAAAATTGCTGCGAAATGCGGTGCTGTAAATCAATAATTTCTTCTAACAGGCAGGAGATCTTGATTTTTTTTTTAAATAACTTCAGCTGTGAGTCTTAAAAAGTGGAAGCACTTCATATTGACAATGCATCCTTTCTCCTATTGCCCCGTCCCTGATACTATTCTTTGTTGAATCCTGCTTAAATTCTATACAGTGACAAGGGCAGCTTTGTCAAAAATTGGGGGAGACTGCAAATTCCACTAATTGCCTTGCTTTGATTACCCTAGCCCACGCACACGGAGTCATTGTTGCCCGTGCGACTGCCAAATGGAAAATAGGTTTAATAAGCACTCTTCATGATAGAGTAAGGATCAAGACATCTAATATACCTGGTGGTACAGTGCCTACAGGAGAGCTTAGGTTTTTCTAACCAATGGGACTCTCCGCCCACCCAACTGAACCCTGCTGAATTTTCTGGGGTCGGTCTCATTTACGTGAACGTATGTTGTGAAAATACTAATAGCTGGATCACTTTTTCTCGCTGGCATACACTAATTGCCACAGCCTAGACATGACTCTTGGCTTTGTCAGCAGGTAAACTCTTAATGTATCTGTACATAACTGAGTCAACAACCTCCACTAAAAAGTGTTGGGCTTCTGGATAATACTTCCTTCTGTCACCAATTTAGAGTTTGCCAATGGTGGGGACGTAGGGTGGGAAGGGTGGCTGTGGTGAGGGAGGCTGTGTGTTGCTGCAGAATTTAAATGCCTGCTGCAGCTTAAAGGCCAAAAAATCATCGAGGATCAAGCAAGAATGAGAATTGTGGCATCATTGCCTGAGAGATCTGCTGAAGGGCACAGACCCATAAGTTTTCAGAGGTATCATTGGAAATGCTACTGATCCAAATGAGAATGAGGAAGGCAGCTCAATGGCCTGAATGGCCTTCTTCCATGCTGTAACCATTCTATGAGGTCCTGTTTGGATCAGAGGAGAGAATGACATTCAAATGTAATGCGCAGTCACAGAGTTAGGGGGCAGCCAGGGCAGTAAATCTCTAATGTAACTCAGTGTGGCAATGACATATTTTGCCAATGATTTTAAATCTATGACCTCTAGTTATTAACTCACTTGCCAGAGGGAAACATTTTTCTCCTTCTACTCTATCAAAACCTCTCAACATCTTAAAAACCTCTATTAGGACATCTCTTAATATAAGAACATAAGAACATAAGGAATAGGAGCAGGCCATACAGCCATACAGCCCCTCGAGCCTGCTCCGCCATTTAATATGATCATGGCTGATCCGATCATGGATTCAGGTCTACTTCTCTGCCCGCTCCCCATAACCCCTTATTCCCTTATCGGTTAAGAAACTGTCTATCTCGTTTTTAAATTTATTCAATGACGCAGCTTCCACAGGTCTCTGAGGCAGCGAATTTCACTGATTTACAACCCTCTGAGAGAAGAAATTCCTCCTCATCTCAGTTTTAAATGGGCTTCCCCTTATTCTAAGATTATGCCCCCTAGTTCTAGTCTCTCCTATCAGTGGAAACATCCTCTCTTCATCTACCTTGTCAAGGCCCCTCATAATCTTATACGTTTCGATAAGATCACCTCTCATTCTTCTGAATTCCAATGCATGAAACACAAAAGGTTAGTATGCAGGTAGAGCAAGTGAGATAGAGTATATAGAGGCCCAATCTCCTCAACCTTTCCTCATAAGTCAATCCCCTCATCTCCGGAATCAACCTAGTGAACCTTATTTGAACTGCCTCCAAAGCAAGTATACCCTTTCTTAAATATGGAAACCAATACTGTACGCAGTATTCCAGGTGTGGCCTTACCAATACCTTGTATAACTAGCAAGATTTCTCTGCTTTTATACTCAATCCCCTTTGCAATAAAGGCCAAGATTCTATTGCCCTTCCTGATCACTTGCTGTACCTGCATACTAACCTTTTGTGTTTCATGCACCAGGACCTCCAGGTCCCGCTGTACTGCAGCACTTTGCAATTTTTCTCCATTTAAATACGAACTTGCTCTTTAATTTTTTCTGCCAAAGTGCATGACCTCACACTTTCCAACATTATACTCCATCTGCCAAATTTAACCTTCTCTGTTCCAAGGAGAACAGTCCTAAATTTTGCAACATCTCCTCATAACCGAAGTCCCTCTTCCCTGGTAACGTCCTGGTAAACCTCCTCTGCACAAGATGCCACATAAAAGGTTACTGCACAAGATAAATGTTCATGGGGTTGGGGTAATATATTAGCGTGGATAGAAGATTGGCTAACTAAGAGAAAGCAGAGAGTCGGGATAAATGGTTCATTCTCGGGTTGGCAATCAGTAACTAGTGGGATGCCGCAGGGATCAGTGCTGGGACCCCAACTATTTACAATCTATATTAATGACTTGGATGACTTGAGTGTAACGTAGCCAAGTTTGCTGACGATACAAAGATGGGACGAAAAGCAATGTGTGAGGAGCACACAAAAAACTTGCAAAAGGACATAGACAGGCTAAGTGAGTGGGCAAAAATTTGGCAGATAGTGTATAATGTTGGGAAGTGTGAGGTCAAGCACTTCGGCAGAAAAAAAATCAAAGAGCAAGTTATTATTTAAATGGAGAAAAATTGCAAAGTGCTGCAGTACAGCGGGACCTGGGGGTACTTGTGCATGAAACACAAAAGGTTAGTATACAGGTACAGCAAGTGATCAGGAAAGCCAATGGAATCTTGGCCTTTGTTGCAAAGGGGATGTAAGCGGTTTTGATACTAGCCTCATTGCTAAACAGACGGTTCGAATCGCCCCCACCTTATGAAAGTTCTAGAACCGGGAATTATTATTCAGAGTGTAAATGAAATGAGTCACGGATAGGAATGCTTCGGTGAAAAATCGTACTTATATTTATTTGGTCTAACATACACTGGCTAAAACATGCACTACTGAACGAAATCACTGTCTCTGTGGAGAATAAAATCCAGGTTACAAATAACATACATACAGTACAGAAATGAGACCTAGTAACATGAAGTAATTCCCTCGTGGATTACCCAGTCGGAGCTTCCTCCCCAGAATAGCCCTGAAAAGCTTCACTTTTGAGAAAACCCTGAGCCCTTAGTCTCACCCAGATTGGGACACTCGTGACCATGCTCACCACCACACACAACCGGTTTCCTTGCTCAGCTCAGCTGTGGGAAGTCACTGCCTGCTGGTTTTCAGTCTCGGTGGCTTCTTCTGCCGTACTGCGGCCTCTTCCTCTGGTACATCTATCTTGGTGGAGTGAGAGTGAGAGGGAGAGAGAACTCTCTCTGGATACAAGCTGCAAGCTCCAAACTTCACTCCAAGCTCCAAGCTAAAAATAAAGTGGAAAGACCGTGTTTTTATGGGAGTTTTGCTACCCCTATCTTCCCGCCAATCTTTAAAATCCCTTTGTTTCCAAGCACGGGTACTTAGTCAGTGATGGGACATCCAACCCATGTGTATTGGACTGATGGCCCTAAATCTGGGCATCTTTCTCAGTCTTTGTCGTGGGAAAAATCCGGTTCCTCTTTGGCTGGCCAGGCTAGTGGGTTCATTGTTCTGCTTTCCTTCTGAGATGGAGGTGAGAAGTGCTTTTGCATATTAGAGTGTCTTTGTCAGTAGTCCCCCTTCCTGGCTAACAACTCTTTTGTCAATGGATGACTGACAGTTCTTTTGTCACAGCTAACTGCTATGCGGTCTCTGGAGCTTTAACAAAACCAGCTTTTTCACATATCTGCACAGGGTGACCCCATAAAAGCCATGAAATATTCTAGACTGAGTCCATTCTTTAATCAGAAACTTTGCGATCTCTTCAGGGATGGAGTATAAAAGCAGGGAAGTCTTGCTACAGTTATACGGGGTATAGGTGAGGCCACACCTGGAATACTGCATTCAATTTTGGTTTCCATATTTACAAAAGGATATACTTGCTTTGGAGGCAGTTCAGAAAAGGTTTATTAAGTTGATTCCGGAGATGAGGGGGTTGACTTATGAGGAACGGTTGAGGAGGTTGGTCCTCTACTCATTGGAATTCAGAAGAATGAGAGGTGATCTTATCGAAACGTATAAGATTATGAGGGGGCTTGACAAGGGGGATGCAGGGAGGATGTTTCCGCTGATAGGGGAGACTAGAACTAGAGGGCATAATCTTAGAATAAGGGGAAGCCCATTTAAAACTGAGATGAGGAGGAATTTCTTCTCTCAGAGGGTTGGAAATCTGTGGAATTCGTTGCCTCAGTGAGCTGTGGAAGTTGGGTCATTGAATAATTTTAAGACAGAGATAGACAGTTTCTTAACCGATAAGGGAATAAGGGGTTATGGGGAACAGGCAGGGAAGTGGAGCTGAGTCCATAATCGGATCAGTCATGATCATATTAAATGGCGGAGCAGGTTCGAGGGGCCGTATGGCCTACTCCTGCTCCAATTTGTTATGTTCTTATGTTCTTATGTTCTTTGTAAGGACTTTACAACTTTCCTAAAGTGTGGTGACCAGAATTGTCCACAATACTCTAGCTGACCAGTGATTTATAAATGATAGGAGGCTCCCGAGATAAAGGAGGTGGTCCATGTTGTCCAGGGCTGCGCCGTGGATCTTGATGACTGGGTGGCAGTGCTGTGCAGTGAGGACAGGCTGATGGAGGATCTCTGTCTTACTGATGTTTAGCGTAAGGCCCATGCTTTTGTATGCCTCAGTAAATACGTCGACTATGTCCTGGAGTTCAGCCCCTGTATGTGCGCAGATGCAGGCATCATCCACGTACTGTAGTTCAACGACAGAGGTTGATGTGGTCTTAGACCTGGTCTATCAACAAGAGCAGGCATTGACGACGAGATCCAACACCGCCTCCAGTGCGCCAGTGCAGCCTTCGGCCGCCTGAGGAAAAGAGCGTTTGAAGACCAGGCTCTCAAAACGGCCACTAAGCTCATGGTCTACAGGGCTGTAGTAATACCCGCCCTCCTGTATGGTTCAGAAACATGGACCATGTACAGTAGACTCCTCAAGTCACTGGAGACATACCACCAACGATGCCTCCGCAAGATCCTACACATCCCCTGGGAGGACAGACGCACCAACGTTAGCGTCCTCGTCCAGGCCAACATCCCCAGCACTGAAGCACTGACCACACTTGATCAGCTCTGCTGGGCAGGCCACATAATTCGCATGCCGGACACGACACTCCCAAAGCAAGCGCTCTACTCGGAGCTCCTTCACGACAAACGAGCCAAAGGAGGGCAGCGGAAACGTTACAAGGACACCCTCAAAGCCTCCCTGATAAAGTGCAACATCCCCACTGACACCTGGGAGTCCCTTGCCAAAGACCGCCCTAAGTGAAGGAAATGCATCCGGGAGGGCGCTGAGCACCTCGAGTCTCATCGTCGAGAGCATGCAGAAATCAAGCGCAGACAGCAGAAAGAGCTTGCAGCAAACCAGTCCCACCCACCCCTTCCTTCAATGACTATTTGTCCCACTTGTGACAGAGTCTGTGGCTTTCGTATTGGACTGTACAGCCACCTAAGAACTCATGCTAAGAGTGGAAGCAAATCTTCCTCGATTCTGAGGGACTGTCGATGATGATGATGAGAACTTATAAATTTATAAACATACTCTTTTTGATTCCTCTATTTATAAACCCAAGGAGCCAATATGCAGTTTAACCACCTTATCACCTTTCCCTGCTAACTTTAAGGATTTGTGTATATTGACATGAAAATTTCTCTGCTCATCTACACTTTTCAAAATCGTGCCATTTATAGTATACTGTCTTTCCATATTAGTCCTTCCAAGGTGCATCACTTCACGCTTCTCCGAACTGAACTACATCTGCCATGCTACTTCCAATTTCATCATCCTGTCACAAGCCTATAACTATACATGTCAACTGTTGCTCAGTTGGTAGCACCCTCACCTCTGAGTCAGAAGGTTGCAAGTTCAAGTCCCATTCCAGAGACATGAGCACAAAAATCTAGGTTGACACTCCAGTACAGTACTGAGAGAGTGCTGCACTATTGGAGGTGCTGTCTTTCGAATGAGAATTTAAAAAAATCCCATGGCACTATTTCGAAGAAGATCAGGGAAGTTATCCTCAGTGTCCTGGCCAATATCTATCCCTCAATCAACATCATTAAAACAGATTATCTGGTCATTATCACAGTGCTGTTTGACGGAGCTTGCTGTATCATGCTTCCTACATTACAACAGTGACTATACTTCAAAAAGTACTTAATTGGCTGTAATGCGCTTTGGAAAGTCTGGTGGTCATAAGTGCAAGTCTTTCTTTCTTTTTCTCATCACTATCTACTACTTTGCCAAGTTTTGAATCATCTTAAAACTTTATAATGTTGCTCCCTACACCAGAGTTTAGGTCATTTCTAAAAATTGAAAAGAGGAATGGACCCAAAACAAACCCTTGGGGAACACTGCAAACCACCTCTCAGTCTGAAAAGCATTCATCCACCACCAGCCTTTGCTTCCTGTCACTGAGCCAATTTTGTATCCATAATCACCATTTTCCCCTTAATGGCTTCCATCTTCTTAATAAGCCTTTCAAAAGTTCATATATACAACATCTACGGCACTACCTTGATCAACCTTCTCTGTTACCTTATCAAAGAATTCAATCAAGCTAGTCAGACAAGATTTCTCTTTAACAAATCCATGCTGGCTCTCCTTGATCAACCCATTCTTTTCCAAATAAAAGTTTATTTTGTCCCTGATAATGGTTTCCAATAACTTCCCCACCACCAATGTTAGACTGACTAGCCTGTAGTTTCCTAGTTTATCCCTCTCCCCAAAAATACATGAGGATCCATTGTAATAATCCCTGCCTAATTTTCCAATGTTGTCTGCCACAATGCCATCTAGTCAAAAGAAAATCTAGCCAAAGTGACCATTTCCATAATAGTCCAAGAGAGATTTCCTTCATAGCCTCTCAAATTCCCTCATTTCAAAATGTCTTTATTGGCATTCAAGCTATCCCAACTTCCGATGTCTGAAGTTCAAAAATGCAGAAGTTGTTAATGTTATGTTCAGAATTACTCCACAAGACTATATACTGTAAGCTCAAACTGTTGTGACCTTGGTCTTTTTAATGTAACTCCAGAGTGAGGAAGCAGCATGGTAGACTGCCTTTTATACCTGCTTGCCCAGGGTGTGCAGGTGACTCTTGGGGCTCCAACAGGTGCACCCTCTGGTGGCAAGTCTTACACACTGGCAAAGTTTACATACATAACATCACTCCCCGCAAAGTCTTAGATACAAGTTATTTACAAGTTGAGGCGATCCGGAGCTCTATGTTCCCGAGTTGATCGCCTGGGTTGAAGTCCAGGCATGGGTGAGTTGGTCGGATCATTGCTGCACTGCACGTGGCTGGTCTGATCGGACTGTCGGGCAAGGTGGGTTCATCCTCGTGGTTGACCGCGAGGTCGGTTGCTGTTTGGGTGTGTGTTGGTGGATCAAGGATAGTAATGTCCTCTTCAAACTGTTCTTGGTTGTCAGTGAATCGCAGTTTGGTCTGATCCAAATGCTTTCTGCATGTTTGTCCATTCAAAAGTTTGACAACACTCTATTCCCTCCTTGGCTAAAACAGTGCCAGCAGTCCATTTGGGACCATGACCGTAATGAAGAACAAACACAGGGTCATTAATCTCAATGTCACGCAGTACAGCCGCACGATCGTGGTACACGTTATGCCGGTGATGCCGGGTTTCTACATGATCATTGAGATCTGGGTGGACTAAGGAGAGCCTGGCTTTGAGTGCTCTCTTCATTAACAATTGTGCAGGGGAAATATTAGTAAGTGAGCGGGATCATGTCCAGTAGCTGAGCAGAACCCGAGATAACCGGGTCTGCAGGGAAGCGTCCATCACGCATTTCAAGCTCTGCTTGATAGTTTGGACTGCCCATTCCACTTGACCATTGGATGCGGGCTTAAACGGGGCAGGCTTGACATGCTTGATGCCAGTGCGGGTCATGAACTCGTTGAATTCCGAGCTGGTGAAACATGGTCCATTGTCACTAACAAGGACGTCGGGCAAACCATGGGTGGCGAACATGGCTCAGAGGCTTTCAATGGTGGCAGTGGACGTACATGATGACATTATTATACATTCTATCCATTTAGAGTAAGCATCCACTGCTACAAGGAACATCTTTCCTAGAAAGGGGCCAGCAAAATCTATGTGGACCCTGGACCATGGTTTGGAGGGCCATGACCACAGACTCAGTGTGGCCTCCTTTGGTACATTGCTCAACTGTGAGCAAGTGTTACATTGGTGTAGGCATGACTCCAATTCCGAGTCAATGCCGGGCCACCAAACGTGCGACTTGGCGATAGCCTTCATCATGACTATGCCTGGGTAGGTACTGTGTAGGTCGCATATAAACATTTTCCTGCCTTTTTTTGGCAAAACCATGCAATTCCCCCATAGGAGACAATCCGAATGGATGGACATTTCGTCCTTGCGTCGGTAAAACAGCTTAATTTCGTTTTGCATTTCCCCTGGGACTTAAGACCAGCTCCCATTAAGGATACAGCTTTTTACTAGTGATAGCACAGGGTCCTGGCTAGTCCAGGTTCTGATCTGGCAAGCCGTGAAGGGTGATCCCTCGCTCTCAAAAGCATCCATTACAAGAAGCAAGTCTGCGGGTTGCGCCATTTCCACCCCGGTGGTGGGCAATGGTAGCCGACTGAGGGCATCCGCACAGTTCTCAGTGCCAGGTCTGTGGCGGATTACATAGTCATATGCAGATAACATTAATGTCCATCTTTGGATGCGGGACGAAGCATTGGTGGTAATACCTTTGCTTTCTGAGAACAGCGAAATGAGCGGTTTGTGGTCAGTTTCGAGCTCGAACCGGAGTTCAAATAGGTATTGGTG
The DNA here is from genome assembly GCF_044704955.1 of Pristiophorus japonicus. Lineage (NCBI taxonomy): Eukaryota > Metazoa > Chordata > Chondrichthyes > Pristiophoridae > Pristiophorus > Pristiophorus japonicus. Next base: position 77,798,069 of record NC_091977.1, on the reverse strand, counting down.
CAATTTCTTAACCCCGTATTTGCATGCTAATGCTTCTTTCTCAACCATACTGTAAGCTCTTTCAGCCTTAGATAAAATTCTGAACACATATGCAACCGATTGTAGTTTGCCTGACACATTAGCTTGCCGTAACACACAACCAACCCCATATGAAGATGCATCACAAGCTAGTACTAAATGTTTACACAGGTCATACAATACAAGAAACTTGTTAAAACAAAGCAGGTTTCTGGCCTTATTAAAGGCTGTCTCTTCAGATTTACCCCAAACCCATTCATCACTGACTGCAAAAGCTTCTATAAATATGTGAAGAGAAAAAGATTAGTAAAGACAAACGTAGGTCCCTTGCAGTCGGATTCAGGTGAAATTATAATGGGGAACAAAGAAATGGCAGACAAATTGAACCAATACTTTGGTTCTGTCTTCACGAAGGAAGATACAAATAACCTTCTGAAGATACTAGGGAACAGTTGGTCTAGTGAGAAGGAGGAACTGAAAGATATCCTTATTAGGCGGGAAATTATATTAGGGAAATTGATGGGATTGAAGGCCGATAAATCCCTGGGGCCTGATAGTCTGCATCCCAGAGTACTCAAGGAAGTGGCCCTAGAAATAGTGGATGCATTGGTGATCATTTTCCAACAGTCTATCGACTCTGGATCAGTTCCTATGGACTGGAGGGTAACTAATGTAACACCACTTTTTAAAAAAGAAGGGAGAGAGAAAACGGGTAAGTATAGACCAGTTAGCTTGACATCAGTAGTGGGGAAAATGTTGGAATCGATCATGAAGGACGAAATAGCAGCGCATTTGGAAAGCGGTGACAGGATCGAATCAAGTCAGCATGGATTTATGAAAGGGAATTCATGCTTGACGAATCTTCTGGAATTTTTTGAGGATGTAGCTAGCAGAGTGGACAAGGGAGAACCAGTGGATGTGATGTATTTGGACTTTCAGAAGGCTTTTGTCAAGGTACCGCACAAGAGATTGGTGTGCAAAGTCAAAGCACATGGTATTGGGGGTAATGTACTGATGTGGATAGAGAACTGGTTGGCAGACAGGAAGCAGAGAGTCGGGATAAACGGGACCTTTTCAGAATGGCAGGCAGTGACTAGTGGAGTGCCGCAGGGCTTAGTGCTGGGACCCGAGCTATTTACAATATACATTAACGATTTGGATGAAGGAATAGAGTGTAATATCTCCAAGTTTGCAGATGACACTAAACTGGGTGGCGGTGTGAGCTGTGAGGAGGACGCTAAGAGGCTGCAGGGTGACTTGGACAGGTTAGGTGAGTGGGCACATGCATGGCAGATGCAGTATAATGTGGATAAATGTGAGGTTATCAATTTTGGGGGCAAAAACACGAAGGCAGAATATTATCTGAATGGCGGCAGATTAGGAAAAGGGGAGGTGCAACGAGACCTGGGTGTCATGGTTCATCAGTCACTGAAAGTGAGCATGAAGGTACAGCAGGCGGTGAAGAAGGCAAATGGTATGTTGGTCTTCATAGCTAGGGAATTTGAATATAGAAGCAGGAAGGTCTTACTGCAGTTGTACAGGGCCTTAGTGAGGCCTCACCTAGAATATTGTGTTCAGTTTTGGTCTCCTCGTCTGAGGAAGGACATTCATGCTATTGAGGGAGTGCAGCGAAGGTTCACCAGACTGATTCCAGGGATGGCTGGACTGACATATGAGGGGAGACTGGGTCAACTGGGCCTTTATACACTGGAGTTTAGAAGGATGAGAGGGGATCTCATCGAAACATATAAAATTCTGACTGAACTGGACAAGTTAGATGCGGGAAGAATGTTCCCGATGTTGGGGAAGTCCAGAATCAGGGGTCATAGTCTTAGGATAAGGGGTAGGCCATTTAGGACTGAGATGAGGAGAAACTTCTTCACTCAGAGAGTTGTTAACCTGTGGAATTCCCTGCCGCAGAGAGTTGTTGATGCCAGTTCACTGCATATATTCAAGAGGGAGTTAGATATGGCTCTTACGGTTAAGGGCATCAAGGGGTATGGAGAGAAAGCAGGAATGGGGTACTGAAGGAATGATCAGCCATGATCCCATTGAATGGCAGTGCAGGCTCGAATGGCCTACTCCTGCACCTATTTTTCTATGTTTTCTATCACCCTTGCGTAGCAATAAAAGCAAAGGTTCCAGCGAAGTGCTCACCCCGGGTAGAAAGTTACCAAAATAGTTGAGGAGTCCCAGGACTGAACACAGCTCCATCACATTCTGTGGTCTGGGTGCAGTCTTGATGGCCTCCGTCTTGGAGTCCATGGGTCTGATGCTGTCCGCCGCAACCTTTCTCCCCCCAAATTTGACCTCTGGCGTAAGGAAAACACACTTGGAGCATTTTGGCCTGAGTCCCACTCTGTCCAGTCGCTTGAGAACCTCTTCCAGTTTGTGCAAATCTTCAGTGGTGTTGCGACCAGTGATCAGGATGTCGTCTTGAAACACCACAGTGCACGGAACCAATTTCAGCAGACTCACCATGTTCCTCTGGAAGATGGCCGCAGCCGAGCGAATCCCAAAAGGGCATCTGTGGTATATAAACAGTCCTTTGTGCGTGTTGATGCACGTCAATTTTTTTGAAGGATCAGCTACCTCCTATTTCATGTAAGCAGAGGTTAAATCTAGCTTGGTAAATGACCTTCCCCCTGTTAGCATTGCAAACAGGTCATCCGGTTTGTGTAGTGGGTACTGGTCTGTAACGAGACTCGATTGATCATTACCTTGTAGTCCACGCAGATTCTGACCGTCCCATCGCTTTTCAACATCGGAACAGTTGGACTGGCTCACTCGTTGAACTTGACTGGTGATATGATTCCCTCTTGTTGAAGTCTGTACAGCTTGATCTCGACTTTCTCTTGCATCATATATGGAACCACTCGGCCCTTGTGATGAACAGGCCGTGCATCAGGGACTAGATGGATCTGCACTTTGGCGCCTGTGAAGTTGCCGATGCCTGGCTCAAATAACGACGGGAATTTGTTCAGCACTTGGGCACACAAGGCATCCTCCACGGAAGACAGTGCTTTGATGTTGTCCCAGTTCCATTGGATCTTTCATAGGCAGCTTCTGCCGGACAACGTTAAGCCATCGCCTGGTACAATCCTTCGTGATAAATCATGCACAGTTCCATCATATGCTGCACTGCCAATGACTGATATGAGCTCTTTGGTGTAAGTGCGCAGCTTTGTGTGAATCGGGCTTAATTTTGGCGTTTGTTCCTTGTTGCGCCGCAGTTTCTCAAAAGCCTTCTGGCTCATATGTTTGTACATTCACTGGAGGTGTCCCATTGTTCCACAGCCTTTGCACACGTTGTACTTGAATCGACATTGATGGGCTCTATGATTGCCCCTGTAACACCAACATGGTGTTAATGGATTCGCATTCACGCCCACAGCGGACTCTGAGTCATCCTAGATCTGACCTCTGCGGGCGTGTAGGCCCTGCCATGTACTGTTGTGCCTGCTGAAGGCGTTATTTTATGCACAGTACTTGAGCTTTGATGCTGCAAAGATATCTGTTTAGTGCTATCGTTTGTGGACATGAAAGCCTGGGCTATCGTGATGGCCTTGCTCAGATCTGGGGATTCAGCAGACAGCAGTTTGCGAAGAATGACCTCGTGGCCGATTCCAAGCACGAAAAAGTCCCGCAACATTTGCCCCCAAAAATCCAGCAAATTCACACACTCCCGCAAGGTGTCTTAGGTCGGCGACATAGCTCGCCACGTTCTGGCCCTCAGAGCGATGGTGCGTGTAAAAGCGATACCTGGCCATTAAGATGCTTTCCTTCGGCTTGAAGTGTTCCCGAGCCAGCGTGCACAACTCTGCATATGTCTTGTCCATTGGTTTCGTTGGTGCTAGCAGATTTTTGACGAGGCCATATATCGTGGACCCACAAACGATGAGGAGAATCGCCCTGTGCTTGACTGCGATATCTTCCGTATCCAGCTCGTTGGCCACGAAATATTGGTCAAGATGCTCAATGAAGGCTTCCCAATCATCACCCTCAACAAATCTCTCAAGAATACCAAAGGCAGCCATAACCGCGTGAAAGTTCATGATCTGTTACTCGTCGCCAGTTGTTATGTTCTGAATAACTCCACAAGACTGTATACTGTAAGCTCAAACTGTTGTGACCTTGGTCTCTTTAATGTAACTCCAAAGTGAGGAAGCAGGATGGTAGACTGCCTTTTATACTTGCTTGCCCGGGCTGTGCAGGTGCCCCTTGGGTCTTCAACAGGTATGACCCCTGGTGGCAAGTCTTACACACTAGTAAAGTTTACATACATAACAGTTAAGATTAATGTTAAAATATAACTTCCTGCATGCTCATGCTGTACAGCTGCTGCAGATCATAAAGGTACAGAATTCACGATAAAGAGCTAAGGGCTGAATTTTAAGCGTGTTGCCGCCTCTGTTTTCACCCCGGAGGGGCGGTAATGGTGGCGGTAAGCTCTTCTGGGCGGGCGGTCAGCTTCCAGCACCCCGCCAGGGTTTTTGGAGCCGGTTTAGGCAGGGCACGGAGCATTACCGCCCGGGAGAGGGGAGCTGGTGTACAACGCCCCTGGTTGCAACAACGACTCCATTTTTGGCTCCTGTCTGATCTGTAGTGCCATGTAGAGCATCATGCTGGGAACACCTGTGAAAGCGGTCTAAGCTGTAGCGGTTGCAGTGAGGTAAGTAATGGCGACCTCAGGTAGGTGTGATTGTTTTATATTTCTTTTTGCGATTTATGTTGTGCTGTCGTGATTTATTTATTGGGAATGTTTTTGGTGTTTTTTTTTCTCCCCAGGCCTCTCTTACAGTACTTGGGCCGGCAGCTTACCTCAGGATTTCCACATGCTCAGCCAGCTTAGCGCCCTAAGAGATGCAAGCGACACCTCCCTTACCGCTCTGCCCCACATTCAGGGCCAGCTGCCCAATTTTGCTGACTGAGGCGCCAACATTTTGGCGGTATCATTACTGCCCCGAAATTTCAAACGTCGAAAATCCAGCCCTAAATGTCATAATTCTGAGTCCTCAGGAACCAGCCTTAACTCTCAACAGTTATGACTATCTAAACTTGCCTTAAAGAGAATGCTATCTAACTTGACAGGACATCTGCAGAATTCGTCAAGCAGGAGGTCTATGAAATACAATATGTAAAGGCAGGATGAAATGGCTTCTGAAGGAAACAATGGCAACTTCAGCCAATTCAGCGAGGGCCATTGAAATAAAATCATCTGCCATGCTATAGATTGCTCGAAAGGAGCAAATGGTTTAGGCACTCTCCACCATTAGGGCTGCTGGAAGTGATTTCAAATTTGGCAGCACAAACAACCTGAATATTCATGGCATACAGTCTTGTTCAGGAAAGTGCCTGTTGATGCAGAGGTGGACTATAAGGTATATGCTTGCAGCCAATTGGCCTGGGGCATTCCTGAAGCCAGCTCCCTCGATTTAGTCAAACAATAGTTAGCCTCCTGTTGCTGTGGGACTGCCTGTGGGAATCACACTTCAATCCTTATTCCTGACAAGATCAGCAATCACTTGAGACATGCCGTGCAACAGGAATGCCAAGCTGGTGACAGCTTTGTCCCCTGTAGACATCTAACATGAGCAAGAAGCAACAACCTCAACCACGGTAACCTTTAAAGGAAAAAATAGAGCTGATCCATGAGCTGCATTGTCTATGCACTAAGATAACACTAATGAAATGCAATTTTACCTGGATTATGTTGCCTCCATATAAAGCCATGTAAGAGTGTCATGCAAATTCAAATTATAACTGTTGTTTCGAACACACCTTGAGTTGCAGATTCATCACTCCAAACATTCCTGTGATTTCAAAGCCAACATCATCATCATAGGCAGTCCCTCAAAATCGAGGAAGACTTGCTTCCACTCTAAAAGTGAGTTCTCAGGTGAATGTACAGTCCAATACAGGAATTACAGTCTCTGTCACAGGTAGGATAGACAGTGGTTGAAGGAAAGAATGGGTGGGGAGTCTGGTTTGCTGTACGTTCCTTCCGCTGCCTGTGCTTGGTTTCTGCATGCTCTCGGCGAAGAGATTCGAGGTGCTCAGCGCCCTCCCAGATGTTCTTCCTTCACTTAGGTCGGTCTTTGGCCAGGGATTCCCAGGTGTCAGTGGGGATGTTGCACTTTATCAAGGAGGATTTGAGGGTGTCATTGAAATATTTCCTCTGCCCACCTGGGGATCGCTTGCCATGCAGGAGTTCCGAGTAGAGCGCTTGCTTTGGGAGTCTCGTGTCGGGCATGCGGACAATGTGGCCCACCCAACGGAGCTGGTCAAGTGTGGTCAGTGCTTCGATGCTGGGGATGTTGGCCTCATCGAGATCACTGACATTGGTGCATCTATCCTCCCAGGGGATTTGCAGGATCTTGCAGAGACAGCGTTGGTGGTATTTCTCCAGCGATTTGAGGTGTCAGGTGTCTTCTATAACACAGGGGGGTCGATTTTGAGTGTCCTTGTCTGCTGATAATAGGGCGGCAATGACTTCAAAGTGAGGTCGTTAGCGACCAGCCCCATTAACACCAGTTAGAAAAAGGCCTAATGCTGGGTGTTCAAAGCGCCCACCTATTTCAGCTGATAGGCCCCTTTTTAATACCATTTTAGGTAGGAACTGGTCAATAGCCTACAAAGTGCATGAGCGATGAAAGTGAAGAGGCTCTCGAAAGTTAATTGTTCAGTTATTTTTGTGGGCTCCGCATTAGGGCCGCTGTTGCCCTAAGATCACCACCCTTCATGTTCGTGACTCCCTACCCCTCGAAACTTACATTGCTGTTTGCAGCTTTTTCAATTTTCAGTTTTCAATCTGGCGAGCTGTGTCAGAGGCCTGTTTGACGGCCTGCAGCACATCCGGTGAATGTAAATGAGATTGGAGCTTCAAAATCATGGGGTCCACTTCAGTGAGAATGGGCAGTCAACCATCGCTCACCCCAGTAGGCTGACCAAATGTCAATATTTGCCCCAGTTATTTTACTGCATTAGTAGTAGATTTGCCATCTGTCAACATTGCCAATTTTTCCTTACAGTATCGTGGTTGGAAGGTGACCAAGGTTGGGAACTAAGGGGGAGAAATTGGCCTCCTTTGCGCCTCCCGTTAGCGTCTCCAGGGAACTACCAGCTCTGCGATGGGGAGTACCGATGCCCGCGAACTTGCCATTGAGGTTGTGGTGGCAGTAACTCCTAGCGCCATGATCTTCTGTACCTTGGAGATCGTGTTATCATCCGCCAGCTACAAGAGGCGTTGTAAGCGAAGCTGACCACTTGGGGAGTGGTATTCAAAGGTAATGCCGCAAGGGTAAGTAAAAATTTGTTTTGACCATTTTGCTGTGCCGCAATTGATCAGCCCTGCATTCTATTAGAGTGCTTGATGCTGATCATCGTGGATCGCGGCTGCCATCGGCGAGGAGAGACATCATTTCAATGCAGAGCCTTCAGCAGTGGCCCTTCCATTTAAGGGAGTGAAGGAGCCTCGGATCCAGACAGTGCTGCACTCGACATTGTGCAGCGCTGCACCGCTAAAACCCTTCCTGCTGGCTTTAATGTTCCAATGGAAGTGGTAGCACTTGATTTAGCACTCCACTTCCTTCCTGGAACGCTAAACCGGAAGTTTGCGTCGGCTTCACTAGCCCTAAATATTCCAGGGTACTTGATGTTTCAAAATGATGGGCAGAATAGAAAAGGTGGGGGGCTCGCCATGATAATAAAGAATGACAAAAGGACTGTAGTGAGAAAGTATTTTGACTCAGAAGCTCAGGAATTAGAATCAGTATGGGTGGAGTTAAGAAATAACAAGGGGCAGAAGATACTGGTGTGAGTAATTTATAGGCCCCCTAAGAGCAGCTATACCATTGGACAGAGTATTCATCAACAAATAATAGGAGCTTGTAACAAAAGTAATGCAATAATTGTGGGGGACTTTAATCTTCATTTAGACTGGGCACATCAAATTGGCAAATGTAGTCTGGAGAATAAGTTCATGGAATGGATTCAGGACAGTTTCCTACAACAATGTGTCATGGAACCAACCAGGGAACAGGCTATTTCAGACCTTGTATTGTGTAATGAGACATGGTTAATTTGTAATCTCATAGTAAAGGATCCTCTGGGGAAGAGTGATCATAATATGATGGAATTTCACATTGGGCTTGAGAGTGAAATTATTAAGCTCACAACTAGAGTCTTATCCTTAAATAAAGCCAATTACATAGCTATGGTAGATTGGGAAACTAGATTAAAAGTTATGATGGTAGATACACAGTGGTAGATATTTGAATCAATATTCCAAAATTCTCAACGAATATACATTCCATTGAGAAATAAATACTTCATGGGAAAAGTGATCCATCTGTGGCTAACTAAAGAAGTTAAGGATTAAAAGAAGAGGCTTAGAATGTTGCGAAGAATATTAGTAATCCTGAGGATTGGGAGAACTTTAGAAACCAGGAAAGGATGACCAAAACTTAAAAAAAAAAAATACGAGAGTAGACTAGCTAAGAAATATAAAAAACAATTGTAAGCTTCTACAAGTATGTAAAAAGGAAGAGTATAGCAAAAGTAGGTGTCGGTCCCTTAGAGGCTACAACAGGAGAAATTATAATGGAGAACAAGGGAATAGTAGAAACTTTAAACATCTATCTGCCTTCATAGTGGAAGACATAAAAAGCATACCAAACATAATGGGGAACAAAGGGGATATGGTAGTGAGGAAGTTAAAGTAATTAAGATCAGTAGAGACAAAGTATTTGAGAAACCAATGAGACTAATAGCCTACATCCTGTTGTTCTAAAAGAGGTGGCTGCAGAAATCGTGGATGCATTGGTTATCAACCAAAATTCTCTGGATTCTAAAATGGTTCTAATGGATTGGAAGTTAGCAAATGTAACCCTGCTGATCTAGAAATGAAGGAGAGAGAAAACAGGGCAATCCAAGTCAGTTAGCCTGACACAATTCTCAGGAAAATGCTAGAATCAGTAATTAAGGAAGTGTTAACAGGGCATTTAGAAAATCAAGGAAATAAGGGATGGTATCAAATTGAAAACAAGGGCATACAATGTAGCCAAGACCAGTGGGAGGCCAGAGGATTGGGAAATGTTTAAATGCCAGTGAAGAATGACGAAAAAATTGATAAAGAGATGGAAGATAGACTATGAAAGTAAATTAGCATGAAATCTAAAAACAGATAGTAAGCGTTTCTACAGGTACATAAAAATGAAAAAGTGGCTAAAGTAAATGTTGGTCCCCTGGAGGATGAGACTGCGGAATTAATAATGGAGAAAAGGGAAATGGCAGAGACGTGGAACAAATATCTTGTATCAGACTTCACAATAGAAGACACTAAAAACAATCCAATAGTGGATAATCAAGGGGTGATAGGGAGGGAGGAACTTAATACAATCACTATCACTAATGAAGTAGTACCCAGTAAAATAATGGGACTAAAGGCGGACAAGTCCCCTGGACCTGATGGCTTCAATCATAGGGTCTTAAAAGAAGTGGCTGCAGAGATAGTGGATGCACTGGTTGTAATCTAGCAGAATTCCCTGGATTCTGGGAAGGTCCCAGCAGATTGGAAAACTGCAAATGTAACGCCCCAATTTAAAAAAGGAGACAGACAAAAAGCAGGAAACTATAGACCAGTTAGCCTAACATCTGTCATTGGGAAAATGTTGGAGTCCATTAATAAGGAAGCAGTAGTGGGATATTTGGAAATGCATAATTCAATCAAGCAGAGTCAGCATGGTTTTATGAAAGGAAAATCATGTTTGACAAATTTGCTGGAGTTCTTTGAGGATGTAATGATCAGGGTGGATAAGGAGGAACAAGTGGATGTGGTGTATTTGGATTTCCAGAAGGCATTCAATAAGGTGCCACATAAAAGGTCATTGCACAAGATAAAGTTCACGGGGTTGGGGATAATATATTAGCATGGATAGAGGATTGGCTAACGAACAGAAAATAGAGAGTCGGGATAAATAGGTCATTTTCCGGTTGGCAAACAGTAACTAGTGGGGTGCTGCAAGGATTGGTGCTGGGTCCTCAACTATTTACAATCTATATTAATGACTTGGATGAAGGGACCGAGTGTAATGTAGCCAAGTTTTCTGATGATACAAAGATGGGTGGGAAAGCAAATTGTGAGGAGGACATAAAAAATCTGCAAAGGGATATAGACAGCTAAGTGAATGGACAAAAATTTGGCAGATGTGATAATGTGGAAAAATGTGAGGTTATCCACTTTGGCAGAAAACATAGGAAAGCAAATTATAATTTAAATAGAGAAAAATTGCAAAGTGCTGCAGTACAGAGGGACCTGGGGATCCTTGTGCATGAAACACAAAAAGTTAGTATGCAGTTACAGCAAGCATTAGGACGTCAAATGGAATGTTGGCCTTTATTGCAAGGGGGATAGAGTATAACAGCAGAGAAGTCCTGCTACAACTGTACAGGTTATTGGTGAGGCCACACCTAGAGTACTGCGTGCAGTTTTGATCTCCGTATTTAAGGAAGGATATCTTTTCATTGGAGGCTGTTCAGAGAAGGTTCACGAGGTTGAATAAGGAGATGAGAGGGTTGACTTATGAAGATAGGTTGAGTACATTGGGCCTATACTCATTGGAGTTCAGATGAATGAGAGGTGATCTTATCGAAACATATAAGATAATGAGGGGGCTCGACAAGGTGGATGCAGAGAGGATATTTCCACTCATAAGGGAAACTAAAACGAGGGGCATAGTTTCAGAATAAGGGCCACCCATTTAAAATTGAGATGCTGAGGAATTTCTTCTCAGAGAGTTGTAAATCTATGGAATTCTCTGCCCGGGAGAGCTGTGGAGGCTGGGTCATTGAATATAATTAAGTTGGAGATTTTTGAACGATAAGGGAATAAAGGGTTATGGGGTGTGGGCAGAGAAGTGGAACTGAGTTCATGATCAAATCAGCCATGATCTTATTAAATGGCAGAGCAGGCTCGAGGGACCAGGTGGCTTACTCCTGCTCCTATTTTTTATGCTGTTATGTTCTTATGTTCTTATAGGCCTGGAAATCCCAGCCTCCCTGGGTCCATACAGAGTTTCTACGGACCGGGAAGGCATCGGAAAAGTCGGTTTTCAGCGCACATTGCGCATGCGCTGAAAATCGGCTTTTCCAATCTGTCAAGTTTCTGGCTTGACAGATCTCGCGCATAATGGGAGCGAGGACATTTGCAAGGGCAAGATTGTGGTCCAAATCAGCATGGATTTGTGAAAGGGAAATCATGCTTGACAAATCTTCTGGAATTTTTTGAGGATGTTTCCAGTAGAGTGGATAGGGGAGAACCAGTTGATGTGGTGTATTTGGATTTTCAGAAGGCTTTCGACAAGGTCCCACACGAGATTAATGTGCAAAGTTAAAGCACATGGGATTGGGGGAAGTGTGCTGACGTGGATTGAGAACTGGTTGGCAGACAGGAAGCAAAGAGTAGGAGTAAATGGGTACTTTTCAGAATGGCAGGCAGTGACTAGTGGGGTACCGCAAGGTTCTGTGCTGGGGCCCCAGCTGTTTACACTGTACATTAATGATTTAGATGAGGGGATTAAATGTAGTATCTCCAAATTTGCGGATGACACTAAGTTGGGTGGCAGTGTGAGCTGCGAGGAGGATGCTATGAGGCTGCAGAGTGACTTGGTTAGGTTAGGTGAGTGGGCAAATGCATGGCAGATAAAGCATAATGTGGATAAATGTGAGGTTATCCCTTTGGTTGTAAAAACAGAGAGACAGACTATTATCTGAATGGTGACAGATTAGGAAAAGGGGAGGTGCAACGAGACCTGGGTATCATGGTACATCAGTCATTAAAGGTTGGCATGCGGGTACAGCAGGCGGTTGAGAAAGCAAATGGCATGTTGGCCTTCATAGCGAGGAGATTTGAGTACAGGGGCAGGGAGGTATTACTACAGTTGTACAGGGCCTTGGTGAGGCCACACCTGGAGTATTGTGTACAGTTTTGGTCTCCTAACTTGAGGAAGGACATTCTTGCTATTGAGGGAGTGCAGCGAAGGTTCACCAGACTGATTCCCGGGATGGTGGGACTGACATATCTAGAAAGACTGGATCAACTGGACTTGTATTCACTGGAGTTCAGAAGAATGAGAGGGGATCTCATAGAAATGTTTAAAATTCTGACGGGTTTAGACAGGTTAGATGCAGGAAGAATGTTTCCAATGTTGGGGAAGTCCAGAACCAGGGGTCACAGTCTAAGGATAAGAGGTAAGCCATTTAGGACCAAGATGGGGAGAAACTTCTTCACCCAGAGAGTGGTGAACCTGTGGAATTCTCTACCACAGAAAGTTGTTGAAGCCAATTCGCTAAATATATTAAAAAAGGAGTTAGATGTCGTCCTTACTACTAGGGGGATCAAAGGGCATGGTGAGAAAGCAGGAATGGGGTACTGAAGTTGCATGTTCAGCCATGAACTCATTGAATGTCGGTGCAGGCTCGAAGGGCCGAATGGCCTACTCCTGCACCTAGTTTCTATGTTTCTAATTATTTACCCATATCTTGCCCAGCAAATGTCCTCAAAACTCTTGCGCCTGATCGAAGCAGGTGCATAGCCTACTTTTACAGGCGTAAGAGTTTTAAAACACACAAAAACATTTTAAAATCACGTTATTATTAAAAACCCTCCCCACGACAGTAAGTTTATTTTAAACCATAATTAAATAAACTTTTTTAAAAATCGGAAAAATATATATTTTTTAAATACATAAATCACTTTAATTTATATTATTAAAAATATGTTGTGCATTTTTTCTATCTTTTATTATTCGTTATTAGTGTTTGGGGGGAGGTTTCTCATTCAAAATAATGGGAACTCCAACTTACGGAATTCCCACTATTATGAATGAGAATATACTGCACCTGATTGGCTTCCCAGAACCATGTGACTCCAGCTCCAGGCCTGTGCATGTCCTGACGTGCACGCGCTGCGACAAGCAGCCAGGAGGGGCTTCAGGACCGGGGTCTCGCGTGGCTGCAGCAGCTTCAGGTAGGTGGGCATCTTTTATCTAAAATCCATTTGAACGCCCATGGGAAGGAGAAACTGGGATTTCTTGGCCATTATGTCAGCATGGTTTTATGAAAGGGAAATTGTGTTTAACAAATTTCTTAGAGTTTTTTGAAGATGTAATTAGCAGGGTAGATAAAGGGGAACCAGTGGATGTAGTATATTTGGATTTTCAAAAAGCATTCGATAAGGTGCCACATAAAGGCTGTTACACAAGATAAGGGCTCATGTGGTTGTGGGGGTAACTTATTAGCATGGTTAGAGGATCGATTAATGGGCAGAAAGTACAGAGTAGTGATTAGTAGTAGTGAGTAGGGCTATTTTCAAGTTGGCAGGCTCTAACTAGTGGGGTGCCAGCAGGATCAGTGCTTGGACCTCAGCTATTTACAATTTGTATTAATTTGTATTATTTACTTAGATGAAGGGACCGACTAATATATTCAAGTTTGCTGAAGATACAAAGCTAGGTGGGAAAGTAAGCTGTGAGGAGGACAAAAAGAGCCTACAAAAGGATGTAGACAGGTTAAGTGAGTGAACAATAAGTTGGCAGATGGAGTAAAATGTGGGGAAATGTGAGGTTATTCACTTCGGTAAGAAGAATCGTGTCATGTATCCAACTAGCATTGTAACCCATGTATAATCTGACCTTAGTTGTACACTGTGAGAACAATGACCACTAGGTGGGAGACACTCCTAACCTGGACCTTCAGATATAAAAGGGGAAGCTCCACCCACCTTCATCACTTGAGTGCTAAGGAATAAAGGACAGGTCACAGACTGACCTTCTCTCAAGCATGGGCCTCGTATGCATTTATACTGTATAGTAAGGACGTATCAATGGCGACGAGAAACTGGGATTTAAACCACGCGAGCATGGCCACTAGCAGAACAGACGAGAGGTTCTGTGTTAAGGAATGGTTGAGACAGAGATTCAACATTGTTAAAGCAGCACACAGTTCTCCAGGCAGACAAGGGCAATCGGGCATGCCCCAACATGTAGTCGAACCCAGAGGGGGAGTTCGACAGAGACAATGGCAAGCTGAACGACGATTCACACCATTGCAAGGGACAATGCGGCCAGTAATGGGGCCATCAACACCTGTTAATGGCGCATTCAAGGACAGTCACAGGGGCAATCAGGGACGATCGACTGGCAAGGGACCTTTTGTTTCAAACCACAGCTCATGTTGGAGGCGTGGAGGCACACATTCAGCCGGAGTTTGCAGAGATGAGGAAAATACCTGCAGAAATTGCAGAAGTGAATGCTGGGGGAAATCGCTGGAAGCTGAAGTTCAGCGAGTTCATGTGGGACACGTTAACAGTTCATACACCAGGATGCCACCGATAATGATGAAAGTGCTCCTCAATGGCATCCCAGTATTAATGGAGCTAGACACTGGGGCCAGCCAGTCCCTGATGGGTATCAAACAGTTCGAAAAGTTATGGGCGTCCAAGGCCAGGAAGCCAAAATTATCGCCGATTGACGCACAGCTACGAACTTACACAAAGCAGATCATTCTGGTGCTAGGCAGCGCCGCGGTAGCTGTGACCCACAAAGATTCGGAGAACAGGTTGCCACTCTGGATTGTCCCGGGGGACGGTCCCGCACTACTGGGGAGGAGTTGGCTTGCTGTCATGAACTGGAAATGGGGTGATGCCAATACAATTTCCTCTCTGGAGCGAGTATCATGCTCACAGATCCTGGACAAATTTGACTCATCGGCACTTTCATGGGGGCCAAGGTAGTGATTCATATAAACCCAGACGCCAGGCCAGTACACCACAAGGCCAGAGCGGTGCCGTACGTGATGCGGGAAAAGATAGAAGGCGAATTGGACCGCCTGCTGAGGGAAGGCATCATCTCGCCAGTCGAATTTAGTGACTGGGCGAGCCCGATCGTGCCGGTGCTCAAGGCGGATGGGTGGGTCAGGGTATGTGGTGATTACAAGGCCACCATCAATCGGGTGTCACTCCAAGACCAGTACCCGCTACCGAGAGCGGAGGACCTCTTTGCGACGCTATCCGGTGGCAAACCTTTTTCAAAATTGGACCTGACCTCAGCTTACATGACCCAGGAGCTGGCGAGTGAGTCGAAGAAGCTGACCACCATCACGACACACAAGGGGTTGTTTGAGTACAACAGATGTCTGTTCGGGATTCGCTTGGCCATCGCAATCTTCCAACGAAATATGGAAAGCCTCCTCAAGTCTATTCCAGGGACGGTGGTTTTTCAGGACGACATCCTCATCACGGGTTACGATACTGAAGAACACCTCCACAACCTGGAGGAGATGCTACGCAGACTGGACCGGGTAGGGCTGCGACTGAAAAAGGCGAAGTGCGTCTTCCTAGCTCCAGAGGTAGAATTCCCGGGGATGAGGGTAGCAGCAGACAGGATCAGCCCTACTGCGTCCAAGACGGAAGCGATCCAGAGAGCACCCAGACCCCATAACATGACGGAGCTGCATTCGTTCCTGGGGCTCCTGAACTACTTTGGTAACTTTCTTCCCAAATTGAGCACACTGCTAGAGCCGCTACACGTGCTCCTATGCAAAGGTCGCAAATAGGTCTGGGGGGACAGCCAGGAAGGGCTTTCAATAGAGCACGCAATTTGTTATGTTCCAACACTCTGTTAACACTATACGACCCATGTAAGAAACTTGTGTTAACATGCGATGCGTCGTTCTATGGTGTCGGGTGTGTGTTGCAGCATGTCAATGTCAAGGTTCAGTTACAGCCGGTAGCTTATGCCTCCAGGAGTCTGTCCCAGGCAGAAAGGAGTTACGGGATAGTAGAAAAGGAGGCACTCGCATGTGTATATGCTGTAAAGAAAATGCACCAGTACCTGTTTGGCAGGAAGTTGGAGTTGGAGACAGATCACAAACCCCTAACGTCCCTTTTGGCCGACAACAAGGTCATAAATGCAAACGCATCGGCCCGCATACAGAGGTGGGCACTCACGTTAGCCGCCTATGACTATACAATTCGGCACAGACCGGGCACCGAAAACTGCGCCGATGCACTCAGCAGGCTCCCATTAGCCACCACTGAGGGGGCTATCGAGCATGCTGCTGAGATGGTCATGGCTGTTGAAGCTTTCAGAAGTGAAGGCTCACCCGTGAGAGCCCGTCAGATTAAAGTCTGGACAAATAGAGATCCGCTATTGTCTCTAGTCAAGAAATGTGTCCTGAATGGGGACTGGGCAGCCACGTACAGGGCATGCCCTGAGGAATTTAAACCATTTCACAGGCGTAGGGATGAACTCTCGATTCAGGCCAATTGCCGACTGTGGGGAAACCGTGTAGTCATGCCCCAGATGGGCAGAGAGGTGTTCATCAGAGAACTCCACAATGAGCACCCGGGCATTGTCATGATGAAGGCAATTGCCAGGTCACACGTTTGGTGGCCAGGGATAGACGCAGATCTGGAACTTGGTGTTCGCAGGTGCAACACGTGTGCCCAGCTGGGCAATGCACCCAGGGAAGCTCCCCTTAGCCCCTGGCCATGGCCCACCAAGCCTTGGTCACGCATCCATGTGGACTACGCAGGTCCTTTCATGATAAAAATGTTTTTGGATGTAGTAGATGCCTACTCCAAATGGATCGAGTGTGTCATTTTAAATTCAAGCACAGCCTCTGCCACGGTAGAAAGTCTACGGGCAATGTTCGCCGCCCACGGTCTACCAGACGTCTTGGTCAGCGACAATGGCCCGTGCATCACAAGCACTGAATTCCAGGACTTCATGGCAGGCAATGGAATTAACCATGTCAGAACGGCACCGTTCAAGCCGGCCTCAAACGGCCAGGCAGAACGAGCAGTGCAGATAATCAAACAGGGGATGCTCAGAATCCAAGGGGATTCCCTACAATGCTGCTTATCACGCCTCCTGTTGGCCTATAGATCCCGACCACACTTGCTCACAGGGGTTCCACCCGCAGAGCTGCTAATGAAAAGGACGCTCAAAACCCGGCTATCTCTTATACACCCCACCATGAAAGAAATTGTCGAGAGCAGGCGCCAGCCACAATATGACTACCATGACAGGAATGCGAGGGTGCGATGTCAATGACCCTGTTTTTGTCCTCAACTACGCTGCAGGGCCCAAATGGCTCGCAGGCACTGTGATTGCCAAAGAAGGAAATAGGATTCTGGTAGTTAAACTTACCAATGGACAAATCTGCCGCAAACACGTGGATCAAACAAAAAGGAGGTTCAGCAACCCCATAGAAGAAGCAGAGGAAGAACACGATGTAGAGTTCACTCCACCACAGGTGACCAAACACCGGAACCAAAGGGAGGAGAGCCCAGTCACTGTGGGCAGTCCGGACAGGTCTGAGGCACCGCAAACAGCAGACACTCAGGCCAGCGCCCAACAACCGGAGCCCCAACTCAGGCGCTCTACAAGAGAGCGTAAACCACCAGAGAGACTCAACCTGTGATCCCAATAAGACTTTGGCGGGGAGGTGATGTCATGTATTCAACCAGCATTGTAACCCATGTATAATCTGACCTAAGTTGTACACTGTGAGAACACTGACCTCTAGGTGGGAGACACTCCTAACCTGGACCTTCAGTTATAAAAGGGGAAGCTCCACCCACCTTCATCACTTGAGTGCTGAGGAATAAAGGACAGGTCACAGACTGACCTTCTCTCAAGCATGGGCCTCGTGTGCATTTCTACTGTATAGTAAGGACGTATCAAATAGAAAAACAGTATTTTTTAAATGTTGAGAAACTATTAAATGTTAGTGCTCAGAGAGATTTAGCAGTCATTGTACAGGAAGCACAGAAACATTATTTTGCCGAAAAGCTTAATGAAAGGATGCAGAAAACCAGGTAGGTAATTTTCACCTTCACCTTTTGCATGGTAAACTAGTTGCACAGGTCGCATACCCATTATAAAACGCATCCAATTTTCATCTCCGTTCACATCAATAGAAATTAAAATCAGGCAGCTTCTAAAACAGGTAACAATACCAATGTTAGTTTTACACCTGTGCGGCAAGTTGCAAAACTACCCCCAAATTTCCAAATGTTTGTAAACTTTGAGTTATGCTGCTTAAACGACCAATGTGGAACTAACTGTGATCTCAATCAAGCAAAGTGAGTTAAAAGTACTTTAATTAAAGAAATGCTTCAAGTAAAGAATGTTAGATCCTTTGGTCATTGAAAATTATATTATATGGATTTTTGAAGGATCATTTTAAATTTTAATATTTAGTCAGATGCTCCCTTAACTGCATGAAGAGTCATAGAACCATAGAATTATACAGCACAGAAGGAGGCCCTCCAATCTAATCTTCCTGTACCATCTTCGAAAGTGCTATCCACTCCGCTACTCTTTCCCCATAGTCCGACAAATCTTACCTTTTCAAGTATTTATCCAATTCCTTTTTGAAAGTTATTATTGATTTTGCTTTCACCACCCTTTCAGGCAGTGCATTCCAGATCATAACAACTTACTGAGTAAAAAAAAAATCTCCTCATCTCCCCTCTTTTTTTTGCCATTGATCTTAAATCTGAATCCTCTGCTTACTGATACTTCTCCCAGAGGAAACAGTTTCCCCTTATTTACTCTATAAAACCCCTGATCATTTTGAGCACCACTATTAAATGCCCCCTTAACCTTCTCTGCTCTGTCATCATCATCATAGGCAGTCCCTCGAAACGAGGATGACTTGCTTCCATGCCAAAAAAGGATGAGTTCACAGGTGTTTCAATCATGGATCTAATATTCCAGGTCCAGAACTACATCCTGAAGGGTGGAAGATGTCTGTGCCATTGCACACCAGCCACCACACGGTCTTGACAGAGCTAGGTCTTGGTCCAGTGGCAAGGGTTATTCAAGATGACTGGAGACCTGCTCTGCTGCACGGACCTAGTGTGCACACATATCGCAGTGCTGCCCCTGGGCCCCTGGCCCTGAATTCACGTCTTTCTTGGGCTGCTCTGTAGGCCCAGGATGGATACAGCCCATCAGGGATGGTTGCTCTGGCTACCTGTCTCTCATCTGAGGTCCTATTTGCGCCCAGGTGGACCTGGTGTCTCCCGGTACTCTTGAAATCTTCCACAACTGGTGGATACCGCAGGGACTGTAGTGTTTTACAGATGTCCATAATAATATTATCATTTTGCTTTATAAGTTTCCTTGGGGTCAAAATTGACCAGTTTAGCGACGCCCGTTTGCACCTCTGGGGAGCCTGGAGGAAGAGGGGGAGGGCGCGGGGGGTGGGGGCGTGGTACTGACTCCCGTGAAATTGTGCGGGAGTAAGCGGAGGCTCTGCCATGGTAGCGCCACGTCCCACTGGTAGTGCCACATGCCGGCATGCAACCGGCAATGATGCAATGATGTATGCAGCAACCCCTTAGCGCCACGCGATGACCTCTTTCCGTGGATATTGCCTAGTGAAGCTGCCATGAGCAGTGTCAGCGCCAGCTTTGTGGGTCGTGAACCAGGCTGACTTCCGTTTGTGGGGCAGAAGTTAAAGGGGAGGTTGGGAGCGTCCTGCGCCACCATCTTACTCACCGGTTGTCCCGACTTCTGCATCCCTTGTGTGGTCCGGGCTGCCATCGTGCATCCCGGCACTCCGTTTTGGGTGCCAAGCTGCGGCCTCGGCACCACGCCACCCTCGTGGCCCAGTGGAGGCCATCAGAGGCTATGCAGAGTGCGCAGCGGCGGTCACCTTTAAACGAAGTGAAGGGGCGTTGAGTCGCGACAGCGCTACGCGAAGCAGCCGCATAGCGCTGACCAACGCACCTCAGTAGCACAAGAGGTGGTAGAAGATGGAGCATGAGAGATTGCAATCCACTTCCTCCGATGGGCGAAAACCCCAATTTGGTGGCGGGGTGAGACTTCCACGCCTGCATAGGAAGTCCCGCCCTGAGTCGGTTCCCGCCCCTAATCGGGCGCTGGAGAATTTCTTCCCCCTTAAGTTTTGTTTAATGTATATTTAATTTGCGATTTTTCTTAACAGTTGTGCCCTTTTAAAATATTTTTTTTTTGTTTATATCACTAGGGAAAATTTAAAAAAAACTTCCCTGCTCGAAGGAGAACAGCCCCAGGTTCTCCAGCCTCTCCACATAACTGAAGTCCCTCACCCCAGGCATCAGCTTGGTAAACATCCTCTGCTCCCTCTCCGAGGCCTGGACATCCTTCCTAAAGTGAGGTGCCTTAACTGGACACAATACTCCAGCTGAGGCCTAACCAGTGGTTTAGAAAGGTTTTGCACAAATTCCTTGCTTTTGTACTCTATGCCTCTATTTCTAAAGCCCAAGATCCTGTATGCTTCTTTTAACAGCCATTCTGACACCTTCCAAGATTTTTGTATTTGAACCCTCAGGTGTCTCTGTTCATACACCACCTTTAAAATTACAGCATTTCATTCATATTGATTTTCCTCATTCTTCCTCATTGCATCACTTCACACTTTGCTGCATTAACTTTAATCTGCAATGCATCTGCCCATTTCACCAGTCTGGCTATGCCCTCCTGAAGTCTGTTCTTCTCTCTCTTCGGCAGTCCCTTGGAATCGAGGATGACTTGCTTCCACACTAAAAATTAGTTCTCATGTGACTAATGAGTCCTATGCGGGACCAACAGTCTCTGTCACAGTTGGGGCAGACGGTGGTAGAAGGATTGGGGTGCGTGGGGTGCCATGCACTCCTTCCGCTGTTTACGTTTGGTTTCAGTTTGCTCTTGGTGTAGAGACTCGAGCTGTTCAGTGCCTTCCCGGATGTTTTTTCTCCACTTTGTGCAGTCTTGGGCCAGGGATTCCCAGGTGTCAGTGGGGATGTTGCACTTTTTCAAGGAGGTTTTGAGGATGTCCTTGAAGCGGTTCCTCTGCCCATCTGGGGCTCACTTGCTGTGTCGGAGCTCCGAGTAGAGCGCTTGTTTTGGGAGTCTCGTATCAGGCATGTGGACGACATGGCCAGCCCAATGGAAGTGATTGAGTGTGGTCAGTGCTTCGATGCTGGGGATGTTGGCCAGAGTGAGAACGCTGACATTGATGCATCTATCCTGCCAATGGATTTGTAGGGTCTTGCAGAAGCAGCATTGGTGGTACTTCTCCAGTGCTTTGAGGTGCCTGCTTTACATAGTCCATGTCTCTGAAGCATATTAGAGGGCGGGAATCACTACTCCTCTGTAGGCCATGAGTTTGTGCCGGGTTTGAGGTCCTGATCTTCAAACACTCTTTTCCTCAGGCAACTGAAGGCTGCACTGGCACACTGAAGGCGGTGATGTATTTCATCATCGACGTCAGCCCTTGTTGACAGTAGGCTCCCGATGTATGGAAAATGGTCCACGTTGCCCAAGGCCTCATTGTGGATTTTGATAATCGGGGAGCAATGCTGTGTGACAGGGGCAGGTTGTTAGTGTAAGGCCCATGTTCTCGTACGTTTCAGTGAAGGTGTTGACATTGGCTTGGAGTCCGGCCTTCGAGTGTGCGCAGATGCAAGCATCGTCTGCGCACTGTAATTCAATGACAGAAGATGGAATGACCTTGGATCTGGCCTGGAGGTGGTGGAGTTTCCCGTTGTTTTGTAGATTAGCTCCACTCCAGCGGGGAGCTTACTGAGGGTGAGATGGAGTATTGCAGTAAGGAAGATCGAGAAGAGCGTTGGTGCAATGGCACAGCCTTGCTTGACCCTGGTCCGCATGTGTATTGGGTCTGTGGTTGATCCATTGGTCAGGATCATGGCTTGCATGATGTCATGAAGCAGGCGGAGAATGGTGTCAAACTCTTGGGGGGCAGCGAATTTGAGGAGGACACTCCATTGTCCCTCATGGTCGACAGTTTTGAAGGTCTTTGTGAGGTCAAGAAAGGCCATGTACAGGGGTTGGTGCTGTTCCCTGCATTTCGCTTGGGTTTGCCGCGTGGTGAAGATCATGTCCATTGTGCCCCTTAGTGGGCGGAATCCGCATTGCGACTCTTGGAGGAGCTCTTCAGCCACCGAGAGAAGGCGATTAAGGAGAATTCTTGCGATGACTTTCCCTGTGCAGACAGCAGGGAAACTCCTCTCCAATTACCGCAATCGGAATTGTCGCCTTTCTTGAAGATGGTCACAATTACCGCATCTCTGAGATCACCTGGCATGCTCCCCTCCTTCCAGCTAAAGAATCCTTGCACATCGTGGTTGTCGGCTAGCTGCTGGATCTCCTGTGCTTTCTCCACCCGCCATCTGTTCTTTAGGTTGCAAGTTTTTTGTTGGACCTCGGCCTTCAGACTTCTGTAGAGCTGCTTTCTTGCTCTCGAGTTGTAATGCTGTTTCCAGTCCAGAATGCCTTTACACTTGTGACTTATTTGCTCCTGGATCTCTTGGTCGTTCTCGTCGAACCACTTTTGGTGTTTCCTGGTCGAGTGACTGAGCGTCTCTTCACAGGTGCTAATTGTGGAGGCCTTGAGTGCAGACCAGACATTGTGGGCATTCTGCATCTCTAGGTCACTGGGAGTCGCCAGGTTGGCAGTGAGGCACTGGCTGAATAATGCTTTCTTAGCAGGATCTTTGAGTGCTCCAGCGTTGATTTTCCTGCGGCATTGTTTCTGGTGCCGTCGCTACGTTGGGGCTACGTTGATAATGATGACAGAACGGATTAGTCGGTGGTCCATCCAGCAGTCATCAACTCCTGTCATGGTGCGGTCCCTCGCTCGGACGGTGATGTAGTCTAACAGATGCCAGTGCTTGGAGCGAGGGTGCTGCCATACTTGTCTTTCTAACGGAAAAGGGTGTTGGTTATGACGAGTCCATGTTCTAAGCATTTCGTCAGGAGGAGTGTACCGTTTGAGCTCGATTTCCCTAACACCTCTCTGCCAATCACACCTCCACAGAGTTCTGTGTCCTTTCCAACTCGGGTGTTAAAGTCGCCCAGAAGGATCAGCTTGTTTGTTGGTACTCGGGACAGGGATTGTTCGAGGCTGGAGTAGAACACCTCTTTGGTCTCACCTGTAGCTTCCAGTGTTGGGGCGTACGTGCTGAGGACCATAGGCCAGAGCTGTACCCTATGTGATGAGGAAAAAAGATTGACCACGAACTAGACAGGCTTCTGCGGGAAGGCATTATATCACCTGTGGAATTTAACGACTGGGCAAGTCCCATCATCCCAATCATGAAGCCTGATGGATCCGTACAAATCTGTGGGGACTACAAATCTACCATAAACATAAATGGAGGAAGTACTAAAGCGGTTGGATCGGGTAGGCCGAAGAGTCAAGAAATCCAAGTGCCTGTTTCTTGCACCCGAGGTTGAATTTTTGGGCAGAAGGATTGCCACTGATGGAATCCACCCAACAGAGTCCAAAACAGAAGCAATTCGCCTGGCACCCAGGCCCCTGAATGTCTCAGAACTGCGCGCCTTTCTCGGGCTACTCAATTACTTTGGGAACTTTATGCAGAACTTAAGCATGCTGCTGGAGCCTCTCCACATCCTACTCAGGAAGGGGTGCGATTGGTTTTGGGGGGATGCCCAGGAACGCGCCTTCAATAAGGCATGCAACCTTCTGTGTTCCAACAGTGTTTTGACTTTCTTTGATCCAGGTAAAAATCTAGTTCTCACATGCGATGCGTCAGCGTATGGGGTCGGGTGCATTTTGCAACATGTCAATAGTGCGGGCAAATTATAACCCATAGCTTATGCCTCCTGGTCACTTTAACGGGCGGAGCGCGGGTACAGAATGGTACAGCAGGAGGCGCTCGCATGCGTGTACGGTGTCAAAAAGATGCAGCAATACCTTTTCGGGGCCAAGTTCGCATTAGAAACCCCTCACGTCCCTCGTATCTGAGAGCAAGGCAATAAACGCCAACACCTCAGCGCGAATTCAACGGTGGGCACTCATGCTGGCGTCCTACGACTATACCATAAGGCACAGACCAGGCACAGACAACTGTGCCGACGCGCTCAGCAAGCTACCCCTGGCGACCACGGAAGGGTCTGATGAACAGGACTGTGAGATAGTCACGGCAATCAATGCCTTTGAGTCCACAGGTTCGCCCATGACGGCTCGCCAAATCAGAGCCTGGACGGCCAGCGACCCCACGTTATCCTTAGTAAAAAGATGTGTCCTAACCGGTGACTGGGCAGAGGCTCGCGATGCCTGCCCCGAGGAATTAAAACCCTTTCACAGGCGCATGCATGACCTATCACTACAAGCAGACTGCCTGATGTGGGGCAGCCGAGTAGTCATGCCTCTGCGAGGCAGAGAGACATTTGTCCGGGAGCTCCACCGCGAGCACCCGGGGATCGTTCTCATGAAGGCCATAGCCAGATCCCACGTCTGGTGGCCTGGTATTGACGCGGACTTGGAGCTCTGCGTCCGAAGGTGCAGCATTTGTGCCCAACTCAGCAATGCCCCCAGTGAGGCTCCACTGAGCCCCTGGCCCTGGCCTACCAACCGTGGTCGCGGGTGCACGTAGACTATGCGGGCCTATTCATGGGCAAAATGTTCCTCGTAGTTGTAGGTGCATTTTTAAAGTGGATCGAATGCGCCATTTTAAACTCGAGCACAACCTCCACCCTGTGGAGAGCCTCGCAACTATGTTTGCAACGCACGGAATCCCTGACATATTAGTCAGTGGCAATGGTCCATGCTTCACCAGCGTAGAATTCCAAGACTTTATAATTGACCACGGCATAAATCACGTTAAGATGGCACCGTTCAAGCCGGCCTCCAACGGCCAGGCGGAGAGAGCAGTGCAAATCATTAAACAAGGCATGCCTAAAATCCAAGGTCCCAACGCTGCAGGGTCATCTGTCGCGACTGCTGCTGGCATACAGATCTCATCCCCCCGTGCAACTGTTGATGAAAAGGACTTTAAAAACAAGGCTCTCATTAATCCTCCCAGACATGCACGAAATCGTTGAGGCAAAGCGCCGTAAGATGACTGAGTACCATGACAGAAATTCGAGGGGGAGATGGATTGAGATAGGGGACAAAGTGTTTGTACTAAACTATGGCAGGGGTCCCAAATGGCTTGCAGAGACAGTAACGGGCAAGGAAGGAAACAGGCTACTGGTAGTACAAATGGACAATGGCAAAACCTGCCGGAGGCATGTAGACCAAGTCAAAAGCAGATTTACCAACAGCACTGCAGAACCAGAGGCAGACTACAATGTGGAACTCACACCACACCTGGTGGACAGACAGAGGGAGCAACCTGAGGAAAGGGCAATCCCAACAGACAGCCCAGGCGAGTCAACAACAATCACACCAATTGAAACAGACAGCCCATGCGAGATACCAGCAACCACACCCAAAGAAAAACAGACACCAAGGCAAACAACTGAACCACAACTCAGACGCTCCACGCGAGAGCGTAGACCATCTGAGCGACTGAACTTATAAAGACAATAAGACCTTGGGGGAGGGTGATGTCATGTATCTTACATTATTATATATAACTGTATCCTAACATGCTATACATGACTGTAATAAGATATGACCTGTAACCACCAGCATACCTTACCACCGGGGATGCACTTGCAAAAGACAGGTATATAAGCACAGGTCTCAGGCAAGAGCAGAATTCCAGAGTTGTGAAATAAAGGTGCAGGTCCAGAGTGACCTTGACTTCACTACATGCCTCGTGTGAATCTGTACTGAGGGGACAGGACATTACACATGGCATCTTGCGGCTACTGACTCCTAAGCTTCTGTAATAGCATCTCGGAGACATTGTTGCCTCACCATCAGCTACATTTGGTACTAGCATAACGCTGTTACCTCTGCAAGGGTTATGGGGGCAGTGATCGCACACCATGTCATCCTGCAGCGACGATATCAAAGGCGCCGGCTGCAGAGATGGCTTATGGCAAATGTGGATGTTCGCCAGAGGAGAGACTCTCATAGGCGGGGCAGGAAGCCGGACAGTTGCAGGGTTTACTGTGTGCATTATTGTTACCTTGAGATGTCTGAGGACCAGTGCCTAAGAAGGCCAACGCTCCGCAAAGAGATGTTGATGGATCTCTGCCACCTCCTGCAGACATCCCTGGCAACTGACATTGACACCAGGACCTCGCTGTCAGTGGCAGTGAAAATAACAACAGCCCCCAACTTCTATACTACCAGTTCCTTCCAGTCTTGTGTAGGCACATATGCAACATCTTGCAGTTTGCAGAACATTGCTGCATTCGCCAGGTGACCGACACTCTCTACGTCAAACGAATGGACTACATCAAGTTCAGCATGTCCAGGGAAGACCTGGATGAGCGCTTCCATGGCTTCGCCAGGATAGCGGGCTTCCCCAAGGTTCAGGGGGCCATCGATTGGACACATCTAGCATTGTGGGCCCCGCCTCACCTGGCCAACCTATTCACCTGGCCATCTGCTGAAGATACCCCACCCTCCAAGCCTCCATTCATACCAATGGTAAGACAAGATTGTGACAAATGAAATTAATTTTTATTTGCAGAAAACACCATTGTGTGCTGTAAAGAAGTACTAAAGGATGGCATCATCCACAACAAACAATAATTGAAACCAGTCCCCATGAAACATTACCACCCACATCCACGTGCAACTCTTCACATTAGTTCATAATGGAACAAGGACAGCATCTGTGGCCAGCTTCACACAATTCTTTAATGGCTCATCGAAGTGCAACTATTTAAATTAGTTCACATTCGAGCAAGGTCACCATTTCTGGCCATTAGCACACACAAAAGGCCCAACGCGGCGACAGTCGGGAGCAGCGTGTGGAGGTGCGTCGCTGAGTCGGGAGCAGCGTCGAGGAGGTACGTGGAGAGGCGTGAGTTCCGGGGTCGGCGAGAGGCCTACAAAAGGCCCAACGCGGCGGCAGTCGGGAGCAGCGTCGGAGGTGCGTGGAGAGGCGTGAGTTCCGGGGTCGGTGAGAGGCGTACCGGTGCAGCTACAGGGAGAAGGCAAAAAAGAAGTAGAAAGAAACAGAAAGGTGACATCAGAGCCAAGGGGGTAAGTGATTGGCTGGTGATTGGTGAGCAGTTTTTCTTTTTTCTCTTCTATAACAGTGAGTAAACTTTAGCATTGTTGTTGCTTATCTAAGGGTTAAGTCATGGCAGGATAGCTCGGTCACGTGTTATGCTCCTCCCGTACCATGTGGGAACTCAGGGACGACTCCAGTGTTCCTGACGACTACGTGTGCGGGAAATGTATCCGCCTCCAGCTCCTGATGGACCGCGTTGCGGAGTTGGAGCTGAGGGTGGATTCACTCTGGAGCATCCACGATGCTGAGAATGACGCGAGTAGCACATGTAGCGAGTTGGTCGTACCGCAGGTAAAGGGTCCACAGCCAGATAGGGAATGGAAGACCAGCAGGAAGAGCAGTGCAAGGAAGGTAGTGCAGGGGTCCCCTGTGGTCATCCCCCTGCAAAATAGATACACTGCTTTGAGTACTGTTGGGGGGGATGACTCATCAGGGGAGGGCAGCAGCAGCCAAGTTCATGGCACCGTGGCTGGCTCTGTTGCGCAGGAGGGCAGGAAAAAGAGTGGGAGAGCGATAGTGATAGGGGATTCAATTGTCAGGGGAATAGATAGGCGCTTCTGCAGCCGCAACTGAGACTCCAGGATGGTATGTTGCCTCCCTGGTACAAGGGTCAAGGATGTCTCGGAGCGGGTGCAGGTCATTCTAAAAAGGGAGGGAGAACAGCCAGTTGTCGTGGTGCACATTGTTACCAACGACATAGGTAAAAAAAGGGATGAGGTCCTACGAAACGAATTTAAGGAGCTAGGAGCTAAATTAAAAAGTAGGACCTCAAAAGTAGTAATCTCGGGATTGCTACCAGTGCCACGTGCTAGTCAGAGTAGGAATTGCAGGATAACACAGATGAATATGTGGCTTGAGCAGTGGTGCAGCAGGGAGGGATTCAAATTCTTGGGGCATTGGAACCGGTTCTGGGGGAGGTGGGACCAGTACAAACCGGATGGTCTGCACCTGGGCAGGACCAGAACCAATGTCCTAGGGGGAGTGTTTGCTAGTACTGTTGGGGAGGAGTTAAACTAATATGGCAGGGGGATGTGAACCAATGCAGGGAGACAGAGGGAAACAAAAAAGAGACAAAAGCAAAAGACAGAAAGGAGATGAGGAAAAGTGGAGGGCAGAGAAACCCAAGGCAAAGAACAAAAAGGGCCACTGTACAGCAAAATTCTAAAAGGACAAAGGGTGCTAAAAAAACAAGCCTGAAGGCTTTGTGTCTTAATGCAAGGAGTATCCGTAATAAGGTTGATGAATTAACTGTGCAAATAGATGTTAACAAATATGATGTGATTGGGATTACAGAGACGTGGCTCCAGGATGATCAGGGCTGGGAACTCAACATCCAGGGGTATTCAACATTTAGGAAGGATAGAATAAAAGGAAAAGGAGGTGGGGTAGCATTGCTGATTAAGGAGGAGATTAATGCAATAGTTAGGAAGGACATTAGCTTGGATGATGTGGAATCAAAATGGGTCGAGCTGCAGAACACCAAAGGGCAAAAAACGTTAGTGGGAGTTGTGTACAGACCTCCAAACAGTAGTAGTGATGTTGGGGAGGGTATCAAACAGGAAATTAGGGGTGCATGCAATAAAGGTGCAGCAGTTATAATGGGTGACTTTAATATGTACCAAACTGGAAGCAATACAGTGGAGGAGGATTTCCTGGAGTGCACAAGGGATGGTTTTCTAAACCAATATGTCGAGGAACCAACTTGGGGGGGAGGCCATCTTAGACTGGGTGTTCTGTAATGAGAGAGGATTAATTAGCAATCTCATTGTGCGAGGCCCCTTGGGGAAGAGTGACCATAATATGGTGGAATTCTGCATTCGGATGGAGAATGAAACAGTTAATTCAGAGACCATGGTCCAGAACTTAAAGAAGGGTAACTTTGAAGGTATGAGGCATGAATTGGCTAGGATAGATTGGTGAATGATACTTAAGGGGTTGACTGTGGATGGGCAATGGCAGACATTTAGAGACCGCATGGATGAACTACAACAATTGTACATTCCTGTCTGGTGTAAAAATAAAAAAGGGAAGGTGGCTCAATCGTGGCTATCAAGGGAAATCAGGGATAGTATTAAACCCAAGGAAGTGGCATACAAATTAGCCAGAAATAGCAGCGAACCCGGGGACTGGGAGAAATTTAGAACTCAGCAGAGGAGGACAAAGGGTTTGATTAGGGCAGGGAAAATGGAGTACGAGAAGAAGCTTGCAGGGAACATTAAGACGGATTGCAAAAGTTTCTATAGATATGTAAAGAGAAAAAGGTTAGTAAAGACAAACGTAGGTCCCCTGCAGTCAGAGTCATGGGAAGTCATAACGGGGAACAAAGAAAAGGCAGACCAATTGAACAAGTACTTTGGTTCGGTATTCACTAAGGAGGACACAAACAACCTTCCGATATAAAAGGGGTCAGAGGGTCTAGTAAGGAGGAGGAACTGAGGGAAATCCTTATTAGTCGGGAAATTGTGTTGGGGAAATTGATGGGATTGAAGGCCGATAAATCCCCAGGGCCTGATGGACTGCATCCCAGAGTACTTAAGGAGGTGGCCTTGGAAATAGTGGATGCATTGACAGTCATTTTCCAACATTCCATTGACTCTGGATCAGTTCCTATGGAGTGGAGGGTAGCCAATGTAACCCCACTTTTTAAAAAAGGAGGGATAGAGAAAACAGGGAATTATAGACCGGTCAGCCTGACAACGGTTGTGGGTAAAATGATGGAATCAATTATTAAGGATGTCATAGCAGCGCATTTGGAAAGAGGTGACATGATAGGTCCAAGTCAGCATGGATTTGTGAAAGGGAAATCATGCTTGACAAAACTTCTGGAATTTTTTGAGGATGTTTCCAGTAGAGTGGACAAGGGAGAACCAGTTGATGTGGTATATTTGGACTTTCAGAAGGCTTTCGACAAGGTCCCACAGAAGAGATTAATGTGCAAAGTTAAAGCACATGGGATTGGGGGTAGTGTGCTAACATGGATTGAGACAGGAAGTAAAGAGTAAGAGTAAATGGGGACTTTTCAGAATGGCAGGCAGTGACTAGTGGGGTACCGCAAGGTTCTGTGCTGGAGCCCCAGCTGTTTAGACTGCACATTCATGATTTAGACGAGGGGATTAAATGGAGTATCTCCAAATTTGCGGATGACACTAAGTTGGGTGGCAGTGTGAGCTGCAAGGAGGATGCTATGAGGCTGCAGAGCGACTTGGATAGGTTAGGTGAGTGGGCAAATGCATGGCAGATGAAGTATAATGTGGATAAATGTGAGGTTATCCACTTTGGTGGTAAAAACAGAGAGACAGACTATTATTTGAATGGTGACAGATTCGGAAAAGGGGAGGTGCAACGAGACCTGAGTGTCATGGTACATCAGTCATTGAAGGTTGGCATGCAGGTACAGCAGGCGGTTAAGAAAGCAAATGGCATGTTGGCCTTCATAGCGAGGGGATTTGAGTACAGGGGCAGGGAGGTGTTGCTACAGTTGTACAGGGCCTTGGTGAGGCCACACCTCGAGTATTGTGTACAGTTTTGGTCTCCTAACCTGTGGAAGGACATTCTTGCTATTGAGGGAGTGCAGCGAAGGTTCACCAGACTGATTCCCGGGATGGCGGGACTGACCTATCAAGAAAGACTGGATCAACTGGGCTTGCATTCACTGGAGTTCAGAAAAATGAGAGGGGACCTCATAGAAACATTTAAAATTCTGATGGGTTTAGACAGGTTAGATGCAGGAAGAATGTTCCCAATGTTGGGGAAGTCCAGAACCAGGGGTCACAGTCTAAGGATAAGGGGTAAGCCATTTAGGACCGAGATGAGGAGAAACTTCTTCACCCAGGGAGTGGTAAACCTGTGGGATTCTCTACCACAGAAAGTTGTTGAGGCCAATTCACTGAAGATATTCAAAAAGGAGTTAGATGAAGTCCTTACTACTAGGGGGATCAAGGGGTATGGCGAGAAAGCAGGAATGGGGTACTGAAGTTGCATGTTCAGCCATGAACTCATTGAATGGCGGTGCAGGCTAGAAGGGCCGAATGGCCTACTCCTGCACCTATTTTCTATGTTTCTATGTCTATGTTTCTATATTCACCGGCCCTTTTTCAGTGCTTTCCCACCCCTTCCCTTCTCCCGCCTCCTCGGCCTACTGCTCCTTCTCAATGGGGTCTCAGTGACTGCAGCAAGGCTGGGAGAATGTCACTGTGTTGGTGCCGCTGCTACAGCTGATGGCCTAGCACTATGTTCCACATCACCTCAATCCCTGGAAGGGCCGGCTGCGGACTGCATCATCTCAGCATGGGCGGCAGCACTCTGTGGTGGATGGGTTGCAGAGAACGGCAGGGGCAAGGGCGGAATGATGTCGTCCTGAGAGAGGACATCACATTCCAACAGGCTCAACACACTGCTACTCCCCTGGGGCAGAGCTTCAGCAACTGGAGCTATCTGGCTGAACAGAGAGTGCTGCCGTGCTTCACCGAAGTTAGTTCACCGTGCAGCTGATGGGGCCCCAGACACAATGGCAGCAGTCAATGCCTGCATGGTTTCCAGTTGGCTCTGCATCAGGGCAGATTGCAACTGCAGCACAGCACAGAGCTGATTGATGCCACCAGACACTGACGACATGCAGGCCTACCATTGCATCAGCCTGGTGCTCAATAGCTACTGCCACATCAGCCATAGCCCATGCCACCGTGTCTGGGACCCCATGGTCACTTGAAGCATCCGTCATCTGTTGGTATCTACCAAGGATCAGCTCGATGGGCCACTGAGACACAAATGCAATCATTGAGGCTGCCTCCACCACACTCAAAGCTGTGCATCTGCAATGACTGTCTTGCGAGATCCTCTAAGTCGACCTCATCATCAGAGTGCAGCTGAGCATCACTCAGGCGCGCACTCACCCTCCAGGGAGCTGGCTCCTGATCTCCCCTCCCCCATGGCGTTGCTGCAGACCACTGGGTCCCGGAGCACCGCCCACCTCCATCTCCCCGACCATGCCTTCCGACAAAAAGCTGCTGGCCCTGCTCTGTGAGGCCGCAGGATCCTCTATCACGTCCAGAGAGATGTCCTCCACCTCCTCGTCCTCTCTACCGTCACCCGCAGTGGAAGGCTGACATGCAGGCCACTGGCCATCTGACTAATCATCTGAAAGCACAAAGCCAGAGAAGAGTGGTTACCTGCAGGGGAAGGGACCAGGAGTGACAAATGCATTTGAGAATGGCAGTCTCATGGGAGGAGCTGAAGAATTATGGTGTCAGGCCTAAGTGGCCTGCCAGATTCTGCAAAGGAACTCAACTTACCTCACTGCCCCCAGGGGGTTCGGCCTCACCCACTGCCATGGCACGAACTTGAATGCCCATCAGGGCCGAGACGTGTTCCTCCAACAGTCAGGTCCTGAAGTTCAGATTCCCCTCCTCCGGTCCGCATCTGCTCTCTGCGATTGTGGGCAAGCTTTGCCTGTAAGATTAATGAGAACGTCTGAGTTGGAGCCCTTCTATCAGTGTGTCCCAAGTGCCTTACATAGTTTAGTAGATATAACTGTATGAGAATCTTCACATGTAACTTCCATTCGTTGCGTTGACTTGCTGTGGCAATGCTTGAATTCGGGGGCCAGGCCCTTGCAGTGGGTGAGGCTTCAAATGGGAACCTTGCATCTGGCCTCACCCACGTAGAGCATGGATTACCTAACACTACATTGAGTAGAGAGTGCACATTGAGCTCCGAGCTTAGCATGTTGACGTTTCAAATTTAAGAAACTCACCCTCACCAGCCTTGTCATCTCGTTTCACTTTTTTCGGCATTGAGTGGCTGTTCTGGCCACCGTATCACTCGCAGAAACTTGTTTTGAGATTTCCCTCCTTAGGCCTCTGTGAGTTGGTGGTTGTGGTCTCCTCCCAGCCTCTGTCCTGAGCAACTCCCATCGCTTCGTCAGGGCATCAAGGAATGCATCCACAATGGCATCCGAGAACCGATGGGCACGCTGATGAGCTGCTGCTGCTAGGTCTGCCGCCCTCACTGTCTGAGTGAGTGCGTCGGAAGTGAATATAACCACGAGGCCAATCAATGCCTCAATAGAATCCAGGTGGCAGCACTGTGTCTTTGGCGCAGCTCCAAGTGCTGCCTAATTCCCAGATGTGGAGGCCCTGCTTAACAGCCCACTCAACACCTCTTACCGCCTCCAGGTAAGTGTGCAACTCCATGATTTTCAGGCGGGAAAACTGAATTCTGCATTTCGGGGCCATGCCAACACCTGGCGGTAAAAAATCCTCTCAGCCGGTGACACCGCCTCAAAATCGGCGGTATTGAATTTCGTCCCCTCAGGCTTTGGGTCACTTCTGCTTGTGCTGCAATAGAAGCTGCAACGTTGCCCATAACACCCAGTATCATGGTTGGGTCCACAAATGTTCTAATGGAGTTGCCTATCACTTCCATCATGGAAATCATGGGCTCCGTGCTCAGCACAAAGCTCTGTGCACCGCACAAAGCTCTGTGCAATGTTGGAGCCGGACTCCTCCATGCTCCTTAATACTGACAGGAGGCTCTCTGGCAGGCCTGCCATTGCACCAAGCATTTCTGTGAGCATGCCCATCACCCTTCTTCTGAAGGCCACCCCATCGAAGACATCAGCTGAGTACTGTGCAGCAGAACTCGTGCACGAACTCAGCCTCCAGAGAGCTGGCACCCGAGCTACCCTTTCCCCCTGACCTGGCTGCAGCCCACTCGAGCCCAGTGACTCATCATGTGCAAATCCCATCTCTATACTACCCTCTAAAGTTCAAGCAGTGCAACTTTTGGAGCTGGTGCTTGGGAGTGTAAGATCGAGTGATGGTGAATCTTCTTCTCTTTCACTCTCCTCCTCTACTAAGTCAGGGACAGGCTCAGCTGCTGGCAGTTCTTGAGTATCTGAAAGGAGAAAGATACAAGTGTTGGGTTGTTGTGATGGGCGGGGAAAGCAAGATGTGCATGCTTACACCATCAGCAGCTTGCAAGTGAGAAGAGATTGTGCCTGAGGGGGAAGTGGGATGTGAGAAGAAGGATTAGGTATGAGCATACCATCATCATCAGCAATGCTTTCAACCGCACCACTCGCCACTGCCTCAGTGATGGCCCCTCCAATGATCTCCAACACCATCTCCTCCAGCGCAGTAAGATTTATAGATGTGGACTTGTATTTACTCTGTATAGCCACCAGAGAGCTCTTCTGCTGGAGTCCCAAGAGATCCCATAATCCCTTTGGAGCACAGGTATTTAAGAAGGCTTCACAGGTTGGAGAGGCATTCTGGAGACCTAAAATAAAAGACTCAGGTCAGACTTCACTTTGAGCTCACAGTGTTCAGTCTGAATCTTTCTTCATACACAACAACTGGTGACGAGATACAGATAGCGAACCAAAAATGCAGAGAACAGTGGGCATCATGGAGAAATTTTTGGAGGGAGATGATTGGGAAACTTTTGTAGAGCGATTCGACCAATACTTCCTTGCCAACGAGCTAGATGGGGAAGAGAGCACTGCCAAATCAAGGGCGATCCTCCTCACCGTCTGTGGGGCACCAACCTATGGCCTCATGAAGAATCTGCTCACTCCAGAGAAATCGTACGATGATTTGTGCACACTGGTCCGAGAGCATTTGAACCCAAAGGAAAGCGAGGTACTGGTTCTACACCTACAAAAGGTCTGAAGTCCAGGAAGTGATGAGTTATGTCGCTGAGCTAAGACGCCTTGCAAGACATTGCGAATTTGAAGGACATTTGGGGTACATGCTCAGAGACTTTTTTGTACTTGGCATTGGCCACAAAACCATACTTCGCAAACTTTTGACTGAAGAGACCCCGACCTTGAGTAAGGCTATAGCGATAGCCCAGGCATTCATTGTCACCAGTGACAATACGAAGCAAATCTCTCAGCACACAAGTGCTGCTACAAGTACTGTGAACAAAGTGATGTTGTTTTCGAATCGTAATGTACAGGGCAGGTCACACGTACCTGCAGCTGCACATCTGCAGATGACTCAGAGTCCACCATCAAGGGTGATGAATGCAAGGCCATTAACACCTTGTTGGCGCTGCGGGGGGTGATCATCGTTTCCATTCATACCGATTCAAAGAGTACGTTTGCAAGGGCTGTGGAACAATGGGACACCTCCAACGAGCGTGCAGGCGAGCTGCAAAGCCTGTTAAACCTGCAAACCATCATGCTGCAGAGGAGGACAGATGCACAGAGGATCACGACAAACCAGAGCCTCAGATCGAGGAGGCAGAGGTACATGGGGTGCACACATTCACCACGAATAGTCCCCCGATAATGCTGAATGTTGAACGAAATGGACTCCCGGTGTCAATGGAGCTGGACACGGGCGCGAGCCAGTTTATCATGGGCAAAAAGACTTTCGAAACATTGTGGTGCAACAAGGCCTCAAGGCCAGTCTTAACTCCAGTTCGCACAAAACTAAGAACTTACACAAAAGAACTGATTCCTGTAATCGGCAGTGCTACCGTAAAGGTCTCCAACGATGGAGCGGTGCACAAGCTACCACTCTGGGTGGTACCGGGCAATGGTCCCACACTGCTCGGCAGGAGCTGGCTGTGAAAGATATGCTGGAACTGGGATGACGTCCGAGTGCTATCGGCTGCTGACGACAATTTGTGTGCCCAGGTCTTAAACAAATTTCCTTCGCTGTTCGAACCAGGCGTCGGGAAATTCCAAGGAGCAAAAGTACAGATCCACCTAATTCCGGGGGCGCGACCCATCCATCACAAAGCGAGAGCAGTAACATACATGATGAGAGAAAGGGTAGAGATCGAGCTAGACCGGCTGCAACGAGAGGGCATCATTTCACCGATCGAGTTCAGCGAGTGGGCCAGTCCTATTGTCCCAGTCCTCAAGGGAGACGGTACCGTCAGAATCTGTGACGATTACAAAGTAACGATCAATCGTTTCTCCCTGCAGGATCAATACCCACTACCAAAAGCCGACGACCTCTTTGTAATGCTGGCGGGAGGAAAAATGTTCACGAAGCTGGATCTGACTTCAGCCTACATGACGCAGGAACTGGAGGAATTATTGAAGGCCCTCACCTGCATCAACACGCACAAAGGTCTTTTTGTTTATAACAGATGCCCGTTTGGAATCCAATCTGTGGTGGCGATATTCCAGAGAAACATGGGAAGTTTACTGAAGTCGGTCCCGCACACTGGCTTTTCACGACGATATCTTGGTCACAGGTCGGAACACAGTCGAGCACCTGCAGAACCTGGAGGAGGTTCTTAGTCGACTCAACTGCGTGGGGCTCAGGTTAAAACACTCGAAGTGTGATTTCCTGGTGCCTGAATTGGAGTTCTTGGGAAGGAGGATTGTGGCAGGCGGCATCAGGCCCACCAACGCGAAGACGGAGGCAATCGAGAATGCACCGAGGCCACAGAATGTGACGGAGCTGCGGTCGTTTCTGGGACTCCTGAACTACTTTGGTAACTTCTTACCGGGTCTCAACACACTGTTAGAACCACTGCATGTCTTACTATGAAAAGGGGGCAAATGGGTTTGGGGCAAAAGCCAAGAAAATGCCTTTATAAAAGCGAGAAAATTGTTATGCTCAAACAAATTGCTTGTGTTGTATGACCCATGTAAGCATTTGGTACTAGCATGTGATGCATTGTCATATGGCATCGGGTGTGTATTGCAACAAACTAATGATTTTAGGAAACTTCAACCAGTTGCTTATGCATCCAGGAGTCTGTCTAAGGCTGAGAGAGCCGACAGCATAATTGAAAACGAAGCATTAGTGTGTGCCTATGGGATAAAGAAAATGCATCAATACCTGCTTGGGCTAAAATTCAAATTGGAAACTGACCATAAGCCACTTATAATCCCCGTTTTCTGAGAGTAAAGGGATAAATACCAACGCATCGGCCGGCATCCAGAGATGGGCGCTCACATTGTCCGCATATAACTATGCCATCCACCACAGGCCAGGCACTGAAAACTGCACCGATGCTCTCAGTCGGCTGCCATTGCCGCAGACCGCAGATCTAGCCATGGTTATGGAAGCATTTGAGAGTGAGCAATCACCTGTCACTGCCCGGCAGATCAAAACCTGGACAAGCCAGAACTCCTTATTATCTCTGGTCAAAAGCTGTGTGCTTCACGGGAGCTGGTCCAGTGTCCCAGTGGAAATGCAGGAAGAGATAAAGTCGTTCCAGCGGTGCAAAATGAAATGTCTATGCAGGCAGGCTGCCTTCTGTGGGGCAATCGAGTAGTGGTCTCCAAGAAGGGCAGAGACACCTTCATCAATGACCTCCACAGTACTCACCCAGGCATTGTAATGATGAAAGCGATAGCCAGATCCCACGTGTGGTGGCCCGGTATCGATGCGGACTTAGATTCCTGCATTCACAGATGTATTACGTGCTCGAAGTTAATCAATGTACCCAGGGAGGCGCCGCTAAGTTTATGGTCTTGGCCCTCCAAACCGTGGTCTAGGGTACACTTCGACTATGCAGGCCCGTTCTTGGGTAAAATGTTCCTTGTGGTTGTAGACGCGTAATCCAAGTGGATTGAATGTGAGATAATGTCGGCTAGCACGTCCGCTGCCACCACTGAAAGCCTGAGGGCCATGTTTGTCACTCACGACTTACCCTATGTCCTGGTGAGCGACAACGGGCCATGTTTCACCAGTGCTGAGTTCAAAGAATTCATGACCCGTAACGGGATCAAACATGTCACATCTGCCCCGTTTAAACCAGCGTCCAATGGTCAGGCAGAGAGAGCAGTGCAAACAATCAAGCAAGGCTTGAAGAGGGTAACTGACGGCTCACTGCAGACTCGCCTATCCCGAGTCCTGCTTAGCTATCGCACGAGACCGCACTCACTCACTGGGATCCCACCTGCTGAACTGCTCATGAACAAAGTACTTAAGACAAGGCTCTCGTTAATTCACCCTGATCTACATGAACAAGTAGAGAGCAGGCGGCTTCAACAAAGTACATACCATGATAGCGCAAATGTGTCACGCGAGATTGAAATCAATGATCCTGCATTTGTATTAAATTATGGACAAGGTCCCAAGTGGCTTCCCGGCACTGTCGTGGCCAAAGAGGGGAGCAGGGTGTTTTAGGTCAAACTTTCAAATGGACTCATTCACTGGAAGCACTTGGACCAAATCAAACTCAGATTCATGGACTATTCTGAGCAACCCACCTTGTACCCTACCTTTTTTGATCCCCCAACATACACACCAGTGGCAACCGGCACCACGGTTGACCACGAAGCAGAACCCATCATCCATAGCAGCCCTGCAGAGCCCAACACACCAGGCAGCCCAGCAAGGCCAGCTGTACAGCAGTCCAGCAAGGGCCCAACAAATGATTCAACACCACCAGCTTTCACACCGAGACGATCAACCAAGGCAAGAAGGGCCCCAGGTCCACTCACATTGTAAATAGTTACACTATTGATTTTGCGGGTGAGTGTTGTTGTATATGTGGACTTGTATTTACTCTGTACAGCCACCAGAGGGCTCTTCCGCTGGAGTCCCAAGGGATCCCATAATCTCTTGGGAGCAATTGTATTTAAGGAGGCTTCACAGGTTGGAGAGGCACTCTGTAGACCTGCAATAAAAGACTAATGTCACACTTCACCTTGAGCTCACAGTGTTCAGTCTGGCTTTTTCTCCATACAAACAGTAAGGTTCTGCAGACGCACTTCACCTCTGCCTGTCTGCTGCAGCTCACAATGGTTGTGAGTCACCTGTGCCTGTCAGAGAACGTGAAGTGTGTCAGGAAATGTGATGCAATGTGTTTGGGTATTGTGCCTGTCATGGTTGAATAACTGGCAGTGTGTGCAAGGTGTGAGATGTGGATGTGAGGCTTGCAGCAGTGGTAAGTGTGTGAAGGTGAGTTGAATCTATGATTGTGAGGTATGAGTTGTGATTGCTAGAGATTGTTGGCATGAGTGATGGTGCATTGACCAGTATGTGAGGCTAGAGGTACAGTAGATGGGATAATGCATTTGAAGATGCATTAACTCACCTTGACCACTCCTGTAAGGTCATTATACATCTTGCAGCACTTTATTCAGGTCCTTGGGGCAACACACATGGCACTGACGGCTTGTGCTATCTCCTCCCACTGCCTTCTGGCTTTCTGCCGAGAAGACCTCCTGCCGTGTTCGGGCAGAGGACCTGTCTTTTCCTGTGTACTCCAGGACCAAGGCCTCTAGTGCTTCATCAGAGAAGCATCTTTCCCTTTCTCTTTCTTGTTCAGCCTGCACTGCTTTCAGAGTGACAATGAGGTGCTTCTGCAACAAAACATTTCATGTTTAAGAAGTGCAGAGAGCCTCGGAAAAATGTTATTGGCCAATTGACTGGACCCAATATTGGCCATCCTCTTTGACAACTGAGCCAAACAGCAGCATGTTTAGCACTGAGCTCAGCGCTCCACTCATTATAATGAGCAGGCAGCATGAATTTTGAGTGCAGCTTACAACTCTTTGAATGGGCGCGGGCACATCGCACTTCGTGCTCCCTGAGCTAATTTTCGGGCCTAATTCTATTTCACCCCTTCAGTATTTAGCCTGACCTAGTGTATGTGCTAAAAGTTTGAACTAGTCTGAAGAAGACCATTAAAATATGAACTTATTATATTTGGGTGTGAGATTTTTTTGAGGATTGTTTGGTCCTGCACCTATCTCTTCGGAGGGTATGATTCTGGCAGGTTCAATCCTATCAAAATCCTACATGATGTTTCTATTCATTCGGTGGTCTTTTGCCTTTCTGAGAATTTCTCTTTAACTTGCTGCTCATTGCAGAGCAGATCTCACGGCTCATGATTAAAATTAACTTCATCCCCCTACACCCTATCTCAATGAATTTCAAGCTCGGCATTACGTGGAGCTCTTCTTCCATTGTCTTTGCCTGCACGCCCACATCTTTGTACCGGAGTCTTCACCCCCACACAGCGGCTCCTTTTTTCCCCTCTGCAGAATTCTTGTTTCACCTTGGTCTCCTGCTGACCTCCTATACTCTACATCATTTCATTGGAAACTGCCAGCATGATATCTGCCTTCTCAATTTCTCTGCTCTCCTCACTCACTCTAACCTGCCTCCCTCTGAGCTTGCTGCACTCTATTCTTTCAGATCCAACCCTAACCTTGTCATTAATCCTGCTGTCAAGTGTGACGCTGTTGTTGTTTGGTGAACTGATCTTGTGGAGGCTGAACACCAACTCTCTGACATCTCTCTGACACCTCCTCCTAACTCTCCCAGACCATGACCCCACCACTGAACAGCAAACCATCGTTTCCAAGAATGACCTCATCTCCTCTGGATATATTCCCTCCATGGTCTCCAACCTCATTGTCCCTCAACCCTGCATAGCCCACTTCTACCTCCTTCCCAAGATCCATGAACAGGACTTCCCTGATAGACTCATCGTTTCAGCCTGTTCTTGACCCATCGAACAGATTTCGTCCGATCTTGACTCTATTTTTTCTCCCCTTGTCAAGTCTCTTCCTACCTACATCCGCAGCTCTTCCAACACCCTCCACCACTTTAACAGTTTCCAATTTCCTGGAAATTTTCACCATGAATGTCTGATCTCTCGACACCTCCATCCCCTACCAGGATGGCCTGAGGGCACTCCACTTCTTCCTTGAATGGAGGCTCAACCAGTCCCCATCAACCACCACCCTCTTCCACCTGGTTGAACTTGTTCTTACATTGAACAACTTCTCCTTTGACCCCACTCACTTCCTCCAAATAAAAGGTGTTGCTATCGGATTCCATATGGGTCCGAGCTTTTTTTTTCGTTCATGGGATATGGGAGTCGCTGGCAAGGCCAGCTTTTATTGCCTGTCCCTAATTGCCTTGAGAAAGTGGTGGTG
This sequence comes from Pristiophorus japonicus, assembly GCF_044704955.1. NCBI lineage: Eukaryota > Metazoa > Chordata > Chondrichthyes > Pristiophoridae > Pristiophorus > Pristiophorus japonicus. The sequence continues at coordinate 77,757,186 of NC_091977.1, read as the reverse complement.
AACCAATGTATATTTATTTTAGTGTGTGGTTACAACTGAGTGATGAGCTAGGCCATTTCAGAGGGCAGGTAATTGTCAATCACATTGCTGTGGGTTTGGAGTCACATGTACGCCAGACTGGGTAAGGAATGCTGATTCCTTCCCTAAAAGATATTAGTGAACCAGGTGGATTTTTACGACAGTCCAGTAGTTTTATGGTCACCAGTACTGATACTATCTTTTCATTCTAGATTTATTTACTTAACTGAATTTAAATTGCCCAGCTGGTGGGATTTGAACTCACTTCTCTGGATCATTAGTGAAGGCATCTGGATTATTAGTCCAGTAAGATAACCACTATGCCACCATTCCCTATATGACTGCCTTTTCGCCAGTTAGGTGGAACACTCTTTGGTCCAGTTCTACTCAGGTCGCCTCCCTCACCTCTTGTTCCAGTATATTGATGACTATATCGGTGCCATTTTCTGCTCTAGCCCTGAACTGGAAAATTTCATCAGTTTAGCTTTCATTTTTCAGTCTTCCCTCACCTTCGCTTGGTCCATCTGCCATTTCTGCCACCTCCAGCATAATCTCACCACCAAACACATCTTCCCTTCCCCTCCCCTTTCAGCAATGTGAAGGGACCATTACCTCCACGACATAAGAACATAAGAAATAGAAGCAGGAATAGGCCATATGGCCCCTTGAGCATGCTGCACCATTTAATACGATCATGGCTGATCCGATCATGGACTCAGTTCCACTTCACTGCCCGCTCCCCATAACCCCTTATTCCCTTATCGGTTAAGAAATTGTCTATCTTTGTCTTAAATTTATTCAATGACCCAACTTTCACAGCTCTCTGGGGCAGCAAATTTCACAGATTTACAACCCTCTCAGAGAAGAAATTCCTCCTCATCTCAGTTTTAAATGGGCGGCCCCTTATTCTAAGATTATGCCCCTTAGTTCTAGTCTCCCCCATCGGTGGAAACATCCTCTCTGCATCCACCTTGTCAAGCCCCCTGATAATCTTATACGTTTCAATAAGATCACCTCTCATTCTTCTGAATTCCAATGAGTAGAGGCCCAACCTACTCAACCTTTCCTCATAAGTCAACCCCCTCATCTCCAGAATCAACCGAGTGAACCTTCTCTGAACTGCCTCCAATGCAAGTATATCCTTTCGTAAATATGGAAACCAAAACTGTAGGCAGTATTCCAGGTGTGGCCTCACCAATACCCTGGTGAGATACCATACTCAACACCCTGGTCCACACCTCTATTACCCCCAGCACCCCCCACCCCCTTCCCAAGGCACCTTCCTGAGCAAGTGCAGGAGATGCAACGACTGCCCTATTACCTCCCTTCCTACCATCCAGCACCCTAAACACTCCTTCCAGGCGAAAAAGCGATTTTCTTGTACTTCTTTCAATTTAGTATACTGCATTTGCTCACAAAGCGGTCTCCTGTACATTGGGGAGACCAAACGCAGATTGGGTGACTGCTTTGCGGAACACATCAGTTCAGTCCGTAAGCATGACCCCGAACTTCCGGTCGCCTATCATTTTAATTCTCCGCTTCACTCCCACTCTGACCTCTCTGTCCTTGGCCTCTTACACTGTTCCAACAAAGCTCAACATAAGCTCGAAGTAGAACACCTTGTGGTGGATTTTCCGGTCTTTTGTGCTCCGTTTTTCACCCCAGAGGGGAGGCAATGGCAGCAGTGAGGGCTTCTGGGTGGGCGGTCAGCCTCCAGCGCCCCACGGGGGTTTTGCAGCGGCACAGAGCAGCTCCACCCGGAAGAGCTGCGGCGGTGTACAACGTCCGTGGTTGCGCTTTTTAACTCTCACCTGACCTGTAATCCTCGCAATACGCCCCAAAGTGACCGCCTGGGAAAACGGGCCAATACCGGCTGCAGATAGGTAAGTAATGCCGTCCTAAGGTAAGTGTGCTTGTTTTTTCTTTTAATTTTTTTGCGATTTATGTTGTGGTGGCGTGAGCTATGTATTGGGAATGTTTTTGTGGTTGTTTTTTTCAGGTTTTCTTTTTTCTCCCCAAACGTCTTTCGGAGTGTTCCTGGGCCAGCTCTTTAGCTTGGGATTTTCCCATGCTTACACCTCAAGAGAGGTGTACAATGCCTCCCTTAGTGCTGCGCCTCAGACTCAGGGCCTAGCTGGCCAATTTTGATAACTGAGGCGCAAACTGTTCCCGGGCGCAAACTTTACCGCCCCGGCACCATTACCGCCCCCAAATTATCAAAGTTGAAAATCCAGCCCCCCATCTTTCAATTAGGCACTTTACAGCTTTCCGGACTCAACACTGAGTTCAATCATGTCAAAACATAACCCTGGCCCCTATTTTTTCGGCAGGCAGTTGTTACTGATGATTGTGCCATTCCCATTTACACCTCCTCTAGATTCATCTTTTGTTTCTTTACTTGTCCCATGACCATTTCCTTTCGCCTTGTACCATCATCCCTTTTGTCATTTAATCTCTCTGCCTTCCACCCTATCACAGATTCTATCCCTCTCCCCCCCCCTCTTTTCTTGCCTCCATACCTGCTTAAATCTGTTTTATCTCTAACCTTTTCCAGTTCTGACGAAAGGTCATCAACCTGAAACATTAACTCTGTTTCTCTCTCCACAGATGCTGCCTGACCTGCTGAGTATTTCCAGCAATTTCTGTTTTTATTATAGACAGAAATCACATGCCCTATTATATCACATGATTACCAACCTGAACTCCACGTGAGCACCACTCCTTACCAGCAGTGCCTGATCAGGGAATCATCCCCTTCATGTTTATGATGGCCCCATTATATAGAAGAGAAAGATTGCTTTTACTATGTTCTTCAAAATTACCAAATGAGCTTTGATAAGAAGTTAAATTCTTTGCCTGCTGTTGTTCCAGCAGTATTGTATAGCTACAAGAATTAATATGCTTTACAGGAAAATATGAAAATAAGCAATATTAATCATCTACAGGGAAGTGCCAATGTGTGTTTGTGGCTATGAGAGGGAGGACGAAAAAGAGATGTAACTTAATGACTCATTAACAGTTTGCATTGATTTTAAAAGTGAGACATTATAGGGTAGATGAATTATGAAAGGCGACATATCTGCATATACCATGGGAATGGAAGCAGCCATTATCAAAGTAGTCATTTCCAATAAAAATAGCATATTGCAGAAGAGGCATTTTAGACGAATGACGTATGTGTTACTATTGTAGTTATTTACAATTCATCAATATATGGTAACCAATTTATTATGTCACTTGGTGTATTTTCAGCCTTGTGAACTCACAGGAATGAAAAAAACAGGAACCCTGTCCATAAAATTCAACAATATAAATGGAAGACTAAAGGGATATCTTGATTCAAGTGCTTTTAGATCATTTTTTCTCCTCCAAAAAAAGGCAATTACATTTTTTCATTAGCCGTGCTATTATATTGAGAGATTCATGCTTTTTGTGATAGGAATACAACCGAGTTATATGGCTTGTTTGGGAATGGCAATCTGTGAGCCCTATCATTGATCAGGGAGATTCTAACTTACAAATTCTAAATGTATTCATCTGAAATTCTTTATTGCTATTTTAGCAAAGACGTTAACCCATTATATATAGATAGGAAATAACTAAGGTCTAAGCTCTGATGCCAGTGGTACTCCCTTTTCCCTACATATTTTCCTAAATATTATCCATTTCTATGATTTTAATTCTATTAAAAGTCTTCCATGTGGAATCTCATAGAATCATAGAAATTTACAGCACGGAAGGAGACCATTTCGGCCCATCGTGCCCGTGCCAGCCAACAAGAGGCGATCTAGCCTAATCCCACTTTCCAGCTCTCAGTCCATAACCCTGCAGGTTACGGCACTTCAAGTGCACATCCAAGTACTTTTTAAATGTGGTGAGGGTTTCTGCTTCTACCACCCTTTCAGGCAGTGAGTTCCAGACCCCCACAACACCCTGCGTGAAGAAATTTCCCCTCAAATCCCCTCTAAACCTTCTACCAATTACTTTAAATTTATGCCCCTTGGTTGTTGACCCCTCTGCTAGGCCCCTCATAATTTTATACACCTCAATGAAGTCTCCCCTCAGCCTCCTTTGTTCCAAGGAAAACAAACCCAGCCTATCCAATGTGTCCTCATAGCTAAGATTCTCTACTCCCGGCAACATCCTCGTAAATCTTCTCTGTACTCTCTCCAGTGCAATCATGTCCTCCTGTACTGCTGTGACCAGGACTGCATGCAGTACTCCAGCTGTGGTCTAACCAGTGTTTTATACAGTTCAAGCATAATCCCCCCTACTCTTATATTCTATGCCTCGGCTAATAAAGGCAAACATTTTGTATGCCTTCTTAACCGCCTTATCTACCTGGCCTGCTACCTTCAGGGATCTGTGGACATGTACTCCAAGGTTCGCTTGTTCCTCCGCAGTGTCCTACCCTTTCCTTTTTCGCCCTCCCTAAAAACATTACCTCACATTTCTCTGGATTAAATTTCATTTTCCACAGTTCTGCCCACCTGACCAGTTGATTGATAGCTCCCTGCAGTCTGCAGCTTTCTATTTCATTATCAACCACACATCCGATTTTTGTATCATCTGCAAACTTCTTAATCATGCCCCCTATTTTGTCAAAATCTTGTCAAAAGCGTTTCAAAACATAAAGAAATATCGGGGAAAAAGAGGTAAGGGAGCGGGCCTTAGTAAAACTGGAAAAAAGAATGTTCCACATATCCCACGGAAAGGAAGGCATAGCTAGGACCCATGTGGATTCCCATAGCAACACCTTTTATTTGAAAGAACTGAATGGAGTCAAAGGAGAAGTTGTTCAATGTAAGAACAAGTTTAGCCCGGTGGAGGAGGATGGTGGTTGATGGGGACTGGTTGGATCTCTGTTCAAGGAAGAAACGGAGTGCCCTCAGGCCGTCCTGGTGGGAGATTGAGATATAGAGGGATTGGACATCCATGGTGAAAAGGAGGTGGTTGTTGCAATAGAATATATACTAAGAGATCACTGTACTAAAGTTCAGTCCCTTTAACCTATCAAGTACCTTCTCCAAACTTTTCCCAAAATCCTCTGGATATTTATTTTATTACAAACATTTGAAGTTAGTGTTCTTCCTCAGTCAACATTCCAAGAAAATAATATTTAAGTCTACTTTTTTCCTTTATCTTCTGTTTCTTTACCTCTTTTATGATAAACATAGAAACATAAAAACATACAGCGCAGAAGGAGGCCATTTCGACCTATCGTGCTGACAAAGAGCTGCACTGAAGGTTACATATAAATTGACGACCAATGAACAATGGCGGAAAGGCAAAGAGCACTCAGCCCAACCAGTCTGCTTCACACAACTGCGACACCCCTTTTACTGAAACTTCTACACTTCACCCCAACCAGAACCATGTGATCTCCTGGGAGAGGCAAAAAACAGATAAAAACCCAGGCCAATTTAAGGGGAAAAAAAATCTGGGAAAATTCGTCTCCGACCCATCCAGGCGATCGAAACTAATCCAGGAGATCACCCTGCTGTACCATTATATCTGCGCCGGCCAACAAAAGGTTATCAGTCTAATCCCAATTACCAGCTCTAGGTCCATAACCCTGCAAGTTACGGCACTTTAAGTGCCTATCCAACCACCTCTTAAAAGTGTTGAGGGTTTCTGCATCCACCACTCTTCCAGCAGTGAGTTCCAAATCCCCATAACCCTCATTAGATATTATTAGATATCTAAGGTCCTCTAAAAGTGAGTTTTGCTGCTGTTTTCTTCTCTTTGACATTTTCCACTTGGGCTGGAACAGACGAGAAGGGAGTACCACCGAAACCGCCCGCTGATGTCCTCTGGCGGCCAAGTAGTGTAAGTGGCCTCCCGCTCACCGAGTTGCCAGATTGATGCGGGCAGGAGTCGGCGGGAGTCGGCGCCAGGAGGGGGAAGGACCACTGCGTGGAGGCTGTTCTAACCCCGATGGTAGGTATGAAGAATGGAAAAAAAAGGTTAGTGACCATATTTAAACTTTTTTTTTTACAGTGACTTACCTGGATGGGGTCCCCTGAAGATGTTCTGGTGGTTTTTTTTGTTTGCCATGATTTTTATTTGCAGGCCTTCCACCCTCCCTAGGCCCGACTCCATCCTTGGTGATACTTGGGTGGCAAGAGCCTTTGCCGCCGAGATCGAGAGCTACTGCCTGCTGCCGCCCAGATTGACAGCGTAAGCTGTTGTTTTGCCACCGGGCGGTTCTGCCACCTCTTTTAGAGGAATCTTCCAGGCAAAGTACTGCCCAGTCTCTTGGCGGCCAGCGGCGATCCTTCAATCGGCACTTACATAAGAACATAAGAACATAAGAACATAAGAACATAAGAATTAGGAACAGGAGTAGGCTATCTGCCCCTCGAGCCTGCTCCGCCATTCAACAAGATCATGGCTGATCTGGCCGTGGACTCAGCTCCACTTACCCGCCTGCTCCCCGTAACCCTTAATTCCCTTATTGGTTAAAAATCTATCTATCTGTGATTTGAATACATTCAATGAGCTAGCCTCAACTGCTTCCTTGGGCAGAGAATTCCACAGATTCACAACCCTCTGGGAGAAGAAATTCCTTCTCAACTCGGTTTTAAATTGGCTCCCGCGTATTTTGAGGCTGTGCCCCCTCGTTCTAGTCTCCCCGACCAGTGGAAACAACCTCTCTGCCTCTATCTTGTCTATCCCTTTCATTATTTTAAATGTTTCTATAAGATCACCCCTCATCCTTCTGAACTCCAATGAGTAAAGACCCAGTCTACTCAATCTATCATCATAAGGTAACCCCCTCATCTCCGGAATCAGCCTAGTGAATCATCTCTGTACCCCCTCCAAGGCTAGTATATCCTTGGGCGGGCATTAGCCTTCACCAATTTCAGCCTCTTAGAGTACTACATACTTTCTAGTCGTCATATTATAAAAAGGGTATAGGGGCACTGGAGAATGTGCAGAGAAGATTTACAAGGATGATACCAGAAATGCGAGGGTATGCATCAGGTAAGGATGAACAGGTTGGGTTTCTTTTCTCTTGAAATAAAAGAAGGCTGAGGGGTGACCTGATAGAGGTCTTTAAAATTGTGAAAAGTTTTGATAGAGTTGTTCCAGACAGAATATTTCCACTGTGGAGTAGAGCATAATTAGAGGCCATCATTATAAGATAGTCACCAAGAAATCCAATAGGGAATTCAGAAGAAAATTATTTACCCAAAGGGAGAATGTGGAACTCGCTACCACAGGGAATGGTTGAAGCGAATAGTATAAATGCATTTATGGGGAGGCTAGACAAGCATATGAGGGAGAAGGGAAGAAAGGATTACGCGGATAGATTTAAATGAGGAAAAACAGGAGGAGGCTCGAGTAGAGCATTATCGCCGGAATGGACTGGTTGGGTCGAATGGCCTGTTTCTGTGCTGTATATCCTGTGTAATCCTGTGTAATCCTATGTATAGAATAAGAAAGGGGCCTTTGGCCCATCAAACACTCTCCTTCCACAGACCATATTCAATTGGCTTTATTGTGGACTGTACCAAACAATTGTATCTCCTGAAGAAGGATTCTGCAGCTTCTCCATGTCCTAACAAAGGGAAATCAAACAAAACCCCTGAATATATCTTAAAAGATACATCCAACATTCTTGACTAGTTGCTTTCATTTGCGTGATATCACCAAGGTCCCAGCAGCTCAGATATTATCACATTCAATATGGTTTATTGTCATCACGTTCTGTAGTTATATTTATAATCCTGAATTCCATTCCTTATAAGATAATTATCAACTCACTACAGTCAAGCCACTAAGGTCATTGGACTGGATGAGTTTGGCCAGAATCCAGCTTCTACAAGATCAATGTGTGCGAATTGTCTGTCAGCTATAAACTCACAACTGGGCAGTACCTTGATTGTTTATACGCCTTAAGCCAGGGATCTTTGTTTCTGGCAGGAGCATCAAAACTGCTGCAGCTACACCTTAGGTTTCTGTGTCAATCCAAACCGTGCAATAGTAATACTACAGTAAAGACTCACTGCTGACTCAGGGTTGGGCATCGCTTAATTTGTTGGAGCAAAATTCTGAAGCTCTGGAGCAAAGTTATTTTTTAATATTGTGTAACTGACAGATCATAAGAACATAATAAATAGGAGCAGTAGTAGGCCATTTGGCCCCTTGAGCCTGTTCTGCCATTCAATAAGATCATGGTTGATCTGATCCTGGCCTCAACTCCACTTCCCTGCCCATTCCCCATCACCCATGACTCCTTTATCATTCAAAAATTTGTCTATCTCCACCTTAAATATATTCAATGACCAAGCTTTCACAGCTCTCTGGAGTAGAGAATTTCAAAGATTCATGACCCTCTGAGAGAAGAAATTCCTCCTCATTTCTCTCTTAAATGGGTGACCCCTTATTCTGAAACAATGCCCCCAGTTCAAGTTCCCCCACAAGATAAAATATCCACTCTGCATCTACCTTGTCGAGCCCCCTCAGAATTTTATATGTTTCAATCAGATCAGCTCTCAATCTTCTAAACTCCAATGAGTATAGGCCCAACCTGCTCAACGTTTCTTCATATGACAACCCCTTCATCTCAGGAATCAACCTCGTGAATCTTCTCTGAACTGGCTCCAATGCAAATATATCCTTCCTCAAATCAAGAGACCAAGACTGCTTGTATTACTCCAGGTGTGATCTTACCAACACCCTGTACAGTTAGTTGGAGAAGGACTTCCCTGTTTTTATACTCCAGCCCCCTTGCAATAAAGGCGAATATTCCATTAGCCTTCCTGATTACTTGCTGCACCTGCATGCTAACTTTTTATGTTTCATGTAAAAGAACCCACAGATCCCTCTGTACTGCAGCATTTTGTAATCACTCCCCATTTAAATAATAATTAGCATTTTTATTGTTCCTCCCAAAGTGGATAACCTCACATTTTCCCTCGTTATTCTCCACCTGCTAAATTTTTGCCCACGCACTTAGCCTATCTATATCCTCCTCACAGCTTGCTTCTCCACCTATCTTTGTATCATCAGCAAATTTGGTTAAATTACACTTGGCCCCTTCATCCAAGTCATTAATATAAATTGTAAATAGTTGAGGCCCCAGCAATGATCCCTATGGCATCCCACTAGCTACAGTTTGCCAACCTTAAAATGACCCATTTATCCTGACTCTTTGTTTTCTGCTAGTTAGCCAATCCTCTATCCACGCTAATATAATATCCCCAATCCCGTGAACTCTTATCTTGTGCAATAACCTTTTATGTGACACCTTATTGAATACTTTCTGGAAATCCAAATGCACCACATCCACTGCTTCCCCTTTATCCCACCCTGCTCGTTACATCCTCAAAGTACTCCTGAAAATTTGTCAAACATGATTTCCCTTTCATAAAACCATGCTGACTCTGCTTGAATGCATTATGATTTTCTAAATGTCTAGCTACTACTTCCTTAATGATGGACTCCAGCATTTTCCCAATGGCAGTATATGATCATCAATGACAATAAACATATGAAAAATAGCAGTTCGTAAAACCTCTTTTAAAACCAACTTTACCAAAAACCTCTCAGTCTCTCATATCCCTGTACCTAAAGAATACTCCTTTCCATTTGTGAATTTTTTTCTTTATCCTCTCTTGGGAGTCGCTCTCCCTCACATTCCCTTTAGTATTTCTCTTCCTCTCCTTCTGAATTTCTCTCCTTCCCTTTCTGTCCTTCTACTTCCATTCTTCCTCTCATCTCCTTGCTTTCTACATATCTCTCAGCTCTGTCCCTTCTGTATCTGGCTGTGTCTCTGCTTCCTTCTATCTTTTTCTATTCTGTGCATTCTGTTTCTTTCAGCTCATTGCCTCCTGACTCACCTCCATCCTTCTGTGTCTCTTTCTCTATTGCTCATCCTATACGCTGCCTATAAAAAAATTCATATGGGAACTTCATGGTTTGTAGACCCTCGGTGTGGATACCTATGGCTGAGTGATGCCTTTGTGCATGAATCCAAGAGTCCTGACTTCCCTCTTCTCCTCCTTCGTGTCTTCATCCTCCACTTCCTCAAAGCACAGGAACAATGGAATTCCAAGTCAGAAATCCATTATTTCCTTAAACTTAAATATTCTCATAAAATTGTTTTCAAAATACAGCAACTACCATTAAACCCCAAAAATATCAGTAGTTTTTTTTATTGGAAGTCACTTCCAGGATTTACAATCTTTCAGGATCATGCGATCTTTGCCCTTCGCTTTGCTTTCATGTCTCTGGACCATTGTCCTAGTCCCAACACCGCCATCTCCAAAGAGGAAATGTTTATCTCTAGATGAACCATCTAGTCAAATCCAGTTCTTGCTTGACCGCATACCTTTTTACATTGCAGTACAAGTCAATTAAACCAAAAAAAGAAAAATGGAATCCTTGGTTTTGTATCTAGAAGCATATAACACAAAAACCAGGAAGGAATGCGAAACTTGTACCAGACCTTCATTAAGCCTCAGTTGGAGTATTGTGTATAGTTTTGGGTAGCCATTATAGGAAGAATATAAAAGTAATAGAAAAAGTGCAGAGTAGATTCAATATAATGCTAGCAGAGATGAGCTATTACACTTCTGAAGAGAGACTTGAGAAGCTAGGGCTTTTTCACTTAAATGTAAAGGTTAAGGAATAACTTGATAAGAATCTTCAGGATAATGAAGGACATATAAGAAAGTAAGTAGAGATAAAGGGCTTGATTTCAGCTTCTGAGTGTAAATACCGAAAAACGAGTGGCATGCCTGTCTGAGTGGCAGCAGGCAGGCTCAGACAATTTTAACAACCAGGCCTTATGAGAATGCTGCATATTGATTTCCTGATGAAAATAGCCAGGAGGTTGGCGGGAAGTGGCTGCCTGGCCATTAAAATTGGATGGCCGAGGATGATGGTTCCCAGCGCAAGATAAGAGTACCGGTGAAGTTCGGCAGAGGAATCGTGGTCTGGGGAAGAGGGGAGAACCCGGGGAAGAGGAGGTCCAAGGCTTTCTTGTGGGGCATGGAGGAACATGCCTGCTTCTCTGGGCCCACAAGGAACCAAATCAAATGTTAACATTTTATTTTGCTGGGCCTGGTCTGGCCCTGGTTGCTGTTTCCGGCATGTTTAGTCTGGTAGTGAAACCATTACTGCTCCCCCACAAAGGCCTCTGGTTAAAATAGCAGATTGGGTGCTGATGATTGGGCCCTAATCCTAACCCTAACCTGCCCTCTGCAATTTAAAATTGAAGTCAGTCTGATCGGGGAAGGGAGGAAATGCATAAGTTCCTCTCTCCATTTTAACTACTCACCCCACCCTACCCCCATTTGGGGAGTTACAATTAAGGCAAGATTGTTTCCAGTCATTGGCTAGACTGTAATGTGAGGAGGGCACAAGCTTCTGATAATCACAAAATGAAATGAAGCAGACGTTTAAAAAAAATCTTTTAGACTGAGGTTCATTGCCATTGGTGAAGAACAGACTGTAGTACTTTTAAAAGGGAATTAGATAGTTGTGTGAGTGATATTGAAAGAGCTAATAATTAAGTTTAAGGAGACTTAAGAGTATTAGCAAGCTTAATGCTCAATGTGTCCAACCAATGCAGATCAGCAATCAACAGAGCCAATGAAGTATTGAACAATATAGACAAACCTGCAGAATACAAATCAAAGAAAGTTGTAATCAATCTGTACAGAGCTCTGGTTAGACTGCAGCTTCAATACTATGTCTAGTTCTGGTCACAGACAAACAAGGGAGATATTCAAGTGGTGAGAATGAAGCAATGAAGAGAAGATCCATGAAGTTGTTTCCTAGTGTTAGAGGAATGCTTTATGAGGAAATTCTGGAAAAGCGGCATCTGAGAGGTGATCTTACAAAGGTAAAAAAGATAGTTAAGGAAATGGAAAATGTTAATCTGGGTTACTACACGCAGCATCATTGAGAGGACCATTGGCATATTGAAACAGAATTTCCGATGCCTGGACCATTCCGGAGGCCACTTGCAATACTCTCCTCAGATTGTCGGTCACTTCACTGTTGTGTGCTGCATGCTCCATAACATAGCCATCATGAGGCAGCAGGAGCTGGTAGTGGAACCAGAAGACCCACGTGAGGGTCTAGTGCCTGATGATAGTATTTTGGAAGAGCAGGATGAGGATGATGACGATGATCAGGAAAGCATGCAAGTGCCTGATGCTGGAGCACGAGATCGGAGGAGGGCCGTCCATCGTGCCCCTTTAACGATTGCTCGAGCCCTGCGCCAGCAGCTCATCCGTGAACGCTTCAATTACTGATGCCTGAGGGCTCTGCGACCACTGCGCATGGACATGTTTATTCTTTGGAGTTGTTCCTACATTCTGTTGTGTTAATGGAAAATGATTCAGTTTTAAAGAAAAAATATTTTATTGAAAAGTTAATGCTCCTGTAATAAAATATTTGTTGTATCAAACTTTACTTTTTAATATGACTCTTGAAGATCACTTAAAACTTTGAGATCACTTATAAACTTGAAAAGTTAGAGAACAATTTCAATGTGAAAAATCTTATACTCTTAAGATCACTTAAACTTCAAGATCACTTTTTAGGTGCAAAATTAAATAAGCTACAAAAAGTGAGAGCATTTACACTATAAGGTCACTTAAAAACCCTAAGATCACTTATAAGTTGTAAAGTTACAACATTTACAAAACAATTTCACTCTCTTAAGATCACTTAAACTTCAGGATCACTTTTTAGGTGCAAAATTAAATAATAAGAACATAAGAACATAAGAATTAGGAACAGGAGTAGGCCATGTAGCCCCTCGAGCCTGCTCCGACATTCAACAAGATCAAGGCTAATCTGGCCGTGGACTCAGCTCCACTTACCCGCCCGCTCCCCATAACCCTTAATTCCCTTATTGGTTAAAAATCTATCTATCTGTGATTTGAATATATTCAATAAGCTAGCCTCAACTGCTTCCTTGGGCAGAGAATTCCACAGATTCACAACCCTCTGGGAGAAGAAATTCCTTCTCAACTCGGTTTTAAATTGGCTCCCCTGTATTTTGAGGCTGTGCCCCCTAGTTCTAGTCTCCCCAACCGGTGGAAACAACCACTCTGCCTCTATCTTGTCTATCCCTTTCATTATTTTAAATGTTTCTATAAGATCACCCCTCATCCTTCTGAACTCCAACGAGTAAAGACCCAGTCTACTCAATCTGTCATCATAAGGTAACCCCCTCATCTCCGGAATCAGCCCAGTGAATCGTCTCTGTACCCCCTCCAAAGCTAGTATATCCTTCCTTAAGTAAGGTGACCAAAACTGCATGCAGTACTCCAGGTGTGGCCTCACCAATACCCTGTACAGTTGCTTTTGTACTCCATCCCTCTCGCAATGAAGGCCAACATTCCATTCGCCTTCCTGATTACCTGCTGCACCTGCAAACTAACTTTTTGGGATTCATGCACAATGTGCCCCAGGTCCCTCTGCACCGCAGCATGTTGTAATTTCTCCCCATTCAAATAATATTCCCTTTTACTGTTTTTTTTTCCAAGGTGGATGACCTCACATTTTCCGACATTGTATTCCATCTGCCAAACCTTAGCACGTTCGCTTAACCTATCTAAATCTCTTTGCAGCCTCTCTGTGTCCTCTACATAACCCGCTTTCCCATTAATCTTTGTGTCATCTGCAAATTTTGTTACACTACACTCTGTCCCCTCTTCCAGGTCATCTATGTATATTGTAAACAGTTGTGGTCCCAGCACCGATCCCTGTGGCACACCACTAACCACCGATTGCCAACCTGAAAAGGACCCATTTATCCCGACTCTCTGCTTTCTATTACAAATTGAGAGAGCATTTACACTATAAGATCACTTAAAAACCCTAAGATCACTTATAAGTTGTAAAGTTACAAAACTTACAAAACAATTTCAATTTGAAAAACGCTACGACAGCTACATCAAGAACAAGAAAAAAAGCAGCAAAGAAAGGCTGCAACCATCTCTCATCCACATCTCAGTGAATGTTCACTTCTTCATTGGGGTGTCATTTGATTGGCAGGGCTATGTGCCCTTATTGCAGCAGCTATCTCCATGAGGGCCTGTGTCATCGCTTGCATGCCCTCCCTGATGGCCTGTGCCGTCGATTGCCCTCCCTCGGACATTCCCTCCCTAAGTTCCCGTGTCATGACTGCTATTTCTCCCGTCAGAACCATCACCTCTTCACCCACTGCACTGACGCTATCAATGAGAGATTGGGTAAGCTCATTGGTCTCCATACCCAATGCCACAACCTGAGCCGCATCTGTTGCATGCTGCATCTCAGGAGAGCGTGTCTCTAATCTCCTTCTCCTCTGCCTGGGTCTGCCTCGCGGCACCACTACACTAGGAGGCGCGGGCAGGGGCGGTGGGACGCTCGGTGTTCCAAACGGCACCACTACACAGGGAGGCATGGGCTGGGACGATGGGACGCTCTGTGTTCCAGATGGCAGCATTCGAGTGCGAGCTGTGGGCTGGAATGGTGGGACACTCTGTGTTCCAGACGGCAGTACTAGAGAGAGAGGTGCGGGCTGGGACGGTGGGACGCTCTGTGTTCCAGACGGCAGTACTAGAGAGAGAGGTGTGGGCTGGGACGGTGGGACGCTCTGTGTTCCAGACGGCAGTACTCGAGAGAGAGGTGCGGGCTGGGACGGTGGGACGCTCTGTGTTTCAGACGACAGTACTAGAGAGAGAGGTTGGGCTGGGACGGTGGGACGCTCTGTGTTCCAGTCGGCTGTACTAGAGAGAGAGGCACAGGCTGGGACGGTGGGAAGTTCTGTGTTCCAGACGGCAGTACTAGAGAGAGAGGTGTGGGCTGGGACGGTGGGACGCTCTGTGTTCCAGACGGCTGTACTAGAGAGAGAGGTGTGGGCTGGGACGGTGGGACGCTCTGTGTTCCAGACGGCTGTACTAGAGAGAGAGGTGCGGGCTGGGACGATGGGGCGCTCGGTGTTCCAGACGGCTGTACTAGAGAGAGAGGTGCGGGCTGGGACGATGGGGCGCTCGGTGTTCCAGACGACAGCATTCGAGTGCGAGCTGTGGGCTGGGATGGTGGGTGAATGGGTGTAAACTGCTCCATTATATCACCAGCATCATTGGGACCCGCAACGTCGGAATCAAAACCATGGAAGGTGGAACCAGAACCTATGCGAGAGGGAGGCGCAGGCTCGGACGGTAGTGCACTGACTGTAAACTGCTGCATTACACCAGCAGCACCACTGGAACCCGCAACATCGGAATCAAAACCATGGAACGTGGAACCAGAATCTATGCAAGGGGTTGAAACTCTGATGCCCCTTAATGTGGGCTCATAAACATTAATTTGGAAGCTCTCCCCTGTAGACATTTCAGTCATCACCACCATCATCCAGTCTGGATCGTCCGCATCTGGTTGTACTGGTTCTTGTTCTGCATCTTCAGGATCCTCAGAGTTGGCAGCATCATCATCATCATCATCATCAACATCATCATGTTCTGAAATATACATCAGAACAGTCAAATGTTTAACAGCAAGGGAGGGGGCAGAATGAGTGGCATGAGTACTCTCACACATAGCAGGCCAGGCAGCAGGTTGATTTGAAGGGCCACGATGAATTTTCAGGACTTACCCTCTTCCTCGTGTGCGGGCCCAGCTTGTGCTGTACCGATTGCTTTTCTCCATGTACGACTCATCATGGCAGCTACCCTCTGTTCCAAGGGTGTCAGTGGATGCAGATTGGGCGTGCCTCCTCCTGTTCAAGTTGCTTCCCTTTTGTTGTGGGCTAATTTCTCCTGCAAAGAGTAAAATATAACTTTTTAATGAGTGTGTCTTTCTGCAGGGTGGGACATACACGTAGTCACATTTACAATTACAATTCCATTAAATAATGAAAATATTACTTACACTAACTACTTGACCAAGGTCGTGCCATTTCTTTTTACACTGACTTCCAGATCTCCTGGTATGCACCACTGCGCAGTAATCTTCTACAACTTGGTTCCAGCGTTTCTTCATTTCTTTAGGTGGCACTTTTATGCGACCTCTGTTGCTGGTATCTAACTCCTGACATCTCTGCTCAATTACGTTGACTAATATCTCCACTTTCTCATGCAAGAAATTCTTTGCTCTTGGTGGACGTTGTTCCATTGCTGTATTGAATTGACACTCTTATTTTTCAAAACACACAGTCCTTATTTTGCATGCACCTATGCAGCACCTGTTCTGGAAGTTTAGCAGTGAAAAGCAGCACTCACTGATTTCAGCAGGTGATTTATTCAACAGTGCTGCTAAAAGCACTCCTTCAGACACAAAAAAATCACCAAAATTCAATCCCAAGCCTTTCCAGAGGTCCACGAGACAAATCAGCACTTTTCTTCAAGTTCCTTTAAAAATGGCCGAGTGCCAATGTTTGTGGGCTACTGCGCGTGCATGCGCGCTCCACTGCGCATGCATAGGGCTGCCAGCACGACATTCTCTCATTTGACTTAGCCCCACCCCCTGCACTTGCAGAATTGTGCGACTTTGTGACTCCACACCCCTGCTGATGTCTGCCGCTGCGCCGAGCTCCGAGGTACCTGCAGGGAGCCCAAGAATTGTAAGGTACATTTTTGTCATGCTTTTAGGCGTGAAAAACGGGCGTCCATGTTGGGGCTGTGCCATTCTTGGCGTGGCCCAAAACTTGACCCCATAGAAAATAGGTGCAGGAGTAGGCCATTCAACCCTTCGAGCCTGCACCACAATTCAGTAAGATCATGGCTGATCATTCCCTCAGTATCCCTTTCCTGCTTTCTCTCCATATCCCTTGATCCCCTTAGCCATAAGGGCTATAACTAACTCCCTCTTGAATGAACTGGCATCAACAACTCTCTGCGTCAGCGAATTCCACAGGTTAACAACTCTATGAGTGAAGAAGTTTCTCCTCGTCTCAGTCCTAAATGGTCTACCCCTTATCCTAAGACTGTGTCCCCTGATTCTGGACTTCCCCAACATCGGGAACATTCTACCCGCATCTAACCTGTCCCGTCCCATCAGAATCTTACACGTTTCTATGCGATCCCCTCTCATCCTTCTAAGCTCCAATGTATAAAGGCCCAGTTGATCCAGTCTCTCCTCATATGTCAGTCCCGCCATCCTGGGAATCAGTCTGGTGAACCTTCGCTGCACTCCATCAATAGCAAGAATGTCCTTCCTCAGATTAGGAGACCAAAATTGAACACAATATTCCAGGTGAGGCCTCACCAAGGCCCTGTACAACTGCAGTAAGACCTCCCTGCTCCTGTACTCAAATCCCCTAGCTATGAAAGCCAACATACCATTTGCCTTCTTCACCGCCTGATGAACCATGACACGCAGGTCTCGTTGCACCTCCCCTTTTCCTAATCTGCCGCCATTCAGAAAATATTCTGTCTTCACGTTTTTGCCCCCAAAATGGATAACCTCACATTTATCCACATTATACTGCATCTGCCATGCATTTGCCCACTCACCTAACCTGTCTAAGTCACCCTGCAGCCTCCTAGCATCCACCTCACAGCTCACACCACCACCCAATTTAGTTTCATCTGCAAACTTGGAGATATTACACTCAATTCCTTCATCCACACTCAATTCCTTCATCCAAATCATTGATGTATATTGTAAAGAGCTGGGGTCCCAGCACTGAGCCCTGCGGCACTCCACTAGTCACTGCCTGCCATTCTGAAAAGGACCCGTTTATCCCGACTCTCTGCTTCCTGTCTGACAACCAGTTCTCTATCCATGTCAGTACATTACCCCCAATACCATGCGCTTTGATTTTGCACACCAATCTCTTGTGTGGGACCTTGTCAAATGTGCTCCAGGAAGGATAGAATTAGCAGCAGTGCTGAGTTTTGTGCTCAACCCACATGAGGCAAACTATTTTTTCCACTACTATTTGTCCAGAGCAATTTATTTGACCCTGATCAGAGATTAACTTTCTTTACATCCAGAAGATTGTGGTTTATTGAGGTCTGAGAGTTCGGGAGGTCTGAGAGTTCGGGAGGCCCGGAGGTCTGAGAGTTCAGGAGGCACGGAGGTCCGAGATTTCGGGAGGTCAGGAGTCCAAGAGTTCGGGAGGCCCGGAGGTCCGAGAGTTCAGGAGGCCCGGAGGTCCAAGAGTACAGGAGGCCTGGAGGCCTGAGACTTCGGGAGGTCAGGAGGTCCAAGATTTCGGGAGGTCAGGAGTCCAAGAGTTCAGGTGGTCAGGAGTCCAAGAGTTCGGGAGGCCCGGAGGTGCGAGAGTTCAGGAGGCCCGGAGGCCTGAAAGTTCGGGAGGTCAGGAGTCCAAGAGTTCGGGAGGCCCGGAGGTGCAAGAGTTCGGGAGGTCAGGAGTCCAAGAGTTCGGGAGGTCAGGAGTCTGAGGAGCAGGAGGCCCAGAGGTCGATGAAGAGTTCACTTCTGGTGAGGAGCTCACAGCCCGTATCTGGGCAGGTAAGTGATTTGCTGTTTGATTGGTATGTATCTCTCTTTCTCTTTTATAATCAGATACGTCTAATTAGAGGGATGGCAGAGCAGCTCAGTCCTGTGGAGTGCATGTTCTGCAGCATGAGGGAAGTCTTGGATGCTTCGAGCGGCCTAGATGATCATGTGTGCAGTAGGTGTCTCCAGCTTCAACTACTTGAGGTCTGCGTATCAGAGCTTGAGCGGTAGCTGGAGTCAATATGCTGCATCCACAAGGCTGAGAATAACGTGGATAGCACGTTTCAGGAGGTGGTCACCCCGCAGTTTAAAAGCATGCAGATAGAGGGGCAGTGGGTGAATACCAGACGGTGGAAGAACGCGAGGCATGTAGTGCAGGAGTGCCCCCACGAGTCCATTTTGCTTTCCAACCAATATTCTCTTCTGAGCACTGGCGAGGGCGATGGAGCCTCTGGGGAGTGCAGCCAGAGCCAAGTCCAAGGCACTATGGGTGGTTCAGCTGCACAGGGGGGAGGGACAAAGAATAAAAGAGCTGTAGTGGTAGGGGGTTCAATAGGTAGGGGAATAGAGAGGCGTTTCTGTGGCCGTAGACATGACTCCAGGATGGTATGGTGCCTCCCTGGTACCAGGGTCAAGGATGTCACAGAGCGAACGCAGGGCATTCTGGGGGGAGAGGGTAAACAGCTGGAGGTCATGGTCCATATCGGGACCAATGACATAGGTAGAAAGTGGGATGAGATCCTGCAGGCAGAATTTAGGGAGTTAGGAGAAAAATTAAATGGCAGGACCTCAAAGGTAGCAATCTCCAGGTTACCACCAGTGCCACATGCTCATGAGTACAGAATAGAAAGATAGAGAGTATAAACGTGTGGCTAGAGAGTTGGTGTAGGACAGAGGACTTTAAATTCCAGAGGCATTAGGACTGCTTCTGGGGGAGATGGGACCTGTACAAACTAGACGGGTTACACTTCAACAGTGCCGGGACCAATATCCTCGTGGGGAGATTTGCTACTGCTGTTGGGGAGAGTTTAAACTAGATTGGCAAGGTGATGGGAACAAATTCAATAGGGAAGGAAGTAAAGCTGAAATTGGAAAACAAGAATGTGAAAAGTGAATCTCTAAGACAGATGAAACAAGGGTTAGTAAGTCGTAATCAAATAGGTCTTCCTATGCTAAATGATATATACTTCAATACAAGGAGAATAGCAAATATGGCAGATGAGCTGAGAGCACAGGTAGACACTTGGGAGTATGACATTATAACCATTACAGAGAAATGGCTGAAAGAGGGGCAGGTGTGGCAGCTAAATATTCCTGGTTACAGGATTTTTAGACAAGATAGAGAGGGGGGTAAAAAGGAGCGCGGATCGCGGTATTGATTGAAGAAACTATTACAGCTGTGAGGAAGGATGATATGTTAGAGGGATCATCAAATGAGGCCATATGGATCGAACTGAAAAGTAAAAAAGGGGCAATCACACTGCTGGGCATGTATTATAGACCCCCAAACAGTGGGAGGGAAATAGAAGAGCGAATATGTAGGCAATAATAAGGGATTTCAACTATCCTGATATTGATTGGGACAAATATAGTTTGAAGGGTACAGAGGGTGCGGAATTCTTAAAATGCATTCAAGAGAACTTTTTTCGTCAGTATGTAACAAGCCCAACACGGGAGGGAGCGGTTCTGGATTTAGTTTTGGGGAATGAAGCTGGGCAGGTGGAAGTTGTATCAGTGGGAGAGCACTTGGGTGCCAGTGACCATAATTCAGTCAGATTCAAGGTAGTTATGGATAAGGACAAGGATAGACCAGGAATAAAAGTCTCAAAGTTGGGAAAAGCTAACTTTGCAAAGTTGAGAAGTGAGTTGGCCACAATGGACTGGAAACAACTACTTATAGGTAAATCAGTGTCGGAACAGTGGGAGGCATTCAAGGAGGAGATCCTGAGGGCTCAAGTCAAATAGGCCCTTAAAGAAAAAGGGTGGGAATCACAATTCTAGAGTCCCCTGGATGTCTAAGGACTTACAGGGGAGAATAAAGAAAAAAAGGGAAGCGTATGTCATATACCGACGGCTAAATACTGTAGAATCTCTGGAGGAATATAGAAAGTTCAGAGGCAAAATTAAAAAGGATATTTGGAATTCTAAGAGAGAGCATGAAAATTACTTGGCAAGAAAAATTAAGGAAAACCCAAAGATGTTCTATAAATATATTACAAGTAAGGGGATAACTAAAGAAAGGGAATGACCTATGAGAAACCATGAGGGTAATCTCTGTGTGGAGGCAGTAGATGTTGACAGGGTTCTTAATGAATACTTTGCGTCTGTTTTCACAAAGGAAAGGGGCAATGCAGATACTGATATCAAGGAGGAGTGTGAAATTCTGGATGAAATAAACATAGTGAGAGAGGAGGTACGATGTAGTGTATATGAACTTTAGCAAAGCTTTTTATAAGGTCCCACATGGTAGACTGGTCATGAAGGTAAAAGCCCATGGGGTTTAGCAGCTTTGAAAGTGGATATGTACCCAGGCCCGGATGAAATGCATCCCATGCTGTTGAGCGAAGCAAAAGAGGAAATAGCAGAGGCCTTAACTATCACTTCCCATCCTCTTTGGACTTAGGCATGGTGGCAGAGGACTGGAGGACTGCTAATGTGGTACCCTTGTTTAAGAAGGGAGAAAGGGATAGGCCGAGTAATTACAGGCCAGTCAGCCTAACCTCTGTGGTGGGAAAATTATTGGAAAAAATCCTGAAGGACAGGATAAATCTACATTTAGAAAGGTAAGGATTAATCAGGGACAGTCAGCACAGATTTGTTAAGGGAAGATCGTGTTTGACTAACTTGATTGAATTTTTCGAACAGGTAACCAGGAGGGTCGATGAGGGTAACGCGTAGGATGTACTGTATATGGACTTAAGCAAAGCTTTTTATAAGGTCCCACATGGTAGACTGGTCATGAAGGTAAAAGCCCATGGGATCCAGGGGAAAGTGGCAAGTTGGATCCAAAATTGACTTAGAGGTAGGAAGCAAAGGGTAATGGTTGATGGATGTTTTTGTGACTGGGAGGATGTTTCCAGTAGGGTGCCGCAGGGCTCAGTACTGGGTCCCTTGCTTTTTGTGGTATACATCAATGATCTAGATTTGAATATAGGGAGTATGATTGAGAAGTTTGCAGATGAATCTTAAATTGGCTGTGTGGTTGATAATGAAGAGGAAAGTCATGGACTGCAGGAAGATATCAATCTACTGATCAGCTGGGCAAAACAGTGGCAAATGGAATTTAATTCAGAGAAGTGTGAGGTAATGCACTTTGGGAGAGCTAATAAGGAAAGAGTATACACATTATAGGTAGGCCACTTAGAAGTGTAGATAAACAAAGAGACCTTGGCATGCTTGTCCACAGATCGCTGAAAGTAGCAGGCCAGGTGGATAAGGTGGTTAAGAAGGCATATGGAATGCTTGCCTTTATTGGCCAAGGCATAGAATACAAGAACAGGGGGTTTATGCTTAAATTGTATAATACTCTGGTTAGGCCACAGCTGGAATACTGCATGTAGTTCTGATCGCCGTATTATAGGAAGGACGTGATTGCACTGGAGAGGGTGCAGAGGGGATTTACTAGGATGCTGCATGGAATGGAGAATCTTAGTTATGAGGATGGATTGGATAGGCTAGTTTTGTTCTCATTTGAACAGAGGAGGCTGAGAGGAGACCTCATTGAGGTGTATAAAATTTTGAGGGGTCTGGATATAGTGGATAGCAAGGGCCTATTTCCCTTGGTGGAGGGGGTCAATTACGAGGGGGCATAGTTTTAAAATGTTTGGTGGAAGGTTTAGAGGGGATATGAGTGGAGGTAGAGGGTTGTGGTTGTTTGGAACTCACTACCTGGATAGAGGCAGAAACCCTCACCACTGGATGGACACTTGAAGTGCTGTAACCTGCAGGGTTACGGACCTAGAGCTGGTAAGTGGGAATAGACTGGATGTCGCAGATACGATGGTAAGTACTTCAGGGAATCGAATACGGCCAGAATGATCTCCTGGACTAGTTTCAATCACCTGGATGGGTCGTAGAGGAATTTTCCCAGATTTTTTTCCTCAATTAGCCTGGGTTTTTATGTTTTTTTGTCTCTCCCAGAAGATTGCATGGCTCCAATTGGGGTGGAGTGTTAAATGTTGCGATGCATGGGGTATCGCAGTTGTATGGGGTGGACTGGTTGGGTCAGATAACATAAGAACCTATAAGAACATAAGAACATAAGAACATAAGAATTAGGAACAGGAGTAGGCCATGTAGCCCCTCGAGCATGCTCCGCCATTCAACAAGATCATGGCTGATCTGGCTGTGGACTCAGCTCCACTTACCCGCTTGCTCCCCATAACACTATATTCCCTTGTTGGTTAAAAATCTATCTATCTGTGACTTGAATACATTCAATGAGCATGCCTCAACTGCTTCTTTGGGAAGAGAATTCCACAGATTCACAACCCTCTGGGAGAAGAAATTCCTTCTCAACTCGGTTTTAAATTGGCTCCCCCGTATTTTGAGGCTGTGCCCCCTAGTTCTAGTCTCCCCTACCAATGGAAACAATCTCTCTGCCTCTATCTTGTCTATCCCTTTCATTATTTTAAATGTTTCTATAAGATCACCCCTCATCCTTCTGAACTCCAACGAGTAAAGACCCAGTCTACTCAATCTATCATCATAAGGTAACCCCCTCATCTCTGGAATCAGCCTAGTGAATCGTCTCTGTACCCCCTCCAAAGCCAGTATATCCTTCCTTAAGTAAGGTGACCAAAACTGCACGCAGTACTCCAGGTGCGGCCTTACCAATATCCTATACAGTTGCAGCAGGACCTCCCTGCTTTTGTATTCCATCCCTCTCGCAATGAAGGCCAACATTCCATTTGCCTTCCTGATTACCTGCTGCACCTGCAAACTAACTTTTTGGGATTCATGCACAAGGACCCACAGGTCCCTCTGCACCTCAGCATGTTGTAATTTCTCCCCATTCAAATAATATTCCCTTCTACTGTTTTTTTTCCCAAGGTGGATGACCTCACATTTTCCGACATTGTATTCCATCTGCGAAACCTTAGCCCATTCGCTTAACCTATCCAAATCTTTTTGCAGCCTCTCTGTGTCCTCTATACAACCCGCTTTCTCACTAATCTTTGTGTCATCTGCAAATTTTGTTACACTACACTCTGTCCCCTCTTCCAGGTCATCTATGTATATTGTAAACAGTTGTGGTCCCAGCACCGATCCCTGTGGCACACCACTAACCACCGATTTCCAACCCGAAAAGGATCAATTTATCCCGACTCTCTGCTTTCGGTTCGCCAGCCAATTCTCTATCCATGCTAATACATTTCCGCTGACTCCGCCTACCTCTATCTTCTGCAGTAACCTTTTGTGTGGCACCTTATCGAATGCCTTTTGGAAATCTAAATACACCACATCCATCGGTACACCTCTATCCACCATGCTCCTTATATCCTCAAAGAATTCCAGTAAATTAGTTAAACATGATTTCCCCTTCATGAATCCATGCTGCGTCTGCTTGATTGCACTATTCCTATCTAGATGTCCCGCTATTTCTTCCTCAATGATAGTTTCAAGCATTTTCCCCACTACAGATGTTAAACTAACCGGCCTATAGTTACCTGCCTTTTATCTGCCCCCTTTTTTAAACAGAGGCGTTACATTAGCTGCTTTCCAATCCGCTGGTACCTTACCGGAGTCCAGAGAATTTTGGTAAATTATAACGAATGCATCTGCTATAACTTCCGCCATCTCTTTTAATACCCTGGGATGCACTTCATCAGGACCAGGGGACTTGTCTACCTTGAGTCCCATTAGCCTGTCCAGCACTAGTGATAGTGATTGTCTCAAGGTCCTCCCTTCCCACATTCCTGTGACCAGCAATTTTTGGCATGGTTTTTGTGTCTTCCACTGTGAAGACCAGATGCTCTTTACCTTTCCGCTATTGTTCATTGATCATTGTTCATAGGTTTATCTGTAACCTTCAGGGCTGCTGATTGAGGGTTGTGTGGCTCTTTGTCAGCTGGTGCAGACACGATGGGCCGAAATGGCCTCCTTCGCACTGTAGATTTCTACAGTTGCTGTTTAGATTTACAAGTTTGTAGCAGACTTGTTTTGTCTCTGTTTTTATTAAAATGCATTTTTACATGGACATGTCATTAGCCTGACTCACAACCTCTTGCAAGGAGGACCACTGGACTGTCTTTAGTCTGATTCCTACCATTCAATCTGTCTGGCTTGGGTGGTTCTACCAGGAATTAGACTCCAGTCAGCATAGCTCTCAGGGTCATAGGAGCATGTAACTCTTCCACCACGTCAAGGTATCATCCCTAGTGAAGGAGTAGGACAAGGGGACAGGCTCAATCCCATGAAGGGCAATTTTAAGACTGCAATCAGGATTTTCTTCTTTGCTCAGAGAGTGATTAACATTGGGAATGGGCTACCAGATAGAGTAATGGAATCATTTAAGAAACAATTCGATGCAACAATGGAGGGTGGAGAGGGGAGGTTGTAGGGTCTTTCTGGATAGATGAACTAAGATAGGCCTTATCCTCATCGTAAGTATTTGTGACCTTGTGAAATAAGAATATTAAAGGATATGGGGAGTGAACAAAAGAGCGGGATTAGACTAAATGGTTCATGTGGAGAAATACACTGGAGCAGACTTGTTGGGCTGAGTGACCTGTTTCCCTGCTGGAACATTCTATGATTATTTGAAATGACAGAAGGTGAAAACTATTGATTCGTATCCCTGCAAATTATCATTTTGCAGATGAATAAAATTTATTGATTGGCACAAACACAATAGTTTGTAAGTTTTGTACTTTGACAGCAGAAAACCAAGTGCTGCAGCAAATCTTAACCTTCAGGGAGCCCATTTCTTTGTACACAGCACATTGCAACAAGGGTGACCGAGAGAAGATTCATATTAACTTGGTCAAATCTTTCAGCTAAAATATGCCATGATGAAATGCCAAAGAACAAATGAACCTAATAATTATTTAATAAAGCTGATTATTAAATAAGATAATAAGTTAGAATAAAACTAAGTTTAAACAAGTGTTCATTTCAAGAATACCAGTAATGCTGTCTCACTGATCCTGCTTCAGAACACTATGGGCTACACTTTCCACTTCACATCGCTGGAACATTGCCATATATCGCCCAAAATGGCGCATTTTGACTGAAAAGTGGAAAACTAGGTTGGAACTTCGCCCGAAAATTCTCCCCCCAAATTTCGTCTCACATCGCCGAGGTGATCGCTGAGGTAATCGCCCGCGCATCGCCCAGCCCAACTTTCGGCACATCGCTGACACATTGCCAGGCTGATCACTCTTCGAGAGCATCGCTGGAGAATAGTTTCTTTTCCCGGGCCTTCCTCACAGAGCTGGGCACTACGGATGCCAGTTTGAATTTCGGAAGAAGGGAGGAGGCAGCTAAAAAACTCAAGCTTATAAATTGTGAGTTATTTAAGGGTCTTTTACAGATATATCCAGTCACATTTATACTTATATTTAATTATACTAATATTAGCTTAGTAGATTAGGCATTTTTTTTAGCTAAAAAGTGCATTTATAGCAAGTGATAATAATATTACTGATAGTGATGGGGCTTATGGCTTCTCTGCCATTACTTGTAACTACTCAGACACTGACGGCTGACAGATCAATCGAAGAGGTGGCAGAGTAATGCGGAGGCAGAGGAGGCGAACGTACAGCCAACGAACTTACAGGGAAAAGCAATCTTACCTCAACTTGTCTGATAACATGTGTCTTAGGAGGCTGCGCTTCCGGAAGGAGGTCATCAATGAGATATGCCAGCTCATAAAGGGGGATCTGCAGCCTACCAGCACCATCAGGACCGCACTGCCCGTCGAGGTAAAGGTAACTGCGGCACTATCCTTCTACGCATCTGGATCCTTTCAGGCTTCAGCTAGCGGCATCTGTGGTATCTCTCAGCACTCCACACACTGCTCCATTTGACAGGTGACTGAAGCCCTTTACGCTCACAGGATGGACTTTATAACCTTCCCTATGATCAGGGAGGCACAGACTGGGAGGGCTTTGGGTTTCTCGAGAATAACAAACTTCACCAAGGTGCAGGGAGCTATAGACTGCTCACACATCGCCCTGAAAGCCCTTTTATAGAACCCAGATGTATTTGGTAACAGAAAGGGATTCCACTCCCTGAATGTGCAGCTCGTTGTTGACCACAACCAAATTATCATGACAGTAAATTCTACATTTCCAGGCAGCATCCATGATGTGCACTTCCTGCGTGAGAATGCTATCCCTGACCTGTTTGTCAATCAGCCAGAAGGTCACGGTTGGATGTTGGGGGATAAAGGATATGGCCTTGTCAGTTGGCTCATGACACCCCTGCATAATCCCCAGACGGAAGCCAAGAAGTGTTACAACGAAAGCCACATAGCTTCACGCAAAATCATCGAAAAGACAATTGGAGTGCTCAAGCAGCGCTTCGGATGCCTGGACCACTCTGGTAGCAGCCTACAGTACCACCCTGATCAGGCTGCTGAGTTTATTGTGGTGTGCTGCATGTTGCATAACCTAGTTGTAAGGAGAGGACAACAAATGCCAGATGGGGCTGCTGGTCCACTTCCAGGAGCGGAGGCGGAAGAGGCAGACGACGAGGAACAGGAGGAGGATGCTGGTGAGGACCTCGGGGAGAACAATCAGCCTGGTGATGAATCTATGGTCCCACCACCCCCTGCCCCACTCCCCCCCTGCCACCAGAAGACTGGAGAAACCCCGTGAGAGTTACGCGGCTGCAAAGCTGTTGCACCAGCAGCTCATAAATGAATGCTTTGCATGAACTTACATTGGGGACAGTCACAGTTACAGTTATGGTTAGGCAACAATTACATTGAATTACATTTTAACCTTGTCTGCTCTGCCCTGGCCTGGTCATTGTTGTACAACAGTTGCATTAATGTTTAGCTTAACTTACGTTATTATAAGACAATGTCACAACAATTGTTAAATTCAATAAAAAAAAATTATTAATTTAACAATAATTTTATTATAATTTTAACAACCCCCCCCCCTGCCAACCACTCCCCCCCCCCCCACACTATAAACCAACAGTAACAGTACCAGTAAGATAATACAACAATAATAACAAAAAAAAATTAACAAAAACACCCCCCCTCCCTACCTGGACCTGCAGCCATGTTTCCCTCCAGATCTTTCCCCCCACATCCCCCCCACCCCGTATCTTAGGCCCACCTTCCCGTTTTGGTCCCCAGAGACTGAGATGAAGCTGGCGTGCAGTGGGCAATGGATAGACTTCCTGCCGTGGTGGGGGTGTTGGAGTGGAAGACGAAGCTGTCGGATCATCTTCTGAGTCAGGAGGAAGTGGTTCCTCTGTACTTGCTTGAGTGCTTGGGCTAATACTCCAATGTAACACAACACCTTGGGGTGCAGCGCCGTGCTCAGCTAACAGCGCAATGCAACTGGGCATTGGTGGCGGCGGTCTGTTCATGCATCTGTTCAAGTGTCTGCCATGCTACCTCCAGTAGCTCGGCTTGCACAGCAGACACCTGTGAAAAGTAACGCGTGAACTGAGTGAAACCCTGGAGAAGCTCGGGACTTATCGCGACCATCTCCGAGCACAGGGAGATCAAGCCCTTCAACCGATCGTCCATGGGAGCCGAGTGCAGACCTTGCTGACTCGACTTCCGTAGGGTCGGTGTGCGCACTATAATGTGCCTTAGCGTTGTTGGCTGCACGCCGCTTGGTCCCAGTGCCTCTTCTGTCCCAACTGATAAATTCAAAGTGACCGCAGATTGATCCCCCTCCATAAGCTGTTCCTCCTCCTCCTCCTCCTCTGGTTCAATGGTTTGTCGTGCTCCTCCTCCTCCTCCTCCTGTTCCTCCTCACCACCCGTAGGTGCAGGTGCAAGTGCAGGTGCGACCTCCACCAGCGTCTCTGGTTGACCTTAAAAGCACATTTGAGCTTATCACAGAGCTTATTAGAACATAAGGGTACACATTCCCGAGAGACGTTACATATTAATACATGGATTTCACGGCCCCAGAAAACTGCAATGGCTGCATCCCCTGCTCTTATTGCTTCTTATGCAGAAAGACTGCATGCATGACTTGACATGACATCATTCGTATATTGCATTATAATTACAGGACATTACATTACTTTTTGAAACTGTTTTATACATTACTCATGAGATGCAGAGCTGGGTTCCGCAAGACCGCAGGTGGTAGCCGAACGGCTTTCATGGCCCACGAGTGCGGCTGCATGCTCCTCGAGGTCGGACAACCTCCGGTACGCCTCTGCTCACTGCGGTTGTTAGATATCTTCTTTTGCAAATGAGAAAAGAGCATGGCATAAGCTAATTGACTAGGTAGTATCAAACACAACTGTTTCAACCATTTCAAATAGGATCAACAATTGATGCATAGTTGTAACAAAGCTCAGCATGTTTAGGAGCTACAGCTTGACACATCTCTCTATACTGCAGCAGCCAAAGAGACTTAAAAAGGGCACAGATTCATAGCCCTGTCCAGACACTAGCAGGGAACATATATATATATATTGTGTATGCATGTATGTATGCATGTATGCATTTATGTATGTATGTAAATAATTTACAACATTTACAACAATTAAGTAAATCAATACAATATAAAATCTGTACTTACTCTTGCTGACGACACCAGGCTGTTCCAGCGTTTGCGGCACTGGTCAGGCCCTCTCGCCTCATGGGATGCCGAGGAGACGACATCAGCTATTTGGGCCCAAATCTTTCTGTAGGCTCAGAGTGGAGGTTTCCCATTGCCACCCCGGGTTAATTCAGCCCACCTTGATTGCACCTCTTGGACGAGGGCCTCATTGGCCTCGTCGGAAAAGGGCTTTGCCCTCTTCCGATGCACCTCCACATTATCTAAGAAAGACATCCTTATTCTTACAATCTCTGATAAGTAATAAGTGCGTATAATTTTATCTTTTTTCTATCTCGAATTATCTAATAAGTATCTCTGCCAAGTAATAAATAATTAAGTAAGTGTGTAAACTGTTATCTCTTATCTCTCTCTCTCTGCTTTCCTCCTCTCCTTTCTCTCTCCACTCTCTCACTCTCTCTCTCCCAACAGCCTTCTGTGCATGTGTGGATGACTCCTGACCTCCCGAAATGCAGGAAAACCTGTCACCAAAAAAAACCTTGCATGTGCAGAAGGCTGTTGCTCGGGAAGCTTTTGCCTTCCACATCGCTGGCCATTTGCTGGGCCCACATGACATCGCTGACCTTTCGCTTCACCCATTTCACTTCGTTGGCCTATCGCCGAGTCGAAAATCGCGATCCAAAAAATGGGCGATGTTCCAGCGATCAATAAGGCTGACACATTGACCATCGCTGGAACATCACCCATTTTTTGGGCGATAGTCAGCAAAGTGGAAAGTCTAGCCCTTAGTGTTTGATTGTACAGAAAGCAATATTTGCAGGTCTAACATGATAAAATATATTTATAAATGATCCATTAAGGTGGAGAATAAAGAAATTAAAAGATATGAAAGCTAAAAATTATTGATCTTCTAATAACTCTGTCAGAGTTCACCAGAAGGACCAGAAAATAGGCATGGACCCATGAGGGAGGGTCTCATAAGGGGAAGAGCTTCAATCCACTCCTTCCAAGGCCTGGAGAATATGAGGGGATGGGGCCGGGGGAAGGGACTCCCTACCTTGGGAGTTCCTACGTCCCCAGCCTAGGAGCAGATTGGAGCAGGATCGGCAACTGGTGCGTCCAGGGAGAAGAGGCATACCAACCCATCAAAGGGCACATGTGGGCTCCATTGGGGATCTGGGCCATTATTCTGGCCTGCATCGCCCACAAAAAAGGAAATGGTAATTATTTTTACTTTTTCAATGTGCTTTTTTTTAATCTTACAAATGGAGCCACTAGGAGCACTTTTCTGTCCTTTCTGATGGGAGCCTGACAACCACCAACAACAACAACAACTTGTATTTGCATAACACCTTTAATGTAGTAAAACTTCCCAAGGCACTTCACAGGAGTGTTATAAAATAACATTTGACATCGAGCCATATAAGGAGAAATTAGGGCAGATGACCAAAAGCTTGGTCAAAGATGTAAGTTTTAAGGAACATCTTAAATGAGGAAGGAGAGGTAGAGAGCTGGAGAGGTTTATGGAGAGAGTTCCAGAGCTTAGGACCTTTCATACACAGCAGCATTTGCAGAAAATCAGGTATGTTGTAGTTGGCAGGTGTTCAAATTTAATTCCACAAGTGCCCATTCAAAGTATGCAAATGGAGTGATTTCCCCCTGCAAACTCCAGTGGGGTCAGCACCTCTGGCTTTCCTGGGGTGGGGAAGGGTACAAATTTGACAGTTCTCCTGCAGGGGAAGGGGCGAGAGAGGCTGGAATTTAAGGCAGAAGCTGAATCATCTGGGTTTCCCTCATTGAGACACTGTCAAGCATTTCAATGGGGTCGTGGTTGAGTCTGCCACCCAGCCCCTCCCACCTCAGCGGCCAGCTTTGGGAGTGTGTCTAGATATATTCTCGGGCTAGGCTGGGAATTTCACACAGCATGCCCTTGTTAGGCCCAATGGAAACTAGACCTGCTGAGAGATGGTATGGGTTCCACAGTAGGCCTACTAAAGGCCCCAGTGCAGGTTGGGAATAAAGATATTCCATACTGAGAAATCAATTAGCTTTCCTGCAGGGAAAAATATTTTTTTGCATCCAATCTTCAGCCTTTTAAGGATGTCTGGCTCCCCACACAGTGTGGCAGATTGCTGCTCTGAATTTCCAGGACCCCTTTGGGGCAACACCTCTGTTTTAAAATTGCACCTGCCGCAATTCTGGTGGGATTCCAGGAATTTTGGTCTTGCACTGTTTAACTTAAATGATTTGAATATTTAAATGAGCTCTCGTCCATTTTGGATGATACCACTAAAGGCCTACATACAACATTAACTGGAGGATCACGCTCAGCTTAAAAGTGGCACATATGTAGCTTGGACCCCAGCACATGATCTCAGTGCTGTGTCACCAATGATAGGACAGGAAAATGTACCTATGGAATCTACATGATCTTCCTCCTCCCCTCATCATTAGTGTGTTGAAATCAAGATCATTGTACAGTTTCCAGTCTTCTTTATTCCCCAGAAACTCAAAACCATGGAATTCCTCATCTCCCTCTTTCTTCCTTTGACAATTTTTAGGATTTTAAAAGCCAAGCTTTTTGATTTCATTTGTCTTTCCTTTTACTCTTTTGATCATTGGCGATGTTCTGTGTCATGGGCCGGAGTCCTTCAGTACAGTTTCTCAACAAAAGGAACATCTTCATTGGTTGGCTTTTTAAAAAAGTTTTGGGCTCAGTGCAGGAAACCATATTGAGGAATTTTAAAAAAATGCAACAATATTATTGCAATGTTATCAATAAATAATTTGTATCTGATTTCAGGAAAGTTGTACAGCCATTATAAAGTATAAGTAATTCAGTGAAACTATGGTGAAAGGGTAATTTCCTAACTCCACACTGCCAGTTGGGAATGGCAGCCGCCGGAGCAGATATGGGAAATTCAGGAGCAGTGTGGACCCAACTTTCTGATATGTGTTTACAGTGCGCGAGAAAAATCACCCCTTAAATTTGATAAATGATGAAATATTGGAAGTAGCTGCATAACACATAACTGTTATGTCTATTACATTCTACTGTCTGTGCTAGGCCAGGTGTTTTTTTTGAATTGATAGATTGATATACGGAAGATAAAACTTTATTGCCTTACTGGCATCAACAAAAGAATCTATAAAACAAACACAAAGAATATATTTAGAGGAGAAAAGAACTTTATGGGGCAATAGTTATTTAGAAGTACATTACAGTCTCATCTTAAAGCACATTTCCCGAGCACAATCCTTTTCCTGGGGTGGTAAAGGTTGGGGTGCGTGGGGGGCTGAGTTCCTTCTGGAAAAAGCTATTGACCAATATTGCAATGAAGCACTTCCACTGTGATGATATCAGACAGAAGTATTCTTGAGCATTACATTAACTCGACAGAATAGTAATACATACTGATCAGGAGCCAAATTTATGAAAATCGACATGCTAGAGTACCTGATTCTATTTTGGGCCTTCCCACGATCTGCCCGTTGAGTCCAAATGGAGCGCATTTAAGTTTATTAAAATAAGGGCTCGTGGTGTTGGCATGCCAAAATTCCAGAAGTTACACGAGCAATGAACCAGGTATGGAATTCCCAATGAGCATTCCTTTGTGTGCAATTAAAATGGTGGAAGAGATGAAATAGCAACGCATTTGGAAAGCAGTGACAGCATCGGTCCAAGTCAGCATGAATTTATGAAAGGGAAATCATGTTTGACAAATCTTCTAGAATTTTTTAAGGATGTAACTCGTAGAGTGGACAAGAGAGAACCAGTGGATGTGGTGTATTTGGACTTTCAAGAGGCTTTTGACAAGGTCCCACACAAGAGATTGGTGTGCAAAATTAAAGCACGTGGTATTGGAGGTAATATATTGACATGAATAGAGAACTGGTTGGCAGACAGGAAGCAGAGAGTCGGGATAAACGGGTCCTTTTCAGAATGGCAGGCAGTGACTAGTGGGGTGCTGCAAGGCTCAGTGCTGGGATCCCAGCTATTTACAATATACATCAATGATTTAGATGAAGGAATTGAAAATAATATCTCCAAGTTTGCAGATGACACTAAGCTGGGTGGCGGTGTGAGCTGTAAGGAGGATGCTAAGAGGCTGCAGGGTGACTTGGACAGGTTGGGTGAGTGGGCAAATGCATGGCCGATGCAGTATAATGTGGATAAATGTAAGGTTATCCACTTTGGTGGCAAAAACATGAAGGCAGAATATTATCTGAATATAGACAGATTAGGAAAAGGGAAGGTGCAACGAGACCTGGGTGTCATGGTACATCAGTCATTGAAGGTTGGCATGCAGGTACAGCAGGCGGGTGAAGAAGGCAAATGGCATGTTGGCCTTCATAACTAGGGGAGTTGAGTATAGGAGCAGGGAGGTTTTGCTGTAGCTGCACAAGGCCTTGGTGACGCCTCACCTGGAATATTGTGTTCAGTTTTCGTCTCCTAATCTGAGGAAGGACATTCTTGCTATTGAGGGAGTGCAGCGAAGGTTCAACAGACTGATGCCCGGGATGGCAGGACTGACATATGAGGAGAGACTGGATCGACTGGGCCTTTATTTACTGGAGTTTAGAAGAATGAGAGGGGGTCTCATAGAAACATATAAAATTCTGACAGGACTGGACAGGTTAGATGCAGGAAGAATGTTCCCGATGTTGGGGAAGTCCAGAACCAGGGGACACAGTCTAAGGATAAGGGATAAGCTATTTAGGACCGAGATGAGGAGAAACTTCTTCACTCAGAGAGTCATTAAGCTGTGGAATTCTCTTCCGCAGAGAGTTGTTGATGCCAGTTCGTTAGAAATATTCAAGAGGGAGTTGGATATGGCCTTGCAACTAAAGGGATCAAGGGGTATGAAGAGAAAGCAGGAAAGGGGTACTGAGGTGAATGATCAGCCATGATCTTATTGAATGGTGGTTCAGGCTCAAAGGGCCGAATGGCTTACTCCTGCACCTATTTTCAATGTTTCTATGTTTCTAAGAGGAGCAACAGGAGAGTATAAAGGAAATAAGAGAGGCAGCGCTGGAGGCTGATGTGCACTTCCAGATATTACCCACCCAATAAATTTACAGGCTACACATTGAGGAGTTCTGTGTTAGAATTCTGCCCTTCACCAAAGACGCAATACAGGAGCTTTGCTAGCTACTACAACAATAACAACATATAGTGCTTTTAACATAGGCGCTTCACAGATGTATTATAAGACAAAAACTTGACACCGAGCCAGATAAGGGGAAATCAGGACAGATGACCAAAAGCTTGGTCAAAGAGGTAGATTTTAAGGAGCGTCTTCAAGGAGGAAAGAGAGGTAGAGAGGTTTCGGCAGGGAATTCCAGTGCTTGGGGCCTAAGCAACAGAAGGCACAGCCATCAATGGTTGACCGACTATAATCAGGGATGCTCAAGAGGGCAGAATTAGAGGAGCGCAGATATCTCAGGAGGTTGTTGGGCTGGAGGAGATTACAGAGATAAAGAGGGGCGAGGCCATGGATGGATTTGAAAACAAGGATAAGAATTTTGAAATCAAGACATTGTTTAACCAGGAGTGAATGTAGGTCAGCGAGAACAGGGGTGATGGGTGAACGGGACTTGGTGCAACTTAGGACA
The DNA here is from genome assembly GCF_044704955.1 of Pristiophorus japonicus. NCBI lineage: Eukaryota > Metazoa > Chordata > Chondrichthyes > Pristiophoridae > Pristiophorus > Pristiophorus japonicus. The sequence goes on along the minus strand of NC_091977.1, from coordinate 77,722,427 downwards.
CTGGCAACCAAGTTTGGATGATCTCAAGTTTACGTAGGGCAGAACATAGAAGGCCAACTAGGCGTGCGCTGGAATAGACAAATCGAGAGATAACAAAGGCATGGATGAGGGTGACAGCAGCAGATGAGCTGAGGTAAGGATGGAGACGGGCGATGTTACGGTGTTGTAAATAGGCGGTTGTTAGTTCTGCTGCGGAAATGTGGTCGGAAGCTCATTTCAGGGTCAAATATGACACCAAGGATACGAATAGTGTGATTCATGCTCGGATAAATGTTAGGGAAAGGGATGGAGTCAATGGCTAAGGAACAGAGTTTGTGGCGTCTATTTCAAAATACAAATGCAGCTATAGCCATCTTCCGTTATAGCTCTTTCATGCCACCAGCTCATTTGAGGCAGACATAGGACAGAGAAACATAGAAACATAGAAAATAGGTGCAGGAGTAGGCCATTCAGCCCTTTGAGCCTGCACCACCATTCAATAAGATCATGGCTGATCATTCCCTCAGTACCCCTTTCCTGCTTTCTCTCCATACCCCTGATCCCCTTAGCCGTAAGGGCCATATCTAACTCCCTCTTGAATATATCCAATGAACTGGCATCAACAACTCTCTGCAGTACGGAATTCCACAGGTTAACAACACTCTGAGTGAAGAAGTTTCTCCTCATCTCAGTCCTAAATGGCCTATCCCTTATCCTAAGACTGTGTCCCCTGGTTCTGGACTTCCCCAACATCGGGAACATTCTAACCGCATCTAACCTGTCCCGTCCCGTCAGAATCTTATATGTTTCTATGAGATCCCCTCTCATCCTTCTAAACTCCAATGTATAAAGGCCCAGTTGATCCAGTCTCTCCTCATATGACAGTCCAGCTATCCCTGGAATTAGTCTGGTGAACCTTCGCTGCACTCCCTCAATAGCAAAAACGTCCTTCCTCAGATTAGGAGACCAAAACTGAACACAGTATTCCAGGTGAGGCCTAACCAAGGTCATGGACAACTGCAGTAAGACATCCCTGCTTCTATACTCAAATCCCCTAGCTATGAAGGCCAACATACCATTTGCCTTCTTCACCGCCTGCTGTACCTGCATGCCAACTTTCAATGACAGATGAACCATGACACCCAGGTCTCGTTGCACCTCCACTTTTCCTAATCTGCCGCCATTCAGAAAATATTCTGTCTTCGCGTTTTTGCCACCAAAGTGGATAACCTCACATTTATCCACATTATACTGCATCTGCCATGCATTTACCCACTCACCTAACCTGTCCATGTCACCCTGCATCCTCTTCGCGTCCCCCTCACAGCTCACACAGCCACCCAGTTTAGTGTCATCTGCAAACTTGGAGATATTACACTCAATTCCTTCATCCAAATCATTGATGTATATTGTAAAGAGCTGGGGTCCCAGCACTGAGCCCTGCGGCACTCCACTAGTCACTGCCTGCCATTCTGAAAAGGACCCTTTTATCCTGACTCTCTGCTCCCTGTCTGCCAACCAGTTCTCTATCCTCGTCAGTATATTACCCCCAATACCATGTGCTTTGATTTTGCCCACCAATCTCTTGTGTGGGACCTTGTCAAAAGCCTTTTGAAAGTCCAAATACATCACATCCACTGGTTCTCCCTTGTCCACTCTACCAGTTACATGCTGAAAAAATTCCAGAAGATTTGTCAAGCATGATTTCCCCTTCATAAATCCATGCTGACTTGGACCGATCCTGTCACTGCTTTCCAAATGCGCTGTTATTTCATCCTTAATAATTGATTCTAACATTTTCCCCACTACTGATGTCAGGCAACCGGTCTATAATTACCTGCTTTCTCTCTCCCTCCCTTTTTAAAAAGTGGTGTTACATTAGCTACCCTCCAGTCCATAGGAACTGATCCTGAGTCGATAGACTGTTGGAAAATGATCAGCAATGCATCCACTATTTCTAGGGCCACTTCCTTAAGTTCTCTGGGATACAGACTATCAGGCCCTGGGGATCTATCGGCCTTCAATCCCATCAATTTCCCTAACATAATTTCCTGCCTAATAAGGATATCCTTCAGTTCCTCCTTCTCACTAGACCCTCGGTCCCCTAGTACATTCGGAAGGTTATTTGTGTCTTCCTTCGTGAAGACAGAACCAAAGTATTTGTTCAATTGGTCTGCCATTTCTTTGTTCCTCATTATAAATTCACCTGAATCTGACTGCAAGGGACCTATGTTTGTCTTCAATAATCTTTTTCTCTACACATATCTATCGAAGCTTTTGCAGTCAGTTTTTATGTTGGCGGCAAGCTTCTTCTCATACTCTATTTTCCCCCTCTTCATTAAATCCTTTGTCCTCCTCTGCTGAATTCTAAATTTCTCCCAGTCCTCAGGTTTGTTGCTTTTTCTGGCCAAAAATATATTCCTCTTCCTTGGATTTAACACTATCCTTAATTTCCCTTATTAGCCACGGTTGAGCCACCATACCCGTTTATTTTTACTCCAGACTGGGATGTACAATTGCTGAAGTTCATCCATGTGATCTTTAAATGTTTGACATTGCCTATCCACCGTCAACTCTTTAAGTATCATTTGCCAGTCTATTCTAGCCAATTCACGCCTCAAACCATCGAAGTTACCTTTCCTTAAGTTCAGGACCCTAGTTTCTGAATTAACTGTGCCACTCTCCATCGTAACAAAGAATTCTACCATGTTATGGTCATTCTTCCCCAAGGGACCTCGCACAACAAGACTGCGAATTAGTCCTTTCTCATTACACATCACCCAGTCTAGGATGGCCAGCTCCCGAGTTGGTTCCTCAACATACTGGTCTCGAAAACCATCGCTAATACACTCCAGGAAATCCTCCTCCACATCTGTGCAGTATCGGCCAGGATGGTAACTGGGCATGTATATGTCAGGTAACTGACACACCTTGATGGTGTTGCTGGTTTCTAAATTGCAGATACAATAGATGATATCCGTGTTGTTTTGTGTGTTCCTACAGTCAACCCCCTCAACGATAAGGGAATAAGGGGTTATGGGGAGCGGGCAGGGAAGTTGACCTGAGTCCATGATTTGTCCAGCCATAATCATATGAAATGGCGGAGCAGGCTCAAGGGGACGTATGGCCTTCTCCTGCTTCTATTTCTTATGTTCTTATGTTCTTATAACTCGTGAACAGGAAGGGCTACCACTTGTTCAATATCCAGATTTTGTATGATAAAATGTAAAGTCTCCTTCACATCAATGCAAACATGCAGGAATTTGCCAAAATCCATTCATATTTGGACGTTGTGGCCTCTCTGATGTCTTCAAGGAAGAGTATGATGTGAATGAATAACTTGTGGATGACATAGTCCTTGAGTTTGAGTTCTGGAGTGTCTGAGAGCAGGAGAGTTCGAGAGCAGGAGAGTCCGAGTTCAGGAGGTTGGTTGGTCGGTAGGCCCTGAGGTCGGCGAGTAGGTAGGTTCTGAAGTCGGCGAGTCGGTCGGCCCTGAAGTTGGCAAGTCGGGAGTTCAAAGGCCGGGAGGTCAGTGAGGTGAGTTAGTAAGTAGCTCTCTCTTTTCTCTTTTCCTTTTTAAGTAGATTTTTAAACTAGATAAGGCTAAGTAGAGGGATGACAGTGCAGCTCAGTCCCGTGGCGTGAACATCCTGCGGCATGTGGGAAGTCCTGTCTGCTTCGCGCAGCCTAGACAACCATGTGTGCAGGAGGTGTCTCCAGCTTCAACTGCTCGAGCTCCGCGTTTCAGAGCTGGAACAGTGGGTGGTGTCAATAAGGTGCATCCACGAGGCTGAGAGCTACGTGGATAGCACGTTTCAGGAGGTGGTTACCCCGCAGCTTAAAGGCGTGCAGGTGGAGGGAAAGTGGGTGACCACCAGACATAGTAAGTGTGCTAAGCAGGTAGTGCGGAAGTCCCCACGTGAATCCATCTCGCTTTCAAACCAATATTCAACTCTGAGTATCGGTGAGGACGATGGTGCCTCTGGGGAGTGCAGCCAGAGCCAATTCCAAGGCACCAGGGGTGGCTCAGCTGCACAGGGGGGAGGGACGAAGAACAAAAAAGCCCTAGTGATCGGGGATTCTATAGTTAGGGGAACTGACAGGCGTTTCTGCAGCCATAGACACAACTCCTGAATGGTTTTGTGTCTCCCTGGTGCCAGGGCCAAGGGTGTCACAGAGCGGATGCAGGGGATCCTTGCGGGGGCGGAGGGGGGAAGGGTAAACAACTAGCTAGAGGTTGTGGTCCATATCAGGACAAACGACATAGGTAAAATGAGGGATGAGGTCCGACAGGAAGAATTTAGGGAGCTAGGAAGAAAATTAAAGGGTAGGACCTCAAAGGTAGTAATCTCTGGGTTTCTACCGGTGCCACGTGCTAATGAGGATAAGAGTAGAAGGATAGAGAGGATGAATATGTGGTTGGAAAATTGGTGGAGGAGGGAGGGTTTTAAATTCTTGAAGCATTGGGACCATTTCTGGGAGAGATGGGACCTATACAAATCAGAAGGGTTGTACCTCAACAGTGCCGGGACCAATATCCTCGCGGGGAGTTATGCAAGTATTGTTGGGGAGAGGTTAAATTAGCTTGGCAGGGGAATGCAACCTGAGAATTAATTCAAAAGTGAAGGAAGTAAAGCAGAAGTTGGATAGCAATAATTTAGAAAGTGAACCTGTAAGACAGAAGAAACAGGGTTTAGTATGTAGTCAGCAAGGAGGTCTTCCTGTGCTGAATGGTATATACTTTAATGCATTGAGTATAGCGAATAAGGCGCATGAGCAAAGAGCACAGGTAGAAACTTGGGAGTATGACATTACAGCCATTACAGAAACTTGGCTGAATGAGGGGCAGGTTTGGCAGATCAATATTACATAGAAACATAGAAACATAGAAAATAGGTGCAGGAGTAGGCCATTCGGCCCTTCGAGCCTGCACCACCATTCAATGAGTTCATGGCTGAACATGCAACTTCAGTACCCCATTCCTGCTTTCTCGCCATACCCCTTGATCCCCCTAGTAGTAAGGACTTCATCTAACTCCTTTTTGAATATATTTAGTGAATTGGCTTCAACAACTTTCTGTGGAAGAGAATTCCACAGGTTCACAATTCCCTGGGTGAAGAAGTTTCTCCTCATCTCTGTCCTAAATGGCTTACCCCTTATCCTTAGACTGTGACCGCTGGTTCTGGACTTCCCCAACATTGGGAACATTCTTCCTGCATCTAACCTGTCTAAACCCGTCAGAATTTTAAACGTTTCTATGAGATCCCCTCTCATTCTTCTGAACTCCAGTGACTACAAGCCCAGTTAATCCAGTCTTTCTTGATATGTCAGTCCCACCATCCCAGGAATCAGTCTGGTGAACCTTCACTGCACTCTCTCAATAGCAAGAATGTCCTTCCTCAAGTTAGGAGACCAAAACTGTACACAATACTCCAGGTGTGGCCTTACCAAGGTCCTGTACAACTGTAGTAACACCTCCCTGCCCCTGTACTCAAATCCCCTCGCTATGAAGGCCAACATGCCATTTGCTTTCTTAACTGTCTGCTGTACCTGCATGCCAACCTTCAGTGACTGATGTACCATGACACCCAGGTCTTGTTGCACCTCCCCTTTTCCTAATCTGTCACCATTCAGATAATAGTCTGTCTCTCTGTTTTTACAACCAAAGTGGATAACCTCACATTTATCCACATTATACTTCATCTGCCATGCATTTGCCCACTTACCGAACCTATCCAAGTCACTCTACAGCATCATAGCATCCTCCTCGCAGCTCACACTGCCACCCAACTTAGTGTCATCCGCAAACTTGGAGATACTACATTTAACCCCCTCGTCTAAATCATTAATGTACAATGTAAACAGCTGAGGCCCCAGCACAGAATCTTGCGGTACCCCACTAGTCACTGCCTGCCATTCTGAAAAGTACCCATTTACTCCTACTCTTTGCTTCCTGTCTGACAACCAGTTCTCAATCCACGTCAGCACACTACCCCCAATCCCATGTACTATAACTTTGCACATTAATCTCTTGTGTGGGACCTTGTCGAAAGCCTTCTGAAAGTCCAAATACACCACATCAACTGGTTCTCCCTTGTCCACTCTACTGGAAACATCCTCAAAAAATTCCAGAAGATTTGTCAAGCATGATTTTCAGTTCACAAATCCATGCTGACTTGGACCTATCATGTCACCTCTTTCCAAATGCGCTGTTATGACATCCTTAATAATTGATTCCATCATTTTACCCACAACCGATGTCAGGCTGACTGGTCCATAATTCCATGTTTTCTCTCTCCCTCCTTTCTTGGCTACTGGATTTTTAGACAAGATAGAGAGGGGGGTAAAAAGGTGGGGTGTGGGGGTTGTGATACTGATTAAAGTAACTATTATAGTGAGGAGGGATGATATGTTAGAGGAATCATCAACTGAGGCCATATGAATCGAATTGAAAAATAAAAAAGGTGTGATCACACTGCCAGGAGTGTATTATAGACCCCCAAATAGTGGGAAGTAGATAGAGGAGCAAATATGTAGGCAAATTGCTGTGAAGTCTAAAAACCATAGGGTAATAATCGTAGGAGATTTTAACTATCCAAATTTTGATTGGGACAAATTTAGTGTGAAGAGTATAGAGGATACGGAATTCCTGAAATGCATTCCAGAGAACTTTTTTAGTCAGTATGAAACTAGCCCAACACGAGAGGGGGCGGTCTTGGATTTAGTTTTGGGGAATGAGGCTGGGCAAGTTGAAAGGGTATTAGTGGGGGAGCATTTGGGTACCAGTGACCATAATTCAGTCAGATTCAAATTGGTTGTGGATAAGGATAAGAATAGGCCTGGAATAAAAGTTATGAATTGGGGAAAAGCTAATTTTGCTAAGTTAAGGAGTGATTTGGCCATAATGGACTAGAAACAGCCACTAGTGGGTAAATCAGTGTCGGAACAGCAGAAGGCATTCAAGGAGGAGATCCGGAAGGCTCAGGCCAAACATGTGCCCTTAAAGAAAAAGGCTGGGAAAAATAATTCTAGATCTCCCTGGATGTCTAGGGACTTAAGAAAAAAAGGGACGCTTATGTCACATATCAACGGCTAAATACTTTAGAATCTTTAGAGGAATTTAGAAAGTTAAGAGACAAAATTAAAAAGGATATTAGGAATGCTAAGAGAGAGCACGAGAAATTCTTGGCCAGTAAAATTAAGGAAAACCTAAGATGTTCTATAAATATATTAAGAGTAAGAGGGTAACTAAGGAAAGGGTAGGGCCTATTAGAGATCATGAGGGTAATCTTTGTGTGGAGCCGGAAGATGTTGGTAGGGTTCTTAACGAATACTTTGCATCTGTTTTCACAAAGGAAAGAGGTAATGCAGATACTGCTATCGAGGAGGAGTGTGATATTCTGGATGAAGTAAATATAGTGAGAGAGGAAGTGTTAAGGGGTTTAGCAGCTTTGAAAGTAAATAAGTCCCCAGGCCCAGATGAAATGCATCCCAGGCTGTTAAGCGAAGTAAAGGAGGTAATAGCAGAGGCCTTGACCATCATTTTCCAGTCCTCTTTGGATATGGGCATGGTGCCAGAGGATTGGAGGACTGCTAATGCAGGACCCTTGTTTAAGAAGGGAAAAAGGGTTAGGCCGAGTAATTACAGGCCTGTCAGCCTAACCTCAGTGGTGGGAAAATTATTGGGAAAAATCCTGAATGACAGGATATATCTGCATTTCGATAGGCAAGGATTAATTAGGGACAGTCAGCACGGATTTGTTAAGGGAAGATCGTGTTTGACTAACCTGATTGAATTTTTTGAGGAGGTAACTAAGAGGGTCGATGAGGGTAGTGCGTACGATGTAGTGTATTACCAAGACTTTGGATAAGGTACCACATGGTAGACTGGTCATGAACGTTAAAGCCCATGGGATCCAGGGCAAAGTGGTAAGTTGGATCCAAAACTGGCTTGGAGGTAGGAAGCAAAGGGTAATGATTGATGGATATTTTTGTGACTGGAAGGATGTTTCCAGTGGGGTTCCGCAGGGCTCAGTACTGGGCCCTTGCTTTTTGTGGTATATATCAATGATTTAGATTTGAATATAGGGAGTATGATTAAGAAGTTTTCGGACAACACTAAAATTTGCTGTGTGGTTGATAATGAAGAGGAAAGTCATGGACTGCAGGAGAATATCAATCTACTGGTCAGGTGGGCAGAACAGTGGCAAATTAAATTTAATTCAGAGAAGTGTGAGGTGATGCACTTTGGGAGGGCCAATAAGGAAAGGGTATACTCATTAAGCAGTAGGCCACTTAACAGTGTAAATGAACAAAGGGATCTTGGAGTGTTTGTCTACAGATCAGATGGATAAGGTGGTTAAGAAGGCATACAGAATGCTTGCCTTTATCAGCTGAGACATAGAATATAAGAGCAGAGAGATTATGCTTAAATTGTATAATACTTTGGGTTGGCCACAGCTGGAGTACTGCGTGCAGTTCTGGTCACCGTATTATAGGAAAGACGTGATTGCACTAGCGAGGGTGCAGAGAAGATTTATGAGGAGAATCTTTGTTATGAGGACAGATTGGATAGACTGGAGTTTGTTCTCATTGGAACAGAGGAGGTTGAAAGGAGACTTCATCGAGGTGTACAAAATATTGAAGGGACTGGACATAGTGGATAGTAAGGGTCTATTTCCACTGGTAGAGGGGCTATTATGAGGGTGCATAGTTTTAAGGTGGTTGGTGGAAGGTGTAGAGGAGATTTGAGGGCGGGGTGGGGCTTCTTTACGCAGAGGGTTGTGGGGATCTGGAACCATCTGCCTGGAAGAGTGGTGGATGCAGAAACCTCACCACTTTCAAGAGATGGTTGGATGGGCACTTGAAGTGCCATAACCTGCAGGGTTACGGACCTCGAGCTGGTAATTTGGATTAGATTGGTGACCTTTTGTTGGCTGGCACAAATATAATGGTAAATATTGCAGGGAATAGAATACAGCCAGGGTGATCTCCTGGTCAAGGTAAAGGGTACACAGCCAGATAGGGAATGGATGGCCAACAGGAAGAGAAGTGCAAGGAAGGTAGTGCAGGGGTCCCCTGCGGTCATCCGCCTGCAAAACAGATACACCACTTTGGGTACTGTTGAGGGGGATGACTCATCAGGGGAGGGAAGCAGCAGCCAAGTTCATGGCACCGTGGCTGGCTCTGCTACACAGGAGGGTAAGAAAAAGAGTGGCAGAGCTATAGTGACAGGGGATTCAATTGTAAGGGGAATAGATAGACGTTTCTGCGGCCACAACCGAGACTCCAGGATGGTATGTTGCCTCCCTGGTGCAAGGGTCAAGGATGTCTCAGAGCGGTTGCAGGGCATTCTGAAAAGGGAGGGTGAACAGCCAGTTGTCGTGGTGCATATAGATACCAACGATATAGGTAAAAAAACAGGATGAGGTCCTACAAGACGAATTTAGGGAGCTAGGAGCTAAATTAACAAGTAGGACCTCAAAGTAGTAATCTCAGGATTGCTACCAGTGCCACATGCTAGTCAGAGTAGGAATCACAGAATAGCTCAGATGAATACGTGGCTTGAGGAGTGGTGCAGCAGGGAGGGATTCAAATTCCTGGGGCATTGGAACCGGTTCTGGGGGAGGTGGGACCAGTACAAACCGGATGGTCTGCAGCTGGGCAGGACCGGAACCAATGTCCTAGGGGGAGTGTTTGCTAGTGCTGTTGGGGAGGATTTAAACTAATATGGCAGGGGGATGGGAACCTATGCAGGGAGACAGGGGGAAGTAGAATGGGGGTAGAAGCAAAAGATAGAAAGAAGAAAAGTAAAAGTGGAGGGCAGAGAAACCTAAGGCAAAAAGCAAAAAAGGCCACATTACAGCAAAATTCTAAAGGGGCAAAGTGTGCTAGAACGACAAGGCTGAAGGCTCTTTGCTTCAATGCAAGGAGTATTCGGAATAAGGTGGACGAATTAACTGCGCAGATAGCAGTTAACGCGTATGATGTAATTGGCATCATGGAGACAAGGATGACCAATGCTGGGAACACAACATCCAGGGTATTCAACATTTAGGAAGGATAGACAGAAAGGAAAAGGAGGCGTGGTGGCATTGCTGGTTAAAGAGGAAATTAATGCAATAGTAAGAAAGGACATTAGCTTGGATGATGTGGAATCGGTATGGGTGGAGCTACGGAATACCAAGGGACAGAAAACGCGAGTGGGAGTTGTGTACAGACCACCAAACAGCAGTAGTGAGGTTGAGGACAGCATCAAACAAGAAATTAGGGATGCGTGCAATAAAGGTACAGCAAATATCATGGGCAACTTTAATCTACATATTGATTGGGCTAACCAAACTTGTAGCAATGCGGTGGAGGAGGATTTCCTGGAGTGTATTAGGGATGGTTTTCGAGACCAATATGTCGAGGAACCAACTAGGGAGCTGGCCATCCAAGACTGGCTGATGTGTAATGAGAAAGGACTAATTAGCTATCTTGTTGTGCGAGGCCTCTTGGGGAAGAGTGAACAAAACATGGTAGAATTCTTCATTAAGATGATGGAGAGTGACACAGTTAATTCAGAAACTAGGGTCCTGAATTTAAGGAATGGTAACTTCGATGGTTTGAGGCGTGAATTGGCAAGAGTAGACTCGCAAATGATACTTAAAGGGTTGACGGTGGATAGGCAATGGCAAACATTTAAAGATCACATGGATGAACTTCAGCAATTGTACATCCCAGTCTGGAGTAAAAATAAAACGAGGAAGGTGGCTCAACCGTGGCTAACAAGGGAAATTAAGGATAGTGTTAAATCCAAGGAAGAGGCATATAAATTGGCCAGAAAAAGGAAAAAACCTGAGGTCTGGGAGAAATTTAGAATTCAGCAGAGGAGGACACAGGGTTTAATTAAGAGGGGGAAAATAGAGTACGAGAAGAAGCTTGCCGGGAACATAAAAACTGACTGCAAAAGCTTCTATGGATATGTGAAGAGAAAAAGATTAGCGAAGACAAACGTAGGTCCCTTGCAGTCGGATTCAGGTGAATTTATAATGGGGAACAAAGAAATAACAGACAAATTGAACAAATACTTGAGTGTGTCTTCACAAAGGAAGACACAAATAACCTTCCGGAAGTACTAGGCGACCGAGGGTCTAGTGAGAAGGAGGAACTAAAGGATATCCTTATTAGGCAGGAAATTGTATTTGGAAAATTGATGGGATTGAAGGCCGATAAATCCCCAGGGCCTGATACTCTGCATCCCAGAATACTTAAGGAAGTGGCCCTCGAAATAGTGGATGCATTGATGATCATTTTCCAACAGTCTATCGACTCTGGATCAGTTCCTATGGACTGGAGGGTAGCTAATGTAGCACCATTTTTTAAAAAAGGAGGGTGAGAGAAAGTGCGGAATTATAGACTGGTTAGCCTGACATCAGTAGTGGGGAAAATGTTGGAATCAATTATTAAGGATGAAATAACAGCTCATTTGGAAAGCAGTGACAGGATCAGTCCAAGTCAGCATGGATTTATGAAGGGGAAATCATGCTTGACAAATCTTCTGGAATTTTTTGAGCATGTAACTAGTAGAGTGGACAAGGGACAACCAGTGGATGTGGTGTATTTGGACTTTCAAAAGGCTTTTGACAAGGTCCCACACAAGAGATTGGTGTGCAAAATCAAAGCACATGGTATTGGGGGTAATATACTGACATGGATAGAGAACTGGTTGGCAGACAGGAAGCAGAGAGTCAGGATAAATGGGTCCTTTTCAGAATGGCAGGCAGTGACTAGTGGAGTGTCGCAGGGCTCAGTGCTGGGACCCCAGCTCTTTTCGATATACATCAATGATTTGGATGAAAGAATTGAGTGTGGATGAAGGAATTGAGTGTAATATCTCCAAGTTTGCTGATGACACTAAACTGGGTGGCGGTGTGAACTGTGAGGGGGATGCTAGGAGGCTGCAGGGTGATTTGGACAGGTTAGGTGAGTGGGCAAATGCATGGCAGATGCAGTATAGTGTAGATAAATGTGATGTTATTCACTTTGGGGGCAAAAACGCAAAGATAAAATATTATCTGAATGTCAGCAGATTAGAAAAAGGGAGGTGCAACGAGACCTGGGTGTCATGGTGCATCAGTCATTGAAAGTTGGCATACAGGTACATCAGGCAGTGAAGAAGGCAAATGGTATGTTGGCCTTCATAGCTAGGGTATTTGAGTATCGGAGCAGGGAGGTCTTACTGCAGTTGTACAGGGCCTTGGTGACGCCTCACCTGGAATATTGTGTTCAGTTTTCGTCTCCTAATCTGAGGAAGGACGTTCTTGCTATTGAGGGAGTGCAACGAAGGTTCACCAGACTGATTTCCAGGATCGCCGGACTGACATATGAGGAGAGACTGGATCAACTGGGCCTTTATACATTGGAGTTTAGAAGAATGGGAGGGGATCTCATCGAAACATATAAGATTCTGATGGGACGGGGTAGGTTAGATGCGGTTAAAATGTTCCCGATATTGGGGAAGTCCAGAACCAGGGGACACAGTCTTAGGATAAGGGGTAGGCCATTTAGGACTCAGATGAGGAGAAACTTCTTCACTCAGAGAAATGTTAACCTGTGGAATTCCCTGCCGTAGAGAGTTGTTGATGCCAGTTCATTTGATATATTCAAGAGGGAGTTAGATATGGCCCTTACGGCTAAGGGGATCAAGGAGTATGGAGAGAAAGCAGGAAAGGGGTACTGAGGGAATGATCAGCCACGATCTTATTGAATGGTGGTGCAGGCTTGAAGGGCCGCATGGCCTTCTCCTGCACCTATTTTCTATGTCTATGTCTATGTCTGGACTAGTTTCGATCGCCTGGATGGGGTCGGAGAGGAATTTTTTCACATTTTTTTTCTCCTTAAATTGGCCTGGGTTTTTTATCTGATTTTTGCCTCTCCCAGGAGATCACATGGCTCCAGTTGGGGTGGAGTGTAGGTGTTTTTAGTATAAGGGGTGTTGTAGTTTTGTGGGACGGACTGGTTAGACTGGCTGTTCTTTGCCTTTCTGTCATTGTTCATCAGTTTATGTGTAAACTTTAGGGCTGCTGATCAAGGGCCATGCGGCTCCGTGTCGGCCGACGTGGACACGATGGGCCTAAATGGCCTCCTTCATCGCTGTAAGTTTCTATGTTTGTATGTTCCTAACTTGCTGCCATAATAATGACCTCTTTAAGGAATGCAAGAACAAGAGTAGAGGTGTCCTACAATGAGGCACACGCCCCTACCAAAGTAGTTACTAAAAGGACTAGCTTAAACAGGTATTCAAAGTGCCTTTCAATGCCTTGATTGGTCATGAGGGGCCTGCAATGTACCCCAGATTTGCCTTGATTGGGGGTGGTAACCTTCTGGAGCCAGGACCTCCTGCGCCCTGCCTAGACGTCCCGCCCCTGAAGCTGAAGTGGGCCTTTTGCCCTTCAAAGGAAGCTGAGCATTGTCTCCAGCGCTCCGTTTCATTTGAGGGGTGCTCCTGGGCTGTAGTGTGGCACTGAGATCAGCGCCGCATGGAGAAGCCAGCGCTACGCAGATGCCATTAAAGGGGAGGGACGCTATGCACTCGTAGGCCCTTTGGTGGACACCACTGGGCCACACAGGACGCGATCAACCGGACCAGCAGCCCTGCACCCGAAACGGAGTGCTGGGCTGCACAATGGTGGCCCAGTCGACGCAAGGGGCCTTCATTGTTGGGACGGCGCAAGAGTCGCCCAACAAATAAAGATAGCGGCCCGGGGCACTAAAGGCTTCCCCTTTGAGGAGCGCCCTGGCGCTGGATGTCCGCCAGCTTTGCAACTCGTAAAGCTGGCGTTGACATCCACCCGCACCAGCCTCGTGGCCAGCAGTGCAATTTACCCCATGGGGCAGAAACGGGTCGGTGAGCATGGCAATGGCGGCATCATCTGTTGCGTGTTGGCTCAGGACGCTAATCGCGAGCCACACACTACTGGGACAGTGCCCCAACAAATCTCCGGAGCAATTTCCCGGGAAGTGGTAGTACCACTCTCCCCTGGGCAAAAACGCCACTCCGCCCTGTTAGCATGCCCTGGAGGCACTAATGGGGCTATAAAAAGGGGCAATTTCACCCCCATGTCCTGAATAGTAGTTGTTGCTTGCTGTGCTCTGAAAAACTTTGCAATCTAAAAAATCCTGGACATGGACCTTCCTGGAGAGGTGGTCCAAGCTGATTTTGCGGCAGGATAACATGGAGGAGGGCAACAAGATGATCATTTCTCTTCAGTGGCTGCTACAAAGGACATCAAAACACAACTGATCAATGACGGTTTCTCATCTTTTTTACAGTTTATTTTCGTCACAGCTCCCATACCTTAAAATAAATCACAAATTTTCAATTCAGTATCCATCCTAGAATATCAATCATCAAATATATTTGGCCCTGTATGAGCATCTATGGGGTAGAATTTCCCTAAAATCCGCCATTGCCGGATTGTCATCCGAAATACCGTTAAGATTCTCAAATTATCGCCAGAGAAAAATTCCATTAAAGAAAGAAAAAAAATCCACCCAGCGAAAAAAAATGGACTTGATTCTCAGCGGAAAATGGAATCTTGGCCGATTGGGTGGTTCTTAAAAAAAAGGGCGATAAATTCTAAAATTTACACCGAGGCTACGGGTTGGGCTTAGGAGGAGAAAAACACAAAATAAAAAATTTTTTTTTTAAATGTAAAATAAAAAATCAGAAAACATTCTCAGGACCCTTTTCACTAAAATCACTGCAAGAGAATTTTAAAATAATTAGTAATAACTCATTGATTTACCTTTTTTTGCAGGGCTACTTACCTACCGTCTAGCACCACCCAGCTCTGCTGCTTCTCATGGGCGGTTTCCTTTCACGTTCCTATGGGTCACCGCTGAGCCAAAAATCGGGCAATGGCGGTCTTTGGACGGTGCACGCCGGCGGTCCACTCCCCAGCGGTACTTCGAGATCGCCGGTAGACCTCAGTTGTGGAAATTATCGACGACCCAGTTCTCGCACAAAATGTCGAGAAACCGGGCGACGATGCAATGGAAATTCTAGCCCTAAGTCTTAATTGCCTGATTGAAAAGTTCTTGACAAAATAAATACACCCTTTCTTGTATGGCTATCATCTCCAGGAATAACTGAGCATGAAATAAGTATACATTCTCCTTTATTACAATCAATTTATAACTAAATATAAGCCATGCTACTCTCTTCTCACACAATGCTTTCCCTCGGTGTCTAAACATGCGCTTATTTCTCTTATTTTAGTGCTTCTCCAAGGTGCAGCTTGTGGGCCTGTGTTGTGTGAGAGGTGGTTGGCTGTATTGTGTTCCTAACACAGATGAGGCTGCACACAGGGAGGTTAAAGTAACAGTGACCTCAGTCTTTAATAAGACACTCCAGAGTGAGGAACAGGCCTTGGGGGCCGGCTTATACACAGTGCTCCCAAGGGATGCTGGGATCCCTTGGGATTTCAGGGGATGAATTCCCTGGTGGCGGAACATGGGAGTGCATGCTTTACAGATACACAACATCACTCCCCCGCCAAAGTCAAAGTGAAAACTATTTACAAGGTGAGGCGGTCGGGAGCCTTTCTTTCCCTGGTGGACCGCCTCGGTACAAATGTCTGCTCTGGTGTGTTGGCTGTGCTCTCGCTGGGCTGGGGTGTTGTTGGCACTGCAGGGCTGCTCGGTGAGCCAGGCCTTGCTGGGTTGTTGGGCGTGATGGGTTCGATTTCCTGGTCCAGCGTGGTGTCGTTGATCCTTTGGGTGTGTGTTGTGGGCTCGAAAAAGGTGGTGTCTGCTGTGGGTTGTTCAGGGCAGTCAGTGAACCGCAGCCTCGTTTGGTCCAGGTGCTTTCTGCAAATTTGTCCATTATCTAGTTTGGCTACAAACACCCTACTCCCTTCTTTAGCTATCACCGTGCCCGCGATCCACAAGGGACCATTTCCATAGTTTAGCACATACACAGGGTCATTCAGATCAATTTCCCGTGACACAGTGGCGCGACCATCGTTTACATTTTGATGCTGCCGCCTGCTCTCTACCTGATCATGCAGGTTGGGGTGAACCAGCGAAATTCTGGTTTTAAGTGTCTTTTTCATGAGTAACTCAGCCGGGGGCACCTCTGTGAGCGAGTGGGATCTTGTGCAGTAGCTGAGCAGTACCCAGGGCAGGCGGGTTTGGAGTGAGCTTTCTGTGACTCGTTTAAGGTTCTGTTTGATGGTTTATACTGCCCGTTCTGCCTGCCCATTGGAGGCTGGTTTAAACGAGGCCGAGGTGACATGTTTGATCCCATTGCGGGTCATGAATTCTTTAAATTCGGCACTGGTGAAACATGGCCCGTAGTCACTGACCAATATGTCAGACAGGCCATGAGTGGCAAACATGGCCCTCAGGCTTTCAATGATGGCGGTGGCGGTGCTTCCCGACATTATTTCACATTCAATCCATTTTGAAAAAGCATCCACCACCACCAGGAACATTTTACCGAGAAACATGCCCGCATAGTCGACATGGATCCTCGACCATGGTCTGGAGGGCCAGGACCACAAACTTAGTGGTGCCTCTCTGGGCGCGTTGCTCAACTGAGCACATACGCTGCATTGCCGTACACAGGACTCTAAGTCAGAGTCAATACCGGGCCACCACACGTGGGATCTGGCTATCGCTTTCATCATTACTATACCCAGGTGTGTGCTGTGGAGATCCGAGATGAATGTCTCCCTGCCCTTTTTTGGTAGCACTGCGCGGTTACCCCACAACAGGCAGCCTGCCTGAATGGACAGCTCATCCTTTCGCTGCTGGAACGGCTTGATTGGCTCTTGCATTTCAACGGGGATGCTGGCCCAGCTCCCATGCAGTACACAGTTTTTTACTAGGGACAGCAGAGGATCTTGGCTGGTCCAAGTCCAAATCTGGTGGGCCGTGACAGGTGATTTATCATTTTCAAACACTTCCATGACCATCAACAAGTATGCAGGCTGCGCCACCATAAACGAGTTTGCAGGCTGCACCATTTCCACCCCCGTGGTGGGCAATGTTAGCCGACTGTGAGCATCCGCACAGTTCTCGGTGCCTGGCCTGTGGCGGATGGTATAGTTATACGCTGATAGCACAAGTGCTCATCTTTGTATGCGGGCTGAGGCATTAGTATTTATCCCCTTGTTTTCAGCAAACAGAGATGTGAGGGGCTTGTGATCGGTTTCCAGCTCAAATTTGAGGCCAAACAGGTACTGGTGAATTTTCTTTACCCCGAACACACACGCTAATGCCTCTTTCTCAATCATGCTGTAGGCCTTCTCGGCCTTAGACAAGCTCTTGGAAGCAGAGGCGACAGGTTGCAACTTCCCTGCAATGTTAGCTTGTAATACACACCCGACTCCGTATGACGACGCGTCACATGCTAGCACAAGTCTTTAAACCCAAGCAGCTTGTTGGAGCATAAAATGTTTCTGGCTTTCTCAAAAGCAATTACTTGGTTTTTTCCCCATACACAGTTCTCACCTTTGTGCAATAACACATTTAGGGGCTCTAAAAGGGTGCTTAACCCCGGTAGGAAGTTACCAAAATAGTTGAGGAGTCCCAGGAATGACCACAGCTCTGTGACGTTCTGTGGCCTGGGCGCATTCCTGATAGCCTCTGTCTTGGCATCTGTGGGCCGAATGCCGTCCGCCGCAATCTTTCTCCCCAAAAACTCCACTTCTGTTGCCATTAAGATGCATTTTGACCTCTTCAACCGCAGCCCTACGTGATCCAGTCGCTGGAGGACCTCCTCCAGATTTTATCGGTGCTCGGCAGTGTCCCGACCCGTGACCAATATGTCGTCCTGAAAGACCACCGTTTGTGGTACCGACTTGAGTAGGATCTCCATGTTTCTCTGGAAGATCGCTACAGCCGACCGAATTTCAAACTGGCATCTGTTGTAGATGAACAGTCCCTTGTACATGTTAATGCAGCTAAGGCCCTTCGATGACTCCTCCAGCTCCTGCGTCATGTAGGCCGAAGTCAGGTCGAGCTTGGTGAATGTCTTGCGTCTTCCCTCCTGCCAGCATCGCAAATAGGTCGTCTGTCTTAGGTAGCAGGGCACTATAGCGAGAAACGATTAATCATTACTTTATAATCGCCACAAATCATGACTGTGCCATCACTTTTGAGTACTGGAACAATCGGGCTGGCCCACTCGCTGAATTCCACTGGGGAGATGATGCCCTCGTGTTGCAGCCTGTCCAGCTCGATTTCCACTCTCTCCCTCATCATGTGAGGTACCACTCGCGCCTTGTGGTGAATGGGTCGTGCCTCTGGGACCAAGTGGATCCACACTTCGCCCCTGAAATGTTTCCAATGCCTGGCTCAAAAATGGAAGGAAATTTGTGAAGAACCTGGGTACATGAGGCCTCATCGACATGTGATAGCGCTCGGATGTCATCCCAGTTCCAGTGGATTTTGCCCAGCCGGCTCCTTCCAAGCAGTGTGGGGCCATCGCCCGGGACAATCCAGAGTGGCAGTTCATGCACCATGGCCTCGTGGGTGACCTTGACCATGGTGCTGTCCAGGACAGTAATAAGCTCTTTGGTGTACATTCTCAGTTTCATGTGGATGGGGCTCAGGGCTGGTCTGAAAGCCTTGTTACACCACTGTCTCTCAAACATCTTTTTACTCATGATGGATTGGCTCGCGCCAGTGTCCAGTTCCATGGCTACGGGTAAGCCATTCAATTTTACATTTAGCATTATCGGTGGACATTTCATCGAAAATGTGTGCACCCCGTGTACTTCAGCATCTGCCTCCTCTCTCTGAGGCTCGAAATTGCTTTGATCCACCATGGACCGATCTTCCTCTGCCATGTGGTGGTTAGCAGGTTTTGCAGAGCTTGCAGCTCGTTTGCAAGCTCATTGGAAGTAACCCCATTGTTCCACAGCTCTTGCAAACATACCCTTTGAAACGGCATGAATAGGCTGCATGGAGGCCTCCACAACGCCAGAAAGGTGTGAATTGCCTTACATTCATCCTTTGTTGCGGACTCTGAGTCATCTGGGTCACCTGAGGCCTGCTGGCAGTTGCAGACTCATGGGTTCTGCCCTGTACATTTCTGCTCGCGAACACAGTTCCAGTTAATTTATGAACATTGCTAGCACTTGTGTGCTGAGAGATTTGTTTGGTGTTATCACTGGTGGACATAAACGCCTGTGCTATCGCAATGGCCTTACTGAGGGTCGGTGTCTCTACAGCCAAAAGTTTTCGTAGGATGGTCTCGTGGCCAATGCCCAGTACAAAAAAGTCTCTGAGCATCTGCTCCAGGTAGCCATCAAACTCACATTGTCCTGCAAGTCGATTTTGCTTGGCGACGTAGCTCGCCATTTCCTGACCTTCAGATCGCTGGCACGTGTAGAACCGATACCTCACCATCAGCACGCTCTCCCTCGGGTTAAGATGCTCCCGAACCAGTGTACACAGCTCCTCATATGACTTATCTGTGGGTTTCACCGGAGCCAGAAGATTCTTCATGAGGCTGTAGGTCGGTGCCCCGCAGACTGTGAGGAGGACCACTCTCCTTTTTGCAGCGCTTCCTTCTCTGTCCAGCTCGTTGGCTCCACAGTACTGGTCTAGCCATTCGACATAGGCTTCCCAGTCCTCACCCTCCGAGAACTTCTCCAGGATGCCCACAGTTTGCTGCATCTTTGCGTTGGATTCGTATTCCCGTCGCCAGTTATTGTGTTCCTAACACAGATGAGGCTGCACACAGGGAGGTTAAAGTAACAGTGGCCTCAGTCTTTAATAAGACACTCCCAAGTGAGGAACAGGCCTTAGGGGCCGGCTTATATACAGTGCTCCCAAGGGATGCTGGGATCCCTTGGGACTTCAGGGGATGAGCTCCCTGGTGGCGGAACATGGGAGTGCATGCTTTACAGATACACAACAGGCTGTTCCTGTGCAATAATAGCTTCATGGTAATAAAGAGGCCCTCCTCTTGTGGCAGCTTACTCCTGGGAGGGAGCAGCCTCTTGCTGAATTATCACAGCTTGTGCCTGAGCAGCCTGGTGTTGCCTCCTGTGTGCCATTGTCATGGTGTTCTGAGGTGGGAGGCCGGATGCCTGGCATATACTGCTGTCCAGAGAAATGTCAGCCTCAAGTATGTCACCTTCCCATCACTAGGTCCACTAATCAGTGACCTGGCTGGTCTATTGGCAGCTATAAGATCCTATGCAGACTGCATGCAGGCTCCCAGTATGAAAGATGCTGTCTGTTCTTTCTCCTACTGCCACCGGGGCATCAGTCAGTGCTTCCATGGAGGAGGAAGAGGCAAGACATGGTTCCTGGCCACATCTCACATGGCGATCTAAGAACGTAAGAACATAAAAAATTGGAGCAGGAGTAGGCCAAACGTTTCAATGAGATCACCTCTCATTCTTCTAAAGTCCAGACAATGTATACCCATTCTACTCAATCTCGCCTCATCGGACAGCTCTCTCATCCCAGAATGAATCTGTGACCCTTTGTTGCACCCCCTCTACAGCAAGTAAAACTCCCTTTGGTAAGGAGAACAAAACCGGCCACAGTACTCCCAAGCCTTATATAACTGTAACAAGACTTCCGTACACTTGTATCCCAACTTCCTTGCAAAAAAGGCTAACATTCTCCTCCTTGCTTGCTGTACCTGCATGTTAACTTTCTGTGATTCGTGTATGGGAACACTCAAACCCCTCTGTCCTGTATTCCAATTAAATTGCCATATGCTTCATTGATGTATGCAGTGACCTACAAACGCATCCTAAATAAGATACAGCCAAGGAGGGACAGATTGTTCGGTGTGATGGGAAGAAACCTCAAAAGCCAATTTTGGATATCATGTGGCAGTGGCAATCATGCCACCTCTTTCATCCCCAAAACTGCAGATTGACCCTAACCCTAACATGGTGCTGAAAGAAGTTCATTGACCTGACAAGGTTAAGCAAGGCAACACATGGACTAGTTTTCTATTTTGACCTTGGACACACTGGGCATCAACATTGAATGGTGGAGCAGGCTTGAGGGGCCAAATGGCCTACTCCTGCTCTTATTTCTTTTGTTGTTATGTTCTTATGTTTTCCATTTAAACTTAATAGCTACACAAATACTCTGCGCGCTGCATTCTGCTTTAGGGCGTCATTATCTCAGGATCTTATAATATGTATTAGGTGCTCAAAAAAAAAGATGTCAAAGCAGGGGTTCCTAGGTTTAATGTCTCATCTGAAAGATGGCACCGTCAACAAGGCAGCACCCTCCAGGTCTCCAGGTCTGCAGTGAAGTGTCAGCCGAGATTATGGTTTCAAGTCATATTCTTTATAAATAGGTTTACAATTTTATTATGTGTAGCACAGAGAGGAAATCTTCCAAAATAAAAACAGAAAATGCTGGAAATACTCAGCAGCTCAGGTAGCATCTGTAGAGAGAAACAGGGTTAAAGTTTCAGGTCGATGACCTTTCGTCTGAACTTCTCTCATTTTTCTCCAGATAGAACTAAATTCATTGAAGCTATTAGCATACATCTAATTTATTTTAGGATCCTGGGACATCAAGGAGGAAATAATTGGAGGAATATTGAACCAACATTACAGATATCACTGCAGAGAAGACTTTCATTAGCTGCCTCATTAAAAGGGCAGTGAATTAATCTATCTGATACGTCCCTTTTCCTCTGCCTGGGGTCTCAGTGTCAGTTATGATCTTGTTTGCTTGTCCCATTCCTTGATTCTATAACCGTCTGGTCCAAAAGAAAGTACATCATCAACTGGGACAACAGGGAGTACAGCTCAGATCAAGGTCGCTTGAATAGTTTTCCTTTTCATCTGGAACTCTCTTGAGCTACTGCACATCCAGTTAAGCTTCCTCACTTCACAATCTCTTTTTAAATGTATTTCTCTTTTGTCTTGCCACAAATCCTTCTCCACATTTCAGAAAAGATTTAATAAATATTCATCAAGCTGACTGCAGTGTTTCTAACATACTTTCATGTCACTAAAGCGATAAGATACTAGACTGGTCCCTCAAACATGTTTCTGGAGTACTCGGAATGCTGTTTAATGCTAGTAACTATTCAGTGAGGATCAATGTTCAGGAAAATTTGGACTTTGGATTAAAGCTTTTGTTTACCTGTGGTTTCAGCTTTACTGTCAGCTTGAATTTCAAAGGTCTGAAATGTAATTCTTCTGAATCCAAGCCTGAAATGCAAAGTTTGAAGGATGTATTATTGAGCAATGAGTGAAACAGCTTCACACCAGATGTTTCAATGCATATTCTGTACACAAGCCCTGTTAAGGTTATAAAGCAGTTTTACCTGTGCTAATGCGCTCAGGTGAGATCATTTGCAATTTGAACTTTCAGACAGCAAGCTTCATGGCACAGAAACTGAAGAACAATGAATTTCAGATCACTGTCAAAATAATTTTTTCAGCATTAATGTTCATCTTCCAGAATTCTCTAACTTCCATCACATCTTATTCAGCTAAGTAAACAGCACATATCTCACACCAACTGTTGCTGCAGTGTCTCAGTGCTACAGTACAAAAGGAGACAAGTTTCGGGTTGGCTGTGAGAGATTCTCCTGGATACAGCAGTGGTAGTCACTCCCATAAGCAGTCTGAGCAGAGTGGGGGGAAAATTGCGGTCGGAGGCTTCCTTCGTATGAACGCTTCTGACCGGAAAAAAAATCTACAAAAGTACCTGATAGTCCCGGAGGAATGTAGCATTCCGGTCGGAGGCCCAGATTTGCTGCGGGAAATGCCTTTCACATATGTATGTATATGCTGGAGTCACGTGGGCCGGGACCACCAATCACTATGCAGTATTCTCATTGATAATAATGGGAACTCCGTTTGTACGAGCTCCCATTACTATCAATAAGGAAACCCCTAAAACACCAAAACACAGCATAATATATAAATAAAACACCTCACATATTTAAAATTAATTGAAATTAAATATAATTAAATCTTTTAGAAAAAAAACATATTTTGGGGGATTTTTTAAAATGTTTTAATAGGTTTACAATAAACTTGCCTTAATGGACAGGGTTTTTAATATAAAAATGAGTGTTTAAATTAAATTTTGATATGTTTTAGAAGTGTTATGCTGGTAAAAGTAAGCTATGTGCCTTCTTTTCCCAGGCGTAAAAGTTTGAAGGACATTCGCTTGGCATGAGTTGGGCAAATAGCCCAATCTCTGCCCCGTGGATGTCCTTCCTGTGGGGATGTGGAGGATCTGTCTTTAGAAATCTTGACAATGTGCCCTGAAAATCGGTTTTTGCAAGGCCTCGCCGGATCCGTGCACACTTCGTATGGACCTAGCGAGGCCGGAGTTTTTGGTCACTTATGTCTAGAAGTGTGCTCATAGTGCCCAATATCTAATTATACAATGGCTTAACTTCAGGGTGATATGTACTGCATATCATGGCCCCGATAGTTACTCAGAGCCGGGAAGAGAGCATGGGGAAGGATTTTTGGACGTGATAACCTGATGTAAGGGCTTCCCGCACATTCCGCCGAATTTAACAGCAGGACGACATTTACATTTTATTCATTAGGGGACCAGCCCAACAGCTAGCCAGATTGATGGGTTGGCTGTGTGTTGGGCTGGAAATCATGCGGGTGTGGGGTCAGACATAGCGGGGGGAGGGCGGGGGGGGGGGGAGTGGGTATGTTGGTCATCGGGATGGGGTCGGATATGGCGGGGTACTCGTACATGAAACAGGAGGGTTGGACAAAATCCGGGAGGGGGGGTTCGGTCATCGCACATTTAAGGTCGAACATGACGTGGGAAGTTGGACAACGCACGGGGGGAGCGGGGGGTTGGACATAACGTGGGAAGTCAGACAACGTCCGGGGGGGGGTAGGGGGCGGCATCATGCGGGTTGGACATCGTGCAAGTGGGTGGGATATCATGTGGGGGAGGGTCGGACATCGCGCGGGGGGTCGGATATCGCACGGGGTGGGGGTCGGATATCTTACATGGGCTCAGATATCACACAGGGGGGTAGTATCGCACGGGGGGGGGCTGGATATCGCATGGGGGGTGGGGTTGTATATCGTATGCGGAGGTTAGATACCACACGAGGGGGCAATATCGCATGGAGGGGGTTGGATATCTCACAGGGGGGGTCGGATATCTCACGGATGGGGTTGGACATCACCCGGGGGAGGTTGGACATTGCCCAGGAGGGAGGGGGCAGGGGGTCGAACCTGGTCCGGGGGCCGGGGAGGGGGGAATTCGAACACCGCCCGGGGGTGGGTCGAATATCGCACGTAAGGGTCGGATATCGCAGTGGGGGGAGGGGACGGGGGAGTGTCGGACATCGCTCAGGGGAGTAGGACTCCGCCCGTTGGATGAGGGGGGTCGATCATCGCTCGGGAGGGTCGGACATCGCTTGGCGGGGTGGTGGTTCGGACATTGCAGGGGGTTTTGGATATCACGGTGGGTCAGACATCATGCGAGGGACGAGTCGGATATCCTAAGGGGGGTGCGGTCAGACATCGCAGCGTGGTGGACATCAGGCGGGGTGGCAAATCGGACATTGTGACATGGGCCTGACATGGGGCGGGGATGTGGAGAGCGCAGGATGATATGGACATCGAGGCTGTTGGGATGAATCTGACATCGTGGGGGTGAAACTTACATGGCAGGATGAGTCAGCTGATCATGGCTGGTAGAGTTGGCCAATCACAAGAGGTCAGAGTTGGCTGTTCGCAGAGCTCCAAGCGCAAGGAGGTAAGCTTGTTGGGTCAGAGGGGAAACATTCCAGCTCTCCTAGCCCACAGGCAGTGCTGTAAAGGCACATACCTCATGGATCCGGCCCTTCTTGCCTCCTTTTACCTGCGGGAATTCCAGAGGCCCGGATTAAAAATAAAAATGGAGTTAAAATGGACCATGCAGCCGCGTTAAAAATGCTCGCCCGCACCTGCCTCCCTGGCTCACCTTCGGTAAAACCGGAAGGGGATAGGTTGGAGGCGGGCTGGGGTCAGATTTGAACATTTTCTACCCTTCCCAACTCACCCGCCCTTGGGGGTTAACATTCCCCCAATGTCTATCGTGGGTAACCTCACATGTGGTTCGGCAATCTTTCTGAAGATGGATTAAAAGACTTTAATGAAGAGAAGGCCAGATGCAAATGATTATGCTCTTTTATGTTACAGACTGCAAGTGAATATACAGAGTAACAGCTGTAACCAAATCTCACTTTGATTCATATAATTATAGAACCCTCAAGAACAAAAAGAGCCACCACAGTATCCTTATAATCTGGCTCCATGAACTTTTGTTGGTCAGCGATTCGCCAGCAGGCATGTCTACAAAAACATTTTCTCTTCTACCACACCCCCCCCTCCCCTCCCCTCTCCCTCTTTGATGCAGCAGTAAAAACAAATGTTCGTATTCTGAAATGAGTAGGGCCATTCTGGCTTAATGGACCTGGGATAACACAATTGATTTTCATTGTCTCAGTTTGAAATAGAGCGTTATTTGCAAAATTTCACAAACTGGCTTGTGTGGCTTTAATATACATCTTCAGTGCCTGGTCCATTACAAAATAAACCCTTTGCCTAAGTACTTTCAGCCTGTGGGATTTAAAACTGAACAAAATGACTGTTTTAAACCATAACATTTAAACATAATTCACTCTCAAATCCTTTCTGTGAAGAGAAAACAAAATTGATCAACAATCCTAAAATATGACAGAGATCAATAGAGAACATCTTTCCAGGATTCAGGGACCATATATCAGCCAAAACTATCAAGCATATATTGCAGTTTATAGTTTCTTCGGTGAATAACATGAATACAGAAATGTTTCAATGCTTCTTACGTTGTTCGGGTTAGTTACTCTATCTCTCCACCACCTCTCTTGCCTCTTGCACAGCCTTTGTGATGTCTGCTTGTCTGACATCCAGCCTTGGATGAGTAATAATTTCCTCCAGCTAAACACTGGTAAGACTGAGGTTATGGTCTTTAGCCCCTGGCCCAAACTCTGCACTCTGGCCACTGATTCCATCCAACACCACGGCCACGGCTGAGACAAACTTTTCACAGTCCTGATCTCCTCTTTGACCGCTGAGCTGAGCTTGCTTGGGTCAGCCTAGCTGCTGTTGAAACTATCATCTATGCCTTTGTTATTTCAATAGGTGCCCTTGCCTTTAGCCACCTAGGCACCATGCTCTGTAATTCGCTTCTAAACCCCTTCACCTCCCTCCATCCTCCTTTGAGACTCTCCCCAATATTTCCTTTTTGGCTCAGCATAAAATGTTTCCTCTTGCCTCTAAGAAACACCTTGGAAAAAAAATCTATGTTGAAAGCTATACAAATAGAAATTGTAGTCGTAGTGGGAGAGCACCTCATTTGCATGAGACTGGGGCCAGAGGGGGCCGGAGGGGTTGGGGGGCGGGGATTTGGAATGTGGTGGGGTGCGTAAGACGGCACCATACCAGCATGGGCACATCTCAAGTATCCGCCAGTGCCATGCTGCTCAAAACTCCAGAGCTTGGCTGCCCAATTCCCCCTTCCCCTCAGAGTAGTAATTTCTGTGTCATCTTCCCAATGAGGTCAATAATTTAAAAAAATGTTTTTATAAAGTACCTCATATTCAGAGATCCAGGCCGTATCTCATATGGCGTCCACTTACACCATTCTGCAGGCAGGTAGGTATAGCTTAGGCTGAGACTCAGTGTATCCTAGTTTCACTCTATTTCCAAACTAATCCATCTTCCCATGGAACTATGGTGGGAGTAAACTCAACCCCAAGGACTCAACATGACTCAACAATATGCCATGTCTCGAACAGCAGACAAGTAAGTAATGACAATGAGCAGCATTCTTAGAATAAGGGTCAGTTGACTGGAAAATATTTAAATTGTAGCATGCATTAAGTATATCATAATCAAGACTAAAGCCATCCATTTCCATTTACAGAATTGCTTTCTTTAGTGTTTTGGTTGAAAGGAAATGCATGCTTACTTGGAGAGGTCTGGCTAACATAAAAGGGAATCAAAAGATCTTCTATAGGCAAATTAACATAAAAGGGTTGTCAGAGAAGCCGTGGAGCCAGTTAGAGACCAATGTGGAGAATTATTGATGGAGGCAGAAGGCAAGGCTGAGGTTCTAAATGAGTGCCTTGCATCGGTGTTTACCAAGGAAGAGAACTTTGCCAAAGCTATGGTAAACAAGGAGGTTGCCAGGATACTGGATGAGATAAAAAATATATAAATAGTAGGTACTAGACAGGCTGGATAAGTCACCCGGTCTGGATGGGATGCATCCTAGGTTTCTGAGGGAAGTAAAGATAGAGATTCTGGACATGCTGCCCACAATCTTCCCATGCTGCTTAGATACAGGAGTAGTGCCAAAGGACTGGAGGATTGCAAATGTTACACCCTTGTTCAAAAAAGGGGAAAAGGATAAACCTGTCAATTACAGGCCAGTAAGTTTATTATTGGTGGTAGAGAAACTTCTAGAAACAATAAGCTGAGAGAAAATTAACAGCCACTTGGAAAAGCATGGACTAATAAAGGAGAACAAGCATGGATTTGTTGTTAGCAAATTGTGTTTGATTAACCTGATTGAGTTTTTTGATGAGATAACAGAGAGGATGGATGAAGGCAGTACAGTTGATGCTGTGCATATGGACTTTCAAAAAGCCTTTGATAAAGTACCATGTAATAGACTTGTTAGCAAAATTGAAGCCAATGGGATAAAAGAGTCAGTAGCAGCATGGATACAACATTGGCTAAGGGATAGAAAACAGAGTTATGGTGAATGGTTGGTTTATGGACTGGAGGGAGGTATACAATGGTGTTCCCCAAGGTTCAGTACTAGGACCACTGCTGTTTTTGATATACATTAATGACTTGGACTTGGGTGTACAGGGCACAATTTTGAAATCTGCATATGACTCAAAATTTGGATGTTTAGTAAACAGTGCGGAAGATAGTGATAAACCTCAAGAACACATAGACAGGCTGATGGAATGGGTGGACACATGGCAGATGAAATTCAATGCAGAGAAGTGTGAGATGATACATTTTGGTAGAAAGAATAAGGAGAGACTATACACACTAAATGGTACAATTTTAAAGGTGATGCAAGAACAGAGAGACCTGGGAGTGCTTGTGCACAGATCTTTGAAGGTGCCAGGACATGGTAACAAAGCAGTTAATAAAGCAAATGGGATCCTGGGCTTTATAAATAGAGGCAGAGAGTACAAATGCCAGGAAGTTGTGCTAAACCTATATAAAACATTGGTTCGGCCCCAGCTGGAGTATTGTGTCCAATTCCGG
Organism: Pristiophorus japonicus; assembly: GCF_044704955.1. NCBI lineage: Eukaryota > Metazoa > Chordata > Chondrichthyes > Pristiophoridae > Pristiophorus > Pristiophorus japonicus. The sequence goes on along the minus strand of NC_091977.1, from coordinate 77,694,153 downwards.
GCACCACACTTTAGGAAAGACATGAAGGCTTTGGAGAGAGTACAGAAGAGATTTACTAGCATTGCTCCAGGGATGTGGGATTATAGTTACATGGATAGACTGGAGAAGCTGGGGTTGTTCTTCTTGAGGCTTAGAGGTGATTTGATAGAGGTTTAAAGTCATTAAGGATTTAGATAGAGTAAATAAAGAGAAACTGTTTCCAATGTCTGAAGGATCGATAACGAGAGGACACAGATTTAAGACGATTGGCGAAATAACCAGAAGCGACATGAGGAAAAATGTTTTAACCACTGAGTCGTTAGGATTTGGAATGCACTGCTTGTTATGGTGGTGGATGCAAATTAACAGTAGCCTTCAAATATTTGAAGGAGAAAAAAACTACAGGGATATGGGGAAATTGCGGGGGTGTGGGACTAACTGGATTCCTCTTCGAAAGAGGCAGCACAGACTCGATGGGCCGAATGACACCATTCTGTGTTGTACTATTCTATGATTCTATGATATTGAAAGACATGACTGCTAGCTCTGTTACTTTGGTGAGGATTGACTTCACAAGGCAACTGGACAGGAAATCATTGAACTGAAGGCTCTGATCTTCTACTCACTTAAATAAATGGATAGAACATTAAGGGACTTAATTTTCAGATATATCACAATGGGCGTGACTTAAAGTTTGTAAGTGAGTGACCCACTCATAGACCTCTGCCAGTAGCATTCTGAAACCAGCCATTCAGAAGTTGACAGCTGCAGCTCCTTTGGAATTGTTCTTCCTGCCCTCGCATCCCCCATAGTGGTAAAGGCCCAGCATTCACTCAACCTTGGCATTGCTTTGTTCAGGGCCTTGGCACATGGCTCATGATGGATGTGAATCTCTGCCCCACATTCCATTACGCTACACCATGATATTGCCAGCCGGATACCACTTTAAGAATGCCTGAGACCATTTGCTTCTATTTAGTAACAAGAAGAAGCTGGTTAATTATTAGTGTATTGACAATAATAGAACATTTTGCTTTCGTCATTATTCACTCACTAAAATCATATTTTGGTCAAATGAAGAATAAAAGTCATAATTGTATTTATCCAGAACATTAGGAGAAACCTCTATTGACAATAATTGGCTTCTGATATGTTTACATGAACCACACTGTGCAAATGATCATTTGATTAAAAAGATGGGATAATAATAGGAACCGCTAACTACTAGTTTCTTTGGAAAGCTTCTTTATTCAGTTGACATTTTATTACTACCCATCTTGTAAGGATGTTGAAGTTTGGTTGTCATGTTTGCATTGGCTTCCTGATGAAAAAGAAAAATATATTTCTTGTTGAATGGTACACGTGAGCTACAAAGTAACAGCTGACGATGCAGTACATGAGGGAAAAAGATCCTCGGGTAATTTTCAACTTTTCCTCTTGCACGTTGTAGAACCTGTCCAATTTATGTTCCATTGAAACCAGTTAAAATTACCCAATACTATTGTTTTGTTGTTGTTATATATCTCTCTGAGTTATTTGCTGATCTCCACTTCATCTCATTTCCATTGTTCGCTGGCCTGTAATGCACACTGAGAGCCAAAGGAGCGAAATTGCTTGTTTTTATAATCCCATTCGCACCTCTGGTAATGGGGAGCAATGAGGTCATCGCCTGGGGAAGAGGTCGATAGCACCTCCAGGGAAATTGTCCCAGAGGTTTGGGGGGCATTGTGCTGTTCGCGCCACGCCCAGCGATTTGCGCCCGGGCTGGTGCACACACGGCGATGATGTCATTGCCATGCACACCAACCCCTTACCGCCCCGCGCTGACCCCTTTGCACCCTGCAGGGGGAATTGCCCCACAGGTGGCGAGGATGGCGCCGGCCGATGTCACCGCCAGCTTCACGGGTCGTGAAGCTGATGGACATCCGCCGTTGGGGTGTCCCTTAAAAAGGAGGCCATTTGCGCCGTGAGCCGCCATAATTTTCTGTCAGCCGCCGATTTTGTCGGCCGGAAAATGGCAGCCCTCACCTCCACCAGGCTGCCATCCTGCAGCCTGACAGTCTGTTATTGTACTGGGCTGTTGGCCCATTCGAGGGCATCCCTGGTGGCCCAGTGGCGACTGCTAAAGGGACCGCGGATGTGCAGCATAGCGCTGACGGTGCCGGCGGGGCGCTGGACTTCGGAATGGCAACCGCCCCGGGAGCACCCTTCCACAGATGTGGTGTGCCTCTGAAAGCACTTCGTCTCAAATGAGGGGCGAAAGGGCAGAATTCCGCACTGGGGGCAGAACTTTTTGGTTGGGCAATAAATATCCTGGCCTGGAAGGTTACCGCCTCCAAATGGGACGCGGGACAATTTTGCCCCCAAATTTCTTAAATATATCTGTTATATATATGGATTTGTATTTACTCTGTACAGCCACCAGGTGGCTCATCCCCTGGAGTCCCAAGGGACCCCATAATCCCTTGGGAGCATAGGTATTTAAGGAGGCTTCACAGGTTGGAGAGGCACTCTGGAGACCTGCAATAAAAGACTAAGGTCACACTTTACTTTGAGCTCACAGTGTTCAGTCTGACTCTTTCTCCTTACACAACAACTGGCGACGAGATACAGATAGTGAACCCAAAGATGCAGAGAACAGTGGGCATCCTGGAGAAATTCTCGGAGGGAGATGATTGGAAAGCTTTTGTGGAGTGACTCGACCAATTTTTCGTGGCCAACGAGCTAGATGGGGAAGAGAGTGCTGCCAAACGAAGGACGATCCTCCTCACCGTCTGTGAGGCACCAACGTATGATCTCATGAAGAATCTGCTCTCTCCAGCGAAATCCATGGAGAAATCGTACGATGATTTGTGCACACTGGTCCGAGAGCATTTGAACCTGAAGGAAAGTGTTCTGGTGGCGAGGTACCGGTTCTACACCTGCAAAAGGTCTGAAGGCCAGGAAGTGGCGAGTTATGTCGCCGAGCTAAGACGCCTTGCAGGACATTGCGAATTTGAAGGACATTTGGAGCACATGCTCAGAGACTTTTTCATATTTAGCATTGGCCAGGAAACCATACTTCGCAAACTTTTGACTGTAGAGAACCCAAACTTGAGTAAGGCCACAGCAATAATCCAGGCGATCATTGCCACCAATGACAATACGAAGCAAATCTCTCAGCACATAAGTGCTGCTACAAGTACTGTGAACAAAGTGATGTTGTTTTTGAATCGTAACATACAGGGCAGGTCACACAAACCTGCAGCTACACGTCCGCAGGTGACTCAGAGTCCACCATCAAGGGTGATGAATGCAAGGCCATTAACACCTTGTTGGCGCTGCGGGGATGATCATCATTTCCATTCATGCCAATTCAAAGAGTATGTTTGTAAGGTCTGTGGAACAATGGGACACCTCCAACGAGTGTGCAGGCAAGCTGCAAAGCCTGTTAAACCTGCAAACCATTATGTTGCAGAGGAGGACAGATCCATGGAGGATCACGATGAACCAGAGCCTCAGACCAAGGAGGCAGAGGTACATGGGTGCAAACATTCACCATGAATTGTCCCCCGATAATGCTGAATGTTGAACTAAATGGATTCCCGGTGTCAATGGAGCTGGACACAGGGGCGAGCCAGTCCACCATGGGCAAAAAGATTTCCGAAAGTTTGTGGTGCAGCAAGGCTTCAAGGCCAGTCTTAACTCCAGTTCGCACGAAACTAAGAACTTACATGAAGGAATTGATTCATGTAATCGGCAGTGCTACTGTAAAGGTCTCCTACGATGGAGCGGTGCACAAGCTACCACTCTGGGTGGTACCGGGCGATGGTCCCACACTGCTCTGCAGGAGCTGGCTGCGAAAGATACGCTGGAACTGGGATGACGTCCGAGCGCTATCGCCCGCTAACGATACTTCGTGTGCCCAGGTCTTAAACAAATTTCCTTTGCTGTTCGAACCATGCATTGGGAAATCCCAAGGGGCAAATGTGCAGATCCACCTACTTCCGGGGGCGTGACCCATCCATCACAAGGCGAGAGCAGTAATGAGAGAAAGGGTAGAGATTGAGCTCGACCGGCTGCAACAAGAGGGCATCATTTCACCGATCGAGTTCAGCGAGTGGGCCAGTCCTATTGTCCCAGTCCTCAAGGGAGACGGCACCATCAGAATCTGTGGCGATTATGAAGTAACTATCAATCGTTTCTCCCTGCAGGACCAATGTCCACTACCAAAAGCCGATGACTTCTTTGCAACGCTGGCGAGAGGAAAGACGTTCACGAAGCTGGATATGACTTCAGCCTACATGACGCAGGAACTGGAGGAATCATCGAAGGCCTTCACCTGCATCAACACGCACAAAGGTCTCTCTGTTTATAACAGATGCCCATTTTGGATCCGACCAGTGGCGGCGATATTCCAGAGAAATGTGGAAAGTTTACTGAAGTCGGTTGCGCATACTGTGGTTTTCCAGGACGACATCTTGGTCACAGGTTGGAACACAGTCGAGCACCTGCAGAACCTGGAGGAGGTTCTTAGTCGACTCAACTTGGTGGGGCTCAGGTTAAAACGTTCGAAGTGCGTTTTCCTGGTGCCTGAAGTGGAGATCTTGGGAAGGAGGATTGTGGCCGACGGCACCAGGCCCAACAGTGTAACAAAATTTGCAGATGACACAAAAATTAGTGGGAAAGCAGGTTGGACACAGAGAGGCTGCAAAGAGATTTAGATAGGTTAAGCGAATGGGCTAAGGTTTGGCAGATGGAATACAATGTCGGGAAATGTGAGGTCATCCACCTTGGAAAGAAAAAACAGTAAAAGGGAATATTATTTGAATGGGGAGAAATTACAACATGCTGCGGCGCAGAGGGACCTGGAGGTCCTTGTGCATGAATCCCAAAAAGTTAGTTTGCAGGTGCAGCAGGTAATCAGGAAGGCGAATGGAATGTTGGCCTTCATTGCGAGAGGGATGGAGTACAAAAGCAGGGAGGTCCTGCTGCAACTGCACAGGGCATTGGTGAGGCTGCACCTGGAGTACTGCTTGCAGTTTTGGTCACCTTACTTAAGGAAGGATATATTAGCTTTGGAGGGGGTACAGAGACGATTCACTGGGCTGCTCCCAGAGATGAGGGGGTCACCTTATGATGATAGATTGAGTAGACTGGGTCTTTACTCGTTGGAGTGCAGAAGGATGAGGGGTGATCTTATAGAAACATTTAAAATAATGAAAGGAATAGACAAGATAGAGGCAGAGAGGTTGTTTCCACTGGTCGGGGAGACTAGAACTAGGGGGCACAGCCTCAAAATACAGGGGAGCCAATTTAAAACGAGTTGAGAAGGAATTTCTTCTCCCAGAGGGTTGTGAATCTGTGGAATTCTCTGCCCAGGGAAGCAGTTGAGGCTAGCTCATTGAATGTATTCAACTCACAGATAGATAGATTTTTAACCAATAAGGGAATTAAGGGTAATGGGGAGCGGGCGTGTAAGTGGAGCTGAGTCCACGGCCAGATCAGCCATAATCTTCTTAAATGGCGGAGCAGTCTCGAGGGGCTCGATGGCCTACTCCTGTTCCTAATTCTTATGTTCTTATGTTCTAACGCAAAGACAGAGGCAATCGAGAATGCACCGAGGCCACAGAACGTGACGGAGCTGCGGTCGTTTCTGGGACTTTTGAACTACTTTGGTAACTTTTTACCGGGTCTCAGCACACTGCTAGAACCACTACATGTCTTACTACGAAAAGGGGGAGAATGTGTTTGGGGCAAAAGTCAAGAAAATGCCTTTGTAAAAGCAAGAAAATTGTTGTGCTCAAACAAATTGCTTGGTACTAGCGTTTGGTACTAGCATGTGATGCGTCGTCACATAGCGTCGGGTGTGTATTGCAACAAGCTAATGATTTCGGGAAACTGCAACCGGTTGCTTATGCATCCAGGAGTCTGTCTAAGGCTGAGAGGGCCTACAGCATGATTGAAAAAGAAGTGTTAGCGTGTGTCAATGGGGTAAAGAGAATGCATCAATATCTGTTTGGGCTAAAATTCGAATTGGAAACCGACCATAAGCCACATATCCCTGTTTTCCGAGAGTAAAGGGATAAATACCAATGCATCGGCCCACATCCAGAGATGGGCACTCATGTTGTCCACATACAACTATGCCATCCACCACAGGCCAGGTACAGAAAACTATGCCAATGCTCTCTGTAGGCTGCCATTGCCCACCACGCGGGTGGAAATGGCGCAGCCCGCAGATCTAGCCATGGTTATGGAAGCATTTGAGAGTGAGCGATCACCCGTCACTGCCCGGCAGATCATAACCTGGACAAGCCAGGACCCCTTATTATCTCAAGTCAAAATCTGTGTGCTTCATGGGAGCTGGTCCAATGTCCCAGTGGAAATGCAGGAAGAGATAAAGCCGTTCCATTGGCGCAAAGATGAAATGTCTATCCAGGCAGATTGACTTCTGTGCGGCAATCGAGTAGTGGTCCCCAAGAAATGCAGAGACACCTTCATCAATGACCTCCAAGGTACCCACCCAGGCATCATAATGATGAAAGCGATAACCAGATCCCATGTGTGGTGGCCCGGTATCGATGCGGACTTAGAGTCCTGCGTTCACAGATGTAATACATGCTCGTACTTAAGCAATGTACCCAGGGAGGTGCCGCTAAGTTTATGGTCTTGGCGCTCCAAACCATGGTCTAGGGTACACGTCGACTATGCAGTCCCGTTCTTGGGTAAAATGTTCCTTGTGGTTGTTGATGCGTTATCCAAGTGGATTGAATGTGAGATAATGTCGGCTGTCTGCTGCCACGACTGAAAGCCTGCGGGCCATGTTTGCCACACACGGCTTACCTGATGTCCTGGTGAGCGACAACCGGCCATGTTTTACCAGTGCTGAATTCAAAGAATTCATGACCCATAACGGGATCAAACATGTCACATCCGTCCCGTTTAAACCAGCATCCAATGGTCAGGCAGAGAGAGCAGTGCAAACCATCAAGCAGGGCTTGAAGAGGGTAACTGAAGGCTGACTGCAGACTCGCCTATCCCAAGTCCTGCTTAGCTACCGCACGAGACCCCACTCACTCACTGGGATCCCACCTGTTGAACTGCTCATGAAAAGGGCATTTAAGACAAGGCTCTTGTTAGTTCACCCTGATCTACATGAACAGGTAGAGAGCAGGCGGCTTCAACAAAGTGCATACCATGATAGCGCAAATGTGTCACGTGATATTGAAGTCAATGATCCTGTATTTGTATTAAATTATGGACAAGGTCCCAAGTGACTTCCTGGCACTATCGTGGCCAACGAGGGGAGCAGAGTGTTTTGGGTCAAACTTTCAAATGGACTCATTCATCGGAAACACTTGGACCAAATCAAACTTAGATTCATGGACTATCCTGAGCAAAACCCACCTTGGACCCTACCTTTTTTGATCCCCCAACATACACACCAGTGGCAACCGGCACCACGGTTGACCACGAAGTGAACTCATCATCCACAGCAGCCCTGCAGGGTGCAAAACACCAGGCAGCCCAGCAAGGCCAGCTGCACAGCAGCCCAGCGAGAGCCCAACAAATGATTCAACAACACCAGCTTTCAGACCGAGATGATCAACCAGGGCAAGAAGGGCCCAGATCGACTTACATTGTAAATAGTTACTCTATTGACTTTGCGGGGGAATGTTGTTATACATGTGGACTTGTATTTACTCTATACAGAACCAGAGGTCTCATCACCTGGAGTGCCAAGGGATCTCATAATCCCTTGGGAGCACAGGTATTTAAGGAGGCTTCACAGGTTGGAGAGGCACTCTGGAGACCTGCAATAAAAGACTAAGGTCACACTTTACTTTGAGCTCACAGTGTTCAGTGTGACTCTTTCTCCATACACAACAGTATCCATATGGATTCTACCTTAACTTAACCACCTAGGCCATCCTTATATTTTACTGTTGTGATAGAATCCATTACCAACATTGCCACCCCACCCTTTTCTTCCTCTCTGTCTCTCGTAAAGATGTTATAAGCAGAAATGTCATGTCCTGCAATGAACATAGCAAAGCATTTATTGAATGTAGTTTTAACCACCTTACCTTCTAAAAGATATTGATGCATTGGAGAGGAATTAGCAAACAGCAACAGCGATGATCCCATCAGGGTGATTCGATGATCTGGCAATTCCAGTGGTTTGGGGGAGGTGGGGGGCACAGCCCACAGCAGGGATCTCAGCAAACTGTGGATATGCATCTCCCAGTCCGTGCTGTTTCATACTGGAAGTACCACATCATAGAATTACCTTTCCCATGCTAGGTTATGAAGAGACGCTGATAGAATTAAATTGTTTTCTTGTTGGTGAAAAGTGATTCAAAGGACACAGTCAAAGTGCTGGTAGACATGAATAATGTGGATGTAACCTAGTTGTTTAGCTTAAACTGTTATTGTAAATCTAGAGGACATGAGTGCAAAATTAGCACGTTTCCAGACAGAATACAGATGAGAACAATTGTTTTCTTCACAACATTGTAGATACAGGAAATGAACTTCTATCAAAAGCAGTTAATGTTTTATTGATTAACTCCACTGGAGAAGCAGCTGGTTAAAAATCTACCGCATTTTTCAAAGTGATTTTAAAGCTCTGTTTAGTTTTCCATTTCAGTCACGGGGTATTGAATAAAATTTGCCCTATCATGACTACAGTCAACCTTGTACCAGTTTACCAACATGAGAGAGTAGAAATTGGTGCGAGTTGTGCCTATTTTTCAGGTGTAAAACAATCACAAATCATGCAATTTAGTAGTGAGATGTCCTGTGCCCAATCTGCCTGGGCATTGGTCCCGCTGCTAAAATTGTGGGGCCCATTTTTTGGGTGTCCCAGGCAGATGCCTAAAATTGGTGTTATCCTTCATTATGTAAATTAGGGCCCTAATACAATTTGAAAGACCCCTTTTAAAAAATAATCAGGATTCTTCAGCAGCTCTAATGGCCACTAATATAAGGTAAATTGTAAAATATTTGAAAAAATGAAACACCTTCCTGTAGAGCCAGGAGAAGCAGGAGTGTTTCCCCAACGCCACAGGCATTGCAATCGAAACACCCCCACCTCCATAGCTCACTCCAACCCCATTCCCAGGACTATGCTGAGGTTTGCCTGTGGTCTGACATTGATATCCGCTGCACTGAAGAGCTGCCTGGGGTCGCGCAGCAGGCATCCATAGCTTACCGGTCTAAATTAAATGAGCCCCAAGGTCCATGGCAGGATTAGTTCCCTGCACCTGGTTCCTGCTGGGAGGCCACGAGTTCAAGTGAAAAGAATAAATATAGATATCACAAAGAAATACCCAATGAAAAACTATGGTTCCAATCCTGACTGCACAATGGAACTAACTCCTGTGGAAAACATCTAATCCTAAAGCCTCCATAACAGCATTGGGAGCATGCTTGAGTGATGTTTCTACTGTGTTATGTACTGTGTAACTGCCTCCACTGCAGATGCCACATATTCAGTGACAGATTTCAGCACAGATAACTGATTGTCCATTTCACTGCTACTGCTTGGAAATTATAGTGATCAGCTTCCAATGTTACACACAAGGGGACAAGTGATTGCTCAATAGGCTGTAACTAGTGGGGTGCCGCAAGGATCGGTGCTTGGGCTTCAGCTATTCACAATCTATATCAATAATTTGGATCAGGAGGCCAAATGCAATATATCCAAGTTTGCTGATGATACAAAGCTAGGTGGAAATGTAAGTTGTGAGGAGGATGCAAAGAGGCTTCAAGGGGATATAGACAAGCTAAGTGAGTGACCAAGAACATGGCAAATGGAATAAAATGTGGAGAAATGTGAAGTTATCCACTTTGGTAGGAAAAATAGAAGAGCAGAGTATTTTTTAAATGGTGAGAGATTGGGAAATGTTGGTATTCAGAGGGACCTGGGCGTCCTTGTACACAAATCATTGGAAGTTAACATGCAGGTACACCAAGCAATTAGGAAAGCAAATGGTATTTTGGCCTTTATTACAAGAGGATTTGAGTATAACAGTAAAGATGTCTTACTGGAATTATATAGGGCCCCGATGAGACCACACCTGGAGTGTTATGTACAGTTTTGGTCTCCTTCATCATCATAGGCAGTCCCTAGAAATCGTGGAAGACTTGCTTCCATTCTAAAAGTGAGTTCTCAGGTGACTGAACAGTTCAATATGGGAATTACAGTCTCTGTCACAGGTGGAACAGACAGTCGTTGAAGGAATAGGTGGTGGGGAGTCTGGTTTGCCTCATGCTCCTTCCACTGCCCTCGCTTGTTTCCTGCATGCTCGTGGCAACGAAACTCGAGATGTCCAATACCCACCTGAATGCTCTTCCTCCAATTAGGAAGGTGTTGGGCCAGGGATTCCCAGGTGTCAGTGGGGCTGTTGCACTTTATCAAGGAGGCTTTGAGGGTGTCCTTTAAACATTTCCTCTGCCCACCTGGGGCTCACTTGCCGTGTAGGAGTTCCGAATAGAGCGTTTGCTTTGGGAGTCTCGTGTCAGGCTTATGGATGATGTGGCCTCCCCAACTGAGCTGGTCTAGTGTGGTCAGTGCTTTTATACTGGGGTGTTGGCTTGATCAAGAACACTGACGTTGGTGCGTCTATCCTCCCAGTGGATTTGCAAGATCTTGCAGAGGCAGCGTTGGTGGTATTTCTCTGACCACAAGTTTGGGCCTTACCTTCACTCTCCGCCCTCACGCACGTGCCTTCCTCCCCCTAGTGATGTTCGGGCCTCCATCCCTCCGACAATGTTCAGGCCTCCATTCCTCCGGCGACGTTCAGGCCTCCATTCCTCCGGCGACGTTCAGGCCTCCATTCCACCGGCAACATTCGGGCCTCCATGCCCCTGGCGACATTCGGGCATCCACTCCATTGGCGAGATTCAGGCCTCCATCCTCCCACCGATGTTCAGGCCTTCATCCCCCGGCAACGTTTAGGCCTCCACTCCATCGGCGATGTTTGGGCCTCCATCCACCCGGCGACATTCGGGCCTCCATCCTCCCGGCAACGTTCGGGCCTCCATCCTCTCGGCAACGTTCCGGCCTCCATCCTCCTGGCGATGTTCGGGCCTCCATCTTCCCGGCAACGTTCAGAACTCCACTCCATCGGCGATGTTTGGGCCTCCATCCCTCTGCCGACGTTCAGGCCTCCATTCCACCACTAACGTTCGGGCCTCCATCCCTCTGGCGACATCCTGGTGTCTCCCCGGCTGCTGGCCCCACTCAACTGCGGAGCCTCTGATGTGTTTACCTAAGGAAGGATATACTTGCCATTGAGGGAGTGCAACCAATGTTCACCAGTCTGAGTCCTGGGCTGGGGGGATTGTCCTATGAGGAGAGATTGAATAGACTAGGCCTATATTCTTAAGAGTTTAGAAGAAAGAGAGGTGTTCTCATTGAAACATACAACATTCTTACAGGGCTTGACATGGTGGCTATTTTCCCTGGCTGGGGAGTCTAGAATCAGAGATCACAGTCTCAGAATAATTTAGAACTGAGATGAGGAAACATTTCTTCACTGGGGGTGGTGAATCTTTGGAATTCTCTACCCCCAGAGGGCTGTGTAGGCTCAGTCGTTGAGTATATTGAAGACAGAGATTGATAGATTTTTGGATATTCAGAGACTCAAGGGATATAGGGATAGTGCAGGAAAGTGGAGTTGAGGTAGAAGATCAGCCATGATCTTATTGATTGCCGGAACAGGCTCGGGGCAGAATGGCCTACTCCTATTTCTTATGTTCTTATGCAATATCACTCTGATGCTCCAATACATCCTCCATTTAATAGCAATCCCAATAAAATTTGTATCTCGACATAACTGAGTAGGGACAAACAAGCATGCTAAGTTTCTATTCTGTAACAGATGGACATTTATTAAAAAATACCAAGGTTCCCCTTCTCAACCTGTGCTTTCCTAGCAATATCAACATAAGAACATAAGAACATAAGAAATAGGAACAGGAGTAGGCCATGCGGCCCCTCGAGCCTGCTCCGTCATTCAATAACATCATGGCTGATCTGATCATGGATGTAAAGTCCTTACTCTACAGTATGAAACCACACGAGGCACATTCTGGAGACAAGGTCACTTTGTGACCTTAACTCTTTATTCACAGGAGTCCAAAGACGATGACCCTGTGTGGGAGCTCCTTTTTTATACCTGTGTGATCAGGTAAGAAGTGTCTCCCACAAGTTCACCCCTTGGGTCAAGGTGTGCATCTAAGTTGAGTGTATACAGTAATACAGTGGTGTTACATTGTGGTTACATACATGACATCACCTCCCCCCGCCCAAAGTCTTATTGGGATCATAGGTTTAATCTTTCAGGTGGTCTACGCTCCCTCGTGGAGCGCCGCAGTTGGGGCTCTGGTTGTTGGACACTGACATGAGTGTCTGTCACCTGTGGTGATTCCGGCCTGTCCAGGCTGACCGCAGGGACTGTGCATTCTCCTGATTGCTCTTGTTGCTCGTTCACTGGAGGTGTTGTGAGCTCCATCTCATGGTCTTCTTCAGGTTTCTCCGTGTCGATGCTGAACCTTTTTTTTTACTTGGTCCAGATGCTTACGGCATATCTGACCGTTGTTGAGTTTTACCACGATGACCCTATTCCACTATTTGTCAATTACAGTGCCCTCAAGTCATTTGGGCCTCATGGCGTGATTGAGGGCGAATACAGGATCATTTATTTCTATACATCTCCCCCTCTAATTACGGTCATGGTACTCATTTTGTGACTTGCACTTGCCCTCAACTATGTCAGTCAGGACTGGGTGGATGAGAGACAACCGAGTTTTGAGTATCCGTTTTATTAGCAGCTCTGCGGGCGGGACTCCTGTGAGTGAGTGCGGTCGGGATCTATAGGCCAGCAGGAGATGCGATAGGTGGCATTGTAGGGAGGTCCTTGAATCCTGAGCATACCTTGCTTAATGATTTGGACCGCACGTTCCACCTGGCCATTGGAGACCGGCTTGAACGGTGCAGTCCTGACGTGGTTGATGCCATTGCCCGACATAAACTCTCGGAATTCGTAGCTTGTGAAACATGGGCCATTATCACTAACCAGGATGTCCGGCAAGCCATGGATTGCAAAGATTGCACGTAGGCTTTCCACGGTGGTGGATGACGTGCATGAATTCAGAATGATGCACTCAATTTGTGATGTATGTAGCACTCAAATCACTGACTCCACACAGTCTGGTGTTACAGTAACTGCTGTGACCTTGGTCCTTTATTGTGTAACTCCAGAGTGCCTCTCAGGTGTGGTGGGCAGCCTTATATACTCTGTCTTGCAGGTACTTTTGGGTCTCCAACCACAGCGCCCTCTGTGGCGCACCATTGTGACTATACATTTACTGTACCTGGACAATACATAACATCTCACTCCCCCCCAGTTCCACAAGCACATTGCCGGTAACCTCGGCCTTGTCCGTCCTGGTTGATTTGTGAGTGTGAGTCCATGACCATCCACTTCCCTCTTCACCCCCCCATGTAGAGATTATGCTTGCGATCCGGTGCAAGCATGTGGTACTTGCAGTCCTTACATGAGTGATGAAGTACACAGGCATGACCTCCAACAGAAAGCAGGTATACATAGACAGTACATTTGTGTAGTACATATGGATGCATTGAAGAGTTACATCAAAAGGTTGCAGGTACACTAAACAGTTATTTAATCCACGCTCCACTGGGTGAGGTATGGTGGCATAGTGCCCCTTTTTGCCCGAGGTAGTGGGCTGCACTGAGACAGGGTATCGCAACTAGTGCGTTGCCTCTGTTCTCAGAAAGTAGTCGCCTTTGCGGCTCATCTGCTGCCGCTGAACCATAGCATGAATCACATAAAATCGGCAATCGCATTAATTCATTCGTCATGTTAGTCCAGATCCATTAACCCTTTTGCTTGTACATTGTGATACTAACTCTTTTCGTGAATCATATTAATCATTTTAAACACAGTGGTCAGTTCAGCATCAAAACAGTAACTCTTGTCATTACGTAAATTATATCAATCATTTTAAACACAGTAGTCACTTCAGCATCAAAATATTAACTCTTGTCATAAATCACGTCATTGTACAAATCACATGACTCATTTTGACTACTCGTGCCCTTACAAAAGTCTCTTTGTGGGGACCGCCAACGGTGTAAGGCCCTTTTAAGGCTCCCGGGTGCATTTTCCTTTTAAGACGCCATCTTGTTTTTCCACAAGGTTTCCACGGGGGCGAGGGGGCCGCCATTTTAGATGTTCTGCTGGTCCTGCCTGTCTCTCTCTCTCTCTATCTGCAGAACTCAGCTGCCACGAGGCTCGCCGCCATCTTAACTTCTTCAGCAAGGACTTTATTATCACCAGTTCCAGGTCGCTCATCCAGTACTCTGTGAAGGGCTCGGCACAGTGAGTCTTTATCTTCCTGACGAAATCCAGCGCACACTCGTTGACAGAGCAAACACCAAGTATGGCCCGTCTAACCTTTAGTCTGGACCGGCTCAGAACATTCCACAGCGCCGACGTCCTGCACCTTTTCCCGGGCTGCTGAACAGGAGATCCTGCAGGCTGCGGCCGCAGAGCAGCGCCACCCGAAGGCCCTGGGTCTGGGTCCGGGTTCTTTCCCCGGTTCCCGCGGCGCTGGGGAGGGGGGGGCAGGAGAGCGAATGATTGGCCGGTGATGTGACGGCCGGCCCGGTGCCGGGAGGCCCTGCTGTTCTCCGCCGGCTGCGTGAGCGGCGTGGAGGTCAGTCGCGAGTTCCTTTGGAGGAGGCCTGCTCTGCCTGTGAACATGGGGAACAGCGGTCTGTGGAGGAATGAAATCTTCCCAGCTGCCACGGACCTTCCCCATCCATCTCCTGCCGAGTAGCGTCGGCCCATCGCCTGCAATGATCCACAAAGGTAACCTGTGCGTCTCGCCACCGTGAGATATCTGCACATCCGCTCTGCCAAGAACAGGTATCAACTCCTTGGTGCAGGGGCACAGCTTCGCCGTGACTGGGACCAGCTTGGGTCGTGCAGCTGGGTTGATCCACAGTTTATCAAAAGTTTCCTGACTCATAAGCGACTGACCCGTTCCAGTGTCCACTTCCATATTCACTGGGACTCCGTTAATCTTGACTTCCATGATCACTGGGGGCGAATCGTCAGTACACGTATACAGTCCAAACGCCTTATCTTCTTCTGCCTGCTCCTCGCTGGATGGTGGATCATCTACCATCTCCTCAGCCACATGATGAGTCAGGTTTCTTTTGCACATACGCCGAAGGTGACCTTTCGTGTGGCAGGTATTGCACGTATACTCTGCAAACCTGCACCGGTGAGCCCCATGGCTTCCACCGCAGCGCCAGCATGGTGCTACTCGATTAGCCCCCCTCGGCGGACTCTGAGTTCCCAGATCCCGAGGTCCGTGCTCTCTGCCCTGGGCAGAGCCACGTTCTGCAGTTTTGTCCGTGACGGGCGCTATCCTGTGCCTGCTGGGTTCGAGACTGTGTGGATCACCTGCTTGGTGCTGCAAGTCGAAGTCGATGGTGATGGTTGCTTCAGGGTGACTGTAGGTTCAGTGGATAGCAGCTTGTGAAGGAGACCCTCATGGCCAATCCCCACAACAAAAACGTCTCGCAACGCCTCGTCAAGGTGTGTGCCAAAATCACACAGCGCCGCGAGTCTCCTGATATCCACAGCATATTTGATGACATCCTGGCCCTCAGGTCTGCAGTGGTGATAGAATTTGTGCCTGGCCCGGTTTCAGTTGGTCACGAATGAGTTCAATCAGCTCCTCAGATGACTTGTCCTTGGTCCTTGCGGGTGCCAGCAAATCCCTGACGAGACAGTAAACCTCATCACCACGCTTCTCTCTCAGATGTTCGTGTCCTCCGTCAGGTCATTTGCTATAAAGTAGTACTCGAGCCTTTCCGTAAAGGCCTCACAAACATTACCCACTGTAAAATCCTTTAGCGAGCCCAGAGTAACAATGGTTGCGTGAAGCTCGTCCGTGTCCTTGTCGCCAATGTGATGTATGTAGCATTCAAATCACTGACTCCACACAGTCTGGTGTTGTACTAACTGCTGTGACCTTGGTCCTTTATTGTGTAACTCCAGAGTGCCTCTCAGGTGTGGTGGGCAGCCTTATATATTCTGTCTGGCAGGTACTTTCAGATCTCCCACCACAGCGCCCTCTGTGGCGCACCATTGTGACTATAGAATTAATGTACATAACACGATCCATTTTGAGTACGCATCTACCACAATAAGGAACATCTTACCCATGAACGGGCCCACGTAGTCAACATGAATGCGTGACCATGGCCTGGTGGGCCAGGGCCACGGGCTGAGCGGGGCCTCCCTGGGGACATTACCCAGCTGGGCACACATCGTGCACCTGCGAACACAGTGTTCCAGGTCTGAATCAATTCCAGGCCACCAAACGTGTGACCGGGCAATGGTCTTCATCAGCACAATGCCTGGGTGCTCGCTGTGGAGTTCCCTGATGAATGCCTCCCTGGCCTGTGAGGCATAACTACCCGGCTGCCCCATAGTAGGCTGTTGACTTGGATGGAGAGCTCAACCATCCGTCTGTGGAATGGTCTGACCTCCTCAGGGCATACTTCGTGTGCGGGCGCCCAATCCCCAGTCAGGACACATTTCTTAATCAGGGATAGGAGGGGATCTCTTTTTGTCCAGATTTTGTTCTGGCGGGCTGTGATGGGGGAGTCTGCGCTGTCAAAGGCATCGACAGCCATGACCATCTCGGCGCTTTGTTTCGCTGCCCCCTCGGTGGTGGCCAGTGCAAGCCTGCTGAGCGCGTCAGCACAATTTTCAGTACCGGGCCGGTGTCAGATGGAGTAGTCAGAAGCAGCCAGCGTGAGAGACCATCGCTATATGCTAGCTGATGCGTTGGCATGGATAGCCTTGCTGTCTGACAACAGGGATGTTAATGGCTTGTGGTCCGTCTCCAATTCAAACTTCCTACCAAAGAGGTACTGATGCATTTTTTTTACCATCACAAACATATGCAAGCGCTTCCTTCTCGACCATCCGATATTCCCATTCTGCTTGAGAGAGCGACCTTGAGGCATAAGCCACAGGTTGTAGTTGACCCTCAGCATTGCCCTGCTGCAACACGCACCCAACCCCATAGGACGATGCATCACATGTCAGAACCAATTTCTTACAGGGGTCATACAGGGTCAACGACTTGTTTGAACAAAGTAGGTTTCACGCCCGATTAAAAGCCCGTTCCTGACAGTCCCCCCAAAACCAATTGCAACCCTTACGCAGGAGCACGTGTAACGGCTCCAACAACGTGCTCAAGTTCGGCAGAAAGTTCCCGAAATAGTTCAACAGTCCCAGGAATGAACGCAACTCCGATGTGTTGCAGGGCCTGGGTGCTCATCAAATCGCCTCTGTTTTGGATTCAGTGGGCCGAATCCCATCTGCAGCAACTTTCCTGCCCAGAAACTCAACCTCGGGAGCTAAGAACACACATTTAGAAACATAGAAAATAGGTGCAGGATTAGGCCATTTGGCCCTTCGAGCCTGCACCGCCATTCAATGAGTTCATGGCTGAACATGCAACTTCAGTACCCCATTCCTGCTTTCTCGCGATACCCCTTGATCCCCCGAGTAGTAAGGACTACATCTAACTCCTTTTTGAATATATTTAGTGAATTGGCCTCAACAACTTTCTGTGGCAGAGAATTCCACAGGTTCACCACTCTCTGGGTGAAAAAGTTTCTCCTCATCTCGGTCCTAAATGGCTTACCCCTTATCCTTAGACTGTGACCCCTGGTTCTGGACTTCCCCAACATTGGGAACATTCTTCCTGCATCTAACCTGTCTAAACCCATCAGAATTTTAAACGTTTCTATGAGATCTCCTCTCATTCTTCTGAACTCCAGTGAATACAAGCCCAGTTGATCCAGTCTTTCTTGATATGTCAGTCCCGCCATCCCGGGAATCAGTCTGGTGAACCTGCGCTGCACTCCCTCAATATCAAGAATGTCCTTCCTCAAGTTAGGAGACAAAAACTGTACACAATTCTCCTCACCAAGGCACTGTACAATTGTAGTAAAACCTCCCTGCCCCTGTACTCAAATCCCCTCGCTATGAAGGCCAACATGCCATTTGCTTTCTTCACCGCTTGCTGTACCTGCATGCCAACCTTCAATGACTGATGTACCATGACACCCAGGTCTCGTTGCACCTCCCCTTTTCCTAATCTGTCACCATTCAGATAATAGTCTGTCTCTCTGTTTTTACCACCAAAGTGGATAACCTCACATTTATCCACATTATACTTCATCTGCCATGCATTTGCCCACTCACCTAACCTATCCAAGTCACTCTGCAGCCTCATAGCATCCTCCTCACAGCTCACACTGCCACCCAACTTAGTGTCATCCGCAAATTTGGAGATACTACATTTAATCCCCTCGTCTAAATCATTAATGTACAATGTAAACAGCTGGGGCCCCAGCACAGAACCTTGCGGTACCCCATTAGTCACTGCCTGCCATTCTGAAAAGTACCCATTTACTCCGACTCTTTGCTTCCTGTCTGCCAACCAGTTCTCAATCCATGTCAGCACACTACCCCCAATCCCATGTGCTTTAACTTTGCACATTAATCTCTTGTGTGGGACCTTGTCGAAAGCCTTCTGAAAGTCCAAATATACCACATCAACTGCTTCTCCCTTGTCCACTCTACTGGAAACATCCTCAAAAAGTTCCAGAAGATTTGTCAAGCATGATTTTCCTTTCACAAATCCTTGCTGACTTGGACCTATCATGTCACCTCTTTCCAAATGCACTGCTGTGACATCCTCAATAATTGATTCCATCCGTTTTACCCACTACCGATGTCAGGCTGACCGGTCTATAATTCCCTGTTTTCTCTCTCCCTCCTTTTTTAAAAAGTGGGGTTACATTGGCTACCCTTCTTGGCTAGACTTCTTGAGTCGCAGGCCTCCGCAGTCCAGTTGGCGTAGCACGTCCTCCAGGTTGTGAAGATGTTCCTCGGTGTCTCGACCCGTGATAAGGATGTCGTCCTGGAATACAATCATTCCAGGAATGGATTTAAACAGGCTTTCCATGTTTCGTTGAAAAATTGCAGGCACTGATCGAATGCCAAACGGGCACCTGTTATAAATGAACAGTCCCTTGTGCGTGGTGATGTTGATCAGTCGTTTGGGTTTATCAGCCAGTTCTTGGGTCATGTAGGCTGAAGTAAGGCCCAACTTGGTGAACAGCTTGCCGCCTGCCAGCGTGGTGAAGAGGTCCACCGCTCTCGGGAGCGGGTATTGATCCTGTAGGGACACCCGGTTGATGGTGGCCTTGTAGACGCCACAGATCATGACAGAGCTATCCACTTTTAGGACAGGAACGATGGGGCTCGCCCAGTTGCTGAATTCAACAGGCGAGATGATGCCCTCTCTCAACAGCCGGTCCAATTCGCTCTCGATCTTTTCCCGCATCACATACGGCACTGCTCTGGCTTTGTGGTGTACTGGCCTGGCATCCGGAGTGATGTGTATCACTACTTTAGTGCCTTTGAAAGTCCTGACGCCAGGTTGGAATAGTGAATCGAATTGTTGTAGGACTTGTGAGCACGAACTTCGCTCCACCGATGATATTGCGTGAACATCCCCCCATTTCCAGTTCATCTTGGCTAGCCAGCTCCTCCCCAACAGTGTGGGACCATTGCCCGGGACATTCCAGAGCGGCAGCCGATTCACTAACCCATTGTGTGTGACAGCCAACATTGCACTGCCTAGCACTGGAATGATTTCTTTAGTGTAAGTCTGTAATTGTGTCTCAATACGTGCTAATTTGGGTCTCCTAGCTTTAAGTGGCCATGGCGTCTCAAATTGCTGAATGCCCATGAGTGACTGGCTGGCCCCAGTGTCCAGCTCCATGCATACTGGGATACCGTTTAATAAAACCCTCATCATCATGAGTGGCGTTTTGGTGTATGAACTGTGAATATTCGCCACATGGAGCCGCTGAACCTCGGCGTCCATCGATTTGCCCCAAAAGTCATGCTGCCTCACAGAACCCTCTTCTGGTCTATCTGCCTTATATATTAGTCTGGTTGCAGACTTCCTGCTCATTCAAGCTAAGTGGCCCCTGAGATTGCAGTTCCTGCAGACAAACTGTTGAAATCTGCAAGATCTCGCTGAATGTTTTCCCCCACACCTCCAGCATGATTTAAAGTTTCCATTGTTGGGAACAAAGGGACTATGGCCAGGCATTCCGCGCTGACTGTCCCTTTGACTGCTCTTAAGTACCCTATTAGTGGGTGTCAATGGCCCCATCCCAGGCCGCATTGTCCACTGTGGTGGCATGAATGTCTATTCAGCCTGCCATTGTCGCTGTTGAAGTCCTATTCTGGGGTCTATTGCTGCCTGGGGAGTATTGGACTGGCCCTGCCTGCCTGCGGGGCTCTGAGTCGCATTGATGATGTTGATTCCCTGATCCATCACTGCGTTAGAGGCAGAATTGCGTGCGTATATTATTTTCGTCTCTTCCTCTCCTGCCATGAAAGTTTGAGCTATCAACGCCGCCGCTTCCAAAGTCAAATGCTTGGTCTCAATTAATTTACAGAAAATTCCCGCATGACCGATGCCCTCGGTAAAGAAGTCCCTTAGCATCTCCCCCCCTGCAGGCGTCTGTGAACTTACAGATGCTGGCCAAATGTTGGAGGTCCGCTACGAAGTCCGGTATGCTCTGGCCTTCACGACGTCGGTGGGTGTAGAATCTGTGTCGGGCCATATTATGCTGCTCGTCGGTTTGAGATGCTCCCCGATCAATTTGCTAAGTTCTTCAAAGGTTTTGTCCGCCGGCTTTTCAGGTGCTAGTAAGTCCTTCATGAGCGCGTAAGTCTTTGGTCCACAACTGGTTAAAAGATGGGCCCTTCGCTTGTCGGCCGCTGCATCCCCCAGCCATTCTTTCGTAACGAAGCTTTGCTGAAGCCTCTCAACAAAATCGTCCCAGTCTTCCCCAACACAGTACTGTTCCTTTGTGCTACCAGTGGCCATTCTCGTGGATCGTGAATTCCCGTTTCTTGTGGCCAATTTAAAGTCCTTACTCTACAGTATGAAATCGCATGAGGCACATTCTGGGGACAAGGTCACTCTGTGACCTTAACTCTTTATTCACAGGACTCCAAAGATGATGACCATGTGTGGGACCTCCCTTTTTATACCTGTGTGATCAGGTAAGGAGTGTCTCCCACAAGTTCACCCCTTGTGGTCAAGGTGTGAATCTAGGTTGAATGTTTGCAGTAATACAGTGGTGTTACATTGTGGTTACATACATGACAATGGACTCAGCTCCACTTTCCTGTCTGCTCTCCATAACCCTTTATCCCCTTATCGATGAACAAACCGCCTATTTCTGTCTTAAATTTATTCAATGTCCCAGCTTCCACAGCTCTCTGAGGCAGCGAATTCCACAGATTCACAACCCAGATAGGGAATGGAAGACCAGCAGGAAGAGAAGTGCAAGGAAGTGCAAAACAGATACACCGCTGTTGAGGGGGATGACTCATCAGGGGAGGGCAGCAGCAGCCAAGTTCATGGCACTGTGGCTGGCTCTGTTGCACAGGGGGGCAGGAAAAAGAGTGGGAGAGCGATAGTGATAGAGGATTCAATTGTAAGGGGAATAGATAGGCGTTTCTGCGGCCACAACCGAGACTCCAGGATGGTATGTTGCCTCCCTGGTGCAAGGGCCAAGGATGTCTCGGAGCGGGTGCATGACATTCTGAAAAGGGAGGGAGAACAGCCAGTTGTAGTGGTGCACATTGGTACCAACAACATAGGTAAAAAAAGGGATGAGGTCCTACGAGACGAATTTAAGGAGCTAGGAGCTAAATTAAAAAGTAGGACCACAAAAGTAGTAAACTCGGGATTGCTACCAGTGCCAAATGCTAGTCAGAGTAGGAATTGCAGGATAGCGCAGATGAATACGTGGCTTGAGCAGTGGTGCAGCAGGGAGGGATTCAAATTCCTGGGGCATTGGAACCGGTTCTGGGGGAGGTGGGACCAGTACAAACCGGACGGTCTGCACCTCGGCAGGACCGGAACCAATGTCCGAGGGGGAGTGTTTGCCAATGCTGTTGGGGAGGAGTTAAACTAATATGGCAGGGGGATGGGGACCAATGCAGGAAATCAGAGGAAAACAAAATGGAGACAGAAGCAAAAGACAGAAAGGTAATGAGTAAAAGTGGAGGGCAGAGAAACCCAAGGCAAAAAACAAAAAGGGGCAATATACAGCAAAATTCTAAAGGATCAAAGTGTAATAAAAAGGCAAGCCTGAAAGCTCGGTGCCTCAATGCGAGGAGTATTCGGAACCCAGGAGAGGGCTCTGAGCTAGTTAGAGTGGGTGAGAGCGCAGATGAACAGCACCTCAAGGAAGAATGCAAAAGGCAGGAGGCAACAGAGCCGAGTAGCATTGGGTAAGTGTAAACCACAAGGTGATCGGAAGGGACAATATGTATGAATATAAAGGGGCTGCAGGAGGGGTCAAAACTAAAAATCATGGTTTAAAAACTAGTATTGAAACACTCTACCTAAACGCACGCAGCATTCGAAATAAAGTAAATGAGTTGATGGCACAATTCATTACAAATGGGTATGATTTGGTGGCCATTACAGAAATGTGGTTGCAGGGTGGCCAAGATTGGGAATTAAACATACAGGGGTATCTGACAATTCGGAACGATAGACAAGAAGGGAAAGGAGGTGGGGTAGCTCTGTTAATAAAGGATGATATCAGGGCAGTTGTGGGAGATGATATTGGCTTGAATGAACAAAATGTTGAATCATTGTGGGTGGAGATTAGAGATAGTAAGGGGAAAGTCACTGGTGGGCGTAGTTTATTGGCCCCCAAATAATAACTTCACGGTGGGGCGGACAATAATCAAGGGAATAATAGAGGCATGTGAAAAAGGAATGGCAGTAATCATGGGGGATTTTAACCTACATATCGATTGGTCAAATCAAATCGCATGGGGTAGCCTTGAGGAGGAATTCATAGAATGCAGAGGGGATTGTTTCTTAGAACAGTATGTTACAGAACCTACAAGGGAGCAAGCTATCTTAGATCTGGTCCTGTGTAATGAGACAGGAATAATAAACGATCTCCTAGTAAAAGATCCTCTCGGAATGAGTGATCACAGTATGGTTGAATTTGTAATACAGATTGAGGGTGAGGAAGTAGTGTCTCAAACGAGCATACTATGCTTAAACAAAGGGGACTACAGTGGGATGAGGGCAGAGTTAGCTAAAGTAGACTGGGAACTCACACTAAACGGTGGCACAATTGAGGAACAGTGGAAGACTTTTAAGGAGCTCTTTCATAGTGCTCAAAAAAATATATTCCAGTGAAAAAGAAGAGCGGTAAGAGAAGGGATAACCAGCCGTAGATAACCAGGGAAATAAAGGAGCGTTTCAAATTAAAAATCAATGCTTATAAGGTGGCCAAGGTTAGTGGGAAACTAGAAGATTAGGAAAATTTTAAACGACAGCAAAGAATAACTAAGAAAGCAATAAAGAAAGGAAAGATAGATTACGAAAGTAAACTTGCGCAAAACATAAAAACAGATAGTAAAAGCTTTTACAGATATATAAAACGGAAGAGAGTGACTCAAGTAAATGTTGGTCCCTTCGAAGATTAGAAGTGGGATTTAATAATGGGAAATGTGGAAATGGCTGAGACCTTAAACAATTATTTTGCTTCGGTCTTCACAGTGGAAGACACAAAAACCATGCCAAAAACTGCTGGTCACGGGAATGTGGAAAGGGAGGACCTTGAGACAAACACTATCACAAGGGAGGTAGTGCTGGATAGGCTAATAGGACTCAAGGTAGACAAGTCCCCTGGTCCTGATGAAATGCATCCCAGTGTATTAAAAGAGATGGCGGAAGTTATAGCAGATGCATTCGTTATAATCTACCAAAATTCTCTGGACTCTGGGGAGGTACCAGCGGATTGGAAAGCAGCTAATGTAATGCCACTGTTTAAAAAAGGGGCAGACAAAAGGCAGGTAACTATAGGCCGGTTAGTTTAACATCTGTAGTGGGGAAAATGCTTGAAGCTATCATTAAGGAAGAAATAGCGGGACATCTCGATAGGAATAGTGCAATCAAGCAGACGCAACATGGATTCATGAAGGGGCAATCATGTATAACTAATTTACTGGAATTCTTTGAGGATATAACGAGCATGGTGGATAGAGGTGTACCGATGGATGTGGTGTATTTAGATTTCCAAAAGGCATTCGATAAGGTGCAACACAAAAGGTTACTGCAGAAGATAAAGGTACGCGGAATCAGAGGAAATGTATTAGCATGGATCGAGAATTGGCTGGCTAACAGAAAGCAGAGAGTCGGGATAAATGGGTCCTTTTCGGGTTGGAAATCGGTGGTTAGTGGTGTGCCACAGGAATCGGTGCTGGGACCACAACTGTTTACAATATACATAGATGACCTGGAAGAGGGGACAGAGTGTAGTGTAACAAAATTTGCAGATGACACAAAGATTAATGGGAAAGCGGGTTGTGTAGAGGACACAGAGAGGCTGCAAAGAGATTTAGATAGGTTAAGCGAATGGGCTAAGGTTTGGCAGATGGAATATAATTTCGGAAAATGTGAGGTCATCCACCTTGGAAAAAAAAAACAGTAAAAGGGAATATTATTTGAATGGGGAGAAATTACAACATGCTGCGGTGCAGAGGGACCTGGGGGTCCTTGTGCACGAATCCCAAAAAGTTAGTTTGCAGGTGCAGCAGGTAATCAGGAAGGCAAATGGAATGTTGGCGTTCATTGCGAGAGGGATGGAGTACAAAAGCAGGGAGGTCCTGCTACAACTGTACAGGGTATTGGTGAGGCCGCATCTGGAGTACTGCATGCAGTTTTGGTCACCTTACTTAAGGAAGGATATACTAGCTTTGGAGGGGGTACAGAGACGATTCACTAGGCTGATTCCGGAGATGAGGGGGTTACCTTATGATGACAGATTGAGTAGACTGGGTCTTTACTCATTGGAATTCAGAAGGATGAGGGGTGATCTTATAGAAACATTTAAAATAATGAAAGGGATAGACAAGATTGAGACAGAGAGGTGTTTCCACTGGTCGGGGAGACTAGAACTAGGGGGCACGGCCTCAAAATACGGGGGAGCCAATTTAAAACTGAGTTGAGAAGGAATTTCTTCTCCCAGAGGGTTGTGAATCTGTGGAATTCTCTGCCCAAGGAAGCAGTTGAGGCTAGCTCATTGAATGTATTCAAATCACAGATAGATAGATTTTTAACCAATAAAGGAATTAAGGGTTATGGGGAGCGGGTGGGTAAGTGGAGCTGAGTCCACGGCCAGATCAGCCATGATCTTTTTGAATGGCGGAGCAGGCACGAGGGGCTAGATGGCCTACTCCTGTTCCTAATTCATGTGTTCTTGTTCTTATGTTCTGAGAGAAGAAAATTCTCCTCATCTCAGTTTTAAATGGGCGGCCCCTTATTCTATGTGCGTAACTATGAGGGTGTTTATTTCAAATGCGGCTGTGACAATTTGGGATGTTCTGACCTCCACTATCAAAAATGTCTTGGCATCATTACATAAAGGTATTTACCAGCCCTTGCAGATCCTTATCATTAAAGCTGGCTTTACTCTGCTGTCATTGACCCAATTTTATTGCAATTGTGCTCCACAATTGAATTCTTTAATTTTTCGAAATTCATAGGATCAAGCGACTCATTAACTGATTAGGAAGTGTGTAAAGATCATTAATACAGATGCGTTGTGATTGATGTATACTTTTTAATTGCTGCTTGCAAAATTGCCTTCCTCATAGTCAGCACTTGCACACTCCTGCAATTTTATCAAAATGATCAGAAAATGGTTTTCATACATTTTGTGCAACCAGAACACAGAAAGTTAGACTGCTGAAAATTGGGCAGCTGTAAACTTTTGCTTATCATTTTTTCTTAGTTGTAATCAGAACTTTTTCAGTGTACAGATTCAATATCTGATACAGCTGTACTTTATATACAATAATACTGGACTTCAATTCTTCTGTTTATTGCCACCTATATTATTATTGATCAAATCAACTAACTCAAATTACTTTCCCCTAAATGAACTTTGTACATAGGATTTTACTGCCTAATAACTTTTTAACCAAAATGTTATGTAGGGATTCTTTTCCTCATATAATAATCAATTACAAAACATAGAAACATAGAAATTAGGTGCAGGAGCAGGCCATTCGGCCCCTCAAGCCTGCACCTCCATTCAATAAGATCATGGCTGATCATTCAACCTCAATACCCCTTTCCTGCTTTCTCTCCATACCCCTTGATCCCTTTGGCTGTAAGGGCCATATCTAACTCCATTTTGAATAGATCTAACGAACTGGCCTCAACAACTTTCTGCGGTAGAGAATTCCACAGGTTAACCACTCTCTGAGTGATGAAGTTTCTCCTCATCTCGATGCTAAATGGTTTACCCCTTATTCTTAGACTGTGATCCCTGGTTCTGGAACTCCCCAGGGCGGGAACATTCTTCCTGCCTTTAACCTGTCCAATCCCGTCAGAATTTTATAGGTTTCTATGAGATACCCTCTCATTCTTCTAAACTCCAGTGGATACAAGCCCAGTTGATCCAGGCTCTCCTCAAATGTCAGTCTTGCCATCCCGGGAATCAATCTGGTGAACCTTCGCTGTAATCCCTGAATAGCAAGAACATCCTTCCTCAGATTAGGGGACCAAAGCTGAACACAATATTCCAGGTGTGGCCTCACCAAGGCTCTGTACAACTGCAGTAAGACCTCCCTGCTCCTATACTCAAAGCCTCTAGCCATGAAGGCCAGCATGCCATTTGCCTTCTTCACTGCCTTCTGTACCTGCATGCCAAACTTCAATGACTGATGTACCATGACACCCAGGTCTCGTTGCACCTCCCCTTTTCCTAATCTGTCACCATTCAGATAATATTCTGTCTTCTTGTTTTTGCCACCAAAGTGGATAATCTCACATTTATCCACATTATACTGCATCTGCCATGCATTTGCCTACTCACCTAACCTGTCCAATCACCCTGCACTTTCTTAGCATCCTCCTCACAGCTCACACTGCCACCCAGCTTAATGTCATCTGCAAACTTGCAGATATTACATTCAATTCCTTCATCTAAATCATTGAGGTATATTGTAAATAGCTAGGGTCCCAGCACTGAACCCTGCGGCACCCCACTAGTCACTGCCTGCCATTCTGAAAAGGACCTGTTTATTCCGACTCTCTGCTTCCAGTCAGCCAACCAGTTCTCTATCCACGTCAATACATTACCCCCAATACCATGTGCTTTAATTTTGCAAACTAATCTCTTGTGTGGGACCTTGTCAAAAACCTTTTGAAAGTCCAAATACAGCACATCCACTGGTTCTCCCTTGTCCACTCTATTAGTTACATCCTCAAAAAATTCTAGAAGATTTGTCAAGCATGATTTGCCTTTCATAAATCCTTGCTGACTTAGACCGATCCTGTCACTGCTTTCCAAATGTGCTGCTATTTCATCTTTAATAATTGATTCCAACATTTTCCCCACCACCGATGTCAGGCTAACCGGTGTATAATTCCCCGTTTTCGCTCACCCTCTTTTTTTAAAAAGTGGTGTTATTAGTTACCCTCCAGTCCATAGGAACTGATCCAGAATCATTAGAATGTTGGAAAATGATCACCAATGCATCCACTATTTCAAGGGCCACTTCCTTAAGTACTGTGGGATGCAGCCTATCAGGCCCTGCAGATTTATCAGCTTTCAATCCCATTAATTTCCCTAACACAATTTCCTGACTTATAAGGATTTCCTTCAGTTCCTCCTTTTCGCTACACCCTTGAACCCTGAGTAGTTCTGGAAGGTTATTTGTGTCTTACTTAGTGAAGACAGATCAAAAGTATTTGTTCAATTGGTCTGCCATTTCTTTGTTCACCATTATAAAGTCACCTGATTATGTCTGCAAAGGACCTGCGTTGGTCTTCACTAATCTTTTTCTCTTCACATATCTATAGAAGCTTTTGCAGTCAGTTTCTATGTTCCCTGCAAGTTTCCTCTCATACTTTATTTTCCCCCTCCTAATTAAACCCTTTGTCCTCCTCTGCTGAATTCTAAATTTCTCCTAGTCCTCAGGTTTGCTGCTTTTTCTGGTCAATTTATATGCCTCTTCCTTGGATTTAACACTATCCCTAATTTCCCTTGTTAGCCACAGTTGAGCTACCTTCCCCTTTTTATTTTTACTCCAGACAGAGATGCACAATTGTTGAAGTTCATCCATATAATCTATAAATGTCTGCCATTGCCTATCCACTGTCAACCCTTTTAGTATCATTTGCCAGACTATCCTAGCCAATTCACGTCTCATACCATTGAAGTTACCTTTCCTTAAGTTCAGGACCCTAGTCTCTGAATTAACACTGTCACTCTGCATCTTAATAAAGAATTCGACCATATTATGGTCACTCTTCCCCAGGGAGCTTCGCACAACAAGATTGCTAATTAGTCCTCTCTCATTACATAACACCCAGCCTAGGATGGCCAGCTCTCTAGTTGTTTCCTCAACATATTGGTCTAGAAAGCCATCCCGAATACACTCCAGGAAATCCTCCTCCACCGCATTGCTACCAACTTGGTTAACCCAATCTATATGTAGATTAAAGTTGCCCATAATAACTGCTGTACCTTTATTGCACGTATCCCTAATTTCTTGTTTGATGCCATCCCCAAACTCACTACTACTGTTTGGTGGTCTATACACAACTCCCACTAGTGTTTTCTGCCCTTTGGTATTCCGCAGCTCTACCCATACAGATTCCACATCATCCAAGCTAATGTCCTTCCTTACTATTGCGTTTATTTTCCCTTTCGCCAGCGATGCTACCCCACCTCCTTTTCCTTTCTGTCTATCCTTCCTGAATGTTGAATACCCCTGGATGTTGAGTTCCCAGCTTTGGTCACTCCGTAATCCCAATTATATCATAATCGTTAATAGCTGCCTGCGCAGTTAAGTCATTCACCTTATTACGAATACTCCTCGCATTGAGGCACAGAGCCTTCAGGCTTGTCTTTTGAACACTCTTTGTCCCTTTCGAATTTTGCACTAATGTGGCCCTTTCTGATTTTTGCCTTGGGTTTCTCTGCTCTCCACTTTTACTATTCTCCTTTCTATCTTTTGCTTCTGCCCCCATTTTATTTCCCTCTGTCTCCCTGCATAGGTTCCCATCCCCCTGCAATATTAGTTTAACCACTCCCCAACAGCACTAGCAAACACTCCGTCTAGGACATTGGTTCTGATCCTTGTCCTGCCCAGGTGCAGACTGTCCGGGTTGTACTGGTCCCACCTCCCCCAGAACCAGTTTCAATGTCCCAGGAATTTGAATCCCTCCCTCTTGCACCACTCCTCAAGCCACGTATTCATCTTAGCTATCCTGCTATTTCTACTCTGATTGGCATGTGGCACTGGTAGCAATCCTGAGATTACTACCTTTGAAGTCCTACTTTTTAATTTAACTCCTAGCTCCCTAAATTCAGCTTGTAGGACCTCATCTCATTTTTTACCTATATCGTTGGTACCTATATGCACCACGACAGCTGGCTGTTCATCCTCCCCTCCAGAATGCCCTGCAGCCACTCCGAGACATCCTTGAACCTTGCACTAGGGAGGCAACATACCATCCTGGAGTCTCGGTTGCGACCAGAGAAACGCCAATCTATCCCCCTTACAATAGAATCCCCTATCACTATAGCTCTTCCACTCTTTTTCCTGCCCTCCTGTGCAGCAGAGCCACCCACGGTGCCATGAACTTGATTGCTGCTGCCTTCCCCTGGTGAGCCATCTCCCCCAACAATATCCAAAGCGGTATTTCTGTTTTGGAGGGAGATGACCGCAGGGGACTCCTGCACTACCTTTCTACTCCTGCTCTGCCTGATGGTCACCTATCCCCTATCTTCCTTTGTAACCTTTACCTGCGGTGTGACCAATTCACTGAATGTGCTATCCATGACACCCTCAGCATCCAGCTCCAGAGTGAATCCATCCGCAGCTCCAGTGCCGTCATGCGGTCTAACAGGAGTTGCAGCTGGATACACCTCCTGCACACATAGTCGTCAGGGACACTGGAAGCGTCTTTTTAACAATGACATGTTCAAATCCATAGAATATGTGGCCTTAATCAGTCTCAGATTATATGCAATAATTTCTCCTAAATGGAATTTCAGCACATGATTTTATTGTGTAATGATTTTTTAACTTAAAATTATATCATAAGTTTTTGTTCCATACAGCTATTAATCAATAATCACTTTCTAACAATGATGTCTGTTGGAATTTTTACTTTTTTTGGCCAAGTACTAAATGACAGATAAGCAATGCCATCTGTACCAGCCGCTCTTTCTGTGTTATTGATGTTGCAATAGAAAGTAAGAGAGAGTAGAAAATGTAGACCAGGAAAATGGAAGCCAACTATCTTAAACATTTCAGTTGCAATCCCGCTGGTTAGAAAGAAAAAAAAGAAAGACTATATAGCACCTTTCACCATCACCAGTCATCCCAAAATACTTTACAGTCAATGAATTACTTTTAAAGTGTTGTAATGTAGGAAACGCGGCTGCCAATTTGCGAAAAGCAAGCTCCCACAAACAGCAATGTGATAAAGACCAGGTAATCTGGTTTTGTTTTGTTGATTGAGGGATAAATATTGTCCAGAACATCGGGGATAACTCCCCTGCTCTTCTTCGAAATAATGCCATGGATCCTTTACGTCCACCTGAGAGAGCAGACTGGGCCTCAGTTATATGTCTCATCTGAATGACGGCACCTCCAATAATGCAGTATTCCCTCAGCACTGCACTGGAGTGTCAGCCTAGATTTTTGTGCTCAGGTCTCTGGGGTGGAACTTGAACCCACAACATTCTGATTCAGAGATGAGAGTGCTATCCACTGAGCCACAGCTGACAGTCCTGTTGAGAGATCATAAGAACATAAGAATTAGGAACAGGAGCAGGCCATCTAGCCCCTCGAGCTTGCTCCGCCATTCAAAAAGATCATGGCTGATCTGGCCGTGGACTCAGCTCCACTTACCCGTCCGCTCCCCATAACCCTTAATTCCCTTATTGGTTAAAAATCTATCTATCTGTGATTTGAATACATTCAATGAGCTAGCCTCAACTGCTTCCTTGGGCAGAGAATTCCACAGATTCACAACCCTCTGGGAGAAGAAATTCCTTCTCAACTCGGTTTTAAATTGGCTCCCCCATATTTTGAGGCTGTGCCCCCTAGTTCTAGTCTCCCCGACCAGTGGAAACAACCTCTCTGCCTCTATCTTGTCTATCCCTGACTCTATCTTGTCTATCACCCAGTATCATCATAAACCTTGTTCCATCAGACATAACCAATCCATTGGTGCCAGAGTGAATCACCACTTTGAAAAATGCCATCACCAGAAAAAAATCTTAAATAGTGATGTTTCAGCATCATAGGCAGTCCCTTGAAATCGAGGAAGACTTGCTTCCACCCTAAAAGTGAGTTCTCAGGTGATTGTACAGTCCAATGCTGGAATTACCGTCTCTGTAACAGGTGGGGCAGACAGTGGTTTGAAGGAAAGGGTGAGAGGGGAGCCTGGTTTGCTGCACGTTCCTTCCGCTGTCTGCACTTGACTTCTGCATGCTCTTCGCGACGAGACTTGAGGTGCCCAGCGCCCTCCCGGATGCTCTTCCTCCATTTTGGGCAGTCTTGGGCCAGGGATTCCCAGGTGCCAGTGGGGATGTTGCACTTTATCAAGGAGGCTTTAAGGTTGTCCTTGAAATGTTTCCTCTGCCCACCTCAGGCTCGTTTGCTGTGTAGGAGTTCCAAGTAGAGCGCTTGCTTAGGGAGTCTCGTGTCGGGCATGCGGACGATGTGGCCCGCCCAATGGAGCTGGTCGAGCGTGGTCAGTGCTTCGATGCTGGGGATGTTGGCCTGATTGACAACACTGTCGTTGGAGTGGAACTAAACCATAGAACCAATGGGAACCTGTTCAACCTTCGCCGCCTGCAGGCTAGATCCAAGGTTGTCCGATCCTCTGTCATCAATCTACAGCACGCGGACGACACTTGCCTCTGCGCACACTCAGAGGCCAAACTCGAAGCCATCGTCAACACCTTCACCGAGGCATTCGAAACCATGGGCCTTACGCTAAACATCCATAAGACAAAAGTCCTCCACCAACCTGACCCCACCACACAGCACTGCCCCCCAGTCATCAAATTCCACAGCACGGCCTTGGACAACGTGGACCATTTTCCATACCTCGGGAGCCTCGATGACGAGGTCCAACACTGCCTCCAGTGTGCCAGCGCAGCCTTCGATTGCCTGAGGAAGAGAGTGTTTGAAGACCAGGACCTCAAATCTGGCACCAAGCTTATGGTTTGCAGGGCAGTAGTGATACCCGCCCTCCTGTATGGCTCAGAGACGTGGTGCATATACAGCAGACATCTCAAAGCGCTGGAGAAATACCACCAGCGCTGTCTCCGCAAGATCCTGCATATCCACTGGGAGTGATGTTTACCACAATGACTATAGACTGAGACAACCCTTTTCAAGAATGTCTGCACATAATTTCTCTCGGAGGATTTCCATCTTATTGTATTTCTACACCTCTGGAGTTCTCCATAGCATTTCCATGGGGTGAAAAATATGCTATGGTTAACATTTTTTAAATTCATTAATCTAACCTTAACCTTAATCTTGATTTAGTTAAAATACTATTCGTTGATTTTCTTTGTGTTGTGATGTGTCTTCACTGAACCCTTCCATTCACCCATCACTGAATATTATTTGCAAAGATATGCCTTGTAACCTGCTGATAGATTGTACCGGATATTTAGCCTATAAAAAGCACTGACACATAAGCTATTTTATTGCGATAAGGTAAAAAGTACCTAAACAAGAACCAGGCATTTTTCAAACTCAGACATTTTAGTCTGCTGATCCTCAACCCACTGAAATTATTCATATTGTTTCTCCTCTGATGTAATGTGAACTTATTAGATATCATTATTGTGATTATTTAAGATATAGCCAATCAATCAAGTATTGATAACTAATTAATCACACAAGACACTTAGCCCATAATATTTGCCCTTGTCGATTACTGACACATTTACCTCTGCAGGTACATTCACCAACTGCTACCAATCTAATATGTTATACCAGTAACTCAGGGGGTCACAGGCACAGTACCTCTGTAAAGTCACTACCTTTTACCACCGTGTCCCAGTTTTACAACAATGGTTTATTATACTTTCGCTGGTCAGTACTATATTAGATGGGAACAATGCAGTTTGATGTTGGTCTGTACCTGTTGTGGCCTTAGACTTTTCAGTAAATGAAAGGTTCAGGCAGTCACAAATTGTTCCTCAAGAAAACCTTTCTAACCTTGTCTATCCACCAGAATATGGATGGTTGTGGTCTTGTCGGCATCATCAGCAGATATTGATAGTATAATTAGGTTACAAGCCAGACAAAGCAGGGGAATGCATTAAATTACTCTTAATTTCATTTCACACAGGAATTTTACATCTCAATCCACTGGACTATCACTTTTAGTTAGGCTTTGAGAGAAAATTGCATTACAGTATACTGCAGTATAATTCAATAACTTACCCAAAGGGAAATGTCAAAGCTGCATTTGTAGGAGAAAAGACAGCTTTAAAAGAGATCAGGAGATCCATCCTTCCTAATATCTCCAAACAAACCTAGTTGATAAAAATTTAACACTTTCAAGTCAGCTGCTTTCACCTGCTTTGATGATCAGAGCTGGGATATTGGTAGGTTTTCCACAAAGTTCACTTATAATAATTTACTGTACGGAGGATTAAAAAGTGTGCCTGCGTAATCACTATCTTTCTCAATTTGAAAAACAGAAAGATTCTTTTTGCTTATGTAGCAGTGTGAGGGGTTATTTTATCTCAAGACATTTTCAGCTTGATTTGCGATTATAGACGTCAATCTTTAAAGAGTGCAGTGTCATGAAGATTGTACAAGTTCTGTTCAGAGGTTAATGCCTCACAGATTGCTACACACTGTCACACAAACCATTGACTGTGAAAGGTCTCCAATAAAAACAATTAAAACATTTTTTTGAACTAATAAGTTTGACGTTACTGAAGATTTAAGGGCTCTGGTAACTTAACGAATATTTTTATTTAAAAGTCAGTTGAAGCTCATATTTGTGGTTTGTCTGTTTACTGCACTAACCAACCAACACTTTGATACAAAAGCAAAGTGATAAAGATTATGGTGTGCTGAATGACCTACCACTGTTGTACATTCACAGTGGGTTGCTGCCTTATTGTGGGGGATATCTGCGGCAATCAGTGCAATAAGAACCTTGCATTGCGCATGAAGTTAGCAGAGACACGTCTTTCTCCTCAAATCTGTGTAGTCATGCATTCAATTGAAACCCCATGAGTCCACCCTAATTCACATAAAGAAAATGAAGCACAAAATGCAGTCTTACCTAAGCAGTTCCTGGCAGTATCCAGGTGGATCTGTCCCTGATGCACATTCAAACTTGATATGTTTAGTCTATTGATAGCTTATTGCCAATAGCTTAAGAGAGAGAGTTGTCATTACGGATTTAATCAGCTATTTTTGCCATGGAGGCAGTTGGGATTTGGGTCTGACATCAGCAGTGCGATCCCTGAAGCAACCATTCACAATTTAACATTGCTATTTTAAGGACGTCTGTTATTACAGTAGCTGGTGAGGCACTTTGCTCAGACTGTGGCTAATCTTCACTCCTATGGAGACCTGCCACTTCAAGGGTGAGAAAGTTGAATCTCAAACCAGTGTCCTAAGCTTAAATAAAGGAGACTACAAAGGTATGAAGGTACAGTTCTCTAAAATGGACTGAAAAAACAGATTAAATAGATTAAAGTGTGGAACGGTTGATGAGCAGTAGCATACATTTAAGGAGATATTTCATAACTCTCAACAAAATATATTCCAATCAGAAGGAAATACTTTAAGATAACCATCCGTGGCTAACTAAGGAAATAAAACGATGGTATCAAATTGAAAATAATGGCATACAAAGTAGCCAAAATTAGTGGGAGGTCAGAGGATTGGAAAACTTTTAAAAACCAGCAAAGAACGACTAACAATTCGGTAAAATAATGGGACTAAAGTCCCCTGTACCTGATGGCTTATATCATAGGGTCTTAAAAGAAGTGGCTGCAGAGATAGTGGATGCCTTGGTTGTAATCTTCCAAAATTCCCTGGATTCTGGGGAGGTCCCAGCGGTTTGGAAAACAGCAAATGTACCGCCCTTATTTAAAAAAGGAGGCAGACAGAAAGCAGGAAATGATAGACCAGTTAGCCTTACATCTGTCGTTGGGAAAATGCTAGAGTCCATTATTAAGGAAGCAATAGCAGGACATTTGGAAAAGCATAATTCAGTCAAGCAGAGTCAGCAGGTTTTATGAAAGGGGAATAATGTTTAACAAATTTGCTAGAGTTCTTTGAGGATGTAACGAGCAGGATGGATAGGAGGTAACCAGTGGATGTGATGTATTTGGATTTCCAGAAGGCATGCGATAAGATGCCACATAAAAGGTTACTGCAGAAGATAAAAGTTCACGGGGTTGGAGGTAATATATTAGCTTGGCTAGAGGATTGGCTAACTATCAGAAAATAGAGAGTCGGGATAAATGGGTAATTTTCCGGTTGGCAAACGGTAACTAGTGGGGTGCCACAGGGATCGGTGCTGGGCCCTAACTATTTACAATCTATATTCATGACTTGGATAAAGGGACTGAGTGTAATGTAGCCAAGTTTGCTGATGATGCAAAGATGGGTGGGAAAACAAGTTGTGAGGAGGACACAAAAATCTGCAAAGGGATATAGACAGGCTAAGTGAGTGGACAAAGATTTGGAAGATGGAGTATAATGTGGGAAAGTGTGAGGTTATGCACTTTGGCAGTAAAAATAAAAAAGATAATTATTATTTAAATGGAGAAAAATTACAAAATGCTGCAGTACAGAGGGACCTGGGGGTCCTTGTGCATGAAACACAGGAAGTAAGTTTGCTGGTGCTGCAAGTAATTAGGAAGGCAAATGGAATGTTGGTCTTTATTGCAAAGGGGATAGAGCAAAAAAGCAGAGAAGTCTTGCTACAACTGTACAGGGTATTGGTGAGGCCACACCTAGAGTACTGCGTACAGTTTTGGTCTACTTATTTAAGAAAGGATATACATGCATTAGAGGAATTCAGAGAAGGTTCACTCGGTTGATTCCGGAAATGAGGGGGTTGTCTTATGAAGATAGGTTGAGTAGGTTGGGCCTGTACTCATTGGAGTTCAGAAGAATGAGAGGTGATCTTATCAAAACATATAAGATAATGAGGGGGCTCGACAAGGTAGATGCAGAGAGGATATTTCCACTCATAGGGGAATCTAGAACTAGGGGGCATAGTTTCAGAATATGGGGTCGCCCATTTAAAACTGAGATAAGGAGAAATTTCTTCTCTCAGATGTTTGTAAATTTGTGGAATTCTCCACTCTAGAGAGGCTGGATCGTTGAATATATTTAAGGTGGAGATAGACAGATTTTTGAGCGATAAGGGCATGTTTGAGTAGCTTACTTTGTTTTTGTGGCATACATCAGGCTGGAGGTATGGCGGCATGGCATCTGCTGCACCCACCTGCTGGCGTTGGCGGGAGGCACGGTCCATGACCTTAATTGTGCCTCATTTATCTTTGAGCGGCGAGCTATCAGCCTCAATCAATCAATCATGCTGGTTATAGGCAGCTTACCATTTTGGGGAAGGGGCGCGGGTGCAGGGGCTGGTGTGATGGAAAGTCTGGTGAGCCTGCTCCTTCTTAAGCAGACACTCTGGAGAAGTGCAGTTTCCTTATGCACTGCTCCACTGAGAAGAGCATTTACACCCTATTGGGAGCATGACAATTTCTGTGAGCTCTCTTCCTCCTTTGTTGTCTCCATGCAGTTGCAGCTCCATGTTATCCTTCCATCTGATTGAATCATAGAATCATAGAAATTTACAGCACAGAAGGAGGCCATTTCGGCCCATCGTGTCCATGCCTGCCAACAAGAGGCTATCCAGCCTAATCCCATTTTCCAGCTCTAGGTCTGTAACCCTGCAAGTTACGCACTTCAAGTGCACATCCAAGTATTTTTTAAATGTGCTGAGGTTTTCTGCCTCCACCACTTTTTCAGGCAGTGAGTTCCAGACCCCCACAACCCTCTGCGTGATGAGATTTTCCATCAAATCCCCTCTAAACATTCTACCAATTACTTTAAATTTAAGCCCCTTGGTTGTTGAGTCCTCTGCTAAGGGAAATAAGCTCTTTCTATCCACTATTTCTAGGCCCCTTGTAATTTTATACACCTCAATGAGGTCTCCCCTCAGCCTCCTCTGTTCCAAGGAAAACAAACGCAGCCTATCCAATCTGTCCTCATAGCTAAGATTCTCCACTCCCAGCAACATCCTCGTAAATCTCCTCTGTATCCTCTCCAGTGCAATCATTTCCTTCCTGTAATGCGGTGACTAGAACTGCACATAGTGCTCCAGTTGTGGCCTAACCAGTGTTTTATACAGTTCAAGCATAATCCACCTGCTCTTATATTCTATGCATCAGCTAATAAAGGCAAGCATTCCGTATGCCTTCTGAATCATCTTATCCACCTGGCCTGCTACCTTCAGGGATCTGTAGACATGCACTCACAGGTCCCTTTGTTCCTCTACACTTCTCAATGTCCTACCATTTAATGTGTATTCCCTTTCCTTGTTAGCCCTCCCCAAATGCATTACCTCACACTTGTCTGGATTAAATTCCATTTGCCACTGTTCTGTCCATGCGACCAGTTGATTGATATCTTCCTGCAGACCGCAGCTTTCTTCTTCATTATCAACCACACGGCCTATTTTTGTATCATCTGCAAACTTCTTAATCATACCCCCTATATTCAAGTCTAAATTATTGATGTATACCACAGAAAGCAGGGGACCCAGCACTGAGCCCTGCGGAACCCCATGGAATACAGCCTTCCAGTCACAAAAACACCCATCAACCATTACCTTTTGCTTCCTGTCTCTGAGCCAATTTTGGATCTAACTTGCCATTTTGCCTTGGATCCCATGGGCTTTTACTTTCGTGACCAGTCTGCTATGTGGGACCTTATTGAAAGCTTTGCTAACATCCATATACACTACATCATACGCACTGCCCTCACCGACCCTCCTGCTTACCTCATTGAAAAATTCAGTTCGTCAGACACGACTTTCCCTTAATCCGTGCTGACTGTCCCTGATTAACCCATGTCTTTCTAAATGTAGGTTTATCTTGTCCTTCAGGATTTTTTCCAACAGTTTTCCTACAACTGAGGTTAGGCTGACCGGCCTGTAATTACTCGGTCTATCCCTTTCTCCCTTCTTAAACAAAGGTACCACATTAGC
The DNA here is from genome assembly GCF_044704955.1 of Pristiophorus japonicus. NCBI lineage: Eukaryota > Metazoa > Chordata > Chondrichthyes > Pristiophoridae > Pristiophorus > Pristiophorus japonicus. The sequence continues at coordinate 77,655,684 of NC_091977.1, read as the reverse complement.
AGTACTTCAGTCCTCTGGCATCACACCTGAAGCCAGAGAGGATTGGAAAATGATGGTCAAAGCCTCTGCTGTTTCCTCTATTGCTTTGCTTAACAGCCTGGGATACATTTCATCCGGGCCTGGGGACTTATCCACTATCAAAGCTGCTAAAACCCTTAATACCTCCTCTTTCAGTATGTTTATTTCATCGAATAAAAATGGAAGGGCCAAAAGAATTCCAATTTTCAGAAAAATAGTATTTCCGGTAACCCTTACCCTTCCTGAAGGTTTTCCAGTCACAAGCAACAAAGGAAACAGTCATTCCACAACATCAACAGAAAATGCTGGAAATACTCAACAGGTCTGGCAGCATCTGCAGGGAGAGAAACTGAGTTAACATCTCAAGTCTGTGACCTTTCGTCAACAGTCGAGGACACAGTCCCACTATAGACCCATTTTAGGGTGCCATTGCTCACCTTAAAATTATTGAGATGTACAAGCAAAATATTTGCCAAATGTTTACAGTGATACAATTAGAGCAGGTGAGTCTCCCTTTAAATACTGTGGGAACTGGCCATTTCCTGCTCTCAAACTGTTTGTTTTGTTCAGGCTTTCATTTCAGCATTGTGGCCAAGAGGACGCTGTGATGTTCCATGAAAGAGGGATGGTAAGGTGTGACAATTTTGAGCAATGGGGATCTAGGGTTTCATTCAGAGGAACTGAAGTCTGATGATGTGTTTACAGACAGCCCGTCGGGAACGGGGATTTGCAGGCTGCCTCCTTCCTATTTTCTCCTCCTCCTCCTCCTCCTCTTCCTCTTCGTCCTCCTCTTCTTCCTTGTCCTCTTCTTCCTACTCCTCCTCCTCTTCCTACTCGTCCGCCTCCTGAGGTGGTTGCAGAACTGATGGTGGCAAGGACTGTGCTCTCATGATGGCCATGTTGTGGAGGGTGCAGAAAACAACCACAAGTTCGAAATCCCACTCGGGTGAGTACTGCAGAGTTCATTCTGAGTGGTCATGGCAGCAGAACCATTGCTTGAGCACCCTGATGGTCTGCTCAGTGAGGTTTCTCGTGGCAGCATGGCTGACATTATATGGTTGCTGGCCACAAGTGGTGGGGTTGTGGAGGATAATTATCAGCCAAGTTTAGAGTGGATAGCCCTTGTCACCTAGCAGCCACCCTCAGATTCGATGTGGTGGCTGGAAGATTGCTGGTACAGCGGACTGGTGCAGGATGAAGGCATCATGACTGCTGCCAGATTACCATGCATTCACCATCATGATATGCTGGGCGTGATTGCATACCAACTGCACATTAAGAGAGTGGTACACTTTATGGTTATGGTACACTTTATTGACATGCAGCACCCACAAAGCATCATGTGTGCAGTCGATGAACCATGGGGAAGCCTGATATTCTGGCTATCCTACTTGCATGCTCCTCATGCTTCTTTCTGTTTAGAGAGAAAACAATGAAGTCCCTTTTCCTAGAGTACAGGATTTTGTGCTCTCCTTGGTGAAGCAGAGCTCCCGAACACACTGCTGCTGGCTTAGGTGCAGGTAGGAAAAGTGCTTCCTGAAGAGGCTAGGTGGGTAAGGCCTCCCACCGAGAACCCTCCTGCCCCTCTTCCTCCTCCTCCTTCTTTGAGCAGCTTTCCTGCCTCAGCTCTATCTCCCTGCGCGAGGGGTACTACAACTCCAACCCTCATGTCTGGGAGCAAGTAGTGTAATCAGAGGCCTTCTAGTAGCAGCCAACATCTTCCCAATGTCCAGCAGCACTCCCTGCTCACTTTACAAATATCTTCCAGCAAGCCAGTATTCTTATAAAAGCTGCACGAGCCATCACAAGAGAAATAGCGCTGGTGGGTGTGCCTTGTGCAGCTGAGCACATGTTCAGCTGTGCATGTTTATGAGAGGGCATTGTTTGGAACGGCGACATCCAAAATGGTAGGTCATGCGTCAAATCAGCGTTACACACTGACTGATGTCGCAATCTGTCTACTCTGCATACTGCCGATGCACACACATCCTGCGCCATCACCCTCCCCAAAATGGCACCCAGCGCACACCACACCGGAAATGGGTGGAAGCGAGGCGGCTGCCATTTTTTCTCAAAACTGGCCTTAACTGCTGGTGCTAAGGCACCAAATTTCGCAGTACCCCTATTTTGGGGCCAGGGGCAGCCACATGCTTAGGGACTAGAGCACCAGCCATTCCTATGCTAAATAAGACACCTCCCCTGATTCCACAAACCTTGCCAGATTTAGCGGCAAAACATTCAGGTGGGCACATCCTGATACTTACCAATTATGACAAATTCCAAGACAGCTCCAATTGCTAATTTTCCTGTGGATATAAGAACAGAATATTGCTGCATGAATAAACATTGCATCCTTCCTTTGGTAAGATAAAATAGTTTGAGATTTCAAGTTTTACTGTTGATGGCTTTTTAATGGATGGCTATTCTAAAGCAGGATTTTGTTTTTTACCTCAAGCGTATTCTTGTGAATCACATTATGAAGCTTATCTCTTTAATGGATCCTGTTACTGAAACATATTTCACAATAAAATAAACACGTGCCGTTTCAGCCCTAGACTCTGCACAATATGAATTCATGCGGCTGGAAATCTATTTATTACGTTAGACAGAAGCAATGTTGGTGCCTTGTATTTATCTGCTCCTAAATAATATTATCTCTTTCACTTGATTCGATTCATGGCAGAATTCCACTAGGAACAATTGGGGTGAATAAGGCTGTTGATCTCAGATCTAAAGAAAGGCCCCGTGTGCAATCTATTGCACTCTGAAACAGTCGGCAGAGATCAGGTTATCAATTTCAAATTATATTGAAATTCTAATGTGAAAGAGATACAGTGTTATGGCCCCTTCCTGTAAAGGAACTGGCCATTTTCAGTTTGCCAACCAACACACATACGATTAATTATTGCATTCGATAAGCTTTGTTCAACCATTGATCGGATGCTCGTTTTGAAACAAAAAGAAGTGGTTCTTTTCAAATTTCCCCATAATGCTCTATATACTTTACAAAGGAATTACTATATCACAGATTTCATTTTGGTCAGGGTAACAATGATTAACTCAATAAAAATCAATTGATGTTATGGGAGGAGAAAGGAAATATTATCATATAATACAACCACAGATGTTTCAAAAGCAAAATACTGCAGATGCTGGAAATCTGAAATAAAAACAGAAAACGCTGGAAATACTCAATAGGTCAGGAAGCATCTGTGGAGAGAGAAACAGCGTTAACGTTTCAGGACAATAACCTTTCGTCAGAAAAGATGTTTCAATATGAGCACGTAAATCTAGGCTGACATTCCAGTGCAGTGCTGAGGGAATGCTGCACTGTCGGGGGTGCTGTCTTTCACATGAGATGTTAAACCAAGGTCCCATCTGCTCTCTCGGGTGGACGTAAAAAATTCCATGGCACTATTTCAAAGAAGAGCAGGAGTGCTCTTGGTGTCCTGGCCAATAATTATCACTCAATCAAAATAACCAACCAGATTATCTGGTCATTATCATACTGCTGTTTGTGGAAGTTTGCTGTGCGCAAATTGGCTGCCACGTTTCCCACATTACAACCGTGACTACACTCCAAAAGTACTTCATTGGCTGTAAAGTACTTTGAGATGTCCGGTGGTCATGAAAGGCGCTATATAAATGCAAGCCTTCCTTTTTTTTCTTTTGAGCACCACATGCACATTGTTATTAAACGTGTACAGGTAATGCAAAAGATCATAGAATAAATTCAGAACCAGTTCTGTGCCAGTGCTTCCTTAACTTAACACTTTAGGATCTAGATCTCCCTATTGAAAATGCAGCTGTGCCTAAGTAATTAGACATCACTCCACAATTTGTGAGATGTGTAGCAATCCATCTCACTGGAATTAACTTTGACAGGGAAACTTTTAAAAAACATCGACATTTTTAGTTGGTAATTATAGGTTGTGAAGCGTGAAATACTTGAATTTTGAAACGGGAAAACTTTTGAGTTCTGAGGGGAGACTTCATAAAGAGGGCCAATGTTACATGTAACAGAAATACAGATACCTTACCATATTTTCTCTCAGCTTTACACATGTCTGAATAACTTTTTTTTTAAACTCTGCTGGTAGGCAAGCACCGTTCTTAGTAAACATTATTGAAATTCCTATTGTCTGTCTTTAGTTTGTTTGGTATAACTATGTCGCCAAACAGAAAACAATAAATGTAAATAAATCACTGAACCTATTTTCCTGCCCTCCATTCCTTTGTGTGGTGTACAGTGACACTTGCTGAGTTACGATTTCATTATTGACTTTCCGTTGCATGAAAAGAAGAATTCAGCATTAGAGTTATTCATTCTTCACAAAAAGTTAAATAAAGTGCAAAAGTTTCAGCCCATCAATCCTCTGGCTGGCTGTCCAAGGTGACATTTCATTAGCACATTTTGTCAATGAATAAATCCTACAGTGGGCTCAAAAGGGAAGGTGAAAAACATCTAGTCTTTTTTCATTAGCTCCATCCAAACTTGAACCACTGGAGATTAGGTACAAGAAGCACATGAGCCGGAAGAAGAGCCAGCCTGTCTATAAACTACATTAATCATTCATTCTCTCCAGAGTGCCTTAAGTCACTGCCACATCTCTGCTCCGGCCAAAAATGGCTATTCAATTTTGAGCTGCGTGACAGATACATTTCAAGGAAAATCACAGACATAACGACTCCTGCCATGGCTGATAAAGTCCTCATTCATCAATTAAGAAGTTTCCAATAAGCCGAGATGGATATGGCAGGATAAGGCCAGCTTCATGTTACCACACAGGCAGCGAGTCTGTTACTGGAGGATGGCTGATTGCTCCCAGCCTCACCTTCAGCAATCAGGCAGCAGAACGTGGAAATCGTACGGAGCTTCGGGAAGTTATATGAGGGAAAGATAAATATCATTAGCTGAGAATATGAGAAGCTTGCAATTCCCCTGGAGCTGAAGCGACAACGAAGAAAATGACAAGCGATACTTTACAGCTTGCAATGTATTGCTCACTTATTCAGGTGAAGAGGTTGAGTGCTGCAGAGAGGATGTTTTATAAAAAGCTTTTATCCAGTCTCTATGAAATCTGTGTTTGCCCAAGAGCTGATATTAATCTGATCACATTACCGAAACATTTAACAGTCTCTGATCCATTAAATAATTAGTGAGCATTTCTAATGTGCCTGCATGGCACATTGTACTTTTGTCACTTAACATTAGGCTTAATAGCAATTTTTCAATTGACTATTCAAGGGGAGGATGAGAGAGAAATCATGGCTTTTTCAGTTTGGCATTGCTGTGTACCATTATTTCGACTGGCATGACAGGGAATGTGAGTGACTGTAATATATTTTTATGACATCACTAACACACTACATAAGATGGCTCCAAATAGTTATCATGTGACTTTTGCACATGACCCTTTTATTATATTTACATCAGTAGTTGCATTATATTGCGGCATATTATCAAACACAATTTCTTCTACCTTATTGATAATGTTCTCAGTTTCTAGTCTTTTGAATTCTTGCTCCAATTTCTCCTTGAGTCAAATGATATGGGATATGGCTTGCAGTAAACTGGTCTAGCGTCCTTCTGCATTCTGACACTCGCCTTGAAATCTTGGATTGGACTGCCTGTTTCGTGGAACACCTTCAGATACTGCTTGATGATGTTATATTTCGATGCAAATTTATTTTCCACATGAAAAATCTCATTACGATCCATCTTCAGTGATCCCAACCAATTTCTACCTATCAAGGCAGGCTTGTCTCCTGCCACTACTATGAGAGGCAAGCTCTGAAACTGATCCTTGTATTTCACAGGTATGGTGATACGTCCTCCAACAGGGATTTGCTCTCCTGAATAGCCTCATAGCTCTATCTTCGATTTCTCCAGTGGAAAATCAATTGTCGAGACATAGCGATTCCAGTACTATGCTCATGGATGCATCAGTGTTGCCATTTCCATGGATATCCTGCTTTGTGCAACGTCTACTTGGATGACAATACATCACTAATCGTTGTTAGATACCCTTGTGCTCCTGATGATGTGTATCTCCAGAACCTCCTCGTCTTGTTGCTTCTCTTCAATGCTATGTAGTCTCTGGCGATTTCTACTTATAGCATTGCAATTCGGTTTACACTTCAGTCAGCATGCCATTGCAAGGTGCACAGTTTTCTTGCAGAAAAAGCACTCTGCCTTCACATATGGACAGCTTTGAGCAATGTGTTGTCCCAGGCACTGATAGTATGACTTCAATGCACTGTTACTTTAGCCAGCTCCTGAGGCCTTGAGGCCCAACTGCCTTTTATTTTTAACCAGCAGGTGATTCAATTCGGTTGTCTGATGACTGGAAATGGTGCGAAACTTTCAGGAGTGTTGGTCAGCCATATCTATCGACATAATAGTCTGACAAGCTAAATCAAATGTCAAGTTAGGGGTTGTCAACAAAATCCTTCTGTCTGCTTCGGTTTTCATCCCACAAACAAAGCAGTCACGTAAAGCTCGGTCCTGAAAGTTTCTGAAATGACAGTGACTAGATAGCACTTTTAAAGCTACAATGTAGTCACTGATACTCTCGTCATGTAATTGATCTTGTGTTCCAAAACAAACACTTTCAGCAATTTCCAGGGGCTCTTTCCAGTAGTGAACTAACTTGGTTAGAATCTCCGTCAGTGGTGTGATCTTCAGCTTGACGGGATCAACCACATTTTTCAGGGTTTCATATACCTTGGGGCCTGCTCCAGTCAAGAAAATAGCCCATTTCCTTTCTAACACCACCCGGTTACGGTTTTCATCATCGGGGACCTCGACAATACTATACACGGTGAAAAACATTTCCAGCCACTCCACATATGTTCGAAAGTCTCTCAGTCGCTATAGAACTCACCCAAGCACCCTATTATTCCCATAGGCGTGGCCATCTGGACTCTAGCAACCACGACAGTTCAGCCAAGTATGCTTGTAATTTATCTTGGATTTTTAGCTGTTCTGCAAAATAAAGAACCTCTCAAAGTCTCCTTGTTGATTGGTTGGATTATCCACCAACAAAAATTTCAGCTATAAATCCATAAATCCTATCTTCATTCATCAATGTGATATATTCTTACAATATCACTAACACAGCACATTAGACAAGATGGCTCTAAACTGTTATCATGTGACTTCACCACATGACTCTTTTATTGTATTTACATCAGTAGTTGCATTATATCGGTTGTTCACTAGATAGAGCAGTATTCCACTAGTGGGAGCTATATTACAAGTGACAACGCAGATGCAGATTGCTTACTATTCTTGTGGATCATAGGAATAATCTTTAATAGGGCACATGGTATCAACTACTGATTGATTCCAATTGTATTTAAAACAGTCCTGATGTGGTTGACTTAATGAAGTTGATCTGATAAAGAGAATGTAATCTTCACCAGTATTTCCCAATTAACAGTCTTCATTTGTATTACATAAAGACAGCATGCCATATTGTCAATGCTTGCACAATCATTATTCGTTAGGATTCTTTGATTGAAATATTTATTATCTATTTAACAATAATTACCTAACTTTCTTTTCCCTAAGAATTTTGACTTCAAGTTAATATATATTTGTGTTTATATTTAAGTCATGCCACAGAGCCTCTTTGGTCCTGGCATGGATCAGAATATCTGGCTCCTGATCACGTGTGCCTAATTCAAACTGCAGCTGATTTTTTGACACGTGATTTGGACCCCAAAAAACTGAAGCTATGTGATTTAAAATAGATCTCACACTGAATCTGACAACTTCAGATGATGCTCAACTGCAGTGTACACCTTGCCCATGTAAGCTGGGTGCATTGGAGTCCTGGGAATTGACTTGCTCAAGTAAGCTTCTTAAAGGGAGATGCTAATTTTATTTCCTGATGCGAATCTTAGTTTTTCTTATATTTTTAATTAGAGGGTGCTGCATTTTTCTCCATCCATTAGTTGACTTTGTTCAGCTGTGGGCTATTTTTAAACTTTGTCTTTTTTTTTCTACCAAAGCTTTCATAATTTATGGTTGTGGCTCAATTTTAAACTGCCATATTACGTCATAAGGATGGGTATTCCTTTGTGGGTTCTGAATGTGCTGGATGATTTAGATATGGAGGAGGAGTTCATAAGAGGATGACAAATGCAGATGCAGTGACACCTGAGGTTTTAAGTCCACATTCATCACTATTTTGGGACCTGCACTTCTCGACCCCTCCGTAGGTACCTGAACATATCAGAGATCGGTCTTGGCTGCCTCCATCTCACAAGGTAGACGCACAGAATTGGACCATTTGCTGCAGAATGACCTTCAGCCTAGAACGGTGACAGCGCTTCCTGGAAAATGAAGTTTCTCGCAGTAGGAAGCTGTAGATCCTTCCAAGCAAGCCATTGGTGTCAACAAGAAGATAATGTACCACTATAAGTTCCCCATCGAAGAGAAAAAATCCCCTGCCTCTGTGGGACGGAGAACTGTAGGGACACGTTGAATTGAGTGAGCATGCAGTTTGGGATGGGTCCCTCATCCTTCCCATTTTCCCCCACATGGAACATTACAGTATTTGGATCTTGCTGTTTTTGCAGATTGGGCTGTCTGTTGCAAGTGATAAGTTCTATATTAGCACCTCAATCACTTTTCCTGTGGAAAGAAGGCATTAGCTGGACTGGGTTGCAGAGTTTTGAGTGTGCATATTGCAGGTGGCACCCATGTCAGCATCATGCTCTTAATATTAACCCATCAGTGTTTGTACTGAATTATTGCTCAGGTGATATAAATCCCCAGATATGGATGGTGTTTATCTCAGAGTTTTGAAAAAGACTAGTGAAGGGATTTGTGAAATACTGACAATCATACGGGTAGATTTTGACTTTGTGCAATAGTGTAAAATGGGTGATAATGGCCCAGAAATTCTGGCCTCCTGGGTCCGTATGGAGTGTGTACGGGAAGGCATCGCAAAAACTGGATTTCAGCACACAATGCGCATGTGCTGAAAAACGGCTTTTCCAATCTGGCAAGATGGAGCTTGACAGATCCAATGCATCTCGGCAGCCAGGACATTCGCATGGGCAAGACTGGTGTATTTACCCATTTCTTGCTCAGCGGATGTCCTGAAAACTCTTGCACCTGATAAAAGCAGGTGCATAGCATACTTTTACAGGCATAAAAGTTTTAAAACACACTTAAAACATAAAAAATAAAATTAAAAAAGCACATTTTATTTTGAAAAATCCTGGCCACTACATTAAATTTATATTAAAGCATAATTTTTAAAACTTTTTTAAAATCAGAATTTTTAAAAAATAATACATAAATAACTTTATTTAAATTAATGTTAAATATGTGGTGTATGTTTTCTATTTTTTATTGATGTTTTGTGTGTTTGGGGGTGTTTCTCATTCATAATAATGGGAACTTCAACTTACTATTATTATGAAAGAGAACATACTTTACCAGAATTGGCTGCCCAGAGCCATGTGACTGCAGCTCCAGACCTGCGCACGTCCTGACATGCACGCGCTGTGACCCGCAGTCAGCAGAGGCCTCAGGACCGGGAACTCACGTGGGCGCAGCAGAAACGGGTAGGTGCGCATCTTTTTTAACTTTTTTACCCGATTGCCCGCGGGAAGCAGCTGACCAGGATTTCTGGGCCAATGAGTCAGCAGCCCGTTTTACATCTCTCCCCATTTTTATTTCCATTGAAGTCAATGAAGGGAGAGATGTGAAATGGGCTGTTTATTCACTATCAGTCATTTTACACAATCGCATAAAGTTAAAATCTACTCCATTGTGAGGAGTCCGTGGACATTGGGGAGATACTAGTAAATTCAAAACAGTCTAATGTGGTGCCGAGATTCGATAAAGCATGACAAGACAGACCCAAGACAATGAAAGAGCCAACAGTCTTATTTCCATTCTATGTAAAATAATAGAATTGATGTTCACAATAACCGAGTTAACAGCAGTCAGCATGGATTCAGATGGGACAGATCCTGACTGATCAACCTGCATGACTTCTTTGAGGGAGTGACAACCCAAGTGGACTGAGGTAAGCCTAATTACATGGTATATCTCTACTTCCAAATGGATTTTGATAACATTCCCCATGAAAGGGTATTAAAATTAAAACAGTGGGGAACCAGGATAAACCCTGCGAATGAATTTTAAAAACTGGTTGAAGGGTGGAAAACAATGATACATCGTTAGATGAGCTATATATCAGAGCAGTGGAAGCTATCGATTGGGGTGCCTGGGGCTCGGTGCTCGGCGACTACAGTGTTTAATTTATATAAATGTCCTGATCCAGAAGCTTAATGCAAAGTGGTCAATTTTTCAGATCGTACCAAACTTTCATACATGTTTTTATTCCAAAGTTAAAAAAAAATTAACACACCACAAAATATTCAATCAGTAAGTATAATTTGATGAGAGTGAGCTTATTTACCTCGTCTAAAATGATTATAAAGGACATAGTATGACTTTACCAAACTAGGAGGGGCAATGGAATCAGAAAAGGCTGTTCAGAAATTAAAGAATGAGTTCTATAGAAAGAACTGGCATTTGTATTGTGCCTTTCTCAACCTAAGGATGTCCCAAAGCATTTCACAGGCAATGAATTACTTTTGAAATGTCGCCACTGTTGAAATGTAGGAAAATACAGCAGCCAATTTGTGTTAGCAAGGTCCAACAAATCGCAGGATAAATGACAAATTAAGGGCTCGATTTTAGGCTTTTTAGTTCTCGGGGCGAAAACGGGGGCTGGGCAGAAAGTTACCGGCCAGGAATAGTCTGTGCTTTGGTAAGGAATTTTCACCATCTGGGCCCTGCGTCAGGGGATGCATCACGAGGAGAGGCGTTGTATACTTTTCGAGCCGCAAAAATGGGCAACTTGCAAACTAAAGTGTCGGGACGTGTGCGCTCCGAGAGAGGCCTGGGAGGGGGGTGGGGGAGGGGGAATCTTAAAAAGAAATCACAAAAACATTCACAAAACATTGCTCATACCACCACAACACAAATTGTTGAAAAAGTTAAAAGAACAAACACTCACACTTACCTTCGGAGTATTTACCTTCCTCACCCCTGCCAGCTATGCTGGACCATGCTGATTTCCGAGGCGGTCATTGCAAGTGTACTTCCGGGTGGACGGATCGGGCAAGTGGCCAAACTACTGCTGGGGTCACAACAAGAGGCATTGCACACCCGACGCAGCTCTTCCTGGCAGTGCTGCTGAGCGTTGCAGCAAAAACGGACCGGAGGATCGCGAAGGGGTGCAGGAGACCTGAACGCCACCATTCACGGCAAAACCCAGAGCGCAAAGGACCAGAAAATCCTGCCCAAAATTATTTTAGTTCAGTTAGTTGAGGTCTAAATATTGGACAAGACACCAGGTGCTCTTCTTCAAGTAGTACCATGGGCTTTTTTATGTCCATTTGGGGACCTCGGTTTAACATGTCACCTGAAAGATGGCAAAGATAGATTAGGAAAAGGGGAGGTGCAACGAGACCTGGGTGTTATGGTACATCAGTCATTGAAGGTTGGCATGCAGGTACAGCAGGCGGTGAAGAAAGCAAATGGCATGCTGGCCTTCATAGTGAGGGGATTTGAGTACAGGGGCAGGGAGGTGTTGCTACAGGGCCTTGGTGAGGCCACACCTGGAGTATTGTGTACAGTTTTGGTCTCCTAACTTGAGGAAGGACATTCTTGCTATTGAGGGAGTGCAGCGAAGGTTCACCAGACTGATTCCCGGGATGGCGGGACTGACCTATCAAGAAAGACTGGATCAACTGGGCTTGTATTCATTGGAGTTCAGAAGAATGAGAGGGGACCTCATAGAAACATTTAAAATTCTGACGGGTTTAGACAGGTTAGATGCAGGAAGAATGTTCCCAATGTTGGGGAAGTCCAGAACCAGGGGTCACAGTCTAAGGATAAGGGGTAAGCCATTTAGGACCGAGATGAGGAGAAACTTCTTCACCCAGAGAGTGGTGAACCTGTGGAATTCTCTACCACAGAAAGTTGTTGAGGCCAATTCACTAAATATATTCAAAAAGGAGTTAGATGAAGTCCTTACTACTAGGGGGATCAAGGGGTATGGCGAGAAAGCAGGAATGGGATACTGAAGTTGCATGTTCAGCCATGAACTCATTGAATGGCAGTGCAGGCTAGAAGGGTCGAATGGCCTACTCCTGCACATATTTTCTATGTTGCTATGTTTCTATGGCATCTCTGACAGTTTCTCAGGACAACACTGAAGTGCCAGCCTAGTATAGGTGCTCAAATTCTGGAGAGGAGTTTGAATCGATGACCTCTGACTCTGAGACTAGATTACTACCAAAGAGCCAAGGCTGGTACCTTGTGTAAGCTGGGTAAGTGGGCAGAATAATGGCAGTTGAAATGTAAGAGTACAGTGTACCAGGTAGGAAGGAAAACAGATGATACACAAACTTCTTGAATAGTACTAAAATAGCTAAGGATGAAACTTAAAGAGACCCTTGGATGTAATAGCAGCGCATTTGGAAAGCAGTTGACAGGATCGGTCCAAGTCAGCATGGATTTATGAAAGGGAAATCATGCTTGACAAATCTTCTAGAATTTTTCCAGGATGTAACTAGTAGAGTGGACAGGGGAGAACCAGTGGATGTTGTGTATTTGGACTTTCCAAAGGCTTTTGACAAGGTCCCACACAAGAGATTAGTGTGCAAAACTAAAGCACATGGTATTGGGAGTAATGTATTGAGATGGATGGAGAATTGGTTGGCAGACAGGAAGCAAAGAATAGGAATAAACGGGTCCTTTTCAGAATGGCAGGCAGTGACTAGTGGGGTGCCGCAAGGTTCAGTGCTGTCACCCCAGCTATTTACAATATACATTAATGATTAAGTCGAAAGAATTGAATTGTAATATCTCCAAGTTTGCAGATGACACTAAGCTGGGTGGCAGTGCAAGCTGTGAGGAGGATACTAAGAGGCTGCAGGGTGACTTGGACAGATTAGGTGAGTAGGCAAATGCATGGCAGATGCAGTATAATGTAGATAAATGTGAGGTTGTCCACTTTGGTAGCAAAAACAGGAAGGCAGAATATTATCTGAATGGTGACAGAATCGGAAAAGGGGAGGTGCAACGAGACCTGGGTGTAATGGTACATCAGTCATTGAAAGTTGGCATGCAGGTACAGCAGGCGGTGAAGAAGGCAAATGGCATGTTGGCCTTCATAGAGAGAGGATTTGAGTACCGGAGCAGGGAGGTATTACTGCAGTTGTACAGGGCCTTGATGAGGCACACCTTGACTATTGTGTTCAGTTTTGGTCTCCTAATCTGAGGAAGGACATTCTTGCTATTGAGGGAGTGCAGCAAAGGTTCACCAGACTGATTCCCAGGATTGCAGGACTGACATACGAGGAAAGACAGGATCGACTAGGCTTATATTCACTGGACTTTAGAAAAAGGAGAGGGGATCTCATAGAAACGTATAAAATTCTGATGGGATTGGACAGGTTAGATGCAGGAAGAATGTTCCCGATGTTGGGGAAGTCTAGAACCAGGGGTCACAGTCTAAGGATAAGGGGTAAGCCATTTAGGACTGAGATGAGGAGAAACTTCCTCACTCAGAGAATTGTGAACCTATGGAATTCTCTACCACAGAAAGTTGTTGAGGCCAGTTCGTTAGATATATTCAAAAGGGAGTTAGATGTGGCCCTTATAGCTAAAGGGATCAAGGAGTATGGAGAGAAAGCAGGAATGGGGTACTCACATTGCATGATCAGCCATGATCATATTGAATGGTGGTGCAGGCACGCAGGGCCGAATGGCCTACTCATGCACCTATTTTCTATGTTTCTATGTTTAGTAGACTGAAAGCTAAACATGTTCAACCAATGTATTACTAAAACAGATGATCTGCCCATTATCACATTGCTTTTTGAGGGACCATGCTGTGTGAAAATTGAAGGCCCTAAGCCTGGAACTCTCTCCCTAAACCTCTCCTCCTCACTATCACTCTTTCATCCTTTAAGACACTCCTTAAAACCTACCTTTTACACTAAGCTTTTGGTCATCTGCCTTAATATTTCCTTATGTTGCTCGGTGTCAAATGTTATTTGATAACGTTCCTGTGAAGCGGCTTGGGATGTTTTACCACTTTAAAGGCGCTATATAAATATGAATTATTTTTGTTGTTGAATGCTGCTTTTGCCTATTTTACAACAGTGGATACATTTCAAAACTATTTAATTGGTTGTGAAGCACTTTGAGATCTCCTGAGCATGTGAAAGTTACTATATTAATACAAACTCTTTTGAAATTTGTGATTAAAAAATGAGCATTACATTATGTTTCTGACCAAAACCATGTTCTTTTTTTAAACTTTTGTATTGGTGAGGGGGGGATGAATGTCCTTGCCATTTCCAGTGTGCTTACCGTGCTGGAATAGCACTGGAACATTTATTTGAGAGGAAAGTCGGGTGGGCACATTACAACGGCTTCTTCCATAATTTGCTCGTGCTTCTATAGATCTCCCGCAATCCGCCTACTGAATCACCACTGGGCTCATTTGAATACGTCATAGTGAGAGCCGGTGGCAAAGCATCTCCAAGTTTACTGAAGGTGGACTGCTGTTGCACTCATAGAAGTTCATTATCTGATGCATTTTAATGATTAACATTAAGCTTTGTCTTTAAACAGGATTTAATAGTGATTAGGATAGTGTTTCGATCTGTAATTAATAATTGTAAAATTAATTCATTTTGAATATCTACTACTTGCAATCAAATATTGTGAAAAATGTAGGAGTTATCTTTTCACACCACTTCCAATGTAGGCAGACTGAAGGAACCAACTAGGTGCATTCCACAATCCTGTTTGTGGATGGCACTGTTTCTCAGGCGGTACATTCGAAAGTGCCATCCAATAAGTTCACTATCATTATTCATGACAAAAACAGCACAGACCAGCCGAGTTGGCTGCACTGAAGGTAAATTCTTGTTACCTCTGGTGGGATGAGGAAAGGGAATAATTTATGTTTTTAAAATATTTTGAATATATGCCCCTTTAAAAAAAATCTATTTGTGCTATTTCAACTTTATGAGAATATAAAAACATGTAAATCCTCTGATGGATTTGCTTGTCCTCGTTGTTTTGGGGTTTTGTTTATCTGCACTGTACGATTAGATCTATAGGACATTGTTTAATATACTGCACCTAAATCAGTAACACTTATTTATTTTTATGTCTAATTGGTTCCACAGGGCTCTCATTATTTCTTCTGTTCACTGAGTTAACTTTCCTAACATTTGTTCAGTTTACATTATCCTTACTGACCAATCAAATGTTAGTTTTGTTTTTCCATACTATTGTACTCAGATGGGTTCGGTTTAATCCTGCTGCACCAGATCCAATGGGCATAGGTTATCTTTGATGTCCAATCAGTTTCATTGGGATTTGGAACAGCATCTGGTCAATGTTATTCATCTGCAACATTCTGTTTGACCCATCCAATTTTAATTAGCAGAATTGGTAAATGAGTCTTTGTATTTCCTTACTGTTCAATCACACCCATTACCTTTTTGTTCAATCAAATCTCTTGATTTATATTTATCCCTACTTACCAGTGGATCCCACATGTTTTTTTAATATTACTTAACATTCACCTCCAACAGTTTGGTAAATACCCATCAGCTAATTGGACTTCATAATTTTGTTTCTCAGTACTATCAAATATGTTTCATTTATTTTCTTTTATCAGTATCATCTAATATATCCCTCGAGTTTTATTTATCTTTACTACCCAACTGGCTCAAGTTGAGTTTTGTTAACTCTACTCCTCATTGGATCAGTGTTCCTGTATTTATCCCCACTGTTTGTTTGCTTTGATTGAGTTATTAAATCAATACTGTCCTTTGGATTTGATTAGTCTTGTTTATCTCTGTCGTCTAATCACATTGGTTATCCCTATTGTTCAACAGAGCTAGGGGCCAGAATTGACCCTTTTCTGCCTCCAGGAGGCGCTAATGGGGCACAATGGCCTTTTCACCCGGACGAAGGCGGTGCCAGCGCCTCAGGTGAAATTACCTCAGAGGTTTTGGGGGCGATGTGCTGCTAGTGCTGCGCCCCGCGATTAGCCCGGGTCAATGTGCAACAGACAATGACATCATCGGCATGCATGGTGACCCTGTTGCACCCCATGCCGACCCCTTTGCGCCCCGCAGGGGAAATTGCCCCACGGGGCGTGAATCTAACAGACATCCACCACTGGGGCGCACTTTAAAGAGGCGGGCATGTGCGCCCTGGGCCGCCATTATATTTTGTTCGACGTCTCTTTGGTCGGTCCGACAATGGCGGCCCTCGCCTCGACTGGGTAACCATCATGCAGCCCGGTGCTCTCTTTAGGGTGCCGGCCGCTGGCCCAGTCAAGCGCATCCCTGGTGGCCCAGTGGTGGCCGGACAGCGCTACACTTCCTTTCAGGGGAGTAAGGCCCAATTCCATGCCGGGGTCGGGACTTCCGGGTTGGGCTATAAATCGGGGCGTGAGGCAATTTTGGCCCCCTTAAAGTGTTGTTTTATCCTAATTGTTTAATCTGCTTCATTGACTTTTGTTTATCTTACTGTCCAGCATGCTTCTTTTAGTTTTGTTTATCTCCTTTACCCAATATCCATTGAGCTGTTTTTATCACTATCATACAATGACCAAGTATACACTTTTAAAAATCATATTTGCTACTGTAGCTCGGCACGACGCTGAGCTCTTCTTCCATCGCATTCGTCTCTGCATATATGTCTTTGGCCAGGAGTCTTCCCCCATCTCCCCGTACAGTGGATCCTTTCTGCCCTCTGCAGAATTCTCATTCCACCAGGACCCCTCCCTCTAGCCTCTTGTCCTCTCTATATCTTTTAATTGGGTACTGCTGGCGTCACATTGGCCATCTCAATTTCTCTGCTCCCCTCACTTACTCTAACATACCTCCCTCTGAACTTGCAACACTCGGTTCTCTCAGATCCACCTCGAACCTTGTTATCACACCTGATGACAATGTGGCTCTATTGTTGTTTGGAAAACCGACCTCTACCATGCGGAGGTTGAACGTCAACTTTCTGACACTTCCTCTTATATTCCCCAGGACCATGACTCCGCTACTGAACATCAAGCCATCCAAGACTGTCACAGACCTCATCTCCTCTGAAGATCTTTCCTCCATGGCCTCCAACCTCAAAGTCCCCCAACCCTACACAGCATGCTTCAAACTTCTTCCTAAGATCCACAAACAGGACTGCCCTGGTAGACCCATCGTTTCAGCCTGTACTTGCCTCATATAACTCATATCTTACTATCTCAACACTATTTTTTCTCCCCTTATTCAGTCTCTTGCTACCTACATCCATGACTCTTCTGATACCCTCCACCACTTTAGCAGTCTCCAGTTTATGGCCCTAACCATCTCTTTTTCACCATGGCCTTCCAAACCCTCCACACATCCATCCCTCAGCAGGATGGCCTGAGGGCGCTCCACTTCTTCCTTAAACGGAGGCCCAACTAGTCCCCATCCACCACCACCCTCCTCCGCCTGGCTGAACTTGTTCTCACATTGAACTACTTCGCTTTGACTCCACTCACTTCCTCCAAATTAAAGGTGTTGCTATAGGAACCCATATGGGTCCTAGCTATGCCTGCCTTTTTATGGGATATGTAGAACATTCTTTGTTCCAGTGCTACTCAGATCCCCTCCCTCACCTCTTTGACAATACATTGATGAATGTATTGGTGCCGTTTCCTTTCCTCGCCCTGATCTGGAAAATGTCATCAACTTTGTTTCCAAGTTCCACTTTTCCTTTGCTTTCACATGGTCCCCCTCTGGTGCTGGAAGACTGGAGGACTGCACATGTTGTAACATTGTTTAAAAAAGGAGAAAGGGATAATTACAAGTCAGTCAGCCTAACCTCGGTGGTGGGAAAATAAAGAGAAAACATTCTGAGGGACAGGATAAATCTTCATTTAGAAAGACATGGATTAATCAAGAACAGTCAGCATGGATTTGTTAAGGGAAGGTCGTGTCTGACCAACTTGATTGCATTTTTTGAGGAGGTAACAAGGAGGCTCGATAAAGATACTGTATTTGATGTAGTCTATATGGACTTTAGCAAGGCTTTTGATAAGGTCCTACATGGCAGACAGGTCACAAAAGTAAAAGCCCATGGGATCCAGGGCAAAGTGACAAGATGGATCCAAAATTGGCTCAGGGGCAGCAAGCAAAGGGTAATGGCTGATGGGTTTTTTTGTGACTGGAAGGCTGTTTCCAGTGGGGTCCCGCAGGGCTCCGTACTAGTTCCCTTGCTTTTTGTGGTATATATCAATGATTTGGACTTGAATGTAGGGGGTATAATTAAGAAGTTTGAAGATAATACAAAAATTGGCTGTGTGGTTGATAATGAAGAAGAAAGCTGTAGACTGCAGGAAGATATCAATTGACTGGTCAGATGGGCAGAACATTGGCAAATGGAATTCAATCCAGAGAAGTGTGAGGTAATGCATTTGGGGAGGGTTAACAAGGCATGGGAATACACAATAAATGGTAGGACACTGAGAAGTGTAGAGGAACAAAGGAACCTTAGAATGCATGTCCGCAGATCTCTGAAGGTAGCAGGACAGGTAGATAAGATAGTTAAGAAGTCATATAGGATACTTGCCTTTATTAGCCGAGGTACAGAATATAAGAACTTATGCTTGAACTGTATGAAACACTAGTTAGGCCACAGCTAGAGTATGGCATGCAGTTCTGGTCACCACATTACAGGAAAGATGTGATTGCACGAGAGAGGGTACAGAGGAGATTTACGAGGATGTTGTCTGGACAGGAGAATTTTAGCTATGAGGAACAATTGGATAGGCTGGATTTGTTTTCTTTGGAACAGAGGAGGCTGAGGGGAGATCTTATTGAGGTGTATAAAATTATGAGGGGCTGAGATAGAATGGACAGGAAGGACCTATTCCCCTTCGCAGAGGTGTCAATAACTAGGGGGCATAGATTTAAAGTAAGTTGTCGGAGGTTTAGAGGGGAGTTGAGGTGATTTGTTTTCACGCAGAGGGTGATGGGGTTCTGAAACTCAGTCCCTGAAAGGGTGGTAGAGGCAGAAACCCTCATAGCATTTATAAAGTGCTTGGATATGCAGTTGAAGTGCCATAACCTACAAGGCTACAATTCAAGAGCTAGAAAGTTGATTGAGACTGGAAAGCTCTTTATCGGCTGGCACAGACATGGTGGTCCGAATGACCTCCTTCTGTGCTGCAAATTTCTATGGCTCTTCCCTTCCCTTCCTCAACTTCTCTATCTCCATTTCTGGGGATAGGCAATTGACCAATATCCTCGAGAAGATCACTTACTCCCACCTTGATTACAATTCTTCTCACCCCGCTTCTTATAAGGACTCTAGTTCCATTTCCCAGTTTCTCCGTCTCCATCACATCTGTTTTGACGATGCCACCAGTGCTTCCATTATGTCGGTTATCATAGGCTGGGTGTTTACTCTGCATTTGTGCATAGATACACCCGTAATAATTTATGTCCGTCCATCAAACCCTCCATGCGATGAATCTCTGCCACCAAACCAGCTACTCTTAAATATGAGTATCCACCAATTGCGATTGATCAGGGGATCTCTCAACATTTTGACCAGATCTTCAGATGCAGCAGGAAATAAAGACACAGTTCTGGTCATTTAATTGGAATTTAAAAAAAATTAACCTCACTGAGACCTGCTCTGTATTTCCTGTTTTTTCAATGGATTTTGATGGCATAAGTATCTCACATTAAACATAGAAAAATGTCCCTGATTATTGGTTCTTACTCTTAGGGGGAGAAATTGCCCTGCGCCACGATTGGGGGCGGTAGCCTGCTCGGGGCGGAATTAGCCTTACTGCGCCGCAGAGGAAGTGGAGCGCAATCTTGGGGCAGATCCAACAGCGCAAATGAGGTGCGATCGGCACCGCTATGTGGATACTCTGCGTAGCGCCGACGCGTTTCAATGCCCCTCCTCTTCACTTAAAGGGGAGGGCTGCTGCGTGCACTGCATGGACTTTGACAGCCTCCACTAGGGCATCAGGGCAGCGTGATTCCGGGGCCGCAGCCTGGCACCCAAAATGGAGTGGGCATAACTTGACAAAATTGACACAATATTGGGTGCATTTCCAGATCTAACATGCGGGTTACTCTAAGGAGGAAACTCCAGGCCCTGGTGTCTATTTGAATCGATTGGTACATTCATTTTTATTGTATTTGGATTTTTCTTATCCATACTAGCTGACGGAATCAATTAGTTTACATCAATTATTGACTTCACTTTTACCCTTTTCTAACTTTTTTACATTATTTATTTTTGTTGTTGCTAGAGTATAATCATCCTCTTTTAAACAGTATGGATGGGACTAATTTTCCTGTGCTTTCCACCTATGGAACAAGAAAATAGGGTGAAAACCCATGATGCAATGTCTCTGATTCTGGGTCTCTGCCCCCATGACATTAGCACAGGATTCCTGGGGATTCCCCTGAAGAGTGGGCACAGCAGCTCTCCCCAGATGGATCATGTTATGTATGCAACACTTTGTAACCAGCATTCTACCGCCACCAGAGGTCGCATCTGTTGGAGTCCCAAGGGATCCCAGCATTCCTTGGGAGCACTCTATATAAGCAGACCTCCCATGTGTGCCAGCACTCTGGAGTCAGAATAAAGTGACTAAGGTCACACTTACTCAAGTCAACAGTACTCAGTCACATTGCTTTATTTGAGACATAAAAACTGGCGATGAGTAATAGATAACGAACCATCATGCAAAAATGCAGAGAACTGTTGGTATCCTGGAGAAATTCTCAGACGGTGATGATTGGGAAGCCTTCGTGGAGCGACTCGACCAATACTTCGTGGCCAACAAGCTAGAAGGGAATGAGAACGCTGCCAAACGAAGGGCGATCCTCCTCACCGTCTGTGGGGCAACAACCTGTGGCCTCATGAAGAATCTTCTTGATCCGGTGAAACCAACAACCAAATCGTATGAAGAACTGTGTACGCTGGTCCAGGAGCACCTAAATCTAAAGGAAAGCGTTCTGATGGCAAGGTATCGATTTTATACATATCAACGATCTGAAGGCCAGGAAGTGGTGAGCTACGTTGCCGAACCAAGGCGCCTTGCAGGACATTGTGAATTCGGTGGATTCCTGGAGCAAATGCTAAGAGACTTTTTTGTGCTTGGCATTGGCCATTAGGTTATCTTTCGCAAACTATTGACTGTTGAAACACCGAACCTGAGCAAAGCCATAACGATAGCCCAGGCATTTATGTCCACCAGCGATAACACCAACAAATTTTGCAGCATAAAGATGCATCGGCAAGTACTGTACACAAAGTAACGTCGTTTTCAGGCAGGAATGCCAATGGCAGAACATACACGTTTGCAGCTGCACGACCTCAGATGACTCAGAGTCTGCCATCAAGTGTGAATGCGAGGCAATTAACACCTTGTTGGCGCTGCGGAGGTGATCATCGAGCCTGTTATGTCTTGAATAACGGGTCAGACTAGATACTGCAAGCTCAAAGTAAGTGTGATAATAGTCCTTTATTACAGATCTCAGAGTGCCTCGCCAACCTGTGAGGCCTCCTTATATATAGGTGAGCCAAGGGATTGTAGGATCCCTTGGGACTCCAGGGGATAAGCCCTCTGGTGGGTAGGCATGGTAATTACAGGTTTACATACATAACAACACTCCCCCGTCCCCCCCACCCCCCCCGCCAAAGTCAATAGTATAACTATTTACAATGTGAGTCGATCTGGGGCCTTCCTTTCACTGGTTGATCGTCTCGGTGCAAATGCTGGTGTTGGTGAGTCATTTGTTGGGCCTTCGCTGGGCTGCTGCACAGCTGGCCTTGCAGGACTGTTGGGGGTGGTGAGCCTTACTGGGCTGCTGCGAGTGATGTGTTCTGCTTCGTGGTCAACCACTGGGTTGGTTGCCACTTGTCTGTGTGTTGGAGGGTTGAAAAAGGTAGAGTCTATTGTGGGTTGCTCTGGATAGTTCGTAAATCTGAGTTTGGTTTGGTCCAAGTGTTTTCTGCAGGTGAGTTCATTTGTGAGTTTGACCACAAACACCCTACTCCCCTCTTTGGCCAAAATAGTACCAGCAATCCACTTGGGACCTTGTCCATAGTTCATCACAAATACAGGATCATTTACTTCAATTTCGCATGATACACTTGCGCGATCATGATACGTATTCTGTTGAAGCCATCTGCTCTCTACCTGTTCGTGTAGATCAGGGTGGACTAACGAGAGCCTTGTCTTGACTGCCCTTTTCATGAGCCATTCAGCGGGAGGGACCCCGGTGAGCGAGTGGGGTCTTGTGCGGTAACTAAGCAGGACTCGGCATAAGCGACTCTGCAGTGAGTCTTCAGTTACCCTTTTCATGCTCTGCTTGATTGTTTGAATTGCTCGTTCTGCCTGACCATTGGATGCTGGCTTAAACGGGGCAGATGTGACATGTTTGACCCCATTGTGTGTCATGAATTCTTTAAATTTGGCACTGGTAAAGCACAGCCCATTGTCACTTACAAGGACATCAGGCAGGTCGTGCGTGGCAAAGATGGCCCGTCGGCTTTCAATGGTGGCAGCGGACGTGCTTGCTGACATTATTACATATTCAATCTATTGTGTTCGTAACACAGATGAGGCTGCACACGGGGAGGTTAAAGTAACAGTGACATCAGTCTTTAATAAGACACTCCAGAGTGAGGAACAGGCCTTAGGGGCCGGATTATATACAGTGCTCCCAAGGGATGCTGGGATCCCTTGGGACTTCAGGGGATGAGCTCCCTGGTGGCGGAACATGGGCGTGCATTCTTTACAGATACACAACATCACTTCCCCCCCTCCCGCTGAAAGTCAAAGTGAAAACTATTTACAAGGTGAGGCGGTCGGGAGCCTTTCTTTCCCTGGTGGACCGCCTCGGTACAAATGTCTGTTCTGATGTGTTGGCTGTGCCCTCGCTGGGCTGGCGTGTTGTTGGCCCTGCTGGGCTGCTGGGTGAGCCTGGTCTCGCTGGGCTGTTGGGCGTGACGGGTTCGATTTCCTGGTCCGGGGTGGTGTCGTTGATCCTTTGGGTGTGTGTTGTGGGCTTGAAAAAGGTGGTGTCTGCTGTGGGTTGTTCAGGGCAGTCTGTGAACTGCAGCCTCGCTTGGTCCAGGTGCTTTCTGCAAATTTGTCCATTGTCTAGTTTGACTACAAACAGACTATTCCTTTCAAGTGCGCGCGATCCACTTGGGACCATGTCCATAGTTTAGCACATACACAGGGTAATTCAGACCAATTTCCCGTGACACAGTGGCGCGACTATCATTTACATTTTGTTGCTGCTGCCTGCTCTCTACCTGATCAAGCAGGTTGGGGTGAACCAGCGAGAGTCTGGTTTTAAGTGTCCTTTTCATGAGTAGCTCAGCCGGAGGCACCCCTGTGAGCGAGTGGGGTCTCGTGCGGTAGCAGAGCAGTACTCGGGACAGGTGCGTTTGGAGTGAGCCTTCTGTGACTCGTTTAAGGCTCTGTTTGATGGTTTGTACTGCCCGTTTTGCCTGCCCATTGGAGGCTGGTTTAAACGGGGCCGAGGTGACATGTTTGATCCCATTGCGGGTCATGAATTCTTTAAATTCGGCACCGGTGAAACATGGCCCGTCGTCACTGACCAGTATGTCAGGCAGGCCATGGGTGGCAAACATGGCCCTCAGGCTTTCAATGGTGGCGGTGGCGGTGCTTCCCGATATTATTTCACATTCAATCCATTTTGAAAAAGCATAGACATAGAAACATAGAAAATAGGTGCAGGAGTAGGCCATTCGGCCCTTCTAGCCTGCACCGCCATTCAATGAGTTCATGGCTGAACATTCAACTTCAGTACCCCATTCCTGCTTCCTCGCCATACCCCTTGATCCCCCTAGTAGTAAGGACTTCATCTAACTCCTTTTTGAATATATTTAGTGAATTGGCCTCAACAACTTTCTGTGGTAGAGAATTCCACAGGTTCACCACTCTCTGGGTGAAGAAGTTCCTCCTCATCTCGGTCCTAAATGGCTTACCCCTTATCCTTAGACTGTGACCTCTGGTTCTGGACTTCCCCAACATTGGGAACATTCTTCCTGCATCTAACCTGTCTAACCCCGTCAGAATTTTAAATGTTTCTATGAGGTCCCCTCTCATTCTTCTGAACTCCAGTAAATACAAGCCCAGTTGATCCAGTCTTTCTTGATAGGTCAGTCCCGCCATCCCGGGAATCAGTCTGGTGAACCTTCGCTGCACTCCCTCAATAGCAAGAATGTCCTTCCTCAGGTTAGGAGACCAAAACTGTACACAATACTCCAGGTGTGGCCTCACCAATGCCCTGTACAACTGTAGCAACACTTCCCTGCCCCTGTACTCAAATCCCCTTGCTATGAAGGCCAACATGCCATTTGCTTTCTTAACCGCCTGCTGCACCTGCATGCCAACCTTCAATGACTGATGTACCACGACACCCAGGTCTCTTTGCACCTCCCCTTTTCCTAATCTGTCACCATTCAGATAATAGTCTGTCTCTCTGTTTTTACCACCAAAGTGGATAACCTCACATTTATCCACATTATACTTCATCTGCCATGCATTTGCCCACTCACCTAACCTATCCAAGTCGCTCTGCAGCCTCACAGCATCCTCCTCGCAGCTCACACTGCCACCCAACTTAGTGTCATCCGCAAATTTGGAGATACTACATTTAATCCCCTCATCTAAATCATTAATGTGCAGTGTAAACAGCTGGGGCCCCAGCACAGAACCTTGCGGTACCCCACTAGTCACTGCCTGCCATTCTGAAAAGTACCCATTTACTCCTACTCTTTGCTTCCTGTCTGACAACCAGTTCTCAATCCATGTCAGCACACTACCCCCAATCCCATGTGCTCTAACTTTGCACATCAATCTCTTGTGTGGGACCTTGTCAAACGCCTTCTGAAAGTCCAAATATACCACATCAACTGGTTCTCCCTTGTCCACTCTACTGGAAACATCCTCAAAAAATTCCAGAAGATTTGTCAAGCATGATTTCCCTTTCACAAATCCATGCTGACTTGGACCTATCATGTCACCTCTTTCCAAATGCACTGCTATGACATCCTTAATAATTGATTCCATCATTTTACCCACAACCGTTGTCAGGCTGACCGGTCTATAATTCCCTGTTTTCTCTCTCCCTCCTTTTTTAAAAAGTGGGGTTACATTGGCTACCCTCCACTCTATAGGAACTGATCCAGAGTCAATGGAATGTTGGAAAATGACTGTCAATGCATCCACTATTTCCAAGGCCACCTCCTTAAGTACTCTGGGATGCAGTCCATCAGGCCCTGGGATTTATCGGCCTTCAATCCCATCAATTTCCCCAACACAATTTCCCGGCTAATAAGGATTTCTCTCAGTTCCTCCTCCTTACTAGACCCTCCGACCCCTTTTATAACCGGAAGGTTGTTTGTGTCCTCCTTCGTGAATACCGAACCAAAGTACTTGTTCAATTGGTCCGCCATTTCTTTGTTCCCCGTTATGACTTCCCCTGATTCTGACTGCAGAGGACCTACGTTTGTCTTTACTAACCTTTTTCTCTTTACATATCTATAGAAACTTTTGCAATCCGTCTTAATGTTCCCTGCAAGCTTCTTCTCATACTCCATTTTCCCTGCCCTAATCAAACCCTTTGTCCTCCTCTGCTGAGTTCTAAATTTCTCCCAGTCCCCAGGTTCGCTGCTATTTCTGGCCAATTTGTATGCCACTTCCTTGGCTTTAATACTATCCCTGATTTCCCTTGATAGCCACGGTTGAGCCACCTTCCCTTTTTTATTTTTATGCCAGACAGGAATGTACAATTGTTGTAGTTCATCCATGCGGTCTCTAAATGTCTGCCATTGCCCATCCACAGTCAACCCCTTAAGTATCATTTGCCAATCCATCCCAGCCAATTCACGCCTCATACCTTCAAAGTTAGCCTTCTTGAAGTTCTGGACCATGGTCTCTGAATTAACTGTTTCATTCTCCATCCTAATGCAGAATTCCACTATATTATGGTCACTCTTCCCCAAGGGGCCTCGCACAATGAGATTGCTAATTAATCCTCTCTCATTACATAACACCCAGTCTAAGATGGCCTCCCCCTTAGTTGGTTCCTCGACATATTGGTCGACCACCACCAGGAACATTTTACCGAGAAAGGGGCCCGCATAGTCGACATGGATCCTCGACCGTGGTCTGGAGGGCCAGGACCACAAACTTAGTGGTGCCTCTCTGGGCGCATTGCTCAACTGAGCACATACGCTGCATTGTCGTTCACAGGACTCTAAGTCAGAGTCGATACCGGGCCACCACACGTGGGATCTGGCTATCGCTTTCATCATTACTATACCCGGGTATGTGCTGTGGAGATCCGAGATGAACGTCTCCCTTCCCTTTTTTGGTAGCACTACGCGGTTACCCTGCAACAGGCAGTCTGCCTGAATGGACAGCTCGTCCTTTCGCTGCTGGAACGGCTTGATTAGCTCTTGCATTTCAACGGGGATTCTGGCCCAGCTCCCATGCAGTACACAGTTTTTTACTAGGGACAGCAGAGGATCTTGGCTGGTCCAAGTCCTAATCTGGCGGGCCGTGACAGATGATTTATCATTTCAAACTCTTCCATGACCATCAACAAGTTTGCGGGCTGTGCCATTTGTACCCCCATGGTGGGCAATGGTAGCCAACTGAGAGCATCTGCCTGGCCTGTGGCAGATGGTATAGTTATACGCTGATAGCGCGCGTGCCCACCTTTGTATGCGGGCTGAGGCATTAGTATTTATACTCTTGTTTTCAGCGAACAGGGATGTGAGGGGCTTGTGATCAGTTTCCAGCTCAAATTTGAGGCCAAACAGGTACTGATGCAATTTCTTTACCCCGAACACACATGCTAATGCCTCATTCTCAATCATGCTGTTGGCCCTCTCGGCCTTAGACAAGCTCCTGGAAGCATAGGCGGCAGGTTGCAACTCCCCCGCAACGTTAGCTTGTTGTAATACACACCCGACTCCATACGACGACACGTAACATGCTAGCACAATTCTTTTACATGGATTATACAATGCAAGCAGCTTGTTGGAGCATAAAATGTTTCTGGTTTTCTCAAAAGCAATTACTTGTTTTTTTTCCCCATACCCAGTTCTCACCTTTGCGCAATAACACATGTAGGGGCTCTAAAAGAGTACTTAACCCCAGTAGGAAGTTACCAAAATAGTTAAGGAGTCCCAGGAACGACCGCAGCTCCGTGACGTTCTGTGGCCTGGGCGCATTCCTGATAGCCTCTGTCTTGGCGTTTGTGGGCCGAATGCCATCCGCCGCGATCTTTCTCCCAAAAACTCCACTTCTGTTGTCATGAAGACGCATTTCGACCTCTTCAGCCACAGCCCTATGCGATCCAGTCGCAGGAGGACCTCCTCCAGGTTTTGTAGGTGCTCGGCGGTGTCCCGACCCATGACCAATATGTCATCCTGAAAGATCACTGTGTGTGGTACCGACTTGAGTAGAGTCTCGATGTTTCTCTGGAATCTCGCTGCAGCCGACCGAATTCCAAACTGACATCTGTTGTAGATGAACAGTCCCTTGTGCGTGTTAATGCAGATGAGGCCCTTGGAAGATTCCTCCAGCTCCTGCGTCATGTACTGGAACAATCGGGCTGGCCCAATCGCTGAATTCCACTGGGGAGATGATGCCCTCGCATCGCAGCCTGTACAGCTCGATTTACACTCTCTCCCTCATCATGTGAAGTACCGCTTGCGCCTTGTGATGAATGGGTCATGCCTCTAGGACCAAGTGGATCCGCACCTTCGCCCCGGAAAAGTTTCCAATGCCTGGCTCAAAAAGGGAAGGAAATGCTCGGATGTCATCCCAGTTCCAGAGGATTTTGCCCAGCTAGCTCCTTCCAAGCAATGTGGAGCCATCGCTCGGTACAATCCAGAGTGGCAGTTCGTGCACCGTGCCCTCGTAGGTGACTTTGACCATGGCACTGCCCAGGACAGTGATAAGCTCTTTGGTGTACGTTCTCAGTTTCGTGTGGATGGGGCTCAGGGCTGGTCTGAATGCCTTGTTGCACCACAGTCTCTCAAACATCTTTTTACTCATGATGGATTGGCTAGCGCCAGTGTCCAGTTCCATGGCTAAGGGTAAGCCATTCAATTTTATGTTTAGCATTATAGGTGGACTGTTCGTTGAAAATGTGTGCACCCCATGTACTTCAGCATCTGCCTCCTCTCTCTGAGGCTTGAAATTGCTTTGATCCACCATGGACCGATCTTCCTCTGCCACGTGGTGGTTAGCAGGTTTTGCAGAGCTTGCAGCTCATTTGCAAGCTCGTTGGAGGTGCCGCATTGTTCCACAGCTCTTGCAAACTTACTCTTTGAAGCGGCATGAATAGGCTGAATGGAAGCCTCCACAATGCCAACAAGGTGTGAATTGCCTTGTATTCATCCTTTGTTGGGGACTCTGAGTCATCTGGGTCACCTGAGGTCTGCTGGCAGTTGCAGACTCGTGGGTTCTGCCCTGTACATTTTTGCTCGCAAGCACAGTTCCAGTTAATTTATGAACATTGCTAGCGCTTGTGTGCTGAGAGATTTGTTTGGTGTTATCACTGGTGGACATAAATGCCTGTGCTATCGCCTCCAGGTTCTGCAGGTGCTCGACGGTGTCTTGACCTGTAACCAAGATGTCATTCTGGAAGGCCACGGTGTATGGGACCGACTTCAGCAAGCTTTCCATGTTTCTCTGGAATATCGCCGTGGCCAATCAAATCCCAAACGGGCATCTGTTGTAAACGAAAAGACCTTTATGCGTGAAGATGCAGATGAGGCCTCTCGAGGATTCCTCCAGCTCCTGCGTCATGTAGGCCGAGGTTAAATCCAGCTTCATGAACGTTTTCCCTCCCGCCAGCATCGCAAATAGGTCGTCTGCCTTTGGTAGCGGGTATTGATCCTGCAGGGAGAAATGATTGATAGTTACTTTGTAATCACCACAGATTCTGATGGTGCCGTATCCCTTGAGGACTGGAATGATCAGATTGGCCCACTCATTGGATTCAAGCTGCAAAATTATGCCCTCTTGTTGTAGCCTGTCCAGCTCGATCTCCACCCTCTCTCATCATGTAAGGTACTGCGCTCGCCTTGTGATGGATGGGTCGTGCCCCCGGAATCAAGTTGATCAGCACTTTTGCTCCTTGGAACTTCCCGATGCCTGGTTCGAACAACGAGGGGAACTTGCTTAGGACCTGGATACATGAGGTGTCGTTGACGGATGAGAGCGTTCGGACGTCATCCTAGTTCCAGCGTATCTTTTCCAGGCAGCTCCTGATGAACAGCGTGGGGCCATCGCCCGCCCGGTACCACCCAGAGTGGTAAATTCTGCACTGTTCCATTGTAGGAGACATTTACGGTAGCACTGCCAATTACAGGAATCAGTTCCTTTGTGTACGTTCTAAGTTTGGAGCGAATGGGAGTCAGAACTGGCCTTGAGGCCTTGTTGCACCACAACTTATCGAAAATCTTTTTACTCATTATGGACTGGCTTACACCCGTGTCCAGCTCCATGGACACCGGGAGTCAATTTAATTCAATCTTCAGCATTATCAGGGGACACTTTGTGGTAAATGTGTGCACCCCATATACCTCTGCCTTCTCTGTCTGAGGCTTTGGTTCGTCATGATCCACCGTGAATCTGTCCTCCTCTGCAACATGGTGGTTTGCAGGATTCGCAGGGTTTGCAGTTCGCCTGCACATGCGTTGGAGGTGTCCCATTGTTCCACAGCCCTTGCAAACGTATCCTTTGAAGCGGCATGAATGGAATCGATGATCACCCCCGCAGCGCCAACAAGGTGTTAATTAGCTTGTATTCACCACCCTTGATGGCGGACTCTGAGTCATCTGCGGACGTGCAGCTGCAGGCGTGTAAGTCCTGCCATGTACATTTTGATTCGAAAACAATGTTAAATTGTTCACATTGTGAACTTTGTTTAGTATTGTTACTGGTGGCAATAAACGGCTGGGCTATTGCTGTGGCTTTACTCAAGATTGGGGTCTTTATAGTCAAAAGTTTGCGAAATATTACCTCATGGCCAATGCCAAGTACAAAGAAGTTCCTGAGCATGTGCTCCAAGTGTCGTTCAAATTTGCAATGTCCTGCAAGGCGCCTTAGCTCGGCGACATAGCTCGCCACTTCCTGGCCTTCAGACCTCTTGTACGTGTAGAACCGGTACCTCGCCATCAGAACGCTTTTCTTCAGGTTTAGATGCTCCTGGATCAGTGTACACAAATCATCATACGACTTCTCTGTGGGTTTTGCTGGAGCGAGCAGGTTTTTCATGAGGCCATACGTTGGTGCCCCGCAAACGGTGAGGAGGATCGCCCTTCGTTTGGCAGCGTTCCCTTCTCCTTCCAGCTTGTTGGCCACATAGTATTGGTCAAGTCGCTCCACGAAGGTTTCCCAATCATCTCCCTCCGAAAATTTCTCCAGGATGCCCACAGTTCTCTGTATTGTTGCGGTGGGGTTTGCCATCTGTATCTCGTCGCCAGTTGTTACATCTTGAATAAAGAGTCAGACTAGATACTGCAAGCTCAAAGTAAGTGTGACCGTACTCCTTTATTACAGATCTCAGAGTGCCTTTCCAGCCTGTGAGGCCTCCTTATATATAGGTGCTCCCAAGGGAATGTGAGATCCCTTGAGACTCCAGGGATAAGCCCTCTGGTGGTTAGACATGGTAATTACAGGTTTACATACATAACAGAGCCCATCAAAACCGCTTCAAACACTATGCGTGCAAAGGCTGTGGAACAATGAGACACTTCCAGCGAATGTGCAGACGAGCTGCAAACCCTGCAAACCACCACGTTGCAGAGGAAGACCAATCCATGGCAGATCAAACTAAACTAGAGACTCGAACCAAGGAGGCAGAAGTGTACGGGGTACACACCTTCACCACAAAATGTCCACCGATCATGTTAAAAGTTGAACTGAACGGAATTCCAATATCCATGGAATTGGACATGGGTGCGAGTCAGCCTATCATGAGCAAAAAGGCCTTTGAGAGGCTGTGGCACAAAGGCCCAAGCTGAGCCCTATTCATACCAAGCTGAGAAATTACACTAAAGAGCTGATCCCTGTAATTGGCAGTGCAGCAGTAAAATTCTCCTATGATGGTGCGGTGCATGAACTACCACTATGGATTGTAGCACGAGATGGCCCCACACTGTTCAGCAGAAGCTGGCTGGGAAAAATCTTCTGGAACTGGGACAACATCCGAGCACTTTCATCCATCGACGACACCTCATGTGCCCAGGATTTGAGCAATTCCTGTCGTTGTTTGAGCCAGGCATCGGAAATTTCTCTGGGGCGAAGGTGCAGATCCACTTGGATCCAGGTCCATGACCCACTCACCACAAGGCACATGCGGTGCCATACATGATGCGAGAGAAAGTGGAGATCGAGCTGGACAGGCTGCAACGAGAAGGCTTCATTTCAGCGGTTGAGTTCAACGAGTGGGCCAGTCCAATTGTTTCAGTTCTCAAGGGCGATGGCACGGTCAAATTTGTGGGGACTATAAAGTAACGATTAACCGTTTTTTGCTGCAGGACCAGTACCTGCAAGCCAAGGTAAACGACCTATTTGCGACGCTGGCAGGAGGGAAGACGTTCACCAAGTTGGACCTGACCTCTGTCTACATAACGCAGGAGCTGGCGGAATCTTTGAAAGGCCTCACCTGTATCAACACGCACAAAGGCCTGTTCATCTACTACAGGTGCCCGTTTGGGATTCGATCGGCCGCAGCTATTTTTCAAAGAAACATGGAGAGTCTGCTAAAGTCAGTTCCGCGTACCGTGGTTTTCCAGGACGACATACTGGTCACAGGTCAGGACACCATCGAACAATTGCAGAACCAGGAAGAGGTTCTAAGTTGGCTAGATCATGTGGGACTCAGGTTGAAACACTCGAAGTGTGTTTTCCTGGCACCAGAGGTCAAGTTCTTAGGGAGAAGAATCGCGGCAGATGGCATCTGACGCAGCGACACCAAGGCGGAGGCCATCAAGAATGCTCCGAGACCGCAGAATGTGATGGAGCTGCGGTTGTTCCTGGGTCTCCTCAATTATTTTGGTAATTTCCTAACCAGGTTAAGCACCTTGCTAGAATCTCTACATGTGTTGCTATGCAAGGGAGTTGGGGGAAATCACAAGAGACTGCTTTTGAGAAAGACAGAAATCTGTTATGCTTGTTCTGTATGACCCATGTAAACGTTTAGTGCTAGCTTGCGATGCAGCTTCGTACGGGGTCGGGTGTGTGTTACAACAAGTAAACAAATCGGGAACATTGCAACCGGTCGCTTATGCATCCAAGAGTTTGTACAAGGCCGAAAGGGCTTAGAGCATGATTAAAAAAGAAGTTCTGGCATGCGTTTACGGGGTGATAAAAATGCATCAGTATCTGTTTGGGCTTAAGTTCGAGTTAGAAACTGACCACAAGCTGCTCAAATCGCTATTCTCAGAGAGCAAAGGTATTAATACCAATGCCTTTGCTCACAGCCAAAGATTGGCGCTCATGCTGTCTGCATATAACTATGTAATTCGCCACAGGCCAGGCACAGAGAACTGCGCTAATGCTCTCAGTCGGCTACCATTGCCCACCACCGGGGTGGAAATGGCACAGCCAGCAGACTTGCTCTTGGTGATGGATGCATTTGAAAATGAAAAGTCACCCATTACGGCCCGCCAGTTCAGGACCTGGACCAGCCAGGATCCTTTACTGTCGCATGTAAAAAACTGTATCCTCCATGTGAGCTGGTCCAGCGTCCCAGCAGTGATGCATGAAGAGATCAAGCCGATCCAGCAGCGCAAAGACGAAATGTCCATACAGGTGGACTGTCTTTTGTGGGATAATCGTGTGGTTTTGCCTAAGAAAGGCAGGGAAATGTTCATACGTGACCTACACAGTACCCATCCAGGCATATCAATGATGAAAGCTCTAACCAAATCCCATGTGTGGTGGCCCGGTATCGACTCAGATTTGAAGTTTTGAGTGTGCCAATGCAACACTTGCTCTCAACTGAGCAATGCACCCAGCGAGGTACCGCTAAATTTGTGGTCATGGCCCTCCAAACCATGGACTAGGATCCACGTTGACTTCGCTGGCACGTTTCTAGGCAAGAGGTTTTTGGTTGTTGTGGACACTTATTGAAAATGGATTGAGTGTCTAACAATGTCTGTAAGCACATCCACTGCCACTATTGAAAGCCTACGAGCCATGTTTGCCATGCACGGCCTGCCTGATGTCCTTGTCAGCGACAATGGGCCTTGTTTCACCAGCGCTGAATTCAAGGAATTCATGACCCGCAATGGGATCTAGCACATCACATCTGCCCCGCTCAAGCCTGCATCCAACGGCCAGGCAGAACGGGCAGTCCAAACCATCAAGCAAAGCTTGAAACGCGTGTCGGGAGGCTCCCTGCAGACCCGTCTGTCCCGAGTCCTGCTCAGCTACCGCACAAGACCCTACTCGCTCACTGGGGTTCCCCCTGCCGAACTGCTCATGAAAAGGGCACTCAAAACAAGGCTCTCTCTAGTCCACCCTGATCTCCACGATCATGTCGAGGGCAGGCGGCATCAACAAAGCATATACCATGATCGTGCAAATTTGTCACGCGATATTGAAGTCAATGACCCTGTATTTGTACTCAACTATGGACATGGACCCAAATGGCTTTCTGGCACTGTCATAGCCAAAGAAGGGAGTAGGGTGTTTGAGGTCAAACTTACAAATGGACTAACTTGCAGAAAGCATTTAGACCAAACCAAACTGCGATTCACAGACAGCTACGAGCAACCTGAAGAGGACATCATCAACTTCGACGCTCTGATACACACACAAGTGGCAACCGACATCACGTTTAACTATGAAGCTGAACTCATCAACCACAGCAACCTAGCAAGGCCAGTTGCGCAGCAGCCCAGCGAAGGCCCAATCAACTCACCTGCACCTGTGTTTGTACTGAGATGATAGGCAGCGGAAAGCTCCAGATCGTCACACCCTGTAAGTAAATGTACTATTGACTTTTGGGGGGAGTGATGTTATGTATGCAACATCTTGTAACCAGCATTCTACTGCCACCAGGGGGCGCATCTGTTGCAGTCCCAAGAGATCCGAGCATCCATTGGCAGCACTGTATATAAGCAGGCCTCCCATGCTGTGCCAGCACTCTGGAGTCAGAATAAAGAGACTAAGGTCACACTTACTCATGTCTACAGTACTCAGTCACATTGCTTTATTTGAGACATAACAGATCATATGCATGCTAATGTGTAAGACATTTCCATGATACCTTGATGACTATCAAGTCATGGTGCTTGTCCCACACATCCTTTTCTGCCTTTCAACCACTACTGATGTGCTCAGTAATCCACAACTAAGCAGCTTGGACTTTCATTCTAGGCCACCTTCTGGTCCTAATTAGGTCATCTTGATAGTCGTGCATCTTTTCATGAAGGATAGTGAGATCAGAATCGGAAAGCTGAAATTTATGAAAGCTATGATTAATTACTGCCTGTAAATTCTGATTTCCTGACTGCTCAGTTCCAAATACAGCCTGATCAGAACTACTGATGATTAAGCAGTTTGTTAACTTCTTTAAGATATGTGAAAGACTGCAGATACAGTCTGAAAGACAAGATTTTAAGGCACAAATTCGATAGAGGGGAATTCAACTTGATGGACAGTTGCTGCACATGATTGGAAGTAAGTGAACTTTAAGACTTACTTTCAAAAAAAAGTAATACCCATATGAGTCCTGAACTTAAGGAAAAGTAATTTCGATGGTATGAGACGTGAATTGGCTAGAATAGACCGGCGAGTAATACTTAAAGGGTTGATGGTGGATCGGCAATGGCAAACATTTAAATATCACATGGATGAACTTCGACAATTTTACATCCCTGTCTGGAGTAAAAATAAAATGGGGAAGATGGCTCAACAGTGGCTAACAAGGGAAATTAAGGATAGTGTTAAATCCAAGGAAGAGGCATATAAATTGGCCAGAAAAAGCAGCAAACCTGAGGACTGGTAGAATTTTGTCATGCAGCAGAGGAGGACAAAGGGTTTAATTAGGAGGGGGAAGATAGGGTATGAGAGGAAGCTTGCTGCGAACATAAAAATTGACTGCAAAAGCTTCTATAGATATGTGAAGAGAAAAATATTAGTGAAAACAAACATAGGTCCTTTGCAGTCAGATTCAGGTGAATTTATAATGGGGGAAAAAGAAATGGCGGACTAGTTAAACAAATACTTTGGTTCTGTCTTCACGAGGAAGACACAAATAACCTTCCGGAAATAAGAGGAGACCAAGGGTCAAGTGGGAAGGAGGAACTGAAGGAAATCCTTATTAGGCGGGAAATTGTGTTCGGGAAATTGATGGGATTGAAGGCCGATAAATCCCCGGGGCGTAATAGTCTGCATCCCAGAGTACGTAAGGAAGTAGCCTTAGAAATAGTGGATGCATTGGTGATCATTTTCCAACAGTTTATCGACTCTGGATCGGTTCCTATGGACTGGAGGATAGCTAATGTAACAGCTTGGCAAATCGTCTAGAATTTTTTGAGGATGTAACTGGTAGAGTTGACAAGGGAGAACCAGTGGATGTGGTGTATTTGGACTTTCAAAAGGATTTTGACATGGTCCCACACAAGAGATTGGTGTGCAAAATTAAAGCACATGTTATTGGGGGTAATGTACTGAGGTGGATAGAGAACTGGTTGGCAGACAGGAAGCAGAGAGTCGGGATAAACGAGTCCTTTTCAGAATGGCAGGCAGTGACCAGTGGGGTGCCACAGGGGTCAGTGCTGGGACCCCAGCTATTTACAATATACATTACTGATTTGGATGAGGGATTTGAGTGTAATAGCTCCAAGTTTGCAGATGACACTAAGCTGGGTGGCGGTGTGAGTTGTGAGGAGAACGTTGAAAGGCTGCAGGGTGACTTGGACAGGTTAGGTGAGTGGGCAAATACATGGTAGATGCAGTATAATGTGGATGAATGTGAGGTTATCAACTTTGGTGGCAAAAACACAAAGGCAGAATATTATCTGAATGGTGACAGATTCGTAAAAGGGGAGGTGCAACGAGACCTGGGTGTCATGGTACATCAGTCATTGAAAGTTGGCATGCAGGTACAGCAGGCGGTGAAGAAGGCAAATGGTATGTTGGCCTTCATAGCTAGGGGATTTGAGTATAGGAGCAGGGAGGTCTTACTGCAGTTGTACAGGGCCTTAGTGAGGCCTCACCTGGAATATTGTGTTCAGTTTTCTCTCCTAATCTAAGGAAGGACATTCTAGCTATTGAGGGAGTGCAGCAAAGGTTCACCAGACTGATTCCCGGGATGGCAGGACTGACATATGAGGAGAGACTGGATTGACTGGGCCTGTATTCATTGGAGTTTAGAAGGATGAGAGGGATTCTCATAGAAACATATAAAATTCTAACGGGACTGGACAGGTTAGATGCAGGAAGAATGTTCCCGATGTTGGGGAAGTCCAGAACCAGGGAACATAGTCTAAGGATAAGGGGTAAGCCATTTAAGACTGAGATGAGGAGAAACTTCTTCACTTTGAGAGTTGTTAACCTGTGGAATTCCCTACCGCAGAGAGTTGTTGATGCCAGTTCATTGGATATATTCAAGAGGGAGTTAGATATGGCCCTTACGGCTAAAGGGATCAAGGGGTATGGAGAGAAAGCAGAAAAGGAGTACTGAGGTGAATGATCAGCCATGATCTTATTGAATGGTGGTGCAGGCTTGCAGAGCCGAATGGCCTACTCCTGCACCTATTTTCTATGTTTTGATGTTTTTATGAGTCTTTTAGGATTGTTAATTCCTCTGTAAGAAGTTTATATTTTCCTGTTCGCCAGTTTTAGAAAAAAACAGACTAAATTATAAAGTATCTTCAAGTCATAACCCCCAAAAAAGACTACTTTAGATCTCTGTGGCACATGGGAACTAAAACAAAAAATTATGAATGAAACAATTTGCTTCGTTGAATGTTAGCGATTCAAAATATTTTCTTCATTTTTTGTTGAATGTAGATGGATCAAATTATTCATTTGCCATATTCTTTTAAGTGGAGTTTTCCTTGTTATTCTCAAAGATAGTAATTGGAGAAGAGTCAGCATTTAAAGCCTATCTTGTTTGATGGGATTTTCTTTTGGCACATTTTCAGTTTTATAGTGTAGAAGTTCATGCAGATATTCCCAAATGACAGCCTAGACTTCAGTGATAAACAGTGTCTCTGTTGAAATTTGCAATTATTAATTAATGATCTTATGGATGTTGGATGGTAGAGATGAGGTTTTATCTTGCCCTGCTGCAGCCTGCATGTCAGGAATATGACATTCATTCTGGTTAAAAAAAATGTCAGATGTTCGAAATTTATCACCACCTGTGAATTTTTTAATCAAGTTCGAAAACTCTCTGAAAATCTTAATTATTTCACGGTAGGATGGGAGACAATTTTAGGTAGATAGAAAAAGTTTTCTTTGATATAACATGATAATTATCCTCTTCGCCCCAACTCTATATTTTCAAATTAATATATCATTCCACTTTACAATTCCCCGGGTGCCTATCGCCAGCACAAAGCCTATGCTTATTCTGGCTATTCTGTTCTTGAACTGACCATCATAAAGAATCGAGAATATTACTGCTTCCCTCCCTTCCTCCCTCTGATATCTCCTCACTGTCTGTCCCAGATGTCCGACTTGAGTTTTGCAAAATACCGCATATAAAACAGAGCCTGCAATCCTCTCTTCCAATGGAACAGCTCAGTAATCCATCATTGAGTTGCACCACAGACTATCTTTAGAGTGAAGAAAATAAAACACGTTTAAAAACTTCAGCTGCATTTTAACTGGTGGGGATAGAGTGGGTGCGGTTAACGGTTTCTTCAGAATAATTACCACACCACTCTTGCAGGTTTCCTGCCAACCGCCATTTTAACCATGCACTTTTTTTAGTCACCCAAGGTGCTCACCAGAAATGTGAATACATTCAACAGCAACAACTTGCATTTATATAGTGCCTTTAACATAGTAAAATGCTCAAATTGGGGTCTTATGAAGTCATTAGGACCCCATTAGGAAATCCTGGAGATGAAATTGCCCTGCTCTGCGCCTTCTATTAGGGCCTCTGGGGGACGTTTTTGCCCACTGAAAGGGGTGGGGGTGGGGGATGGGAGAGGGTGGGGAGGTGGGTTGCTACCGGTGGGAGTTAGCAGAGGCGTGAACATGGTAACCGTTATGTCTTTAGATGCTCTGATAATGACTCCACGAGCCAATGTGTTGTACTTAAACTGTAGTGACCTTAGCCCTTTATTGATAACCCCAGAGTGAGGATCACATATGGTGGTCTGCCTTTTATACTAGACCAGGCACACCTGTACAAGTAATCTGCAAGTCTCCCATTGTAGTGCCCTCTGGTGGCACACCTTGTAATAGTGCAAGCAGTAACCATGTAGGATACATGACATCAGTGCAAATCGCCTCTGCATTGACTGTGCTCTATGCTCAGCTCTATCTGGTTGATCCTTGGTGGGTCGTTTCTATCTTGGGTGAGTGGTTGGTGTTTCGTTGGCAGTAGAGTGCTGGTGTTTGCTGTTTGTGTGTGTCCATGACCACTCCATTCTCTCCTCCCTAAATATAGATTATGCCGGAGGCTCAATACATTCATATACATTCAAGTCCAGAAAAAAAAAGTTTGCATTTCTTTTGTGGTTCAGTTGTGAGGCAAGTACATTCGACTGGCGAGATACATTATCGATACGTACTGGGGATCGGTAACCAGTGCATAAGGACAAGCTAGTTCCAGAACTGCTGGATGGTGTCCAGGCAGTCTGGGGGCAGCGCGGTGCCCAATGCTGCAGTGGGAACCTGGTTGGCTCAAGTTGCCTGCTCTTGGGGCTGTTGCCGTTGCTCCTAGCGTCGGGCAGGTTCACAGATGCCTGCGTCCTCCCTGTCCTTTCTTTGTGCCTTGGGTCGTTGCTGCTTCCTGAGGAGCTGTCGTCTAGCAATGCACAGGGAACTGCTGACTCGCTAGCCAGGGCATTGTTTGATTTGGGATCCTGGCTGGTTCCAGTTCCCTTTGGAAGAACTGTTGCAGGTGACCCTTCGTTCCTGGGTATGGCCTTGGTGGCAATGGGGTCTGGGGGCTGCGCCTGAGCACAGTTTGCTCTTTCAGGCTCGTGGTGGTTGGTGCCATCGGGTGCCTGAGAGGTGGAGCCGATCAGGGGCAGGGTATCGATACCGGTACCATTGCCCTCCTGAGATCGCTTGCTCTGCAGCTTGTGTGTATTGGCTGCTTGTGGCCACACTCCATGGTGCATAACTCTGATCCCAGGGACACAGGCTGCTAGATTGGGTAGCTTGCTGGACCTGTGTGCTCCCGATGGGTGTCTACCTGCTGCATTGACTGAGTGCAGTTGAAATCCTACATCGCACAACGTTTCATTACTCATTGTAAATAACCTGTAGCTCCGATCACGATCACGCCCCTTTTCTTTGCTTATTGCATGTACACAACGCTGATCATCAATTTCACATCTGGCTCACAGTTGCTATTACATTAAGACTCTTCTTT
The DNA here is from genome assembly GCF_044704955.1 of Pristiophorus japonicus. Classification (NCBI taxonomy): domain Eukaryota; kingdom Metazoa; phylum Chordata; class Chondrichthyes; family Pristiophoridae; genus Pristiophorus; species Pristiophorus japonicus. The sequence goes on along the minus strand of NC_091977.1, from coordinate 77,615,952 downwards.
GCGTATTGCATGCACACAATTCTAATCATCAATTGCACATTTTTCATCTCACTCATTGTTGCTCTTACATTGTTTGAAAATGTGGAACTACCCCTTTAAGTATGGTGGGTTGCAGGCCTCCTTTAAGAGAGCCTTGCTTTCTTTACCCAATCCTCTTCTCCATTTGGTGTAATGTGTTGCTCCATCAGTGCTGCATCTCGTGGTCTGGCCGCCGCCATCTTTTTCTTCAGCGCATCACCTCGTGGCTTGGGCGCCATCTTTCCTCCATCCACGATGTCGACTGCGGTGATCCTCTTTTCCCTGGGTTCTGCCACTGAAGCTGGGAAGTCGCCTTTGGATCCGATTTTCTTCCTGCGGAGTCCTGCCAATGGAGCCTGGAAGGTGCGTTCCGGTCGTCCCAGCTGGATCATCTCCACGCAGTCATGCTGAGCGGTCTGTGCCTCGGGTGCTATGCTGGTCTGCTCTCTGGTGCCGGATCCAATCTCAGGTGGGGGTTTACTTTGCCTCTGAGTGTGGGGGATGTCATTCGCTGGAGGGATGAAATCTTCCCACTTCCAATGGATCTGCTCCATCCACCTTCTTCCGAGTAGCGTTGGTCCATCACCAGCAACAATCCACAGAGATAACTTGTGCACCGCGCCATCATGGAGTACCTTTACATCTGCACTACCAACGGCTGGGATAAGTTCATCGGTGTAGGTGCGCAGCTTTGCCTGAACCAGGACCAACTTGGGTCGTTCAGCTTGATTTTCCCATAGCCTCTCAAAGGCTTCTTGATTCATTACTGACTGGCTCGCCCCCATGTCCACTTCCATGAAGACTGGAACGCCATTTATCTTGACTTCCATTCTCAACAGGGAACACTCGGTGGTGCAGGTAAACATGCCAGACACCTCATCGTGGGGCTGAGCTGCCTCTCTGCCTATCATTTCATAATCTGCGCTGGATTCATGGCCATCTGCAGACTCGTCATCAACACAGTGAGTCATATTTCTCTTACACATTCGCTGGAGGTGGCCCTTTGTGCTGCAGCCTTTACACACATAGTCTCTAAAATAGCACAAGTGAGCCCTCCATAACGCCAGCATGGAGCTACTCGGTTAGCCCCCCTCAGCAGACTCTGAGTTAAGGGACTCGGGGGCCTGTTCTCTCTTCCCTGAGAAGGTTCGCATTCTGCAGTCCAGCCTCTAAAAGGCGCCACTCTGTGCACAGTACTTGCCGGGTTTGAGTCCTGAGGATGAGTCATCTGCCTTGAGCTGCAATTCGAGGTCATGAATGCCTGGCTTACAGTGATGGCCTTCTGTAGTGTGTTTGTGGTATCTGCAGACAGTAGCTTATGAAGAAGGCCCTCATGGCTGATTCCAATGAAAAAAATGTCTCGGAGCGCTTTGGTGAGGTGGTTGCTGAAATCACACGGTGCCGCCAGCCTCCTGAGGTTTGCAGCATATTTTGTGATTTCCCTGGCCTTCGGGTCGTCGATGGGTGTAGAACCGATGTCTGGCTGTGAGGATGCTCTCCTTGGGCTTGAGTTGCTCTTGGATCAGTGTTATGAGCTCCTCATATGTCTTGGTCGTTATCTTCGCTGGTACCAGCAAGTCCCTGATGAGGCCATAGACGGTGGACCCATAACTGGCTAGCAGGATAGCTTTCCGTTTAGAAACATAGAAACATAGAAAATAGGTGCAGGAGTAGGCCATCCTGACGGAATGCACAACCATTCAATAAGCTCATGGCTGATCATCACCTCTGTACCCCTTTCCTGCTTTCTCTCCATACCCTTTGAACCCTTTAGCCGTAAGGACCATATCTAACTCACTATTGAATATATCCAACGAACTGGCATCAACAGCTCTCTGCGGCAGAGAATTCCAAAGGTTAACAACTCTCTGAGTGAAGAAGTTTCTCGTCATCTTGGTCTTAAATAGCTTACCCCTTATCCTTAGACTGTGTCCTCTGGTTCTGAACTTCCCCAACATCGGGAACATTCTTTCTGCATCTAACCTGTCCAGTCCCATCAGAATTTTATATGTTTCTATGAGAATCCCTCTCATCCTTCTAAACTCCAATGAATACAGGCCCAGTCGATCCTCATATGTCAGTCCTGCCATCCTAGGAATCAGTCTGGTGAACCTTCGCTGCATGCCCTCAATAGCAAGAACGTCCTTCCTCAGATTAGGAGAACAAAACTGTACACAATATTCCAGGTGAGGCCTACCAAGGACCTGTACAACTGCAGTAAGACCTCCCTGCTCCTATACTCAAATCCCCTAGCTATGAAGGCCAACATACCATTTGCCTTCTTCACCATCTGCTGTACCTGCATGCCAACTTTCAATGACTGATGTACCATGACACCCAGGTCTCATTGCACCTCCCCTTTTCCTAATCTGCCGCCATTCAGATAATATTCTGCCTTCGTGTTTTTGCCAGCAAAGTGGATAACCTCACATTTATTCACATTATAATGCATCTGCCATGCATTTGCCCACTCACCTAACCTGTCCAATCACCCTGCAGCCTCTTTGCATCCACCTGAAAGGCCACTCTGTCACCCAGCTTAGTGTCATCTGCAAACTTGGAGATAGTACACTCAATTCCTTCATCTAAATCATTGATGTTTATTGTAAATAGTTGGGGTCCCAGCACTGAGCCCTGCGGCACCCCACTAGTCACTGCCTGCCATTCTGAAAAGGACTTGTTTATCCCGACTCTCTGCTTCCTGTCTGCCAACCAGTTCTCTATCCACGTCAATACATTGCCCCCAATATCATGTGCTTCAATTTTGCACACCAATCTCTTGTGTCAGACCTTATCAAAAGCCTTTTGAAAGCCCAAATACACCACATCCACTGGTACTCCACTGTCCACTCTACTAGTTACATCCTCAAAAAATTCTAGAAGATTTGTCCAGCATGATTTCCCTTTCGTAAATCCATGCTGACTTGGACCGATCCTATCACTGCTTTCCAAATGCACGGCTATTTCATCTTTAATAATTGATTCCAACATTTTCCCCCCTACTGATGTCAGGCTAACCGGTCTTTAATACCCTGTTTTCTCTCTCCCTCCTTTCTTAAAAAGTGGTTACATTAGCTACCCTCCAATCCATAGGAACCGATCAAGAATCTATAGAATGTTTGGAAAATGACCACCAATGCATCCACTATTTCTAGGGCCATTCCTTAAGTACTCTGGGATGTAGACTATCAGCCCCTGGGGATTTATCAGCCTTCAATCTCCACAATTTCCCTAACACAATTTCCTGACTAATAAGGATTTCCTTCAGTTCCTCCTTCTCACTAGACCCTCGGTCCCCTAGTATTTCCGGAAGGTTATTTGTGTTTTGCTTCGTGAAGACAGAACCAAAGTATCTGTTCAACTGGTCTGCCATTTCTTTGTTCCCCATTATAAATTCACCTGATTCTGACTGCAAGGGACCTACTTTTGTCTTCACTAATCTTTTTCTCTTCACATATCTATAGAAGCTTTTGCAGTCAGTTTTTATGTTCCCAGCAAGCTTTCGCTCGTACTCTATTTTCCCCCTCCGAATTAAACCCTTTGTCTTCCTCTGCTGAATTCCAAATTTCTCCCAGTCCTCAGGTTTGCTGCTTTTTCTGGCCAATTTATATGCCTTGGATTTAACACTATCCTTAATTTCCCTTGTTAGCCACGGTTGAGCCACCTTCCCCATTTTATTTTAATTCCAGACAGGGATCTACAATTGTTGAAATTCATCCATGTGATCTTTAAGTGTTTGGCATTGTCTATCCACCGTCAACCCTTTAAGTATTGTTCGCTAGTCTATTCTAGCCAATTCACGTCTCATACCATCGACGTTACCTTTCCTTAAGTTCAGGACCCGAGTCTCTGAATTAACTGTGTCACTCTCCATCTTAATAAAGAATTCTACCATATTATGGTTGCTCTTCCACAAGGGGCTTCGTACAACAAGATTGCTAATTAGTCCTTTCTCATTACACATCACCCAGTCTAGGATGGCCAGCCCTCTAGATTGTTCCTCGACATATTGGTCTCGAAAACCATCCCTAATATACTCCAGGAAATCCCCCTCCACTGCATTGCTACCAGTCTGGTTAGCCCAATCTATATGTAGATTAAAGTTGCCCATGATAACTGCTGTACCCTTATTGCATGCATCCCTAATTTCTTGTTTAATGCTGTCCCCAACCTCACTACTACTGTTTGGTGATCTGTACACAACTCCCACTAGTGTTTTCTGCCCCTTCATGTTCCGCATACAGATTCCACATCATCCAAGCTAATGTCCTTCCTTACTATTACGGTAATTTCCTCTTTAACCAGCAATGCTACCCCACCTCCTTTTCCTATCTGTCTATCCTTCCTGAATGTTGAATACCCCTGGATGTTGAGTTCCCAGCCTTGGTCACCCTGGAGCTATTTCTCCATAATGCAAATTACACCATATTCGTTAATAGCTGCCTGCACAGTTAATTTGATACCTTATTTCGAATACTCGTTGCATTGAGGCACAGAGCCTTCAGGCTTGTCTTTTTAACACACTTTGCCCCTTTAGAATTTTGCTGTAATGTGGCCCTTTTTCATTTTTGCCTTGGGTTTCTCTGCCCTCCACTTTTGCTTTTCTCTTTTCTATCTTTTGCTTCTGCCCCCATTCTACTTCCCTCTGTCTCCCTGTATAGGTCCCCATCCCCCTGCCATATTAGTTTAACCCCTCCCCAACAGCACTAGCAAACACTCCGTCTAGGACATTGGTTCTGGTCCTGCCCAGGTGCAGACCGTTCGGTTTGTACTGGTCTCACCTCCCCCAGAACTGATTCCAATGTCCCAGGAATTTGAATCCCTCCCTCTTGCACCATTCCTCAAACCATTCATCTTAGCTATCATGCAATTTCTACTCTGACTAGCATGTGGCATTAGTAGCAATCCTGAGATTACTACCTTTGAGGTCCTACTTTTTAATTTAACTCCTAGCTCCCTAAATTCAGCTTGTAGGACCTCATCACATTTTTTACCTATATCGTTGGTACCTATATGCACCACGACAACTGGCTGTTCACCCTCCCCCTCCAAAATGTCCTGCAGCTGCTCCGAGACATCCTTGACCCTTGCACCAGGGAGGCAACATTCCATCCTGGAGTCTCGATTGCGGCCACAGAAACATCTATCTATTCCCCTTACAATAGAATCCCCTATCATTATAGCTCTCCTACTCTTTTTTCTGCCCTCCTGTGCAGCAGAGCCACCCACGATGCCATGAACTTGGCTGCTGCTGCCCTCCCCTGGTGAGTCGTTCCCCCCTAACAGTACCAAAAATGGTGTATCTGCTTTGGAAGGGGATGAGGGGGTGACCACAGGGGACCCCTGCCCTACCTTCCTTCCACTGCTCTGCCTAATGGTCACCCATTCTCTATCTATCTGAGAACCTTTTGCTGGGGTGTGACCAACTCACTAAATGTGTCATTCATGACATCCTCAGCATCGCGGAATGCTCCAAAGTGAATCCATGTGCAATTCCAGTGCCGCAATGCGGTCTGTCAGGAGCTGTAGCAGGATGCAATTCCTGCACATGTAGTCATCAGGGATACTGGAAGCGTCCCTGAGTTCCCACATAGCACAGGAGGAGCATGACATGGTTCTGGGTTCTCCTGCCATGACTTGACCCTCAATTAATTTAATTTTGCAACAATGTCAAAGGTTACTTACTGATAAAGGAAAAGAAAAAGAAGAAAAACTACTCACCAATCACCAGCCAATCACTTACCCCCTTGGCTGTGACATCACCCTTCGATTTCTTTTTACTTCTTTTTTGCCTTCTCTCCGTGCACCAGCTGGCCTCCTTGAACTCCCGCTGCTCCGACTGTTGGGCCTTTTATAGGCCTCCCCCAGACTCCTGTGCCACCTCGAACTCCCACTGCTCCGACGATGTTGGGCCTTTTATAGGCCTCCTCCGGACTCCCGCACCTCTTCCAATCTGCTGACGCTCCTCCAATGACGTTGGGCCTTTTATAGGCCTCCCCTGGACTCACGCGCCTCCTCCGATCTGCTGACGTTCCGACGACGATGGTGGGCCTTTTATAGGCCTTCCCCGAGCTCCCGCGCCTCCTCTAACTTCCTTTGCTCTGTCGACGTTGGGCCTTTTATAGGCCTCCTCTGGACTCCTGTGCCTCCTCGAACTCCCGTTGCTCCGAAGACCTTGGGCCTTTTATAGGCCTCCCCCGGACTCCTGCACCTCCTCTGATCTGCCGACGCTCCTCCTTCGAAGGTGTGCCTTTTATAGGCCTCCCCCGGACTCCTGCGCCTCCTCCGATCTGCCGACGCTCCTCCGACGATGTTGGGCCTTTTAAAGGCCTCCCCCGGACGCCCGCGCCTCCCGTTTGGCTGGGTTGTCGCCTGCCAGGTCATTTGCTGTGAAGAAATGGTCGAGCCTCTCCACAAAGGCATCCCAATCATCACCATTGGTGAACTGCTGCAACGTACCAAATGTAACCATCTTCATATGAAGGTCCGTAATCTCATTGTCTTTAGATGCTCTAATAATGACTCCACGAGGCAATGTGTTGTACTTGAACTGTAGTGACCTTAATCCTTTATTGATAACTCCACAGTGAGGATCACACATGGTGGCCTGCCTTTTATACTAGGCCAGGCACACCTGTATAGGTCACCTACATGTCTCCCACTGCTGTGCCCTCTGGTGGCGCACCTTTTAATAGTGCAAGCAGTAACCATGTAGGATACATGACAGTAACACTGCAACCCGCTAGTAGTGCTCCAGGCTGCCACGCCTCTGGCAATGACGTCATTGCCATGCGTGATGAACCCTTTGCACCCCGTGGTGACCCCTTTCCTCATTTATTCCAAGGTTCCCCTGGATGTTAGATACTGTGTTGACCTCCATGCAGTCTGGATGGTTTACCTGTGAGGAAGGTGATCTTTTGTGCCAAAAAGGTCAACCTTCATTTGGAACCCATAATGGTAATGCTTTTTGCAAGTCCTGCATCCATCTATTTCAATGATACCATTATTTGTCTCTGATCTTGCTGCAGAAAAAAAAATACCTGCCCTTTAAATGGCAGCAGAATTCGTTTAAGAACTTCAAGTGAGCTGGATATCCCATCCCTGCTCTCACAGCTCCCAGTAGGATGTCCAATGTAGGCTGAGAGCTTGCTCGGTCTATCTAATCAAGGCTCACACTGGAAGATTTGGTGGGCTCCCTGATTCCTACTAAATACAAAATTCACCGCGTATCCACCCTACAGCCTGAGCTCTGGGACCAGAAAACTGCCTGCAGGAAAATGGATAAAAAAAATCAAGAAGTAGCAATTAGGTGATGTCAAACTTAGGTTTAAAACCCTTTGGTTTGTAGGAAGAAAAGAGACTGAGGGACACAAGATTTTACTAATGTTATGTTTATTTCGATAGTTAGGGGACGAAATCCGGGTACTTTGTGCCTCCTGTTAGCACCAGTGTGGGCCGCTAACAGGACGCAAATGAGTTTTTGCCCGGGAGTGGCGAAAACAGAGCCTCCCTCTAAATTGGGTGGGGGGTTTGTGGCGGAACTAACAGGTAGCGCCCCGCTCAGCTGCGCCCGGTGATGATGACGTCATCGCATTGCACAACGCCCTGTTACCACCTCGGAAGCTAAATTCTGTCGCGCCCCTGTCTTACTGCCTGGTGCTGACAACGACAGCTTCAGCTGTCGAGTTCCAGTCGGGAGTCGGCCACAGGAGCGCTATTTCAAGGTGCCATCTTTAGAAAAACAGTTTGTTAACCATTACTGTTTGCAGCTTACTAACACATAGGCAGACAGGCTGTTTGACAGATTTGAACATTTCAGTTGAAGGAGTGCTCTGGCTCTTAAACTTGGACTTACCCCTCCCTATCTCTGTAATCCTTTTCAGCCTCACAGTCCCACAAGATGTCTGCGCTCCTCAAATTCTGCCCTCTTGAACATCCCTCGTTATAAGTGCTCAACCATCGGTGGACGTGCCTTCAGCTGCCTGGGCCTTAAGCTCTGGAACTTCCTCCCTAAACCTTTATGCCTCTCTATCTCTTTTTCCTCCTTCAAGATGCTTGTTAAAACCTACCTCTTTAAACAAGCTTGTGATCGTCTGTCTTAATTTCTTCTGTGGCTCGGTGTCAAATTTATCTGTTCATCTGTAACACTGTTGTAAAGCGGCTTGGGATGTTTTACTATGTTAAAGGCGCTATATAAATAAAAGTTATTAAACATTCCTGGCTTTCATTGAGGGCAGAATTTACATTTATATTGTTTCATGGGGGTTGTGTTGGCACTCGACCTCCTGCTTCAATGTCACCGTCAGAGGTAACTTAGGTCGCGAGAAAGGCAGAGAGAAAGGCAGGAAGAATGACGGAGAAAGACAGGGAGAACGACAGCAAAATGTGGTTCGAGTGAGGAGGCCCAACAGGGCTGACAACAGGAGACCTTACCCTCCCAGGGTATACTGGTAGCAGTTCTCCTATATAAATTTCACTGAGGAACAGTGTGTTTGAAGGCTGCACTTCAGCAAGGATGTGGTCACAGATCTCTGCTATCTGCTGCAATCAACCCTCGAGCCTCAGACCAGTGTGAGGACAGTTCTCTCAGTGGCAGTCAAGGTCACCATCACGCTCAATTTCTACACCAATGGATCCTTCCATTGTGAAACAGGAGACATCTGCAACATCTCTCAGTTTGCTATCCATTGCTCCATCCGCCAGGTCACAGATGCTCTGTACAGAAGGTAAAGGGACTTCCCCATGACCAGAGAGAAGCAGCTGGAGCGTGCATGTGGCTTTGCCAAGAGAGTTAACTTCCTCATGGTGCAGGGCGCCATTGACTACACCCACATCACTTTGTGAGCCCTGCATCACAATCCTGAGGTATTCCGTAACCGCAAAGGCTATGATTCACTGAATGTGCTGTTGGTGTGACCACACACACCGAAACCTCACCTTCACTGTCAGTTATCCTGGCACCAGCCATGATGAATTCATCCTGTGCCAGCTTGTGGCTAGCTGGTCAGAGACAAGGGCCATCCACTCTCCACCTGGCTCATGACTCCCCTCTGCAGCCCCAACACTCCAGCCCAGCACTCACTTAATGAGAGCCATGCCGCCACCAGGAACATTATTGAACAGACCATCGGAGTGTTCAAGCAATGGTTTCATTGCCTTGACTGCTCAGGAGGAGTCCTCCAGTACTTGGCTGAGCAGGTGTCCCTATTTGTCGTCGTCTGCTGTGTAGCCATCATGAGGGCACAACCAATGTCACCAGGTACAGCTCCACCACCTCAGGAGGAGGAGGAGGTGGAGGAGGAGGAGTAGGAGGAGGAGTAAGAGGCGGAGGAGGATGAGGAGGAGCAGCAGTAGCAACACCAGCAACGGAGGAGACAGGCAAACAAACGCGATTCTGCAAGGGCGATCCACGACCGTCTCATCAGACTTCGGTTCTATTGAATTCTATCAAACTTCCTGGTTCCTCTGGATGTTCCCATCAGCACATTAATTTGCTCTTCCATACCATAGCCCCAAAACTGAAATAAGAGGCACCAGCAAAGATGAAACATTCCACTTCAAAATTTATGTCATAACATTGATGTAATGTATGTTAACTGGGTTTTACCTTCCCGGATGGAGCGACTGTTGGAGTCCTAATGGTCACTGGCAGACACGTGCAAGCTGTGTATATTATGTTGGCAGCCATGTTGAATCCTCACTTTGAGAATAAATAAACTGGAGTAAGGTCATGCCTGAACTAGCTCACCGTACTTAGCCTCGTGGAGTTATTCGATATTTAACAATTGGCGACGAGTTAAAAATACGAACTTTCACACAACCATGTCTGTTGGAATTTTGGAGAGATTCGTGGAAGGGGAAGACTGGGAGGATTTCATTAATCGCCTCGACCAATACTTCGTAGTCAACGGATTGGAAGGAACCGATAACGCAATTAAGTGCAGGACGGTTCTCCTCACTGTTTGTAGGTCAAAAATTTATGGCCTTATCAAGATTCTACTCTCACCAACTCAACCATGTGACTTACGATGAATTGTGTATGCTGGTTCGGAACCACTTTAAACTGAAGGAAAGCATCATCATGGCGAGGTATTGTTTCTATAGGCACAATCGCTCCGAGGGCCAGGACGTGGCAGAATTTGTCACCGACCTGAGACGTCTCGCTGGGCCATGTAACTTCGGAGCTGTGTTGGAGGAAATGCTGCGGGATTTTTTCATGCTTGGCATTGGCCACGAGGTCATCCTTCGAAAGCTGCTGGCTGCTGAATCTCTAGACCTAAGCAGGGCCATCACGATCGCCCAGGCATGCATGTCCATGGACAAAAACTCGAAACAGATATCTTCCCAGCATCGAAACTCATTGGCACATGGCAGGGCTTACTCGTCCATGTTCGGATGACCTGTAACTGCTCAAAATCCACCATTAGGGGTGAATCAAATCTCGCCTTGTTAGCATTGCAGGGGCTATCATCGGGCCCATCAATGCTGATTGAAGCAATACGTGTGCAAAGGCTGTGCAACAATGGGGCACCTTCAGCGAATGTGTCCGCAACCGAGCAAGCGTGCTGCGACATACCACATGGCTGAGGATGATCGATCCAGCATGGATCAAGTGGCACAGGCAACTCAACCCGAGGTACAGGATGAAGAAGTGTATGGGGTACATTCTTTTACCAAAAGTCCTCCGATAATGCTGGAAGTTAAATTAAATGAGGTTCCAGTATCCATGGAATTGGACACGGGTGCGAGTCAGTCAATAATGAGCCAGAGAGCTTTTGAAAAGCTATGGGACACTAAGGCAAAAAGACCCAAACTGAGCCCAATCAATGCGACGCTGCGTACCTACACCAAAGAGCTCATACCAGTCATTGGCAGCGCGGCAGTAAAGGTATCGTACGATGGAGCTGTGTATGATTTATCATTGTGGATCGTTCCAAGCAATGGCTCAACGCTGTTTGGCAGGAGTTGGCTTGAGAAAATTAAATGGAACTGGAACGATATTAAAGCCTTATCATCAGTGGATGACGCTTCGTGTGCTCAAGTGCTGAGAAAGTTTCCCTTGTTGTTCAAACCAGGCATCGGCAACTTCACGGGAGCCAAGGTGCAGATCCACCTCGATCCGGATGCAAGACCCGTCCATCACAAGGCTTGGGCGGTTCCGTACATGATGAGGGAGAAGGTCGAGATCGAACTGGACAAACTTCAACAGGAAGGAACCATATCACCAGTCGAGTTCAGTGAATGGGCCAATCCAATTGTCCTGATGTTTAAAAGTGATGGCAGTCAGGATCTGCGGTGACTACAAGGTAACAATCAACCGAGTCTCAATACAGGATCAGTACCCGTTACCCAACGCTAGCGGGGGGGGAAGTCGTTCACCAAATGGGACCTGACCTCCACTTACATGACACAGGAGCTGGTCGAATCATCGAAAAAAACTGACGTGCATCAACACGCACAAAGGACTGTTTATATACCACAGATGCTCTTTCGGAATTCGCTCGGCAGCAGCCATATTTCAGAGAAACAAAGAGAGTTTGCTGAGGTCCATCCCGAGAACTGTCGTGTTCCAAGATGACATCTTGATCACCGGCGTGACGCCACCAAACATCTGCACAACCTGGAAGAGGTTCTACGTCGTCTGGACAGAGTGGGACTCAGGCTAAAATGCTCCAAGTGTGTTTTCATGGCACCAGAAGTCAAATTCCTGGGGAGAAACATTGCAGCAGATGAATCAGGCCTACGGACTCGAAGACAGAGGCCATCAAGATTGCACCCAGACCCCAGAGTGTGACGGAGCTACGTTCGTTCCTGGGTCTTCTCAATTATTTCGGTAATTTTCTACCTAGTTTGAGCACATTGCTAGAGCCCTTGCACATGTTGCTGAGAAAAGGTAACGATTGGGTTTGGGGAAAATCTCAAGACAGAGCCTTTGAGAAGACCAGGAATCTGCTATGTTCCAACAAATTACTGGTACACTATGACCCATGTAAGTTGTTAGTCCTGGCCTGTGACGCCTCATCATATGGGGTCGGTTGTGTACTCCAGCAAGTCAATGTATCAGGCAAACTCCAACCAGTTGCATACGCATCCAGAAGTCTGTCTAAGGCAGAAAGAGCCTATAGTATGGTAGAGAAAGAGGCTTTAGCATGCATATATGGGGTTAGGAAAATGCACATATACCTGTTTGGGCTTCGGTTTGAGCTTGAAACAGACCACAAGCCGCTCATTTCATTGTTTTCTGAGAGCAAAGGTATAAACACCAAAGCCTCGTCCCGCATCCAAAGATGGGCACTGACATTATGATTATGTCATCTGCCACAGACCAGGCACTGAAAACTGTGCTGATGCGCTTAGCTGGCTACCATTGCCCACAACCGGGGTGGAAATGCCGCAGCCCGCTGACTTACTGTTGGTCATGAGTGCCTTTGCGAGCAAGGGGTCACCCATCGTGGCTTGCCAAGTTAGGACCTGGACCAGCCAGGATCCTGTACTGGCAAGCGTAAAAAGGTGTGTACTAAATGGAAATTGGTTTGCCATTCCCAGGGAAATGCAGGATGAAATTAAGCCTAATAGCCGCCGCAAAGTTGAATTGCCTATTCAATCTGATTGTTTGTTATGGGGTAATCATGTTGTTATGCCAAAAAAAAGGCAGGGAAACTTTTGTGCAAGATTTACACAGTACCCACCCAGGCATTGTCATGATGAAGACCATTGCCAGGTCTCACGTTTGGTGGCCCGGCATTGACTCGGACTTGGAGTCATGCGTGCATCAGTGCAACACTTGCATGCAACTGAGTAATGCAACTGTGGAGGCTCCACTGAGTCTGTGGTCATGGCCATCCAAACCGTGGTCAAGGATCCACATAGACTTTGCCGGTCCCTTTCTCAGCAAAATGTGTTTAGTGGTAGTGGACGCTTACTCCAAATGGATTGAATGCGTAATCATGTCATCCAGCACATCCACAGCCACTATTGAAAACCTCTGGGCTATGTTTGCCACCCACGGCCTGCCCGATGTCCTTGTCAGCAACAACGGACCATGGTCCACCGGTTCGGAGTTCCACAGTTTATGACCCGTAACGGCATCAAGCATGTCAGGTCTGCCCTTTTCAAACCCGCATCTAACGGTCAAGCAGAGCGGGCTGTCCAAACCGTTAAGCAAAGCATAAAATGCGTGACTCACGGCTCCCTACAGACCCGCTTGTCCTGCATTCTACTCAGTTACCAGACGAGACCCCACTCGCTCACCGGGGTCCCTCCTGCCGAGCTGTTAATGACTCAGGTTGGCCAGCTGCAGTGTGCGCTGGCTGGGTGACAGGCAGTGACAAGTGCAATGGCGGAGTGGTAGTGCTGGGCTCATGAAAGCTGCCATCCTATGAAATGACAGCAGGTTCTGCTCCACTGACTCACTACCATTCCCCCAGTGCAGCACCTCAGCATCTCCACCCAATCTGATGGAGCACAGATTGGTGGCCATCCTGCGAAACCATGAGATTCCTGGTGGACTTTGGTGGACCCAGCAGTGATGGCAGCAGTCAGAACATGCGTGGCATCCAGCTGAGACTGCATGAGAGCAGTCCGAGACTCAATGCCTGCAGTAATTGTCTGTATGACAGCAGTCAGACCATGCATGACATCTAACTGAGATTACATGAGAGCAGTCTGAGATTCAATGCCAGAAACCATTGTCTGCATTACAGCACCAAGACGTTGCATTGCTTCCATCTGTGTTGCAATGGAAGCTGCCACATCGCCCATGACATGCCTCATGAGGTCTGGATCCACATAGTCTCTCTGGGAGTCCACCATCATCTGCACACTCACAATGATGGCCTGCACTAATGATCGCACTGACTCCGGTGAGCAGTTTGCTCGCACGCAGCTAAACACACCTCAATGAAACCTGCATGTTGACCCGATGGAGCCAGGTTGCGGTTGCGCTAGTTTTTTTGCCAAATTTAACTGTGCACCCGATTTCAACCCTTCCATTCTTGCCTGTTCAAATTCCCCCAGTAAAACAGGCTGCCGATTTGCTATCACCCATTTTACACTATCGCACAAAGTCAATATTACCTCAGTGTGCTTATTACTTATTTTGAATTATGTTATTTGTTACTTAAACAATTAATTCAATACAGTTGCTTCTACCAAGTCAAATCGCATAGCCACAATTTGGCTCACTTCCTTCAGACTCATTGTTATGTTCACATTCTCATTCGCCCTGTCGGCCACATCGAATTAATGGGAAGTGCAGATTATTAGAGACACTTCATAGAATTCATTGCACTTTTTCTCTTCTACAGACTTAGCTGAAAAAGATGCCTTAAGCTCTCAATTATGTTTCTCGTCACACCAATTATTCTTACCAACCTTTATTTGTCTAACTCAATTTTTGGACTGTGTTTGCAATTCAAAGTGAAAATATGGATTTCAAATTTACATTTCCGTTTTTAAAATGTATTTGTTTCTGTTTGAGTAAATGACAAATTCAAATATGTTGATTTTCCCAAATGTATCAAATATTCTAGTAGATTCCCTGTGGCATTATTCACAGTGGGTAAAAGCATACATAGGTCTACAACCCAGATAGTAACCATTCCTCCTGCTCCCCAGTAGAGCCAAGGATGACCCCAACAACATGATTTTTCTATTTCTCTTCTTCCTTTTCGCACAGAACATAGAAGTCCAACGTTGCAGCAGGGACCTGAAGCAAGTGTTATGCCACTTAGTTGTATATACAAATATCTGATGCCTGCCGTAATAGAGAGCTCCACATAGTGGACTACTCATGTACTGCAACTATTGATGTAAATAATAAAGGATCATGTGGCAAAGTCACATGCTGATAGTTTCTGTTTTAAGAGCCATCTTGTATGTGTGTGCTTCTTAGTGATGACGTAATAAAATATCATGAGGATGAGATTTCTGGATACCCTAGCTGAAAATTTTGATGGTGCATGTTCCAGCCAACCAACAGAGAGACTTTGAGTGGTTCTTTGTTTTGCAGAGCAGCTAAAAATCCAAGGTAAATTTCAAGCACATTTGGCTGAACTGCTGACATTGCCAGAGTCCAGATAGCCATACCTATGGGAATAATAAGGCGCTTGGCTTAGTTCCATCATGACCGAGAGACTTTTGGAGCATATGTGAAGTGGCTAGAAATGTTTTGCACCGCAAATAGTATCATCGAAGTTCGCAATGATGAAAACGATAACTGGATATGGGTTTAGAAAAGAAATGGGCTATTTTCTTGACTGAAGCAGGCCCCGAGGTGTATGAAACCATGAAAAATGTGTTTGTTCCAGTCAAGCCGATGGACATGCAACTGATGGAGATTCTAAAGCACTACAAACCGGAGCCCCTGGAAATTGCTGAAAGTTATCATTTTGGAAAACAAAATCAATGAACTGATGAGGGTATCAGTGAGTACATCGAAGCTTTAAAACAACTATCCATTCACTGTCATTTTGGAAACTGTCAGGACTAAGCATTGTGTGAATACTTTGTTTATGGGCTGAAAATGAAGCAATTAGAAGAAAATTGTTAACAATCCTTAACTTGACATTTGATTTAGCTTGTCAGACAACTATGTCGATGGATATGGCTAACCAATGCTCTTGAGAATCTGGTACCATTTCCAGTTGTCAGACAACTGAGGTGAATCGCCTGCAGGTTAAAAGTAAAAGGCAGTTGGACCCCAAGGCCTCAGCAACTGGCAAATGTAACAGTGCATTGAAGTCATGCTATCGGTGTCTGGGACATCACATTACTCAAAACTATCCATTTGTGAAGGCAGAGTGTTTCTTCTGCAAGAAATCTGCGCATCTTGCAAAGGCATGCGACTGAAGAGTAAACCTATGTTCAATGCTAGAAGTAGAAATTGCCAGACACTACATAGCATTGAAGAGAAGCAACAGGACGAGGAGGTTCTGGAGATACACATCATCAGAAGCACAAGGGTATCTAATAATGATTTGTGAAGTATCATCATCCAAGTAGACGTTGCAGGAACCAAGATACCCATGGAAATCGATACTGCTGCATCCGTGAGCATCGTACCGGAATTTCTATGTCTCAACAAGTTGCGTGATTTTCCACTGGAGAAATCGAAGATAGAGCTGTGAGGCTACTCGTTGTAGGACGTTTCACCATACTAGTGAAAAACAAGGATCAGTTTCAGAGCTTGCCCCTAATAATAGTGGCAGGAGACAAGCCTGTCGTGATAGGTAAAATTGGTTGCGATCACTGAAGCTGGATTGGAATGAGATTTTTCGTGTGGAAACAAAATTCGCATTGAAAGCTGACATCATCAAGCTGTATCCAAAGGTGTTCTGTGAAACAAGCAGTCCGATCTGAGACTTCAAGGCAAGTGTCAGAGTGCAGAAGGACGCAAGAACAGTTTACTGCAAGCCACGGCACGTACTACATGCACTCAAAGGGAAAGTTGAGCAAGAACTCAAAAGACAAGAAACTGAGAACATTATCTCTATGATAAATCTAAGTAATTGGGCTGCACCTATTGTTGTTGCACCTAAGTCAGGCAGGTTGCCATCTCAATCACAATTTGCATCCAAAAGGGAAGAAGTGTTCTATTTTTCATACATTGATGAACTGCCAGTCGCAGCTGAAGAGATTAGTAGAGCAACCAAATGTGACCCAGTTATGTCAAAAGTATAGCAACTGGCAAGCCAAACCATGTATCAGAGGAAGATATTCATCCATACTTCATTTGTAGGAATGAATTGTCAGTGGATAAAGATTGTATCATGTGGAGTGAAAGAGTTGTTATTGCAAATAAGTTCAGGTCCAAATAGGTAGGTGATCTTCATGACCAGCACTTGGGAATATGCTTGACCAAGAGTTTTGCATGCAGTTACTTATGGTGGCCAGGTTTAGATAAAGATATTGAGTACATCGTTAGTGACTGTACAATATGTCAATCGGTAAGCAAGAAACCACCATCAGTACCATTACAGCCATGGAAATGGCCTCCCAGGGTATGGCAAAGGTTACATGTAGATTTTGCTAAGCTAGACGGACAACAATTGTTCATAGTGATTAATAGTCATTCGAAGTGGGTAGAGGTGTTTCCAATGCGGAAAACAAAAAGTAAAACACTAGACAATTCGTGAAGATTTTTTTTTTTCATATGACCTCCCAGAAGAAATTGTGTCTGATAATGGGCCGTAATTTTGTTCAGAAGAATTTGCACAATTTAAGAGCAGAAATGGTGTGAAACATACCAAAGTTCCACCGTACCACCCTGCTTCAAATGGTGCAGCAGAGCGTACAGTACAAATTTCAAGCAAATCCAAAGAAATTACAGTTGTCGTTGTACCACAAACTTGGCTAACTTTCTGATTACTTATCGTAATATTCCTCATATAACTACTGGTAGAACACCAGCAGAGTTGTTTCTCAAATGAAAGCCATGAATCAGGATCTCGTTGTTAAAGCCAAACTTGGCACAGTTAGCAGAAGAGACACAATTGAGACAGAAAGAGAATCATAATAGAGATAGAGAAAAAGAGAGAAGTATGAAATTGAATCAGAAGGTGAGAGTGAAGAACCATCATTATAAATGGCTAAAGTGGTTACCAAGAAGAATAGTGAAGATATGTGGTCCTTGCATGTATTTGGTCAAGATGTTTGATCATGGAAAGGTTAGGTTTGTTTACATTGATCATATTTTAAATACAGATGTGGAAGGAGCTGAAAGTTGGAATGATTCGATTATTTCTGATGAGTCAGATAATCTTATTACAAGTAGAGTACTAGTCGGAAATCCTATATCAGATGTACTGGAAACAAGTCCAAGAGAAAGTCAGAATTTAAGTCTGAGTCCAGCAGACAAACAGTCTGAAGTTGTAGAGAGTCAAAATGTAGACCAAAGGGCGCCCTTGGAGAAAAACTTTCCTTAGGCTCAGCCTAGAATGAGTCTAAATTTGACACCAAGTTTGGAAAGTTCTGTTCAAGGGTGAAGGTATCCTCTTCGAAACAGAAAACCAGTGGTTAAGTTTGATTTGTAAATATGGAATAATAAGTCCACATATCTTTTTTGTGTGTAACCGTGCAAGTTATGTATAATGATTATTTTGTTATGATAACTTCTTCATTAAGGAGGGAGCCGTGTAATAGAGAGCTCCACCTAGTGGACTACTCATGTATTGCAACTACTGATGTAAATAATAAAGGATTATGTGACATAGTCACATGCTGACAGTTTCTGTGTTCAGAGCTGCCTGTGTGTGTGTGCTTCTTAGTGATGTCGCAAGAAAATATCACACCTGCTTCGGAGATGGCTGTCCTTACCCAATGATGCGGTGGCTCACTTCTTATTGGAAATGAGCGTATGCTTCCTGCGCGCCATTTGGAGGCCTTAGAAAAGGCTGCATGCGGCCAAATTTAATTCCGTTTCTGTGTTTTTCTCTCTACCTACATCAATATAGACTCTTGCCCTTTCCCATTTAACAGGCTTTCCCCCATCAGATTCTCTCTACCATTCCCCATGACTGGGTATAAGTCCTCCTTTCTCACTCAACAGCGTATCTCTTCCTTCTCCCCTGAATAGAGTCACAAGTGATGTTTATCAACTGCCGGCTTCCCATTTCTCACCTGAAAAACTTAACAGAAAACAAAGCACAAAATGAAGCTGCTCCTTTTTAACTGCTTAGCTGCTCCTTTTCCACGGAGCATGGGAGTTAAATCCCATCCATATCCTCACCACCCCCATGCTTTATGTGCATTTTTATTGTAATGTTATGTGATAAATGTCATGTTTAGGGATTTATAATGCAGTGAGGAGAGAATTGTCCTGGAATTGTTTGTTGGAAAGCATTTGAGTAAATGTTTTTATAGACTATGATTGGCAGGTTTTTTTAAGCTGATAAGCGTGTGATTAGGGAGAAAATTGAAACTGGTGTGAAAATATTTTCACAATATGATTGATGAATATTCAAATTTAAAAGATAATCAATGGGGAAGCAGAAAAGACACAGCCATCGAGGAAGAAAATTGACAAACATGAGGGTTTCAACGTAGACAACAGACACAAGAAATATTATTATGAAGATTTATACAGGGCATCCAATGAAGCTTGAAAGCTTTAAAAAGAAAGTTCCTGTTCAAGGGCAGTTTATAAATATAGTACAGGAAACAAATATCATCCATTAGAAAGATTTTTCATTTCAAATTATTTAATTCAATGCTGCTGTCAATTTATGATAATGTCTAACTTTTATTGAAAATTTATGAAGCTGGGTAGGGGCTGTATATCAGCAGAGAGCTTGTCACTTGTATAATATCATCGCCATACAGAAAAGACACTCTTTCATTGCTGGTTTTAATTATTGCAACAATTAGGTTTAATAAATTTAAGTTTCATAATGGGTAGGTCTAAAGGAACATTCTAATTGGCTGAAAAGAACTATGTGTATTGGACACAGAAGCTGTGCTTGGACACAGAAGCTGTCATCTTTATGTGCCGGAGCTGCTGCAGGATGTTCAGGAGAATCACAGGAAGCAGCGGAGATTACATTTAAAATGCATATACCAATAATCTAACGTCAGTCAGAAAGGAGATGACCTAACTGAACTAGACTGAAGTCTCTTCCTCCACAACTCTATCACCTCTCCCTCTCCAGTTTTCCACACTGTATTCACACACACACACACACACACACACACACACAGAAGCAATAGAGTCCATCGCACACTTACATTGATTAGTTAATCAAAGACGAAGCATATCGCTCTTTCTGTGGATAATTTTCCACATGGGTACTTGAATAAAAAAGTATCATCAGTCCCAGGGGACTACTGTTGATTTTTTTCAAAGCATTGAAAATGATGTGGATTCAACAGAACAGGCCATACTACCACCCTTCACCCCACTTATCCCTCCAAAGGGTGCATGTCTGGAGGAGTGAGTCGCACTCCACTTTGTTCCTGAGTCAGGGCCAGACCCTGAGTTTGGATTTATAAGGCCGAATTTTCAAGAGGTTTGCGACTGTGTTTTTGTCCCGATTTGACCCTCCGCGGCGAAAACCCGGTAGCAAAGCCCGGGCGTGATCCTCGGCTAACTGTTTGCAGCAGCACTTCCAAGTACCGCCGGGGAAAGGTCTGTCGACGTGCAACGACTCAGATTGTATTTGCGATCATGTTTCAGCACTCTCCTGACCCATACGATGCGCCCAGAATAGCAACAGGTCAAACCTGTCGGTGCAGCCCTACCAGCAGTGGTAAGTATGAAAACCTGCAAAAAAGGTACGTTGAAGTTTTTATTTTTTAATTTTTTTGCAACGATTACTTAGTTAAGGGTCTTGTAAATGTTTTGAAATGTTTTTTTGAATTTTTTCCCCCCCTCCCAAGGCCTCTCTCGCAGTGCTCCCAGCCCCAGATTAAAGCTGCTGAAACTCGCAATTTGCACCGCGAATGCTTGAACAACGCCTCCCTTACAGATGGGCGCAGACGTAAAGGCCAAAAGTTTGGCCTAAAAACAGTAGCGCAGCTAACGTTTTCGCCGAAAAGCCCTGAAAGCTGAAAATCCGGCCCTATATAATGCACAAATTTAGCTTTGCATGGACATTAATCTTGTATGGATACATTCTCCAAGTCCTCGCTCACTACCAGCAGATATGCGAAAAGTACAGGTGTATTGCCCATGACTTTCGATCCATTCAGTGCACCGACGATTTTTGAATACGTGGTGGCAATGAGCAAGGATTCAGAAATACCACCCTCCAGTGCATTTACACAATACAAGATCCACCTCTTCCCACCATGCTGCTGAACTCCCAGCTGCACTCTCAGGTCTCTAAGATTTCCCATCATGCCCACTTGTCTCTGCACTCCCCTGATTTCACCATGTTCTTGATATTCCCCTATCTGCTGCTTGTCTCTGAGATTTGAGATCCCAGTATGTCTACATCGTTGAAATTCCACGCCCAAACTGTTTCTGAGAAATCGCACTAATTATGGAGATGCTTTTTGTTACGTACATGGCAAAAAGTTTAATATACAGAGAGTAAGTGTCCCTGGCAGAGCTTGTTTTATATATATATGTTATATATATAATTTCAATTCCAAATTCTCTAATTATCAGAAAATAATAAGTTTGGAAATTACACTGTATGATATTAGTATGAAAATGCTTAAACACATTCATAAGAAATGACTTTGCCACTTTAACACAATTAACCTTTTATTAATAGATTAATATCAATGTTAAAAGCGTGAACAAAAGCATTTCCTACAAAGGGAATCAGGATGGTGCAGAGGATTAATAAACACTGCTTCGAGATTTTAACACATGCATCCAGAATGCAGACTCCACAAGTGTTATACATCACCTTGCTTCTTACTCGTTCTTTCATTCCTACTTGTATTTTTTTCTCTCTTGTGAAGTTGTTTTCACACCAATGGTGGGGTTTTCCATGATCTTCATAACAATACTGCCTCATATTCAGCAAGCGGGACATGCAGATTGTTTTTTTTTCACGTCTGTACATTCTTTGTACCACATGAACATTGCTGCTTTTTGAGGGTGAAAACTTGAGCAGATTTTCCAGTCTCTCATAAATGTGTATTGACTCATTATTGAATGTTAAATCACACATAAAATTATTCCACCATCTGCATGCTCTCACCTTGGACCAAACCAATAAAGGCTTAACAAGCCACTTCAATTGCTTCCTGTCACTTCATCCTTATCGCCTTCAGCTTTGTCACTTGTTTCAAGCCTTTTCACTGTGTGTATGCCATTAGAGAATGAAGCAATTTGGCAGTGGCTACAAAATGTAAGTATGATTACAACAGCAGCCTTTTATGGGATACAATACCCATTGATCTGGGGCAGACAGTTCTGTGCTCCAATCTTGATGTCTTTTATGTTGGAACTGTAATCTCCTTTGACGTTCCATCTTCTCTTACAAAACATTTGTCTCTTTGCTATGCTTACCTTTTTTGGCTCTCAACAAAGAAGGCTCTTTTTCTTTTTCTGAACAGCAGACTGAGACATCAAATAGAATTAGTGACAGTGTTTTCACAGGCATGAATTAATCAAATGCATGGCCCAGCACACACAACACACAGAAATCTGGTTTTGTTGCAAAGCAACACACCATCAAAGCAATTGTTTGAAGAAAAAAGATGGCTACAAAGGAGACTAGAATATGGTCAGCAATTCTGATCAGACATAAATGTTTAAACTCTGGAGAATGATGGTATTGTATAGGATTAGAAGACCTCTGAAAAAGCCTGATGAAGAAAAAAACCAAAGCAAAGAAATTGAAATCAATTCAAGGTATCTATCTTTGTAAGGATGTGTTAAAACCACTACACTTTACTAAATTGGTGGATGTGGATCCTTCACTTTAAAATCTTTACTTTGTGACCTTTTCTGACTATGGCTGAGGTTTGTAAAGGTAAACATTCTTAAAATTTAGATATTTAAATCAATAGTATTAAGCTAATATTAGGCCAG
This sequence comes from Pristiophorus japonicus, assembly GCF_044704955.1. Taxonomy (NCBI): domain Eukaryota; kingdom Metazoa; phylum Chordata; class Chondrichthyes; family Pristiophoridae; genus Pristiophorus; species Pristiophorus japonicus. The sequence continues at coordinate 77,593,448 of NC_091977.1, read as the reverse complement.
CAGTTTGCTCGAGGCTGCCCCCACTCCACTGCTGGAACCCTGTTGGAAGTGAGGTGGAAACTCTGTTTACCCGCGCCAACGTAGTTCCCAGTGCCCTTCCAGTGAAGTTACAGTGGTGGAGTTGCATAGGTACCGCTGCAGGCCACAACCAACAAGGTAAGTTCTTAAAGCGAAGTGCAGTGCCCCTCCTGGTTCCACATTCAAACCATTGCATTTACCCTCCCAATTGCTCCCGAACGTTAATCACCCTCCCTCCCAGCCACTGCAACACTCCCTCCCGGCCACCTGTACCCTCCCTCCTGGCCACAGCTCCTCTACCTCCCGGCCATAGCTCCCCTCCCTCCCGGCCACTACTCCCCTCCCTCCTGACCACCACTCCCCTCCCTCCTGACCACCACTCCCCTCCCTCCTGACTACCTGTACCCTCTCTCCTGACCACCTGTACCCTCCCTCCTGACCACCTGTACCCTCCCTCCCGGCTACCTGGACCCTCCCTCCTGGTCACTATTCCCCTCCCTCCTGACCACAGCTACCCTCCCTGTCGGCCACCTGTACCCTCCCTCCTGGTGGCCCCAATTCCCAGTAAATATTTTGGTGATAGAAGCCCCGATCACCTTGAAATCAATGAATCAGCAGCACCTAGATATGCCGGGCCGTTTGTTTTTTCCCCAGCTTCTCAGGTATTGCTCAGAAAGGGTCTCACAGTAGGTCCAGAAAAAGCAGGATGGGAGATATTTTCGGTTGGTTGCTGAATGGGCATGGTATCAGCGGTGTGCAGATAGCGCTCACCCAATGCAGCAGTCGGGACGCCAGAACCAGTTTCATGGTCGAGGCCTCATGAATATTTTATTGCCGAGCTACAGGTGACAAACTGTAGCTGACTGAGCTGATGAGGAGGAAAATCGTCCGGCTGCATTCAGTAGGCAACGCTGGAGGGATGGGGAACATGAATATCAAGGGAGTTCGAGACCAGATCAATCGGAAGATTTTTATGGGACCCATTTGATATGAGTGTATGATAACAATGCTCACAGTAACTTGCAGAACTATAGCTTACTACATTTATAGACAATGTGTGCTTAAGCTTTGCTCACAGCATGGTGACTAGTCAGTTTACATTTTTTATATCTAGCATGCTGAAGCAGTTTGAGAGAGTGTCACAATTTAATAGTCTTCTAAGTAGATAAGATCACCTGGTCATTATAACATTGCTGTTTGTGAGACTTTGCTTTGCATAAATTGACTCCTGTATTTCCTACATTACAACAGTGACTATATTTCAAAAATAATTAATTGACTGTAAAGCGCTATGAGGTATTGTGGGGTCATCAACGACGTTATATAAATGTAAGTCTTTCTTTTGTAACATCAGTCTTAGTTCTGGATTGGTTCCTTTTTCAATCCCAGTTGTTTTAGGTGACATGTCATACTTCTGTTTGATTATAGAAAATGAAAGAGAAAGAGATGACGTTTTGGTTATATCACAGGTTGCCAATCTTATCAGAACATTGGTAATGGCTATTTTGCACTTATCTTTACTTTCTGCAGTGGATGGTCTCTGACAGGATGCTGAACCAAACTTTTAACGTTACAAATAGACAAAGGCCCAGACATTCGGGGGTTTAGCAACGGCCGTTAAGGCCCATTTTGATGAAAAAATGGTGGCCGACTCGCTTCCAGCTACTTCCGACGGTTCCGGTGGTGGCCGCCATTTTGGGCAGGTCAGCACTACAGAAATAGAAATGAGGCAGATCGTGACGTCAATGAGTGTGCAATGCTCATTTGATGCACAAAATGTACTGAGTGTTGGTGCAAGTGCAGAAGGCCTTCATTCTCATTTAAAGGTGTCTGTTCACACCACTTGCTCATCGTCATGGGGGCTGTACTTGCAGTCCCCATCACGCTGAGTATCCATGGGAGAGGGAGCAGAAGAAGCGAAGAAGAGGAGACGATGCTCGCGAGGGAGGAGAAGGAGGGCCAGGATCAGGAGGGCTCTCAACAGGAGGCATTGCCCACCTAGTATCTTCCAAGAGTAATTATCTTACCTCCACATAATCGAGGAGCAGTGTACTAGGAGACTCCGCTTCATAAAGGAACTCTGCCACCTACTGCAACCAGACCTGCAGCCTCAGAGCAGGGCAACCATGGCTCTCCCAGTGGCAGTCAAGCTCACCGTTGCCCTCAATTTCTTTGCCAGAAGATCTTTCCAGTCTGCAGCAGGAGATATAGCTAACATCTCACAGTTCAATGTCCATCGCTGCATTTGGTGGTCATAGTGGGACTACATTGTCTTCTCTCTGAACAGAGAGAAGCAGAGCGAGTATGCTTGTGGCTTTGCCAGGATAGCGGGCATCCCCATGGTGCAGGGCGCCATCGACTGCACACACATGGCTTTGCGGGCACCGTATATCAAACCTGTGATGTTTTGTATTTGCAAAAGCTACCACTCACTTAATGTGTAATGCGATTATACCCAGCGCATTATGATGGTGAATGCCCGGTATCCTGGCAGCAGTCATGATGTCATTATCCTATGTCAGTACGGTGTGCCAGCACTCTTCTAGCCACTACGTCAAACCCGAGGGTGGCTGCTCGGAGACAAGGGCTATCTGCTCTGCACCTGGCTGATGACTCCCCTCTGCAACCCCACCGCTTGTGCCCATCTCTCATCTAATGGCAGCCATGCTGCAAGCAAGAACGTCATCAAGCAAACCATTAGGGTGCTGAAGCAACGGTTCCGCAGTCTTGACCACTCGGGAAGAACACTCCCAAGTGGGTGTTGCATTTCATGGTGGTCTGCTGCATGCTCCACAAATTGGTCATCTTGAGGGTGCAGCCCTTCCCAGGAGGGATTTCGGGACCACCTCAGGATGAGGAGGAGGGAAAGGAGAAGGAGGAGATGGGCAGCAAATCCCCATGCTTGGCCATCATGAGGGCAGAACCCTTGTCACCAGGAACTGCAACACCATCTCAGAAGGAGGACGAGGAGAAGGAGAAAGAGCACGATGAGAACAACAAGGATCAAGACAAAGAGGAGGAAGGGAGGAGGCAGGCTTCTGGACGGGCTGTCCGTGAACGCCTCATCAGTCTCTGATTCCAGAGAATGAAACCTCAGATTCCCGTTGCTCACCACTTCTCCATCACACCATCCCTCCATGACGGGACATCACAGCATCCTCCTGGACACAAAGCTGAAATGAGAGCCACCACAAAATACACATTTCAAAAAAAATCAGAAAATTAGCCTAATCCAATAAAAATGACAATATCAATAACTATCCTTAGTGTCTGTTGTTCTTGTGCCTTTACCTACTCTAGAGCTCCTACACAGTGCTCCCCCAGTGGCTGCAGCATGGCTGGTGGAAGGCTGCTAACTTTCAATGGGGGAGACTACAGATGGCCTTGCATGATAACATCGGCGCGGGTGGCAGCAGTTGGGGTGGCAGGCTGATAGGCAGTGGCAAGAACAATGGTGGAGTGACAGTGGTGGGAGTAAGAATGCTGTCATCCTGAGAGAAGACAACAGGTTCTGCCACTCCCCCGGGATGGTGTTTCAGCATTCCAAGCAATCCATTGGAGGACAGATTGCTGGCCTGCTGCGACATCCTGCAAGCCCCTTCGACTCACGTAAACCCAGTGACGATGGCAGCATTCTGAGCTTGGGTGGCAGCAAGCTGAGCCAGTAGGAGAGTGTCTATGCTTCCACTGCAGCACTGAGATGTTGGGTCTCTTCCACCTGTGCTGCAATGGAAGCCGTGAATCAGCCATCAGATGCAGCATCATGGCTGGGTCCACAAGGTCTCTCCTGGAGTTGTCTGTCATTTCCAGCCTAGAAAGGATGGGCTCCAAGCTCTGCGCAAAGTGCCAATGTTGGGGCTGGACTCCTCCATGCTCCTTGGCACTGACAAGAGGCTCTCTGGCAGGCCTGCAAATACATCTAACATTTCCATGTGTATGCCCATCACCCTTCTTCTGAAAGTTGCCCCATCATAGTCATCATCTGAGTCGTGTGCAGCAGAACTTGTGCACGAACTCACCTTCTGGGGAGCTGGCACCCAAGCTACCCTTTGCCCCAGCCTGAGTGATAGCAGTGTGGTACATTGAGCAGTGTTTGTGACTTGTGGTGCAGATGGTGGCATATGGCATTTGCTGAAGCCTTCACTAACCTTGAACTGCCGTGTGAGGTCATTAAACTTTTGTCTGCACTGCATCCAGGTCCTGGGGACCATGACAGAATCAGCTATCTCCTCTCACAGCCTTCTGCAAGTGGCCTTGAATGACTTCCTGCCAACCTGTAGATACAGGACAGTCCGCGTTTGTTGCATAGCCATGACCAAGGCCTCCAATACAGCATCTGAAACCTTCTTGTTCGCTTCCTTTGTTGCTGAGCCATGGCTTCATTTACACTGACAATGAGGTGCATCTGCAACAAAACATCTTCCCTTTAAGTAGTTGAGAGATCCAAGGAAAAATATTATTGTCCATTATTCTGTACCTGATATTGGCCTGCTCATTGAATGCTAAGTCAATCAGCAGCGTGTTTAGCTCGAATCATCATGATGAGCAGGCAGCACAAATTTTGCGTGCTGCCTGCCCCACTTTGAAAGGGTATGGGCGAATATCGCTGGCCCATGACACTGCCTGTTTTTGGGCCATATCCAATTTCTAGGCCAAAGTTAGCGAGGAGCACAAAGTGGCCCAGTTTAACCACTACTTTGCATAATGGTACATAATGAGTCAACAATGTAGGCATGTTTAGGGGTTGAAATGACGCTGCTGATATTAGTAATGAATGCGTCAATGTGTTTGGAATGAAATTTTTAAAGGTATTTCTTTACTGAAATCATGCAGTACAATTGTAATCAATGTTTCTATTTGTTGCATTGGCATGAGTAGTTGTAAAACGACAGACAAATTAAGCAAAATTCAAATATTTACAAATTAACCACAAATAGCTAAATTAAAACTGAAAATGCTGGAAACACTCAGTAGGTCATTCAGCAAATAGCTAAATGTAGGTGACTTTGTGTTCACACTGTGTCACAGATGGGTTGGAATTCACTGCAATAAGAAACTCCTTGAGGAAAACAAGCAAGACAATTTTCTTCCAGCAACCACCCACAATGTTATCTATTTTAGTTCCATGGTACATTTTAGCATCCAATTATCTTTTCTTGTGTAAAAATAATGCCACATGTGCAATGCTAATTGCCTCGTACTGAGATCTGTTCAATTATTAATCTGCTGCAATTAAATATTGGCCAAAGGTTCTCAAACATAATCATCTTCTAATATACAAATCACATAGTAATATGGAATACTATTGGTCATTTTTAGGAATATGCATTCAGTTTCCATGTCTTTACTTGAACTAAGATTTATAGAAGACCGATTTAACACAAGATAAAAATCAGCTTAGTAAGCATTTGTTCTAGCAGGATTGATGAGAAAGCTAAATTTGGTGAAGTGTTGTTTTCAAATGGTCTCAGGAACTGATCTACGTTATAACTTCTTTAATCAAAACAAAATAACATTACCAATCCTCATGGCCTAACTGACATTTTACCACTTTTAGTTGTATTTTTTTCTGCATGTTAAGTAGTTAAGTAGCATTTTCAAGGAACTTAAAACAATTATTGTCACTAAAGAAAAAGTACTCAGTAAAATAATGGGACTCAAGCTGGACAAGTCCTCTAGATCTGATGGCTTTCATCCTAGGGTCTTAAAAGAAATGGCTGCAGAGATAGTGGATGCATTGGCTGTAATCTACCAAAATTCCCTGGATTCTGGAGAGGTCCCAGTGGATGTGAAAATCGCAAATGTAACGCCCCTATTTAAAAAAGAAGGCAGACAGAAAGCAGGAAGTTATAGACCAGTTAACCTAACATCTGTCGTTGGGAAAATGCTGGAGTCCATTATTAAGGAAGTAGTAGCAGGACATTTGGAAAAGCATCATTTAGTCAAGCAGAGTCAGCATGGTTTTATGAAAGGGAAAGCATGTTTGACAAATTTGCTGGAGTTCTTTGAGGATTTAATGAGCAGAGTGGATAAGGGGAACCAATGGATGTGGTGTATTTGGATTTCCAGAAGGCATTCGATAAGGTGCCACATAAGAGGTTACTGCACAAGATAAAAGCTCACGGGGTTGAGGGTAATATATTAGCATGGATAGAGGATTGGCTAACTAACAGAAAACAGAAAGTCGGGATAAATTGGTCACTTTCCGGTTGGCAAACAGTAACAAGTGGGGTGCCACAGGGATCGGTGCTGGGGCCTCAACTATTTACAATCTATATTAATGACTTGGAAGAAGGAATCGAATGTAATGTAGCCAAGTTTGCTGATGATACAAAGATGTGTGGGAAAGCAAGTAGTGAGGAGGACACAACAAATCTGCAAAGGGATATAGACAGGCTAAGTGAGTGGGCAAAAATTTGGCAGATGAAGTTTAATGTGGGAAAATGTGAGGTTATCCACTTTGCCAGAAAAAATAGAAAAGCAAGTTATAATTTAAATGGAGAAAAATTGCAAAGTGCTGCGGTACAGAGGGACCTGGGGTTCCTTGTGCATGAAACACCAAAAGTTAATATGCAGGAACAGCAAGTAATCAGGAAGGCAAATGGAATGTTGACCTTTATTGCAAGGGTGATGGAATATAAAAGTGGATAAGTCCTGCTACAATTGCACAAGGTATTGGTGAGGCGTGGGCATTAAAAAAGGGTTTTCAGATTGCTGGCTTCTCGCCCATTCTCAAAACACCTTGTTTACATTTTTGAAGATGGGCGTTACCGTGAGTGATATCAAATGAGCGATAGTGATAAATTTTTTTGGCCTTCTGCCGTAAATGTTGCCGTCCTTAGCAATGGCATGGCAATGCTCGATTCCTGTGATTCTAGAGGTCAAGGGTCACGATGCCATGCGCAGAAGAGGAGACAGAGCGAGAGGGAGCTCAGAGGGACTGAAGGCATGGCTGGGTGTGGTGTGGCTGCTTTGGGAGGAAGGAGGGAGACTTTAGAGCTTCACAGCAAATAGACAAACAAAAATTACCATCCAGATATTGAACAGAATTTGCCCTATAATGGAGAGAGAGGAGGAGACATCACAGCACGCTGTGGAGACTGACGCTGGAGAGAGCAGTGAGGTGGGAGAGGAGCACATTGGAGGCCGCAAAAGAGCCAGGAGGCTCTCGGACGCGGCAAATGCCTCCCTCCTGCAGGAGGTCGAGTTACGCTGGGTGAGTTGACACAGGGAGGGTGTGGAAAGCCCACCCCAAAGGCTACCAGAGGATATGGACCGAGATAGCAGAGGTGGTCTCGTCGGTGACCAATGAGGTGCGTGAGGGCAACCAATGCTGCAAACGATGGAATGACCTTGTGGGATCCGCAAGAGTAGGCATTACATTGATTTACGTGTACTTATGTATTTATATAATTGGATTTGTAACAGCCGTGAGTGACCATCAGCAGATGTGAGGCCTTGCACTTTTACCAGGAATGTTTTACTCAAAGCCTGCTGTTATGGTGTGCTTCTTTAGGTAAAGAATGATAATAATCATAATATTCATGATTACATCTGTTGGTTATGTGTTGTATCAGTCTCTGTGACAGTACCTAGCAATGATATCACGCAATGATCTCATGCCATGTCGTCCTGTCACCTTTTACAGAAGAAGCTATCGACGATGAGGTCCGTGCAGAGGCGAATGGATGGGGGCCACCAATCCCCAGTAACATCACAGAGATGGAGGAGCGAGTGCTCGCACTTGTGGGGAAGCACCCCCAGACAGCCACGGATGCATTTGCAGACCCTGAAGTGATGTCACGTGAGTAAATCTTACACCGTTGCGTCATGTAAAGTCTACAGATACCACACCCACTCATATCCAAACAATCATATATGATAGATGATTTTTAAAAGTGTCATAGAAATAATGCTGGCCTAATGAAAATCATTGTAATGCACAATGTGTTGATGGTCATGAAATGTGATGTCTGTGAAGTTTTGATAGCGGTGGTGCTTTTATTGTGCATATGCTGTGTGCAGCGCTGGGCTCACCTTGTCACCCTAGCACCCCCTTCTCCTCTAATAATCTCATTTGTGTTTTGCAGCGTGGCTCCAGGCATAGAAACATAGAAACATAGAAAATAGGTGCAGGAGTAGGCCATTCGGCCCTTCGAGCCTGCACCGCCATTCAATGAGTTCATGGCTGAACATGCAACCTCAGTACCCCATTCCTGCTTTCTCGCCATACCCCTTGATCCCCCTAGTAGTAAGGACTACATCTAACTCATTTTTGAATATATTTAGTGAATTGGCCTCAACAACTTTCTGTGGTAGAGAGGTTCACCACTCTCTGGGTGAAGAAGTTTCTCCTCACCTTGGTCCTAAATAGCTTGCCCCTTATCCTTAGACTGTGACCCCTGATTCTGGACTTCCACAACATTGGGAACATTCTTCCTGCATCTAACCTGTCTAAACCCGTCAGAATTTTAAATGTTTCTATGAGATCCCTCTCATTCTTCTGAACTCCAATGAATACAAGCTCAGTTGATCCAGTCTTTCTTGATATGTCAGTCCCGCCATCCCGGGAATCAGTCTGGTGAACCTTCGCTGCACTCCCTCAATAGCAAGAATGTCCTTCCTCAAGTTAGGAGACCAAAACTGTACACAATATTCCAGGTGTGGCCTCACCAAGGCCCTGTACAACTGTAGTAACACCTCCATGCCCCTGTACTCAAATCCCCTCGCTATGAAGGCCAACATGCCATTTGCTTTCTTAACCACCTGCTGTACCTGCATGCCAACCTTCAGTGACTGATGTACCATGACACCCAGGTCTCGTTGCACCTCCCCTTTTCCTAATCTGTCACCATTCAAATAATAGTCTGTCTCCCTGTTTTTACCACCAAAGTGGATAACCTCACATTTATCCACATTATACTTCATCTGCCATACATTTGCCCACTCACCTGACCTATCCAAGTCACTCTGCAGCCTCATAGCATCCTCCTCGCAGCTCACACTGCTACCCAACTTAGTGTCATCCGCAAATTTGGAGATACTACATTTAAGGCAAGACCACAGAGGCCAGAAGGTGGGGGCGCGAGGCAGGAGTCGGCGGATGATCCCACTGCATCTGGTGCTGAGGAGCTCCGATTCTCACCCGTCAATCCACTGGGTCTGTTCTCGACAGATGAGAGTGCGGACTTTGAAGAACCTGCATTGTCACGTTCCAGAACCCATTCACCCCAAGGCTATCAATAGTGCTCCCGTCATTCCCGCCTCCACTCTGGAGGTACTGACTCCAAGCATCTCCCCACAGTGCACCCCATTTGTCCCCAGGACAGCGCCGACCCCGCGGAGGCCTCGTGGACATGGCAGGTCTGTTCTACGAGCGCGACATGACAGCGGAGAGATGGTATAGTTGTCCAGGAGGACTGTAAATAATGGTGACCAGCTCATCGAAACGACAGCTGGCCACCATGACCAAGTACATTCCACGCATGGCGGAGTCCTTGGATGCGATAGGCAGGAACATTGCTGCCACAGGCCTCCCAGTGGTCCCCGAGCGCAGCACTCCACCCCTAGGTTCCACACCATCCCTGCGAATGACAGATGAGAGTAAGGACTAAGATCCTGCTTCTGCATCAGAGAATGTTGCCCCCTCGGCACCCCCCTGCTCCCGTACCCATGCAACCACCGCCTCTGCCTTCATCAATGCGGCACCGCCTGAGGAGCTCCTCGGCCAGGCGCTGTGGAGCGAGGAGGGGCAGTGGTAGAAGAAGGAGAGAGGGGAAGGAAAATGAGGTGCATGTGCGCAGGTGATGGCTGTGTTATATCTCCATCTGGGTGTATGCAATTTGTTGCAATGTATGGGGGCTGAGGACTACCCTCCTGTTTTGCCTTTGTATTCTGTGTTGCTGGACATGTTGTACATGTGATTTTTGTCAATGGTGGAAAAAGTGGGTTGTGGACGGGAGTTGGGTGTTATTGGCTGTGTTACTTATGATTTCAGACCAATGTTGGTATTAAACTTTTGTTATTGAACATAATCTTGTTGCGCATTGTCTCAGATAGCTAGACCGTTACACACTGGTGATTCCTTATCATGAAAGGGTTAAATACAACTTAACATCAAACAACATAAACTTTAACTGGCACCAAGGTGATGGGCACCATTGATTCCTGAGCTGCACACACACAGCAGTGTGTCAGCATTATCACTCACATCAGCGCTCTTTCAGGCAAATCTTTCAGATATCAGCTCCTCACATAAGAGTGGGATTTAACAAATGCTAGCCACACCACTGGCATTCGTTTCAGTTAGTTCCACTTTTTCTGGGCTGTTTTTTGAGTGAGCGATATTCTGGGCGATATGTGTGCGAGGTGGTGAAATTGACGATGGGCAATCTCCATGGCCGCTAGTTTGGGTAAATGTGCTCTTTACGACAAAAATAGGGAGTGGGTGTTCATATTGAATCTCGGCGTTAATTCTGTGCGGAAAGTAACGCTGGGTGATATGGGCGTTGATTTTGCCCATTCTGCGGATTCCGCCGAAAAAAAGTGGGCGGGTGGTAATATTTTTTCCCGGCAGGGAAGTGGAGCTGAGTCCATGATCAGATCAGCCATAATCTTATTGAATGGTGGGGCAGGCTCGAAGGGCTAAATGGCCAACTCCTGCTCCTATTTCTCATGTTCTTGTGTAAATAAAATGCTGAAATTTTCCTGATATAATTTTACATCTGACTTTTTCAATAAAATAATTTAACTAAAATAATTTCACCTAAATGCTTTAGTAAGTTATGATTTTTATTCCCCAAGTATATCTGCCTGTGGTTGGAGATAATCATGTTTGTATCCAAAGAAGGAAGTTGATTCTAAGGATTGGGAGGATTCTGTTACTAACTGATCTTTGAGTTGATGCATATGAATTGGTTTAACACTGCATAATGGCTCCTGCAGAGGTGCAACGGTATATTCTAATAGTTTCAAAAATAATTTTATCTGTGATTCCAAATGAGTAATATTGCAGAACAGAATTAAAAAAGGAAGAAAACTTTAAATAAATGTCCTTTTTTTGAAAGGGTTAATTTGTTTGTCTTTATACAGCTTGTTATCAGAGGAGAAACAGTGGGAAAGACGTGTCAATGAAAATCAAAGCACATTAGCTAAATTATATTTCCTAGAACTCTTTAGGATTTTGAAAGTAGGTGAATTCAATCCCTTTTTTTTAGATTATTCTTCTGAAGTCATCACATTGCTGACACAACTTCATATTTAAAGATTACTGTGTCCTTTCTGATTGGTGAATAATGAATGTGGAATTAGGAATTTGTTTGACCTGTAATAAATATGAAAACATAGCCAAAGGATTGCAGAGGATGAAAAAAAAACAAATAGCAGCAATGACAAATAAAAGTTCCAGAATGGTCAACAAAGTATGGATATTAAAGGAACACTACTGTGTGGCTCTCTCATAGGACAACATGGCTACTCAGTAAACATAGAAGCAATGGTGCAATTATATTGCCATCTCACTGCATTGCTGCTTTGTAAAAAGTTATTTTTAAAAATGAATTAAAAAAGAACGACTAACACAAAACTTTGAATACTGCAATGGGGAAGTTCATGCCACAGAACACTGAGTACAGAATGCAACACCAAAATTAATTCCTGCCCCAGCAAATGACATCTGAGCATTTGAATGATGTTGCTGTCCAAAGCACTGAGACCAAACACTTTCGAACAAGGTACTCCTTCTTTAATATTATTCAGCTGTAAGATCCAGAGTAAGGGTATTGTGAACTTGAATCCAAAGATTTGAGTTCAATTATGACAGCCAATGCTTGGATCTTCCCAGATTTAGCCCCGCCCGCCCCATACACACACACACAATAGCCTCGATTTTAAGTGAAAATTGGATGGGTGGGGCTGAGGTGGGCTTCAAACTGTCCTGACTTCAGCAGCTTGAAGCCTAGGAGACTTTAACTCTTGGGGCTGGGACTCAGTAGGCCTAGCCATCCCGCTTAAAGCCATGAGACCTTCTTGGTCTGAAGGATTATGTACGAATACATAGGATTTACAGCACAGAAACAGGCCATTCGGCCCAACCAGTCCATGCCGGCATTTATGCTCCACTTGGGCCTCCTCTCATCTTTCCTCATCTAAACCTATCAGCATAACCCTCTCTTCCCTTCTCCCTCATATACTTGTCTAACCTCCCCTTAAATGTATTGATACTATTCACTTCAACCACTCTCTGTGGTAGCCGAATTACACATTCGCACCACTCTTTGGGTAAAGAAGTACATTCTGAATTCCTTATTGGATTTCTTGGTGACTAACTTATATTAATGGCCTCCAGTTATGCTCTTCCCCACAAGTGGAAACATTCAGGGTGAATGTCTACCTGTAGGGAAGGGATACCTTTCCTGATGTTTAATTCTAAGAACCTCCAACCTCTTCCATACTTGATTTTCCTCCTCTTCAAAACATCAAAAATATAAATATTCTAACTGAGGAATCCACACTTAGAATGCAAAATGCTACTTTGAGCACGGTTGTGTAAAAGTAGCAGCATAAGTCCTGACTCAAACTTCAAAGCAATAAAAATATTACTTTTCAGACAAAAAGAAACAACATTCAGTAGCAGCACACAAAATGATCTCCTCAATGTTGTATCCAACTCAGATATAGTGGTGGTAATAATATACAAACATAAGAACATAAGAAATAGGAGCAGGAGTAGGCCATTTGGCCCCTCGAACCTGCTCCGCTATTCAATAAGATCATGGTTGCTACTTCAACTCCACTTTCCTGCACTATCCCCATAACCCTTGATTCACTTAATATCCAAAAATCTATCGATCACTGTCTTGAATATATTCAAAGACTGAGCCTCCACAGCTCTCTGGGGTAGAGAATTCCAAAGATTGACCACCCTCTGAGTGAAGAAGTTTCTCTTCATCTCAGTCCTAAATGGCCGACCCCTTATTCTGAGACCGTGATGCCTGGTTCTAGACTCCCCAGCCAGAGGAAACATCCTCCCTGCATCTACCCTGTCAAGTCCTGTAAGAATTGTGTATGTTTCAATGAGATCACCTCTCATTCTTCTAAACTCTAGAAAATGTAGGCTTAGTCTGTTCAATCTCTTCTCTTGGACAATCCCCCCATCCCAGGAATCAGTCTGGTGAACCTTTGTTGCACCAGAATAAACAGAAATAAAAACAGAAATGGTGAAAGTCAGCTTTTGGAAGACAAAGTTAATTGAAAGCAACCGTGTTGAAGTTTTTTAGATTTGTGGTCATTTAGGTGTATATCATCGAATCTCGGGGGTCACATATCAATCTGGATTTTCCTCTGCTACCCCAGTCCAAATTATGCAGGAGAGTGGTGGGAACAGCATAAAAGTGGTGCACTGATGCCTACCACTGCTTCTCCTTTGTAGTGGGCACATTTCCCTCACAGTGGGTCACATTTTTAAACCTCAGCCCAGCATCAGTCCAGCTGTAGCACCACCATGTTTCTTTTAACATTGGCGGTGCCAAGCCCCTGCTTGCTGATGGGGATCCTGCTGGGAACTTGCCTTACACATATTGTGACATACAACCCAAGGGAATGGGTTGAGGGTCCTGGTGAAGTCTGGACAGGGTATGTAGAAGTCCCACCCTGACCCTCCAGGCCTTGGCCTTTAAATGATAGTTCCCTTCCTTTGTCTACATCTCAGGCTGCAGATACTAACAAATATAAGTGTTTGATTTGGGATTTTTTTTCTATCAATGGGGCATTTTGTTTTCTTTGAAAACTTTCAGTCCCACAAAATTCAAACAGGGCAGGCTAGCAAATAAGAAATACAATTGCAAATGGAACTAAGTTGCCTAGATTTCAAAGGCTGGATTGCCAGAGTTTGAGGACTCTCTGTGACCCATGGGCTGTAGTTTGAACATCCAGGAGTTTACATATTTTTCCAGGGTATCTGCAGATTGTCCACTGAAGCTTGGGGGGCCGATTGGGCGAACGGTGGAAATGATAAACCTTCGGATTTAAAGGAGTTTTTTTTCCTGTTTTTATTTCAGATTGTTGATTCATTCAGTTTTTTTTCTTTTTAACTTGACAACATAGAGCAACAAGCAACAGCTGTTTGGTCACCAGCCTTCTCATTTGCTCTGGCTTTCCTCTTGCTCATTTATTTTCTTTGCTTTGATATTAGATGATCATTGTTTGTGAGTATTCTAGAAGATCAGTAGAAATTGGCAGTGAATCCTTTGATCCCTAAGTAGGTAAATATGCTGCATGACCTGGGACTGCGCCAAGCAGGCTTCGAAGATCCAAGGCTCAATCAGTGGTCCATGCTGTGTTGGCTGATCTCAGTGGCACTGGTGGGAATGCCCTATAATAAGTCCCAGCGACCTCAGGCTGGGTTCCCTCCTGAGCACCATCCGGTGACTTCTGTTGCAAAGTGTGTTTGGGGGGGCGGTCAGATAAAGGACAGGATCAGGGCTAGCTTCCGTACCTCCATGCTAAAATAACCTTTTCACCCTCACTGTTCAGGCTCATATAACGAATGACAACTTGAACATGGTGCAAGAGAGTTGCTCGGAACTGTGGAAATAGTGCCCAGCACAGGTTACCGACTTCAGGAAAGGAAGGAAGAAAAGAGAACATTGGAAAAATCATTGAAAATCAAAATTGCACCCCTAGGATTTCCTGGCTTCCCATATTAAATCAAGCTCCTGAACATGACAGGGATTATAACTTATCCATGAATGTGGAATACTGCTTTCTGCAGTGACACGATGATTAAGCTATTTGACCCTGACAACACAAAGCTGAGGGATAACATCCTAGAGACATGTAGAAGAGGCCTTTTTTTGCCTTGATTGCTTCTGTGTTGAAAGTAATATGAGAAAGGTCAAGTAGGCATGGTTTGACACCTGCTATCCAGAAGTAGAATGGAAAAGGAATTCCAGTAGAATTTGAAGAAGAGGTTTAGAATAGTAGTTCATTCCATTGAAGATAATACAGTTTATTCACTTATGAACTCATAATCTGCTGAATGTCTCTAACAATTCAGTGGAAACAGAATACACAGCAGTCAATAATTTAGTAAACTTTGTAGAAATGACAATGAGGAGCTGGTGACAGACGAGGAAAGTTGCTGGATTATGAAATCATATGTTTGCAACAATGTACTTACCGTAAATGTAATGGGACTGGAAAATCCACGAGATTAAAGGAGCAATTTTATCCCCCCCCCTCCCCCTTCACCCAGCGGGAATATTGTGGTGGGGT
This sequence comes from Pristiophorus japonicus, assembly GCF_044704955.1. Classification (NCBI taxonomy): domain Eukaryota; kingdom Metazoa; phylum Chordata; class Chondrichthyes; family Pristiophoridae; genus Pristiophorus; species Pristiophorus japonicus. The sequence continues at coordinate 77,578,157 of NC_091977.1, read as the reverse complement.
TAAGATGTCAGGGGATACATGGTGCATTCCTGACACGATCCCACCCCCCACCCCCACCATTTTAACTAGTCTGATTTTAGACATGTGAAGACCACCCACCCCTGAGCAGCTGGGGCTTAATTTAAAAGTAATCTGAACTGAGGGTCTGACTAAGGTCTGAAACTCTCCAGCGAAAGTTGAATGCAGTCAGGATTCTAGCCACAGCAAGCCCAGGTAAGTGATATTTGTTTTTTAATTTTAAAGGTTCCTTGTGGGCCAGGAGCAGCTGGAGTGCTTCTCCTGGCCACACTAGGATACCATGGGCCTCCCCTGCCTCAGACAAACTTTCCAATCCCCCCACAGTTCTTTACTTACCTTGCTGGTGCCCATTTCAGTGGGTTCCCAGTAGTGAACAAATTTTGACTCCAGCCCACCGGTGGTGGTGTCATTCCTGCCAGGTTCGGCCAGGAGTCAGTTTTGGAGCAAGTAAATGAGGCCCCGGAGTTAACACCTCCAGGGTTTTACGCCTCACACTCTGGGGTTTGGACCATCTGCTTTGTCCCCCACACCCCAAATCCCGCCCCAAGTTAAAATTCGGACTTCAGATACAGTTTAATGGTAAGTGTCGACTATAAGGGGGAGAAATTGAGTGCATTTGCACTTCCCGCTTGCGCACCGAGGGGGTGTTAACGGGGCGCAAATGTCTTTTCGACTGGGCGCAGCGCTGACATCGACTCCCGCCAGCACTGGGGAAAAGCAACAACAGCTGCAGGAGGCATGGATCGGGCGGCCGGCCGCTACCGGGGCGATGATTAAAGACGAGGTGGCTGAGGCAAGTAAAAAAACATTACCTTTCTTGTTGTTTGTTTCGCAGGTTCCTGCTCGCGATCATTCAGCCCAGCACTCTGCTTGACGCGCGGGTTCACTGCTTCTTTGGTGGTCCAGGTAGGTCCCCTTAATATTACAGAGCCTGCAGCGATGGCCCTTCCCTTTAAGGGAGAGACGGGCCCTTTGAACAGTGGCAGGGCTGCATGGCCCAATGTGCAGTGCTGCTGAGGTCTCTATCCATGTGCTTCGATCAGAGAGCTCCAAGAAGGAAGGGGAGCACTTGATTTAGCGCTCCACTACCTTCTTGGAGCGCAAATTGCAATCATTTTTTTAAAGTTTGACATTGTTAGCGCCTGGTGCTAACTTTTCAAACTTTAATAAATTAATACCCCAAACAGGGTGACAGTGAATTTCTCCCCCTCGGCCTTTAAAGTTATCAGTAAAAACATACTGGGGTTGCAGAAACTCGAAGGGGCTGAAATTGGCTATCGCCCCAGTTGGGGGAGGTAACATTTCTGAGGCCGGACAATCTGCGCTCGGCGCAAAAGTCCTGACCCGGAAGCAAAATAGGGGTTATGCCCCTCACAGGAAACATAGAAACATAGAAAATTGGTGCAGGAGTAGGCCATTCGGCCCTTCGAGCCTGCACCACCATTCAATAAGATCATGGTTGATCATTCATCTCAGTACCCCTTTCCTGCTTTCTCTCCATACTCCTTGATCCCTTTAGCTGTAAGGGCCAAATCTAACTCCCTCTTGTAAAGTTCTTACTCTACAGCATGAAACCACACGAGGCACATTCCAGGGACAAGGCCACTCTGTGACCTTAACTCTTTATTACAGGACTCCAGAAGTGATGACCCTGCATAGGACCTCCCTTTATATACCTGTGTGATCAGATAAGGAGTGTCTCCCACAAATTCACCCCCTGTGGTCAAGGTGTGCATCTAAGTTGAGTGTACACAGTAATACAGTGGTGTTACATTGTAGTTACAAATATGAAATCTCTTGAATATATCCAACGAACTAGCATCAACAACTCTCTGTGGTAGAGAATTCCACAGGTTAACAACTCTCTGAGTGAAGAAGTTTCTCCTCATCTCAGTCCTAAATGGCTTACCCCTTATCCTTAGACTGTGTCCCCTGGTTCTGGACTTCCCCAACATCGGGAACATTCTTCCTGCATCTAACCTGTCCAGTCCCGTCAGAATTTTATATGTTTCTATGAGATCCCCTCTCATCCTTCTAAACTCCAGTGAATAAAGGCCCAGTCGATCCAGTCTCTCCTCATATGTCAGTCCAGCCATCCCGGGAATTAGTCTGGTGAACCTTCGCTGCACTCCCTCAATAGCAAGAACATCTTTCCTCAGATTAGGAGACCAAAACTGAACACAATATTCCAGGTGAGGCGTCACCAAGGCCCTGTACAACTGCAGTAAGACCTCCCTGCTCCTATACTCAAAACCCCTAGCTATGAAGGCCAACATACCATTTGCCTTCTTCACCGCCTGCTGTACCTGCATGCCAACTTTCAATGACTGATGTACCATGACACCCAGGTCTCGTTGCACCTCCCCTTTTCCTAATCTGCCGCCATTCAGATAATATTCTGCCTTTGTGTTTTTGCCCCCAAAGTGGATAACCTCACATTTATCCACATTATATTGCATCTGCCATGCATTTGCCCACTCATCTAACCTGTCAAATTCACCCTGCAGTAGAGTGCAATGTCACGCACTCCAATTCTTCTCGGGGTGGGATCCAGGGTGCTACCTGGGCGCAGCACGGAGCTCTACGCGGACTCTCAATGTAGCGCTAATGCGTTTCAACGCCCCGCCACTTCCATTAAAGGTGAGGGACGTTGCTAAGGTCTGCAGGCCCTTAGATAGCCTCCAGGGCAAATGGGTGCCATGCCCGCAGCTCGACACCGAAATGGAGTGCCGGGCTGCACGATCGCGGCCCAGACCCCGCGAAAGCATCGGACAAAGGCCCGACCAGTGAGTTGGGAAAATAATGGCGACACAGCACACCTCCCCTTTAAGTTTCGCCCTGTGATCGGTTTGCGGCCCAGTTCGTGACCTGTGAGGCTAGCGCGGGCATTGCCCACGGTGGCCTCATGGGGCACTGGTCAATTCGGCGGAGGCACAGCAGCCCAGGGTGCTACCAGCAGGATATGGAGCTACTGGCTTTGTGCCTCTGCGCAATTTCACGGGAGCTAGTAGCCCCCCCTACCCCCTGGAGGCACTAATGGGAGGCGCACATCAAGGAAATTTTGTCCCCGAACAATTTTCATCCCATGGATCTGAAGGAGCTGATTCAGGAGGTTGTGGCTACTTGACATTTTCCAAAGCTCACTTGACTCCAGTCACATCTTGGATTATTCAAAAGTAACAGATGTGACCGCTATTTTTGAAACAGATGCTGGGAAAAAATGACTAATTACAGCTTTGCAAACTTTACTTTGAAGTGGATTTATTGTTTGAAACTATACTAATATCTACTATAAGGAACAATCTTCAGGGACACAGGTCAATTGGAGATATTCAGCATGATTTTAGGAGTGGCAGGTCATGTTCAACCAGATTATTGGGTTCCAATGGTCAATGCCAGCAGTGTAGCCCTAAGGACTTGGATGCAGTGCCACAAGAGGTTTAATGACCTGACATGAATGGTCAAGATCAGTGAATTCATCCTCAAATGCCATATCCTTACAACTGTACCACTAGGCTCAATTACCAACCCCGCTTCTCCTACCCCTACCAACAATCTCTATTAATCACAACTCATATTTCACATTCAAAGCTTTACCTCACCCTCACACACTTAGCATTGCTGCAAGCCTCGCACCCAAATCTCACAGCTTGCATACATTCCCAGCTGTTCAATTATGACAGGCACATCACCCAAACATATTGCACCACACTCCCTGACACACTTTCCTGTCTCTTGCAGGACAAGTTGATGCATAATCGTAGGCAGCAGGAGCTTACCGGTGGGGACAGGCACGGCTGCATGACCTTACCTCAGTGGAGGAAATGGTGATCACCGTCACTGGAGCAGCCATTGCAGAGGCCGTGGCCAGCGACGGGACTGGAACCATCGAAGATGAGGCTATCCTCATACCTAATCCTCCTTCTTACATCCCACTTCCCCCTCAATCCACAATATCTTTTCATTTAAAAGCTGCAGGTGGTGTAATCATGCAACTCTTGCTTTCCCCCCTCACCGTATTGCAACTCTATCTTCATGGCTTTCTTCCTTCAGACACCCAAGAACTGCAACCTAATGGAAGAGCTAGAGGTGGAAGGGGAAGAAGGCAGGGAAGATGAAGACACAGCAGCGTCACTCGATTTCACGCCCACCGTCGCCAGCTCAGATACTGACACTGCACCTGATTTAGAGAATAGCTTCGAAGCGGGATCTGCATGTGTTCAGGCACCAGGCAATGGACAAGGGTAATGCAGGTGCTAGCTCACAGAAGATGAGCACTTCGATGGGCCAGGATATAGAAGAAGGCTGATGGGTATGCACAATGAAATGCTTGGTGCAATGGAAAGCCTGCCAGAAAGCCTGCGTGCAATGTCAAGGAGAATGGAAGAGTTTTGCACCAACATGGTACAGGGCTTTGCACAGAGTTTGGAGCTCATCCTCTCCAACATCGAAGTGGTGGCCAACTCCATTATCACACTTGCAGACCCAACCATGATGCAGCGTCTAATGGCCGATGTCTCAACTTCCATTGCAGCACAAGCAGAAAGCCACCCAATGCTTGAGTGCTGCAGTAGAAGCTCAGACTGCTGCCATCATGGCTGCGGATACCAGTGTTCAAAGAGGCTGGCAGGGTGTCACAGCAGTCAAGCAATCTGTCCTCCAATAGATTACTAGGATTGCTGAGGTTCTGCCTGGGGCAGTGGCAGTGGCTCCATGGAGCATAACCCTGCTGTCCTTTCTCAGGATGACAACATTTGTCTTCGCACCCTGCCACGCCGCCCTTGCTGCTGTCTGTCAGCCAGCCTGCCCAGATTGCTGCCGCTCATCCCGAGATGGTGCAGTCCGAATCCGGGGCTTCTAGGCCCAGAGCTGTACATGGTCGTCCCCCAAGGCTATCTGCAGTCTCTCCCACTGAAAGTTAACAGCCTTCCACCAGCCATGCTGCAGCCACTGGGGTAGCATTCTCTAAGAGCACTGGGACAGGCAAAGGCACATGGAAGACTGGCAGTAAGGAAATACACAAAGGTGATTAATTGACATTTGTATGCATATAAGAACATAAGAAATAGGAGCAGGAGTAGATCATTTGGCCCCTCGAGTCTGTTCCGCCATTCAATAAGATCATGGCTGATCTGATCTTGGGCTCAGCTCCACTTCCCTGCCCACTCCCCATAACCATTTGCTCCCTTACCATTCAAAAATCTGTCTATCTCCACTTTAAATATATTCAATGACCCAGCTCCCACAGTTCTCTGAGGCAGAGAATTCCACAGATTTAAGAGCCTCTAAGAGAAGACATTTCTCCTCAACTCAGTTCTAAATGGGCAACCCGATTTTCTGAAACTATGCCCCCTAGTTCTAGATTCACCCACGAGTGGAAACATCCTCTCTGCATCTACCTTGTTGAGCCCCCTCAGAATCTTATGTTTCAATAAGATCACCTCTTATTCTTCTCAACTCCAATGAGTATAGGCCCAACCTGCTCTAGCTTTCTTCATAATTCAATTGAGACGCCAGGATGGTATGTTGCCTCCCTGGTGCAAGGGTCAAGGATGTCTCGGAGCAGTTGCAGGACATTTTGGAGCGGGAGGGTGAACAGACAGTTGTCCTGGTGCATATAGGTATCAACGATATAGGTAAAAAATGTGATGAGGTCCTAGAAACTGAATTTAGGGGGCTAGGAGTTAAATTAAAAAGTAGGACCTCAAAGGTAGTAATCTCAGGATTGCTACCAGTGCCACGTGCTAGTCAGAGTAGGAATCACAGGATAACTCAGATGAATACATGGCATGAGGAGTGGTGCAGAAGGGAGGGATTCAAATTCCTGGGACATTGGAACCGGTTCTGGGGGAGGTGGGACCAGTACAAACCGGGCGATCTGCACCTGGGCGGGACTGGAACCAATGTCCTAGGGGGAGTGTTTGCTAGTGCTGTTGGGGAGGAGTGAAACTAATATGGGAGGGGGATGGGAATCTATGCAGGGAGACAGAGGTAAGTAGAATGGGGGCATAAGCGAAAGATAGAAAGATGAAAAGTAAAAGTGGAGGGCAGAGAAACCCAAGGCAAAAATCAAAAAGGGCCACATTACAGCAAAATTCCAAATGGGCAAAGTGTGTTAAAAAGATAAGCATGAAGGCTCTGTGCCTCAATGCAAGGAGTATTCGTAATAAGGTTGATGAATTAACTGCACACGCAGCAATTAGTGAATATGATATAATTGGCATCACGGAGACATGGTTCCAGGTAACCAAGGCTGAGAACTCAACATCCAGGGGTATTTAACATTCAGGAAGGATAGACAGAAAGGAAAAGAAGATGGGGTAGCGTTGCTGGTTAAAGAGGAAACTAACGCAATAGGAAGGAAGGACATTAGCTTGGATGATGTGGAATCTGTACGGGTGGAGCTGCGGAATACCAAAGGGCAGAAACACTAGTGGGAGTTGTGTACAGACCACCAAACAGTAGTAGTGAGGTTGGGGACAGCATCAAACAAGAAATTAAGGACGCGTGCAATAAAGGTACAGCAGTTATCATGGGCGACTTTAACCTACATAGAGATTGGGTTAACCAAACTGGTAACAATGCGGTGGAGGAGGATTTCCTGGAGTGTATTAGGGATGGTTTTCTGGACCAATATGTCGAGGAACCAACTAGAGGGCTGGCCATCCTAGACTGGGTGACGTGTAATGAGAAAGGAAAAATTAGCAATCTTGTTGTGCGAGCCCCTTGGGGAAGAGTGACCACAATATGGTAGATTCTTTATTAAGATGGAGAGTGACACAGTTAATTCAAAGATTAGAGTCCTGAACTTAAGGAAAGATAACTTCGATGGTATGAGGCGTGAATTGGCTAGAATAGACTGGCAAATGATACTTAAAGGGTTGACAGTGGATAGGCAATGGCAAACATTTAAAGATCACATGGATGAACTTCAACAATTGTCCATCCCTGTCTGGAGTAAAAATAAAACAGGGAAGGTGGCTCAACCGTGGCTAACAATGGAAATTAAGGATAGTGTTAAATCCAAGGAAGAAGCATATAAATTGGTCAGAAAAAGCAGCAAACATGAGGACTGGGAGAAATTTAGAATTCAGCAGAGGAAGACGAAGGGTTAAATTAGGAGGGGGAAATAGAGTATGAGAGGAAGCGTGCTGGGAACATAAAAACTGACTACAAAAGCTTCTATAGATATGTGAAGAGAAAAAGATTAGTGAAAACAAACGTAGGTCCCTTGCAGTCAGATTCAGGTGAATTTATAATGGGGAACAAAGAAATGGTAGACCAGTTGAACAAATACTTTGGTTCTGTCTTCACGAAGGAAGGCACAAATAACCTTCCGGAAGTACTAGGGGATCAAGGGTCCAGTGAGAAGGAGGAATTGAAGGATATCCTTATTAGTCAGGAAATTGTGTTGGGGAAATTGATGGGATTGAAGGCCGATAACTTCCCGGGGCCTGATAGTCTGCATCCCAGAGTACTTAAGGAAGTGGCCCTAGAAATAGTGGATGCATTGGTGATCATTTTCCAACAGGATATCGACTCGGGATCAGTTCCTATGGACTGGAGGGTAGCTAATGTAACACCACTTTTTAAAAAAGGAGGGAGAGAGAAAACAGGTAATTATTGTAAGGGGTTTTCTCAGGGAGTGTTGTTGTGCCTTGGGTGTCTGGGCTTCTGCCCTCACAGCTTATGCCTGGCCTGTGAGGTACCCTGAGTGCTACAAGAGCACCCCTGGAGAGACTGTGTCCACAGCTTATGAAGGGGGTTTTGAGACTCGTGCATCCCCACAGCTTATGCCTAGCCTGTGAGGCACCTGTGAGTGTCAAACACTCCTAAACCCTTCTTCCCTAGCCTGTGACACACAGTTGAGCATTTTCGAGGCGCTCCTAGCTTCCCTTACACTGTTCTGACATAAGACTCATGATCAGGAGATGTAATACAATAGAACTGAGACAAGGTGATTCCAAGAGGAACTTTAGGCTTTCAATTTATTTGACAAGGTGTATCTCAACAAACAGCAATACACCAACAAAACAATCCCCCTAAATCCCACTAAACGGACACAACGAAAATCTTTACACAAGTTTAGCAGTACAATGCCCAACCTCCCACCTTTCCTGGCCTAACTGAGTTGGGAGTTCCGGGGACTAGAGTTTATACTCACTACTGTGCCTTCTGCAGTCTGGTGGTTTGTTTTTTCTATATTCGGTGTCTTCGGACACTGGTTTTTCTTCAGTGTCGAGAAGCTTGCTGGTTGTGGTTGTTGGATGACGAGGGCAGGGAAAATCACCACCCCCCTACGTCAGAAACCCTTTTTTTATAGCCAGATTATCCAGTCCGCCTCTCCTGCTGAAGTCCATTCTTCTCATTGGTGGACTTTGTGATTTTGAAAAATGCAGCAGTTTCAGATTATTGCGGGGTTTTTTCCACTGATGTTAACCTACTCAAGGTTTTAGTGGGTGTTGATTGCATTGGCTTCCTCTAGCCATTGTATAGGCCCTTGGGTTGTTTTGGGTTCCCTGGTTTCGAAATGTCTGCATAATTATCCTTCAATTTAGTTTTCCTAACCTACTCAAGTTTTGAGGAGGTGTTAATTGCGTTGGCCTCCTGTAGCCATTTCCTTCCATAGTGTAAACATGGGGAAGACAATAGTCCGATAATGGCTGTGAGCAGGTCCCAGTTTTCGAGCAAGTGCTCTCCCATTGGCTTGAAAGCCCCATGCTTCAGGCTGACTCTGTCTCACCATTGGTCCCCTCCCGGTGTCCTCCCCCGTCCAATCACTGCTCTGCCAAGGTCAAACTGTTATCGGTTTCAATTCACAGCACAGAATGATCCCACAGCCCTTTTCCTTCTGGGTAAAATGAGGGGGTTTTCATCCTCCCCTACATAATCCCCCATCTGACACAGTCAGACACCACTCGAGTGTGTCAAAGTTCAGGGTGGTGAGAAAATCCTCGGTCTCCCAAATTGCCCAACTTTCCCCAGTTTAACTCTAAACTGATCCCGTCGATATATATCGTAATTCTTTTAATGCGGTACTAAACACAGAAATCCAACAGGATACAATATACGACAGCAACATACATATATGTACTTAAGGTTACAGCAGTAATTGTACATTGAGTCTCATTTCAGTCTCAACCGTAAAACAAAGAAACCTGCCCTGCAAACTCCCCAGAAGCCATGTATGAAAACGCAGTCATCCCTGGAAATAACAAAACCGCCTAAGTGTCGCGGTCATGCTTTGTTTACACACCTTGAGTGTTTAGTAACGGCTCTCCTGGCTGTGTAGTAGCCTGAGGAACTGCTTTCTTTTTCTTTTTCTCCTGAGCTTACAGCTTGTAACTAACAGATAAGCTACAATCAGAAGTTGGCCGATAACTAAGGCATGCGATCCCACCCGGATCCATGCAGGTATGTCTGCCCGTATTCCCAAATCCCACCATGCTGGGGGTTTAATCTGGGCAATCTCCCCTGCGAGAATTTCAGTTTTCTGCTCCATGGTGTAAAAAGGTTTTTGAGACAAATCCACTGCCTGGAGGAGGGCTGTAAGTTTCTCAGGTAGTGGGGCAATGGGATAGCCAAACTGGGCGACATATTGTTGTTGGTGGCTGAGGCTGTTTTGTACCGTGAGGTGAATCGTGGAAGGTTCAGGGATGGGTGTGATTCTGGTGTGTGCCTCTTGAACCTCTGCCCTGGGTTTAAAGCAAAAGCTGCTGTACGGTATTGGACACCACATTCCCGGTCCGTGTTCATACCGTTGGGCACTTGTGGTGACACAATATGTCCCACCGCCTACATATGCTACCTGTGGAGGCATGTGGTTAGGGGCCATTACCTCCATTGTGCAATTGATGGGCTCTGTCCCAGCAGTGCTGAACCCGCATTGTAGCCTTGCAAAAGTGTTCAAGTGCTGGGGGCACAGGATTACCTGTGCTCCCCTGCTCCGACAACCCGAGAGGTCTGTACCTGTCACAGTGTGCTTCCACATTGTGACATAAGGTGGGACCTCTTGGAATCGAACATGCACCCCTCCACGAATGACTCCCACATTCTCCACTCAGTACAGGGGTGCTGGTCATGGGGACGCCTCCATCACGGGCATCCTGACCACCACACCCATGAAGGTATGATCTGACTTTCCACAGTCCACCGGGACCGGATAGGCTTCCGACGCTACACGAAGTTGGCAAGGACTCAAAACATTATCATAAGGGTGCAGTGCTGCTAAGTGCTGGTTGCTGATCCAGGAGGGGACCTGTCCCTGTCTCAGATCCTCGAGTTTACTCCATCCCTCTCCCAGCAACCAGGCCCCATATAGTACGCACACCTCATTTTGGGCGGCTTGATCGGAGGCGTTTCTATCCTCCCGAATTAAGGCGTTTACAGCCCTGGCCTGCGCCTCCAATTGAGAGATAATCTCCTTTAAGTGAACTGTCATTGCCACCTCTTCGTGGAGCGCGGATCCCACTACAGTATTCTCGTGCCCCAGGATTTTGCGCAGCTGACTCTTTAACCCATTTATCTGGAGGGCCAGCTGCATGTTATCCAAACTGTTTATGGCGGACGCCCCGGTGTTAAACCCCGTAAAAATGTCATTTAAAGTGCCACGCCTCTGCTTGCCCGGTTCGGCCCTCTCCCACTGTTTATACAAGTCTGTCACTTTGACATCCCCGAAATCCAGTTCATAGAACTTCCGGAACATCTCCCGCAGCAGAGCCTGGTATAACAGCTCGGTTTCCCGGGGACACCACGTAGGTAGGCGGACTTCTGTCAGATTTAGCACCACTGATGCCACCGCGTAGTGTACCCCCTGATAAAATAGTTTCTCGGTAGGGACCAACACTAAACCATTCCCCGGCCCCCTGGTTGTTGTCGGGTACTCGTGTGGGACGGTGGGCTTGGCCGTGGGTGGGGGTTTTCTTTCCCGAACGACAAGTTCGGTGGCATATACTGGTACCCGGGGATTGGGGACCACACACGCCTCCCCGCTGCGATCACATACCACCCCATCCCTGACATCCTGCCACCACCTATAGAAAGCAATGGAGACCCCCTCTGAACACAAGCTAGTGGATCCCCACATACACAAATAAATTCCTTGGTCGTACGCCCACCATTTCCCCCAGCACATCGTGACCTCGCCAGATGACCCCACGATGGTTCGGTAGGTATCATTATCCAGACGTTCCCAGTCCGAGTGTCGGTCTCCCATGTCCCTCTTGAGCTTTCTGAGCCACCACCACCGTCCCAGAGGTATGTCCCCTTGGCAAGTTAGGCATACCTTTCTGCCTTCTGTCACTCTCACTCTGGAAGTGGCCACAGTGATCTCCGGGCAGGGGATGGAGGCCTCTCCGTAGGTAAAGTCCTTATGGTTGGAGTACTTGGTGGAGTTCGATCCCAACCACCCAGGCCATTTCCCCTCGTGGGAGTAGGTGACCCGGCCATCCGCCGCCGGAGTCCCTTCTCCTGTGGTCACTGTCGGCGCTCTGCCCCCGGAGCATCCGAAAACCAGGGAGTCCTCGGTGTCCCCTCGGTGCCCGGTGCAGATCCTTAGCGATACCAGCATCACTAACGTCCAGTAGGGAGGTGTTGACATCTGAAAGGCAAGAAGAACATGGCCTTGCCTTGAGAGACCTCTCCAGGCTCGGCCCACTTAACGTGTTCCAAACACAAAAATGCTGTACCCAACCGTCACTGCCTTACCTAAACACATATACTCACAACACAAAGTAACAAAACAGGAAGGGAAAATATATACATCGCCACCCGTCCCCGGGTGGCCAGGCTATATCCCGTCACTCTACAGGCGTCGTCGACCACTCGGCTGACCGTACCCTGGGAACCAGGATGCCCTCCGCTGAGGGGCTCGTACAGTCCCCCTGAATGAGTCTTGTGCTGCCCTCCAAGGCCCTCCCGAGCCCCGGATAATCGGTGGGAGACCCTTGCTAGCGCAACAGAGCACCCTCCCTGTTGTCTTTCGCCTTCTCGGTCTGGGGCGGGAGGCAAAGTAAACAGGGGACCACGGCGCCCTGGGCTGTGGCACTCTGTTACTCCTCCTTACTGTCGGTGCAGAGTCCCATGTTATGGGCTGCAATGCTATCTCCTCCACCTCTTGGGCTAGCCCCAGCTGATCCACCATGGGAGGTTCAGCTTCTTCTTGAACCTTGCTAATGGTAGAGCCTTTCTCCCTACTTCTGTTAGTGGGCTGGGAACCTCTACCCAGTAGTGGGATAGCCTTACAGGAGCAATGAACCAGCCCCGGCTGTAGAGCTTCGGGGCCGGCTGCCTCCCCCAGACCCTCCAAATCCACCTGGGCCTCTTCTTCCCCCAGTGCCTGATTCCCTTCCCTCGCTCGTCCCCTCTGTTTTTTACCTCTTTTGGGGTTAAATAATTTACACTGATTAATGTGATACCACTTCACCCGGCGAGGCAATTGAATCGCATACACCATAGGACTAGCCTTGTCGACTATGCTGTATGGTCCCATATACAGTGGTTCAAATACCCCGACCCGGGCGAAGCTTCTCACCATCACCTGGTCGCCCACCTCCCAATCATGGTGACTGCGGGGTTCCAGCAGCAGCCGATTGGCACGGTGCTGTTTACCCATGTTGTTGGCCGCCTGCCAGTGAATCTGTTGAAACTGTTCAAACAGATTCCTGACAAACCGGTCCCGGTTCACCTCTCGAAGCTGCCCTTCGGTGAGAACCGGCGCCAACACATGCACTGGGGTCCTCATGATCCGGCCCGTCATCAGCTCATGGGGTGAGTACCCTGTGCTCTTTGACTGACTGGCCCGGATTCCCATGAGGACCAACGGTAAGACCTCCACCCACTTGTTCGGTGAGTCTCCCGTCTCCTTGCTCAGCCTTTCCTTTAGGGTCCGGTTCAGGCGTTCTACGGGGTCTGAGGACTGAGGGTTGTAGGCGACATGCCATTTGGCTCTTATCCCCAGCACCTTTAGGGTGGCCTGCATCACCTGGCCGGTGAAGTGGCTTCCCCAGTCGGACTCCACGATTTGAGGTAGACCCCACCGAGAGAACACCTCCCTCACCAAGATTTTTGCAGTCCCCATCGCGGTAGCTGTTCGGCAAGGGAAGGCTTCCACCCACTTGGAAAACACATCCACCAGAACGAGGCAGTATTTATGACCTCCCTGGGCGGCCGGTAGGGGTCCGATGTAGTCGATCTGGATCGACTGCCATGGTCCCTCCACCCGCCTGACGTGTCCCATAGACACCTTCCTTTTCTGAGGGTCTGGGTTGTTTGCAGCGCAAACCAGATAGCCCGCACAGAAGTTGCGGACGTCTCCCCGGAGGTCTGGCCACCACCCTGCCTTTTTTACCCGTTGCCAGGTAGATTCCGGCCCAGGGTGTCCCGCACCTGGACCCTCATGGGCCAGCTGAAGGAATTCCCTCCGGTGTTGTGGCGGCACTACTCATTTGTCCCCTTTAAACAACATGCCTTCCCGCACAGCAATATCTGCAGCACTGTATGGGCCCTCCGCCTTTTCCCCCTTTTTGATAGCAGCCAAGGCAGCATCAGGATCGGATCCTGCATCTGGACTACTTTAAGGTCCAGAGCCGGAGCCGCCCCTACGCTCCCTTGTGTCCCTGGCTTGCTTCTTGCTGCTGCTATCCTGCCTGTCTCATATGGGTCCCATGGGCGACCTGTACGAGCACCTTCCCTTGCCAACAGGTCTGCCTGCTGGTTACCTTCCCCCCGTGGCTCAGTTTTGGAGTGGGCCTTTACTTTATGGATATATACATCCCCGGTTTCTCCCACTGCAGCCCCGATCTTTTCTAGCAGGGGTTTGGTCACAAGGGCCTTCCCATCCGCAGAGGTGTACCCCGGGCGTGACCAAATCGCCAGATACTCTGTACACGAATTGCAAGTGAACATGCTGTCCGAGCAAATCGCGTATGGGGTAGGGAATTCCTCGGGGTGTGTGACCACATACATCACCGCCGAGAGTTCCGCCTGCTGGGCGCTCAGGGTGCATGGGAGTTTAAGAGCCAAGGCAATTCCTGCCTTGGGATCCCAAACTCCGCAGCCCGTGAGTCTTGTACCCGCGGACACTGAACTGGAGCCATCAACGTAGATCTCGCGGCCTGTGGGGTGTATCCCTGCCCGAAATCCAAAGTTGATGTCCCATACTCCCTCCACAGAGCATCTATGCGGCTGCCCTGGATAGATTAAATTTGCTGCAAGCCTGGGCTCGCAGAGGCCCTTGACCTTTAAAGTCATTTGGGAGAGCAGGAGGGTCCAGCGAGTGATTCTCGCACTGCTCACTGTCCCGTCCTTAATCCTCCCGTCCAACAGCATCTGCGTCGGGGTATGATGGGTGAGGAGTGTAATGGGGGATATTCCGGTAAAGATCTGAGCTCTCTTTAATGCCCAGTGGGTGGCAAGCAAGTGCCTCTCACAATTGGAGTATCCCTTTTCGACCTCCGTGAGGACCCTGGAGGAGTACACCACTGGTCTCAGCTGACCGTTTCGCTCCTGGAGCAACACTGCACTTAAGCTGTCGCCACTGGCTGCCACCTCCAGGAAGAATTCCTCCCCCCCATCAATTGCCCCTAGGGCTGGTGCTACCTTCAGGTCTCTCTTCAGATGGACAAATGCTGCCTCACAGCCCTCGTCCCATTCTCACTCGACCCCCTTATGTAGGAGTCTGAGCAGAGGGGCGGCAGTGCTTGCATAGTCCTCGATGAAGTTCCGACAGTAGCCAGTGATTCCCAGGAAAGACCTTACCCCCGACACATCCCTAGGGACAGGGAGTTCCTGCACTGCCTTTCTTCTAGCCTCATCAATGGCCCTTTCTCCTGCCCTTATCGTCAGGCCCAGGAATTTTACCTCTCCTAGACCTATCTGGGCTTTCTTGGCATTAAATTTAAAACCCCCTTCCTTCAGTAAGACCAACAGTTCGGCCAGCAGTGGACCGTGTTCCTCACTGCTGTCTGTGAACAACAACAGGTCGTCCACATACTGGACCAGCTGGTGTGGCTGGCTGAAGCCTTTTAAGCAGTTCGCCATGCATTGGTGAAAGATGCTGGGACTATTATGAAAGCCCTGTGGGAGGTAGCTCCATGTATACTGCTGTTCCCGGAAGGTGAAGGCAAACTTGTACTGGTCTTCCCTCCGTACAGGGATAGACCAGAACCCGTTGGATATGTCCAACACTGTGAACGTGTTTGCGGATGCAGGGATTTCCTCTATCAGATCCGCAATCGCCGCTACTGTGGGGGCACAAGCTGGGATGTTTTTATTGAGCACCCTATAATCCACCGTAGCCCTCCAAGAATTATCCGGTTTCCTAACCGGCCAAAGCGGGGAGTTGACATGGGTGGCTATGGGTCTCAAAACATCCTGCTCGACAAGCGAGCTTAAAGCTGTCTCCAAGTCTGCTTCTGTCTCTCGGGGAAAGCCATACTGCTTTTGCGGGTGGGACATGGGATCCCCATCTATTCTAACCTCCACTCCTGTGACTCTCCCACAATCGTGTTTATGGGTGGCAAATGCTGCAAGATTTGCTTGCACATAGGCCCGGTACTCGGCTGGGGTGTTACCGACCAGAACCTCCAGGTCGTAACCCCCTTTTGACTTCATTGCACACAGAGTCCCTTTTTCCTGTTTCTTATCAATAACCATGACTTCTCCCTCTGCTCCTGTGCCCACTGTGCCCCATAGACAGTGATTCCTCAAGTCTACTAGGATCTGGTGAGCGATGATGAAATCAGCCCCCAAGATCCCTTTTCCCACCTGCTCCCAGTTCATCAGGACGCACTTCCATTGTGTTTGGAGTGCTCCTAAACGAACTGCGAGCGGGACTGAGAAAAACCCAGCCTTCTCATTACCTGTGAACCCAACTAGTTGATACGGCACCCCGTTTGATAGAGGTGAGGTTGCGGGGTCCTCCGAATGGACTATGGTGCTGGAAGCACCAGTGTCCAAAAGGTAAGTACCCAATACACCCTCAACCTCCATCTTGACCCAGGGTCGTCCCCAGGGGTCGTATTCTAATGGACACAGGTATGCAGGCTGGGTCTGGGCTAGTCACGGCCTCTGTGCTGGCAGGGTTGCTGGTGCTTCCCTGCCTGTTGCCGTGGGTACCTTCCCAGTCCCCTCCAGTGCTGTCCTCACTGCAGCTACTATCTCATCAAGGGATGGTGAGGAGCTCCCTCCACTTCCCCCACTCTGGGCGGCTCCTAAAGAACTTCGCCCCCCATATCTCTTTACTGGGCTCCTGCAATCCCTTTTAAAATGCCCCGCTTTCCCGCACCCGTAGCACACTCCCTCCTTATCAATCGAGCGCCCACCTTCCTGGTGTCATTCCCTTTTGGGAATCGAGTTGGGTTTTACTGCATTTACCTGACCTTTGGAGGTTTTCTCCTCCTCCCCTCCTCCATTCCGTTGGACCAGTGCCAGTTGCCTGACCACTGCTTCCTCGGTGAGGTTGGGGTCCCGGGAATCGAACCACAGTTCTGCCCTGGCCTTGAGCCGGAGCAAGCAGTTTGCCACCAGCATCCTCAGCCAGTCTGTACTGCGGAAAGATTCGCCCGGTCGAGGAGCTCCCCACAGGCTGCGTGGTATACCACCCACAGCCTGTCCGCAAACGCCTGCGGGGTTTCCCCTGCGAGCTGCCTTGTCCTTTCGACCTGTTCGAAAGGACTGCCGTCATCGAAGCCCATAACCTCAAGGACGGCCCTCTGGACCTCAGCAAATGTACGCTGTCCCCTCCGGCATTCTGCCGGTAGGGCCTGGTACAATTTGCTGTCCAGAGAGAAGAGCAGCAGCTTGGCTGTCTCTTCCTCGTCGCACCCATTAATTTCCCCTGCCTGCATCACCTCCATGAAGTGGATAGATGGGTCCCCACTGCGAGTGAGTTTGGCCAAATGGGCCACCATGGCCCTGAGCGATTGAACTCCATGGGGGATAATAAAGTCGCTCTCCAGCGCTCCCCGACCTTGGCCACCTGCCTGTGGAGGACCGTACTTGCGCTGCCTGACCGGGCACATCCGCCCTTGTTCAGGATCTTTCTGCGCTGGTACTTCTACCTCCGGCTGTCCCACCATACCCGGTGCAGCAGACAGTGCCTGGTCGCCTGATCCAGTCCTTAACTGACCCTCGGCTGGAGCCTCACATCCCTGCTGCCAAACGGGACACATTGGTCCTGCCCCCAGCCCTGGGTATGCTACTCCCTGCGTGTCCCGCTTCTTCTGGTACCCCACCGGACAAACCACCGGTGCCTCAGGAGGTGGTCGGGTGTCTCTTGCCTTTGGATTCTCCTCTACCCCTCAATACTCTCCTTTGTCCCCTGTGGACCCTTCCGGTCCTATCAGGGCGACCATCCCCTTTGCCTGGGATAGAACGTGGGTGAGAGTTTTAATCCTCTCCTGGCAGGGACCGTGATCTACAAACTCACTGCTACTGGCCACTTTATAGGCTGCCTGTACATCTTTTAATTTATTCTCCAGTTCCCAAATTTTCTGGGTGTACCGAGAGTTCTGTTCCCGGAGGGACCCCTCACTACCCTTGGCCTCAGTGACCTGACACTGAAGATAGTCCCGGCTATTTCGGAAGGTCTCCTCCAACTGCCGGTTCCTTTGCTGCTCCTCAGCTAATTCAGCCAGCAGGTTGTCCCCAACTGCAGCCCAGATAGCAGAGAGCTCCTCTGATTTCTGAAGACTCTGTTCCAAGTCCTTCACCCGCTGGTCGAGCTTTTGGACTTGGCGGGTGAAGCAGATAAGCCAGATGGCCTTTTCCACCCTGTGGTTGTGGTCCTTCCCTGCTGTCCACTGAGCAGCAGCATCCACTGGGCGCTCTGCCCGAGTGAGGGCTTGTACCCAAGGTTTGGTGAGGTTCACTTTGACAAAAATGTATGAGGAAATTCTCTCCTCCATTTTAGTTTCCTCTCTTATCACCTCATCTGTTATATTAACATCTCCTGTTTGCTTATGTCCCTTCGTGGTCGCCATGTTCTGTAATAGGTTTTCTCAGGGAGTGTTATTGTGCCTTGGGTGTCTCTCTCTGGGCTTCTGCCCTCACAGCTTATGCCTGGCCTGTGAGGTACCCTGAGTGCTGCAAGAGTACCCCTGGAGAGACTGTGTCCACAGCTTATGAAGGGGGTTTTGAGACTCGTGCGTCCCCACAGCTTATGCCTAGCCTGTGAGGCACCTGTGAGTGTCAAACATTCCTAAACCCTTCTTCCCTAGCCTGTGACACACAGTTAAGCATTTCCGAGGCGCTCCTAGCTTCCCTTACACTGTTCTGACATAAGACTCACGATCAGGAGATGTAATACAATAGAACTGATACAAGGTGATTCCAAGAGGAACTTAGGCTTCCAATTTATTTGACAAGGTGTATCTCAACAAACAGCAATACACCAACAAAACAATCCCCCTAAATCCCACTAAACGGACACAATGAAAATCTTTACACAAGTTTAGCAGTACAATGCCCAACCTCCCACCTTTCCTGGCCTAACTGAGTTGGGAGTTCCGGGGACCAGAGTTTATACTCACTACTGTGCCTTCTGCAGTCTGGTGGTTTGTTTCTTCTATATTCGGTGTCTTCGGACACTGGTTTTTCTTCAGTGTCGAGAATCTTGCTGGTTGTGGTTGTTGGATGATGAGGGCAGGGAAAATCACCTCAGAAACCCTTTTTTTATAGCCAGATTATCCAGTCTGCCTCTCCTGCTGAAGTCGATTCTTCTCATTAGTGGACTTTGTGATTTTGAAAAATGCAGCAGTTTTAGCTTATTGCGGGTTTTTTTCCACTGATGTTAACCTACTCAAGGTTTTAGTGGGTGTTGATTGCATTGGCTTCCTGTTGCCATTGTATAGGCCCTTGGGTTGTTTTGGGTTCCCTGGTTTCGAAATGTCTGCATAATTATCCTTCAATTTAGTTTTCCTAACCTACTCAAGGTTTGAGGAGGTGTTAATTGGGTTGGCCTCCTGTAGCCATTTCCTTCCATAGTGTAAACATGGGGAAAACAATAGCCCGATAATGGCTGTGAGTCAGTCCCAGTTTTCGAGCAAGTGCTCTCCCATTGGCTTGAAAGCCCCATGCTTCGGGCTGACTCTGTCTCACCATTGGTCCCTCCCGGTGTCCTCCCCCGTCCAATCACTGCTCTGCCAAGGTCAAACTGTTATCGGTTTCAATTCACAGCACAGAATGATCCCACAGCCCTTTTCCTTCTGGGTAAAATGAGGGGGTTTTCGTCCTCCCCAACATTATTGACCGGTTAGCCTGACATCAGTAGTGTGGAAAATGTTGGAATCAATTATTAAAGATGAAATAGCAGCGCATTTGTTAAGCAGTGACTGGATCGGTCCAAGTCAGCATTGATTTATGAAAGGGAAATCATGCTTGACAAATCTTCTGGAATTTTTTGAGGATGTGACTAGTAGAGTTGACAAGGGAGAACCAGTGGATGTGGTGTATTTGGACTTTCAAAAGGCTTTTGACAAGGTTCCACACAAGAGATTGGTGTGCAAAATCAAAGCACATGGTATTGGGCTAATGTACTGACGTGAATAGAGAACTGGTTAGCAGACAGGAAACAGGGAGTCAGGATAAACGGGTCCTTTTCAGAATGGCAGGCAGTGACTAGTGGGGTGTGGCAGGGCTCAGAGCTGGGACCCCAGCTCTTTACAATATACATTAATGATTTAGCTGAAGGAATTGAGTGTAATATCTCCAAGTTTGCAGATGACACTAAACTGGGTGGTGGCGTGAGCTGTGAGAAGGAAGCTAAGAGGTTGCAGGGTGACTTGGACAGGTTAGGCGAATGGGCAAATACATGGCAGATGCAGTATAATGTGTATAAATGTGAGATTATCCACTTTTGGGGCAAAAACACAAAGGCAGAATATTAGCTGATTGGCGGCAGATTAAGAACAGGGGAAGTGCAACGAGACCTATGTGTCATGGTTCATCAGTCATTGAAAGTTGACATGCAGGTACAGCAGGCGGTGAAGAAGGCAAATGACATGTTGGCCTTCATAGCTAGGGGATTTGAGTATCAGAGCAGGGAGGTCTTACAGGGCCTTGGTGAGGCCTCACCTGGAATATTGTGTTCAGTTTTGGACTCCTAATCTGAGGAAGGACGTTCTTGCTATTGAGGGAGTGCAGCGAAGGTTCACCAGACTGATGCTCGGGATGGCTGGACTGACATATGAGGAGAGACTGGATCAACTGGGCCTTTATACACTGGAGTTTAGAAGAATGAGAGAGGATCTCATAGAAACATATACGATTCTGACGGGACTGGACAGATTAGATGCGGGAAGAATGTTCCCGATGTTGGAGAAGTCCAGAACCAGAGGACACAGTCTTAGGATAAGGGGTAGGCCATTTAGGACTGAGCTGAGGAGAAACTTCTTCACTCAGAGAGTTGTTAACCTGTGGAATTCCCTACCGCAGAGAGTTGTTGATGCCAGTTCATTGGATATATTCAAGAGGAGTTAGATATGGCCCTTACAACTAAAGAGATCAAGGGATATGGAGAGAATGCAGGAAAGGGCTACTGAGGGAATGATCAGCCATGATCTTATTGAATGGCGGTGCAGGCTCGAAGGGCTGAATGGCCCACTCCTGCATCTATTTTCTATGTTTCTATGTTTCACCCTGTATATACCTTACCTTTACAACAGAGGGTGCTGCTGCTGTACACCTAAGGGTTACCTGTACACTGCAGGTAACCCAGTATAAAAGGGAGCTCACCTCTTAGTGTCCTCACTCTCGGAGCTGCAATAAAGGACTACAATCTATACAGTTCAAATGCCATACCCCTGCCTCGTGGAGTCGTTAACAGAGTGCCACATACAAAATAACTGGCGCGAGGTCACGAACTCCATGCACAACATGTCTAATCTCAGCAACTTCCAACAATTCACCGATGGAGAAGATTGGGACGCCATCGTGGAAAGGTTTAGAATACTTTTTCATAGCCAATGACCTGAATGGGGACTCACCGGCCACACTGGTGAGCACGACCATCCTGCTTAGTAGTTGTGGGCCCACTAAGGACTTGCTAGCCCCAGCGAAGACAACAACAAAGAGCTATGGGGAATTCGTAACCTTAATACAAGAGCAACTAAAACCCAAAGAAAGCATCCTCACAACCAGGCACCAGTTTTACACTCACCGGCGACCCGAAGGCCAAGAAATTGCTAAGTATGCTGCAGATGTAAGAAGGTTGGCTGCACCGTGTGATTTTGGCGACTATCTCACCGAAGCACTAAGGGACATATTCGTTATCAGAATCGGCCACGAGGGCCTCCTCCACAAACTGCTCTCTGCGGACATCACAGTCACCCTACAGAAGGCAATCAAAGTGAGTCAGGCCTACATGATTTCAGTCGGCGACTCCAACCGAATGATGACCCACACCCAGGACTCTAAACAGACGAGCACAGTGAACAGAATGGCAACTTTCAAAGGCAGAAATGCTGCCCCGAGTCCCGCAACCCTGAGTCCAC
Organism: Pristiophorus japonicus; assembly: GCF_044704955.1. Lineage (NCBI taxonomy): Eukaryota > Metazoa > Chordata > Chondrichthyes > Pristiophoridae > Pristiophorus > Pristiophorus japonicus. The sequence goes on along the minus strand of NC_091977.1, from coordinate 77,556,648 downwards.
CACATGGGGCCAACCAGCTAGCCCCATGCTGGCGCTGTGGCGGAAACCACAGGGCCCACCAGTGCTGCTACAAAGACTATACCTGCAAAGACTGCAACGCGAAAGGTCACCTTCAGAGAATGTGCAGAAAAAGCTTTATTCACCGCATCGCTGAAGAGTTGGCTGATCACCTGGGCTCTGACACTGATGAAGACGAAGCTGCTCAACCCCTGGAAGAAGAGTATGGAATTTATACCTGCTCCACCGAGAGTTCCCCATGGAAGATGGAAGTAGACATCAATGGAGTTCCAGTTTCGATGGAGATCGACACAGGGGCGAACCAGCCTTTGATGAGCCAGACGACCTTTGAAAAACTTTGGATCAATCCCACCGTACGACTAAAACTGTCTCCTGTCCAGCAAAGCTGCTCACCTACACCAAAGGCACCATCCTAGTTGTTGGCAGCGTGGATGTCCAGGCGTGATGAACAAGCTCCCCCTGTGGATTGTTGCCCGTGATGGTCCAACGCTGCTGGGAAGAAGTTGGATGAAGCAGGTCCAAGTCGGTCAAAGCAATGAAGGCCTCCGGGCTCTAGCGATCGACATCCCCGAAATTGGATCCATCGCAGTTCCAGCACCTAGAAATCCTTCCATCCAGCTCGACTGCACGGTGATGACTACACAACACCGTGGCGAGATCAACCAACCTGAACGTCCCAACATCACCTTCCGGGCCATTGCAGGACTCCGAGGGAAGAAGATTGGTGGAAAAGGTGGATTCCTGACATCTGTGGCCGAACCTGAAGAGAAAAAGATCACCACAGCCTACCTCGAGGAGAGTGAGAAGATGACGGCCGCAGAACCTAAAATCAAAATGGCCATGACCAGACCACAAGGGGCAGACTTGGAGGAGTGACATGAGGCATCGAGCGGCGAACCGGATTGGAAGGCCCTCTTAAAGGAGACCGGTAACCCAAAGGAATTAAAGGGATAGTTTCACTCTAAAGATGCCAAGGACTTTAAAGTTAAAAGTGCAGTAAGCGAATGCAGGTATGCTAATGTATCGTTGAATTGTGATGCCGGAGTAACTGATGAAAAATATTTAATGAATGCTTGTGAAAGTGATGTTAAGAACAAGTTTGTACTGTTAAATGATGATGATAGAAATTTTAATATGACAAATGTAACCCTGTATGGAGACACCTATATACAAGAAAGTGATGTAAGTGCTAAAAGTAATAATGAAAAGAGAGATGACAGTGTAGAATCGACTATGTATGATCAGAGCCAATGTGTCATCTATGCAGAAAGTAGACTGTTAAAAGACACCGGGTTCTACAGGTACAATGTAAATGCCAGAGTAATCCCCCCGTGGGAGACCCCCAGGTCCAGCGGGCTACCTGACCATGTAGCTTGGACTTTTGGGACAAATGTGATGCCCCAGGAAGGACTCACACACACCCAGTGAGAGCAAACCCACTGCAGGGACAACGGTCAATGGGCAGCACAGCCACCACCACTGGCAACCTGCCCCAGATCGGCCCTACACCCCCTGGCCACCAGGGCCAGCACAGGCCCGTACCCTCCAGCTTTCCTGGCGAACCCTGGGATGACCAGACTTCCACCACCAATGGAGGACAAGGAGCCCACACAGTCCTGTGGCCCTTCCCACCATCAAACACCACCACTTAGCCACTTTATAGTGTATGTACCCTAACCATTGCTCTGGCTCCACCACTGAGGAATCTTCCAACAGTGACACCCACATGGTTTATGTGTGAAGGGGGGCGGCAGCGGGGGGAAATGTATGAGGCCAGCCTCAAGCACAGGGATCACACCTGGCACCCACACAATCCTCACCACAACCTCCCACAGCCCACTACTGATCACCTCCCCAAGTCATAGCAATAAGGACTTGAAAAAGGCTTAGGGGGGAGTGTTGTTATGTATGCATGCCAATGATGTAATGATGTATTGTAACACTAGACCTGAATGTACCTTCACTCTGTATATATCTTACCTGTGCACCAGAGGGTACTGCTGCTGGAGACCTAAGGGTCACCTGCACACTGCAGTTAACCCAGTATAAAAGGGAGCTCACCTCTTGGTGTCCTCACTCTAGGAGCTGCAATAAAGGACTACAGTTCAAATGCCATACCCCTGCCTCGTGGCATCATTAAAGAGTGCCTACATACACAATAATTACAATGTGTTTTTAAAATTTAATTTACTATATCTTTGTATGTTTTAAAACTCTATGTGCCTGCTTTTACTAGGCGCAGGAGTTTTCAGGACATCCGCTGGGCAAGATATGGGTAAATACCGCAATCTTGCCCATGCGAATGTCCTGGCTGTGGGGATATGGACGATCTGTCAAGCCAGAGCTTGACAGATCGGAAAAGCCGGTTTTCAGCGCATGTGCATTGTGCGTATGGACCTGGGGAGGCCGGGATTTCTGGGCCAATATGTTGCTGGACTAGTAAGTCAGAGACCTGAAGTAATGATCCACAGGCATGAGTTCAAATGTCAGCATGGCAGCTGGGGAATTTAAATTCAGTTAATTAAATAAATCTGTAATTTAAAAGCTAGTATCAGTAATGGTGACCAGGAAACTACTGGATTGTCGGAAAAATCCAACTGGTTCACGAATGTCCTTTAGGGAACAAAATCTGCCGTCCTTACCTGATTTGGCCTATATGTGACTCCAGACCTACGGCAATGTGGTTGACTATTAACTGCCCTCTGAAATGGTCTAGCAAGCCACTCAGTTGAATCGCTACAACAAAGTCAGCACTGTGGGAGTATCTTCACCACATGGACAGCAGCAATTCAAGAAGGCAGCTCACCACCATCTTCTCAAGGGCAATTAGGGATGGGCAATAAATGCTGGCCTTGCCAATGATGCTCACATCCCATGAACAAATACATTTTAAAAAATTCTCTGCATTGCTGGCAGTATTTGATTGTTGCTCATTTTTCAGCTACCAGAACTGCACACAATGCTAAGGTATGGGCTGACCAGAGCACTATATAGTTTGATTACGATTCCCTCTGACTTGCATTCTACTGTTTGGCTGATGTAGTTTTCTATTCTACTGGCTTTGTTATTGCTGCTATGCATTGACTTGACATGGTGAGCCCTGAGTCGGCTAAAACTCCTTTGTCTCTTTCAGCTTCACCTTTAGCTATTTCAAAACCATTCATGAAGTGAGTTTGTTGCCTATTTTCCGTTCCTATAAGCAATAACTTTCATTTGTCTGCATTAAATTTCATCCTACATCACTCAACCTATTGTGTTTAGCTCATTCTGTAGTTTCTGGCCTGTTTCCCTCGATATCACTGCCTCGCTTAGTTTTGTATCATCTACAAATTTAACCATTTTATGGAAAACCAAATTGAATGTTGAAATGCATCGATAGGATGTAGCATAAGTTGAGAACGATAATTCTAACATTAGATTTGGTTTTAGAAAGACTACATCTGGTGTACAGCATGCAGTTTACAATTTCTCTAGTTTAAAAAGGTTCATACAGTATTGGAGGGAGTACAAAGGAGAAATAATAGATTCATTCCAGAATTAAGGGGATAGACCTTTGACGAGAGGTTAGCTACACTGAGTCTTTTCCAAAAAGAGAAGACAGAAGGGTTATTTGAGAGAACTATTTAAGATTATGAAGGCTTGGAGAACATGGATTCAGACAAGTTTATCTGCTATATGTGAAGTTCAAGAACAAGTAATCATAACTTTGAATTAAAGACAACAACAGAAGTTGGAAATTATAGCCATTTTTCCATCTCTGAGCTAGGCTTTAAGGCAAGCTCCACAATGGATTTAAGCACATAATCTAGGCTGACATTTCAGCGCAGCACTGTGAGTGGTGTATTGTTGGAGGTGCTATCTTTTGGATTAGGTGTTAGACTGAGGCCCTGTCTGATGAACATAAGTAATCCCATGGCACTATTCAAAAAAAAGCAGAGAATTCTTCTGGTGCCCTGGCCAAGATTCCTGTTTGACCATCATTACCAAAAACTGACCAGCGTAAAATTTCCATGGTGATCCTCCCGATCTTTTGCCATAACTTTGTTAGAAGGTTGATGGAAATCCCAGAGAAATGGGCAAATAGCTGTTTACACCATTACTCCGGAATTTCTGTCGATCTTCCATCCAAGTTACAGTGGGAGTTAGGGTGAACCTCCATTGAAATTTTACCTAATTATTTGGTCACCTACTCGTTTGCTAATTGTGGGATCTTGCTGTGTTAAAAAGCTGCTATGTTTGCTTACATAACAACAGTGACTGCAATTCAAAAGGAATTAATTCACTTTAGAATATCCTGGGGATATGACAAGGTGCTATATAATGCAAGCTCTTTCTTTCTTTACCAGCAAGGGTGGGAGAATTTCTCACAGGGTTCAAGAAAGGACTGGACAAATTCCTGTCAGCAAATAGGTTTCTAGATTTAACAATGAAACAATGTCTTCTTTTTGGAAATTACATGAGTAAGTTATAACAATCGCAACAACAACTTTCATTTATATAGTGCCTTTAAAGTAGAAAAAATGGATGCTGAGCAAAAGAAGGCGATATTAGGAGACGTAACCAAAGGTTTGGTCAAAAAGGTGGGATTAAGGACGGAGTTAAAGGAGAAGAAGTAGATGGAGAAGCAGAAAGGTTTAGGAAGGGTATTTCAGAGAATGGGGCCAAGAAGGCTGAAGGCATGGATGCCAATGGTGGGGCAAAGATAACGGGATGATGTGCAAAAGGCCAGAGTCAGGAGAATGGAGAGTTTATGGGGGAGGAGGTGCAGGGCTGGGAGAGGTTGCAAAGATAAGGAGGAGGCGAGACCATGAAAGGAATTTAAATTGGAGATTTTGGTGGGCCAGGAGCCAATGTAGGTCAGCAAGCAGAGGAGTAATCAGTTTGCAGGATAGGCTATGGGCAGAAGAGTTTTAGATGATGATAAATTATGGAGGATGATGGATGGAGAGGTCAGGAGAGCATTGGAATAGTATAGATGGAACATTGGTCTACTCTTACTTGAAGATTGTTAATTTGTAACAATTTTCAATTGGTGAACCCAGAAATCTCTATTTTGAAATCTCTCAGGATCAATGAATACTCTGAATAATTCCCAGAAGGATCATGTAATTGAATGATGCAGTAAGTCAGAATACTGTCCTTTCAACTCCAGGACCAGGGTTTGTTAAAATCCCAGGCTGATAAAATTAAAGATTCCCCTCACTACCAGCTATATGAGACCTACATGAAAAGAAATGCAACCCAATTTTAGTGGGAACCAGCCCTAGCACAAAACTGCCGATAATTCATCATGAGTTAGTACCAAATTGGCAATCTCAGTAAAATGGCTGAAGTAGAAAAAAGAATTACTCTGATGAAGTAAGGGCTTTTATTTTAAAGTTGAGGCATAGTGGGTGAAGTTTCATTCTGCATATGTCTGGAAGTGCGATGTTTGATATTGAAAGTGGGTGCAGAAATTAAATAAAAGCTTTCTTCCCCAGTTAAAGACTAAATCCTCCCCCAAAAAGAAGGGTCATTATAAGTACAATGACCCCTAAAGTCCAATCACATATCTTGCTCTATAATTAAGAAGTAAGTGAGGCAGTGAAACCTGAAGGCAAATACATAACTATAAATTGTTTGCAACATGACGCAACAAAAATATACTATCACACGGTCTCTGTACAAAATCAAAGATTCATCAGATCGGTGAAATACAAGCGACTGTTATTTAATCTTGTGCAAAGACCACAATACTGCCTATATTGGTGTAACAAAGAAAGCGATACGAGACTGCATGAGCCAACATAGCGATCTGAAAAGATTGATGATGGGAATTCTAAACTAGCAGCCTGCACCAAGGAAACAGAACATAAAATCAATTTTGATTCAGCAAATTCAATAGACAGGGAATAGTGCATAAATGAAAGGAAGGCAAAAGGAACTTTTTATACCTTTCTCACTTCAATTCAGAAAATCAAATGGATTTTACCCCATCTCCTGAGTGAAACTGTGCTTTGACTAAAACAGCAACCATCTCCCATTTCAAACGTTACTGAATTAATTGCCAAGTGTAACAAAATTTAAACAGAATCCCGAGAAAGGGAAGGAGATAATAGGATACAAAATCCAAAAAATAGTAACGATTGAGCTAGCCTCTGTTTAAATGTTTGAAATGCTTAGGCACTTCATTTACTTTGTGTCTATGTTGGCTATTTCGTGACCTTACAACATAATTCTTTTTGTTCTGGACATTCTGTGAGTGTGTGTGCGAAAGGGGTGTACGGAAAAAGTCAAAAAGATTAAAGCAGCAATTCAAATGATTGCTTATTACATTTCCTAAGAAAGCAACGTTGAAATATGCACTCTAAATTAAAACCAATAGATGTATAAACACAAATGAATTTGCCATCTTTACAATTGGGTACAAAAAATAGCCAGCACACAGTCACCTCTTGATTTTTGCCGACAATAGCCCTGCTCAAACTTTTATTGCACATCTCTACACTTTTGAAAGGTGTTTTGATCCTGGATTGGAGTTCCTTATTAGAGGTTGGTAAAAAGAACAGGGCTTCTAAGTGATTTTAAATAAGCTGTCACTTCAACTTGCAGCACATCAATCTTCCACTAAAGTCTGTTTTCTTTCCTGTTAGCTGCTTTCTGCTGTAGTTTGTTCAACATTTGTTTTATTTTATGAGTTGTGTTTAATACACTAGATTTACATTCTTGCCCAAATTCCCTTATTTTTGATAGCTTTAATTTTGGTTGCTTTGATAATTCATGGGGTGAAATGGTACCGTGTGTTATTAGCATATAGAAGCTTAACTCTTTTGAAACAAACAGGCTTCTGCCTCTGTTAAAATAAGAAAGGGATTTCATATAAATGCATTAAGTATCTGCATACTAATATTTCACACAGTAATTTCACTCCATCAGTAAATTCAAAGTTTTTTTCTTCAAGAGCAAATTAGATCCTGAGATGAGATAGAAACTGATATTCAGTGCCAAAACATCTTCAGGTTAATATTAATATTCATCTTAAATCTTAACCTCTGCATGATAGTTGCTGTTTTTATTAACATTTTATTTTGTTGGAATATTGCTTATTTCACAGGCAGCATATGACATTGAAGGTTCATTGTTAGGGAACCCTAATGCTTTTGGATTAAAACACAGTTGAAGTGCTTAGGAGTTAAATATGTGAGCTGTGCAGGAATCATCAGCATTCAGTACTAGCCTGAATTGAAATTCTAAGCTCACTCGTAGAGGAAGCCCTGCAGAACATCAGGTTTTAGAGTTTCTAACTGGAACAAGAAGTGTTATTATGGGGGAAAATCTCCTCACCGTTTCCGGTGCACTTGCTGTGCTGGAACGGTGTACAAAACAGTTTGTGCAGGGAAAGACGGGTGGAGGCCATTTAATTGGCTTCCACCGAATTTCCTCGTGCTTCCATTGAGCTTCTGCAACTCTCCTCAGATCCGCCCATGGAATCGCCATTGGCCCCATTTGAATATGTCAAAATGAGACCAGGTATGGCATTCTCAAGGGACAACTATTCTTGGGCTTCTTCCAGGTATCAAGATCGGAGTAGGTGGTTGGCTGTTCATTTTTACACAAGGCTCATGGGACTGAGGTAGAATTCATCCTCTGTCAGCTTGCACCATGGCAGCTCGGTTTCACCACCTATGTTCCACTGATGTAGTACAATGATCGAGATAGTTGGAGGCCTGACCTTTGCTGCTTTACTCAGAGATAGCAATATCTTGGGTGGCTTGGTCCTCCTCATCATAAGAACATAAGAGCATAAGAAATAGGAACAGGACTAGGCCATACGGCCCCTCGAGCCTGCTCTGCCATTCAATAAGATCATGGCTGATCTGATCATGGACTCAGCTCCACTTCCTGCCTGCTCCCCATAACCCCTTATCCTCTTATCGTTTAAGAAACTGTCTATTTCTGTCTTAAATTTATTTAATGTCCCAGCTTCCACAGCTCTCTGAGGCAGTGAATTCCAAAGATTTACAACCCTCTGAGAGAAGAAATTTCTCCTCATCTCAGTTTTAAATGGGCGGTCCCTTACTCTAAGATCATGCCCTCTAATTCTAGACTCCCACATCAGTGGAAACATCCTCTCTGCATCCACTTTGTCAAGCCCCTTCATAATCTTATACGTTTCGATAAGATCACCTCTCATTCTTCTGAATTCCAATGAGTAGAGGCCCAACCTACTTAACCTTTCCTCATAAGTCAACCCCCTCATCCCTGCAATCAACCTAGTGAACCTTCTCTGAACTGCCTCCAAAATAAGTATATCCTTTCGTAAATATGGAAACCAAAACTGCACGCAGTATTCCAGGCGTGGCCTCAACAACACCTTATATAGCTGTAGCAAGACTTCCCTTCTTTTATATTCCATCCCCTTTGCAATAAAGGCCAAGATACCATTGGCCTTCCTGATCACTTGCGCTACCTGCATATTATCCATTTGCGTTTCATGCATAAGTACCCCCAGGTCCTGCTGTACTGCGGCACTTTGTAATCTTCCTCCATTTGAATAATAACTTGCTCTTTGATTTTTTTCTGCCAAAGTGCATGACTTCACACTTTCCAACATTATACTGTATCTGCCAAATTTTTGTCTACTCACTTAGCCTGTCTATGTCCTTTTTGCAGATTTTTCATGTCTTCCTCACACTTTGCTTTTCCTTCCATCTTTTTATCATCAACAAACTTGGCTACATTACACTCAGTCCCTTCTTCCAAGTCATTAATATAGATTGTAAATAGTTGGGGTCCCAGCACTGATCCCTGTGGCACCCCAGTAGTTACTGGTTGCCAACCAGAGAATAAACCATTTATCCCGACTCTCTGTTTTCTGATAGTTAGCCTATCCTCTATCCATGCTAATATATTACCCCCAACCTTGTGAACTTTTATCTTATGCAGTAACCTTTTATGTGGCATCTTGTCAAATGCCTTCTAGAAGTCCAAATACACCACATCCACTGGTTCCCCTTTATCCACCCTGTTCATTACATCCTCAAAGAACTCCAGCAAATTTGTCAAACATGACTTCCCCTTCATAAATCTTCCTCCTTGTGTGCCATCCATTGCTGTGGTGAATCTGCAGGAAAGGAGGGTGGAAGCTAAGAATAGGTGGGCATCACCCCTTTGGGATGAAGGAGACAGAAAAGGAGGTGGAAGATTGTGTTTATGTGGTGGTTCACAAGGATGCCAGGGTTACAGTCAAGGTGCACAGTCAGTAAACGTGGGGATACCACTCTGCTGGCCTACCTCTGGTGGACATTGAGTGCCAATTTGTCCTGTATGAGATAAGATTAGCAGTTGAGGAGTGTGTGGCAAGTGGCATGGGAGACTTCAAGTAAGAGATGTGGAGTATGAGACTGTTCAAGGGCTTTTAGGGTTATATATGTAAGTAATTAGTGTTAAGGAAGCTGGGTGTGCAGTTTGCTACTTTGTCAGTCCTGCTAAGGATCTGGAACCTTTGGTGGGATGGTTCTGCAGTTCTGTGGGTGAGGGAGTTGGCAGTCAGTGCCAGTGTCACTTCCCTTCAGGTGGCATGACAGATAGTTCTGGGTGACTTGCTGGCACCCACACCCAGCAGTCCGTTTGTCTTGCCTTCAATGGCCTTCAGGAGGTCTGAGTGAGTGAAATTGTGCATTTTTCTCCTCTGCCATGGTGCCAAGCCCTGCTGCCCTATAGGTACACATGGAGCTTGAGTGGTCCTAATTTTGTGCAATGGTGATACAAAAATATTGCTAAGACATACAATGAATCATTAGAAAATTCAATAAAACAGCCAAGCATTAGTTCCTGAATTTTGTTGCTCAGATATCTAGGTAGTTCAGTTGCCAATACAGGTTTCACACCAGTGCCTGCACCAATGAGAATGCAAATGAGCAGACCCAACAGTTTGCATGTATATAATAACAGTGTAAGTCATGATAAGGAAATTCTAGGTCTATGTGTTTAAATATCAAAATGCCTGTTTAGCTACCTCAGTATCAACATTCCTTTGCTTATGTTGAATAGATTAAACATTCAGATACTAAGCAGGCGAAATTGAGTGCCTTTGCACGGAGCGCAAATGGCTTTGTGATCGGGCATGGCGAAATCAACAACTCCCACTAAATTGGGCGGGAATTTAGCGGCAGTACGGCATTGACCCTGATATGCGATAGATATGTGAAGAGAAAGAGATTAGTGAAGACAAACGTAGGTCCCTTGCAGTCAGAATCAAGTGAATTTATAATGGGAACAGAGAAATGGCAGACCAATTGAACTAATACTTTGGTTCTGTCTTCACGAAGGAAGACACGAATAACCTTCCGGAAATACTAGGGGACAGAGGATCTAGCGAGAAGGAGAACTGAAGGAAATCCTTATTAGTCAGGAAATTGTATTAGGGAAATTGATGGGATTGAAGGCTGATAAATCCCAGGGCCTGCTAGACTGCATCCCAGAGTACTTAAGGAATTGGCCCTAAAATAGTGGATGCATTGGTGATCACTTATCAACAGTCTATCGACTCTGGATCAGTTCCTATGGACTGGAGGGTAGCTAATGTAGCACCACTTTTTAAAAAAGGAGGGAGAGTAAAAAAAACAGGGAATTATAGACTGGTTAGCCTGACATCGGTAGTGGGGAAAATGTTGGAATCAATTATTAAAGATGAAATAGCAGCGCATTTGGAGAGCAGTGACAGGATCGGTCCCAAGTCAGCATGGATTTATGAAAGGGAAATCCTGCTTGACAAATCTTCTGGAATTTTTTGAGGATGTAATTAGTAGAGTGGACAAGAGAGAACCAGTGCATGTGGTGTATTTGGACTTTCAAAAAACTTTTGACAAAGTCCCACACAAGAGATTGTTGTGCAAAATTAAAGCACATGGTATTGGGGGTAATGTATTGATGTGGATAGAGAACTGGTTGGCAGACAGGAAGCAGAGAGTCAGGATAAACGGGTCCTTTTCAATGGCAGGCAGTGACTAGTGGGGTGCCGCAGGGCTCAGTGCTGGGACTCCAGCTATTTACAATATACATCAATGATTTAGATGAAGGAATTGATTGTAATATCTCCAAGTTTGCAGATGACACTTATCTGGGTGGCGGTGTGAGCTGTGAGGAGGATGCTAAGAGGTTGCAGGGTGGCTTGGATAGGTTAGCTGAGTGGGCAAATGCATGGCAGATGCAGTATAATATGGATAAATGTGAGGTTATCCACTTTGGTGGCAAAAACACAAAGGCAGAATATTATCTGAATGGCAGCAGATTAGGAAAAGCGAGGTGCAACGAGACCTGGGTGGCATGCTACATCAGTCATTGAAAGTTGGCATGCAGGTACAGCAGGCGGTGAAGAAGGCAAATGGTATGTTGGCCTTCATAGCTAGGGGATTTGAGTAGAGGAGCAGGGAAGTCTTACTGCAGTTGTACGGGGCCTTGGTGAGACCTCACCTGGAATATTGTGTTCAGTTTTGGTCTCCTAATCTGAGGAAGGACATTCTTGCTATTGAGGGAGTGCAGCGAAAGTTCACCAGACTGATTCCCGGGATGGCAGGACTGACATATGAGGAGAGACTGGATCGACTGGGCCTGTATTCACTGGAGTTTAGAGGAGTGAGAGGGGATCTCATAGAAACATAAAATTCTGACGGGACTGGACAGGTTAGATGCAGGAAGAATGTTCCCGATGTTGGGGAAGTCCAGAACCAGGGGTCACAGTCTAAGGATAAGGGGTAAGCCATTTAGAACCGAGAGGAGGAGAAACTTCTTCACTCAGAGAATTGTGAACCTGTGGAATTCCCTACCGCAGAGAGTTGTTGATGCCAGTTCATTCGATATATTCAAGAGGGAGTTAGATATGGCCCTTATGGCTAAAGGGATCAAGAGGTATGGAGTGAAAGCAGGAAAGGAGTACTGAGGTGAATGATCAGCCATGATCTTATTGAATGGCGGTGCAGGCTCGAGGGGCCGAATGGCCTACTCCTGCACCTATTTTCTATGTTTCTATGTTTCTATCTCCTGCACCCAGCGATCGTGACTTTATCATCCGTGCGCAGCGCCCCGGATGGTAAATTGCCTCTCGCCCTTGCTTGTGCGACTGTCATTAACAACGACAGGTAGAGGAGGCAACTTTCAGTCTGATGTCGGCTGGAGGCACGCTGTTTAAAGGCACCAGCAAGCAGTTTACTTTTAGTCGGTCAATGATATTTTTTCTTATTTTCACAGAGGCAAACAGGCCTTTTGACCGAATTAACTGATTTGGAGTTCAAGGAATGTTCTGGCTCATAAAGATTCCTGTATTTCATTGAGGGCAAATTTGAAAGTCCAACACTTGTATCCTTTCATGGGGGTTGTGCTGGCATTGGACCTCACCCTCCAGCATCACCGTTGGAGGCAAGTGAGGCACAGAGAAAGACTGCTAAATGTGGGCCAGAGTTTGGAGGGCCAATAGGGCTCTCAACAGGAGGCCTTACCCTCCCAGAGTATTCTGGCAGCAGTTGTCCTACATCAATTTCACTGAGGAACAGTATGTTTGAGGGCTGCACTTCAGCAAGGGCATGGTCACAGAGCTCTGCCACCTCCTGCAACCAGACCTCGAGCCTCAGAGCATAAGCAGCACAGTTCTCTCAATGGCAGTCAGGTCACAATAATGTTCAATTTCTACACCAGCGGATCCTTCCAGTATGCAACAGGAGATATCTCCAACATCTTCCAGTTTACTGTCCATTGCTCCATCCGCCAGGTCACAGATGCTCTGTAGAGAAGGAGAAGGGACTACATTTCCTTCCCCACGACCAGAGTGAGGCAGCACCTGTGTGCACATGGCTTTGCCAGTATAGCGGCCTTCACCATGCTGCAGGGTGACATTGACTGCACTCACGTCACTTTGCGGGCACCGCATAACAATGCTAAGGAATTCTGTAACCGCAAAGGCTGCCACTCACTGAATGTGCAGTTGGCGTGCGACCACACACAGTGAATCCTCACCGTCAATGCCTGCTATCCTGGCAGCAGCCATGATGCCTTCATCCTGTGCAAGGCCGGTGTGCCAGCTCGTGGCTGGCTGGTCAGAGATAAGTGTTATCCACTCTCCACCTCGCTCATGATTCCCCTCCTCAACACCAACACTCATGCGCAGCACTCATATAATGAGAGCCATGCTGCCACCAGGAACATCATTGAGCAGACCATCGGAGTGCTCAAGCAACAGTTCCAATGTCTTGATCGCTCAGGAGGAGCCCTCCAGTTCTCAGCTGAGCGGGTGACCCTGTTCATCTTCGTCTGCTGCATGCTGCACAACTTGGCCATCATGAGGGCACAGCCACTGCCACCAGACATAGCTCCACCACCTCAGGAAGAGGAGGTTAAGGATGAGGCCGAGGAGGAGGAGGAGGAGGTGGACGAGGAGGAGCACAAGGCGGAACAGGAGCAGGAACAGCAGCGACGGAGGAGGTAGCCACTGAAATGAAAGAGACCACCAAATGTGCAACATTCCAATAATAAATTTATCCAAAACCATTAACCACATAAAGTAGGCATGCAGGTACAGCAGGCGGTGAAGAAGACAAATGGTATGTTGGCCTTCATAGCTAGGGGATTTGAGTATAGGAGGAGGGAGGTCTTACTGCAGTTGTACAGGGCTTGGTGAGGCCTCACCTGGAATATTGTGTTCAGTTTTGGTCTCCTAATCTGAGGAAGGACGTTCTTGCTATTGAGGGAGTGCAACGAAGGTTCACCAGACTGATTTCCAGGATGGCTGGATTGACATATGAGGAGAGACTGGATCGACTGGGCCTGTATTCACTGGTGTTTAGAAGGATGAGAGGGGATCTCATAGAAATATATAAAATTCTGACAGGACTGGACAGGTTAGATGCAGAAAGAATGTTTCCAATGTTGGGGAAGTCCAGAACCAGGGGACACGGTCTAAGGATAAGGGATAAGCCATTTAGGACTGAGTTAAGGAGACATTGTTTCACTCAGAAAGTTGTTAACCTGTGGAATTCCCTACTGCAGAGAGTTGTTGATGCTAGTTCATTGGATATATTCAAGAGGGAGTTAGATATGGCCCTTATGGCTAAAGGGATCAAGGGATATGGAGAGAAAGCAGGAAAGGGGTACGGAGGTGAAGGATCAGCCATGATCTTAGTGAATGGTGGTGCAGGCTTGAAGGGCCGAATGACCTACTCCTGCACCTATTTTCTATGTTTCTATGTTTCTATGTTACACAACAAAAATATTGATTAATCATCCTTGTGCAAACCCTTACTTCCCCTCTTAACAGTGCCATTTCCTACTCTACTGCTCCTATGTAGTGTCTGCCCTGTAGCTGCAGCAGGGTTGATGAAAGGTTGCTGAGTGTCAGTGCCAGAGACTACAGATGGTCTTGCAGGACACTCTCGACTAGCTCTGGGGTTGGAAGGCCCAGCTGTAGATAGCACCACCTCAGGCTGGATGGCAGCAGTCCGGGCTGGCTAGCTGACGGCAGCAACAAGTGCAAAGGTCGGAGTGGCAGTGATGGGATCACGAATGCTGTCATCTTGATAGAGGGCAGCTGGTTCCTGCTCCACTGACCCACTGTCACTCCCCTGCAGTACCTCAGCATCCCTACCAATCCGCTGGAGCACAGATTTGTGGCCTGCTGTGACACTGGTGGACTGTGGTGGAACCAATGACGATGGCAGCAGTCAGAGTTTGTGTGGGATACAGTTGAGACTGCATGAGAGCAGTCCGAGACTCGATGCCAGCAACAATTGTCTGCATTGCAGCACTAAGACGTTATGTGGCTTCCACCTGTGCTGCAATGGAAGATGCCACATCACCCATGACATGAATCAGGAGGTCTGGGTCCGCACGGTCTCGCTGGGAGTCCACCATTGTCTGCAGATTGGACATGATGGGCTCCATGGTGTGCGCAGGACTTTGTGCAGCATTGGAGACGGACTCCTCCATGCTCCTTACCATTGCCGAGAGGCTCTCAGGCACCCTTACTTATTGTGCCTATCATCTTGAAATGCATGGCCATCACCCTTCTTGTGAATGCCTCCCCATCAGGACCTCATCTGAATTCTGTCCAGCAGAACTCACACGCAAACTCGCCCTCCAGGGAACTGCCTCCCGAGCAATCCTTTCCCCCTGGCCTTGCTGCAGCCTGCTCATCCCTGGTGTATCACCCAGTGCAGATCCCTCTACTAAACTTGCCTCTAAAGATCACATAGTGCATGTATCTGAGGTGGTGCCTGCGGGTGAGAGATGCAGTGACGCGATGCTTTGTCCTCCTCCTCTTCTCCTTCCTCACTTTCAGTGGGGGACTCAGGGACAGGCTGCTCATCTGATGGCTGATTATCTGAAAGTGTAAAGGCATAGAACTCGCATTGAGGTGAGGGCAGGGGGACAGGGATGGAGCAAGGAATGCAGACAGTATCAGGAGCTGGAAAGTGATGAAGCATTCTGATGTGAGGCAGAAGTTGGATGAGAGAAGGAGAGGGGATGAAGATACCGTTGTTGCCCCCAATGGGGTTGATGTTGCCAACGGCCATGGCGCCCACCACCTGCTGCCCAATGAGTCGCAGCACTTGCTCCTCAAAGTCTGAGAGCTGCTGGAGCAGCATATCACCGTTGCCTGTTCTCTGCAGCTCCCAACTATTGTGGGCCATTTTGGCCTGCAAAAGAAACAAACATGTGTGAATCAGAATCCACCTTTGTGTTTGTGAGATATACCAGCCATCGTTGAGTAGCTGTGAGATGTGGATGTGAGTTTGAGTAGGTGCAGATGTTTGGTGGGTGAGCGGTGGGGGTGTGATGATTTGTGTAGTGTGCACAGACAGAGGTTCAGATGCTGGTATGTAAGGCCTGTTGAAACATGTACTCACCTTGACCACCCGACTAAGGTTGTTGCATTTTTTCCGACACTTGTTGTGCCAAACTAGTGGCTGAGACCTCCTGTGACACATCTCCACATTGCCCTGAAGACCTGGGGCAATGGCCTCCTTCCAGTGGCCAGGAACAGCGCTTCCCTCCTTCTCTCCATTCTAGCCACCAATGCCTCCAACGTCACGTCTGTGAAGTGACGAGCTACCTCCCTAGGATTGGGATCAGCAATTGCCATCAGGGGATTCATTTCCTCGCAGGTCACCTTCAGAGCCAGCAATAAGCTGGAATGAGCCAGTGTGAAGGATGGAAGGATCAATGCTGAATGCTTTGCACCTGAAATTCATGATCACTTTTGTTATATATGTAAACTTGTATTTACTCTGTACAGCCACCAGAGGGCTCATCCCCTGGAGTCCCAAGGGATCCCATAATCCCTTGGGAGCACAGGTACTTAAGGAGGCCTCACTTGCTGGAGAGACACTCTGGAGACCTGCAATAAAAGACTAAGGTCACACTTTACTTTGAGCTCACAGTGTTCAGTCTGACTCTTTCTCCATACATAACAGCTTTGCAGGTAACATCCCTGTAATGCTCTACTGAGGTAATTAGTGCTTCATTTAGCACTCCACTTCCTTCCTGGGGTACTAACACCCAATTTAGTAGAAGTTCAGAATCATTGGAGCCTGGCAATAAAATGTCACAGTTCCAAAAGTTAATGCCCCAAACGGGGCGATATCAAATTCCCACCCCCCTCCCCCCCAAAAATTGTAAAATGTGATTTCGCTCTATAAATCTGAGAAGGATCGAAAGTTAAAATAGGTTAAATGTGAAAAGATGTCCAAAATAAGTCATGAATTGGGACACAATTATTGATTTTTAAGTGATTGATTATATGTGAAGCTAAAAATTATAAGGAAGAACTACAGAGTGTTCCACGATATCATATTGCCAAGTCTGTCTGAATGCTGCCCAAAATAGCTATAGCTGCTTTCCACTCCCAACCATTGGGAAAGTTGCGTTTTACAGTGAGTCGCATTGCTTTTTGGACACAAAATTATGCGCATTTTATCGGAAGTTTTTATAGTGAAACTCCAGCAGCTTTATGACAGTTTTTAAAATCCCTTTTTGTTGACAGTAGATCAGGGCAATAGTTTTTAGCCAAGCATCTCAATAATGGGATCAATGATTTCATCCAGTCCTGCATTACTAGTAAACAATCTGCCAGCATTATTTAGTGCATTTTTAGGTAGTGAAAACTGATGTTTAAGTTTGAAGACACAGCAGCCTTTTGTGGTGTGAGTCAATATTTCAGGTTGCACCAGTATCATGTGATCAAAGAGAGTGCATCTGTCAGGCAGCACTGTAAAAGTCAGTCCTGGGCCAGACAAGAGTATAGGGATTAGACAGTTACTGAAAGGTTCAATTAGGTCCTAAAAGACATATCAACGTATTCTTAGCCCGCTACTTTGGCTGTTTGAGCCCATACACACGATGGCTTTTATTTGGCTGCTGCAATGCAGTAATACAAATGTCAAGGATAAAAAGAAAAATTGCAAATGCTAGAAATCTGAAATAAAAACAAAACCCAGCTCTGATAAAGAGTCACGCCCTGAATGTTAACCCTTCTTTCTCTCCTGGATGTTGATTGTGTTCTTTTTATAATTTTGAAAGTTGGATTTTTTACATTTTCCTGGTGCTTCATGGCTGCCTCCTCAGATTCAACTACTTCCCGCCCCTCCCCCTCACACCCCGCCATCTGCAAATCGACCAAGTTGCATTGAATGCAGGTAATTTATTTGGATTACCAACAGTCGGGACTGCAGCACCAACCCCTGGAGCACTCCATTCAGTACGTCTCCATTCAGCTTCTCACAGGCCAAATGCCGCCAAATTCATAATTTCAAATGGCCTGTGATTGAGGAAAAACCCACTGAAGACACAGAAGCGATAATCATAAAGACTGCACTGTTGGCTCTCACTGCGATGACACTTAGCTCGTACCCCCAGCAGTGCTCCACTCCTGCTCTACTCAAAACCCGCAGCAGGTGGATTTCTGGGGCAGTTCCAAATTGGGCTAGGGCAGCAATGCCGCTGGAACTGGTGTAAGTCCCATACTGTTGTGCTCCGCCTGTGAGAGCTCGTTGCACAGTTTCAATGATAATTATTTTATTCAGCACCAGCAGGCCAGCTGTTTCTGCCAGTGGATTTCTCAGAGGTGAGTGCTTTTCGTTCATAGCTCTCACCTCGCTCAGCTACGGCTCTGTGTAAGAAGCAGCAACAACAACAACTTGTATTTATATAGTGCTTTTAACGTAGTAAAACATCCCAAGGCACTTCACAGGGGTATTATAAGACAAAACAAATACATTTGACACCGAGCCACATAAGAAGAAATTACGGCAGATGACCAAAAGCTTGGTCAAAGAGGTAGGTTTTAAGGAGCGTCTTAAAGGAGGAAAGAGAGGTAGAGAGGTGGAGAGGTTTAGGGAGGGAGTTCCAGAGCTTAGGGCCCAGGCAGCTGAAAGCACAACCACCAATGGTTGAGCATTTATAATCAGGGATGCTCAAGAGGGCAGAATTTGAGGGCGGTTGTGAGACTGAAGGAGATTACAGAGATAGGGAGGGGTAAGGCCATGGAGGGATTTGTAAATAAGGATGAGAATTTTGAAATTGAGGCATTGTTTAACCGGGAGCCAATGTAGATCAGCGAGCACAGAGGTGATGGGTGAGCGGGACTTGGTGCGAGTAGGGATGCGGCAGCCGAGTTTCGGATGAACTCAAGTTTACGTCGGGCAGAATGTGGGAGGCAAGCCAGGAGCACATTGGAGTAGTCAAGTCTAGAGGTAACAAGGGCATGGATGAGGGTTTCAGCAACAGAAAAGCTGAGGCAGGGGTGGAGACGGGCAATGTTACAGATGTGGAAATAGACAGTTTTAGGTATGCCACGGATATGTGGCCGGAAGCTCATTTCAGAGTTAAATATGACACCTAGGTTGCAAACAGTCTGGTTCAGCCTCAGACAGATGTTAGGGAGAGGGATGGAGTTGGTGGCAAGGGAACGCAGTTTGTGGCGAGGACCAAAGACAATGGCTACGATGTTCCCAATATTCAATTGGAGAAAATTTCTGCTCATCCAGTACTGGATGTCGGACAAGCAGTCTGTCAATTTAGAGACCATGAAGGGGTCGAGAGAAGTGGTGGTGAGGTAGAGCTGGGTGTCGTTAGCGTACATGAGGAAACTGACACCGTGTTTTTGGATGATATTGCCAAGGGGCAGCAATTAGATGAGAAATAGGAAAGGGCCAAGCATAGATCCTTGGGGGACTCCAGAGGTAGCGATGTGGGAGTGGGAAGAGAAGCCATTGCAGATGATTTTCTGGCTACAATTAGATAGATAAGAATGGAACCAGACGAATGTATTCCCACCCAGCTGGACGATCGTGGAGCGGCGTTGGAGGAGGATGGAGTGGTTAACCATGTCAAAGGCTGCAGACAGGTCAAGAAGGACGAGGAGGGATAGTTTACCTCGGCTGCCTGTGTCCTAACTCACACCAAGTCCCGTTCACGCATTAACCCTGTGTCGCTGACCTACATTGGCTCCCGGTTAAGCAACGCCTCGATTTTAAAATTCTCATACTTATTTTCAAATCCATCCATAGCCTCACCCCTCCATATTTCTGTAATCTCCTCCAGCCTCCCACTCCCCACCACCCCCGTCCCTGAGATGTCTGCGCTTCTCTAATTCTACTCTCCTGAGCCTCCCGGATTATAATCGCTCCACTACTGGTGGCCGTGCCTTCTATTGTCTTGGCCCCAATCTCTGGAACTCCGTACCTAAACCATTCCACCTCTATATCTCTCTTTCCTCCTTCAAGACGCTCCTTAAAACATAAGAATGGAACCAGACGAATGTATTCCCACCCAGCTGGACGATCAGTAGTGGAGCGATTATAATCCGGGAGGCTCAGGAGAGTAGAATTAGAGAAGCGCAGACATCTCAGGGACGGGGGTGGTGGGGAGTGGGAGGCTGGAGGAGATTACAGAAATATGGAGGGGTGAGGCTATGGATGGATTTGAAAATAAGTATGAGAATTTTGAAATCGAGGCGTTGCTTAACCGGGAGCCAATGTAGGTCAGCGACACAGGGTTAATGCGTGAACGGGACTTGGTGTGAGTTAGGACACAGGCAGCCGAGGTAAACTATCCCTCCTCGTCCTTCTTGACCTGTCTGCAGCCTTTGACATGGTTAACCACTCCATCCTCCTCCAACGCCGCTCCACGATCGTCCAGCTGAGTATCACGTGCAGCGAGTTGGTCTTACTGCAGGAGAAGGGTCCACAGCCAGCGAGGGAATGGAAGACCAGCAGGAAGAGTAGTGCAAGGAAGGTAGTGCAGGGGTCCCCTGTGGTCATCCCCCTGCAAAACAGATACACCGCTTTGAGTACTGTTGAGGGGGATGACTCATCAGGGGAGGGCAGCAGCAGCCAAGTTCATGGCACCGTGGCTGGCTCTGTTGCACAGGAGGGCAGGAAAAAGAGTGGAAGAGCGATAGTGATAGGGGATTCAATTGTAAGGGGAATAGATAGGCGTTTCTGCGGCCGCAACCGAGACTCCAGGATGGTATGTTGCCTCCCTGGTGCAAGGGTCAAGGATGTCTCGGAGCGGGTGGAGGACATTCTAAAAAGGGAGGGAGAACAGCCAGTTGTCGTGGTGCACGTTGGTACCAATGACATAGGTAAAAAAAGGGATGAGTTCCTACGAAATGAATTTAAGGAGCTAGGAGCTAAATTAAAAAGTAGGACCTCAAAAGTAGTAATCTCGGGATTGCTACCAGTGCCACGTGCTAGTCAGAGTAGGAATCGCAGGATAGCTCAGATGAATACGTGGCTTGAGCAATGGTGCAGCAGGGAGGGATTCAAATTCCTGGGGCATTGGAACCGGTTCTGGGGGAGGTGGGACCAGTACAATCCGGACGGTCTGCACCTGGGCAGAATCGGAACCAATGTCCTCGGGGGAGTGTTTGCTAGTGCTGTTGGGGAGGAGTTAAACTAATATGGCAGGGGGATGGGAACCAATGCAGGGAGATAGAGGGAAACAAAAAGGAGGCAAAAACAAAAGACAGAAAGGAGATGAGGAAAAGTGGAGGGCAGAGAAACCCAAGGCAAAGAACAAAAAGGGCCATTGTACAGCAAAATTCTAAAAGGACAGAGGGTGTTAAAAAAACAAGCCTAAAGGCTTTGTGTCTTAATGCAAGGAGTATCCGCAATAAGGTGGATGAATTAACTGTGCAAATAGATGTTAACAAATATGATGTGATTGGGATTACGGAGACGTGGCTCCAGGATGAGCAGGGCTGGGAACTCAACATCCAGGGGTATTCAACATTCAGGAAGGATAGAATAAAAGGAAAAGGAGGTGGGGTAGCATTGCTGGTTAAGGAGGAGATTAAGGCAATAGTTAGGAAGGACATTAGCTTGGATGATGTGGAATCTATATGGGTAGAGCTGCAGAACACCAAAGGGCAAAAAACGTTAGTGGGAGTTGTGTACAGACCTCCAAACAGTAGTAGTGATGTTGGGGAGGGCATCAAACAGGAAATTAGGGGTGCGTGCAATAAAGGTGCAGCAGTTATAATGGGTGACTTTAATATGCACATAGATTGGGCTAACCAAACTGGAAGCAATACGGTGGAGGAGGATTTTCTGGAGTGCATAAGGGATGGTTTTTTAGACCAATATGTCGAGGAACCAACTAGGGGGGAGGCCATCTTAGACTGGGTGTTATGTAATGAGAAAGGATTAATTAGCAATCTCGTTGTGCGAGGCCCCTTGGGGAAGAGTGACCATAATATGGTGGAATTCTGCATTAGGATGGAGAACGAAACAGTTAATTCAGAGACCATGGTCCAGAACTTAAAGAAGGCTAACTTTGAAGGTATGAGGCGTGAATTGGCTGAGATGGATTGGCGAATGATACTTAAGGGGTTGACTGTGGATGGGCAATGGCAGACATTTAGAGACCGCATGGATGAACTACAACAATTGTACATTCCTGTCTGGCATAGAAATAAAAAAGGGAAGGTGGCTCAACCGTGGCTATCAAGGGAAATCAGGGATAGTATTAAAGCCAAGGAAGTGGCATACAAATTGGCCAGAAATAGCAGCGAACCTGGGGACTGGGAGAAATTTAGAACTCAGCAGAGGAGGACAAAGGGTTTGATTAGGGCAGGGAAAATGGAGTATGAGAAGAAGCTTGCAGGGAACATTAAGACGGATTGCAAAAGTTTCTATAGATATGTAAAGAGAAAAAGGTTAGTAAAGACAAATGTAGGTCCCCTGCAGTCAGAATCAGGGGAAGTCATAACGGGGAACAAAGAAATGGCGGACCAATTGAACAAGTACTTTGGTTCGGTATTCACGAAGGAGGACACGAACAACCTTCCGGTTATAAAAGGGGTCGGGGGGTCTAGTAAGGAGGAGGAACTGAGGGAAATCCTTATTAGCCGGGAAATTGTGTTGGGGAAATTGATGGGATTGAAGGCCGATAAATCCCCAGGGCCTGATGGACTGCATCCCAGAGTACTTAAGGAGGTGGCCTTGGAAATAGTGGATGCGTTGACAGTCATTTTCCAACATTCCATTGACTCTGGATCAGTTCCTATGGAGTGGAGGGTAGCCAATGTAACCCCACTTTTTAAAAAAGGAGGGAGAGAGAAAACAGGGAATTATAGACCGGTCAGCCTGACATCGGTAGTGGGTAAAATGATGGAATCAATTATTAAGGATGTCATAGCAGTGCATTTGGAAAGAGGTGACATGATAGGTCCAAGTCAGCATGGATTTGTGAAAGGGAAATCATGCTTGACAAATCTTCTGGAATTTTTTGAGGATGTTTCCAGTAGAGTGGATAAGGGAGAACCAGTTGATGTGGTATATTTGGACTTTCAGAAGGCGTTCGACAAGGTCCCACACAAGAGATTGATGTGCAAAGTTAGAGCACATGGGATTGGGGGTAGTGTACTGACATGGATTGAGAACTGGTTGTCAGACAGGAAGCAAAGAGTAGGAGTAAATGGGTACTTTTCAGAATGGCAGGCAGTGACTAGTGGGGTACCGCAAGGTTCTGTGCTGGGGCCCCAGCTGTTTACACTGTACATTAATGATTTAGATGAGGGGATTAAATGTAGTATCTCCAAATTTGCGGATGACACTAAGTTGGGTGGCAGTGTGAGCTGCGAGGAGGATGCTGTGAGGCTGCAGAGCGACTTGGATAGGTTAGGTGAGTGGGCAAATGCATGGCAGATGAAGTATAATGTGGATAAATGTGAGGTTATCCACTTTGGTGGTAAAAACAGAGAGACAGACTATTATCTGAATGGTGACAGATTAGGAAAAGGGGAGGTGCAAAGAGACCTGGGTGTCATGGTACATCAGTCATTGAAGGTTGGCATGCAGGTGCAGCAGGCGGTTAAGAAAGCAAATGGCATGTTGGCCTTCATAGCAAGGGGATTTGAGTACAGGGGCAGGGAGGTGTTGCTACAGTTGTACAGGGCATTGGTGAGGCCACACCTGGAGTATTGTGTACAGTTTTGGTCTCCTAACCTGAGGAAGGACATTCTTGCTATTGAGGGAGTGCAGCGAAGGTTCACCAGACTGATTCCCGGGATGGCGGGACTGACCTATCAAGAAAGACTGGATCAACTGGGCTTGTATTCACTGGAGTTCAGAAGAATGAGAGGGGACCTCATAGAAACATATAAAATTCTGACGGGGTTAGACAGGTTAGATGCAGGAAGAATGTTCCCAATGTTGGGGAAGTCCAGAACCAGGGGTCACAGTCTAAAGATAAGGGGTAAGCCATTTAGGACCGAGATGCGGAGGAACTTCTTCACCCAGAGAGTGGTGAACCTGTGGAATTCTCTACCACAGAAAGTTGTTGAGGCCAATTCACTAAATATATTCAAAAAGGAGTTAGATGAGGTCCTTACTGCTAGGGGGATCAAGGGGTATGGCGAGAAAGCAGGAATGGGGTACTGAAGTTGAATGTTCAGCCATGAACTCATTGAATGGCGGTGCAGGCTAGAAGGGCCGAATGGCCTACTCCTGCACCTATTTTCTATGTTTCTATGTTTCTATACCTTTTTGATCAAGCTTTTGGTCACCTGCGCTAACTTCTACTTATGCAGCTCAGTGTCAAATTTTTATCACATAATACCCCTATGAAGTGCTTTGGGACGTTTCACTACATTAAAGGTGCTATATAAATACAAGTTATTGTTGTTGTTTGTTACAATCACAAAGGAGCGAATGCTGCTGTCAGTGCTTGGTCAGCCCAAAACAACCCTTAAAATGGCTCACATAGTGCTGCTAAGCCTGAGTGTGTCTGCACCACTGCTCCCCAGTACACTGTATTTCCCCTCTCTGTCTAATATACATCACTGCCTCCAGCAGCCGTTCACACCAAGCTTGGACTGATGCAGCTGTCACCAACCCACCTGCCTAAGCTCTGATGCTGTTGCCTATAACTCTGCTGCATGAATTTTAATCGGTTTGCATCCTTAAGAGATCTTCTAATTACCTTTTTAAGTGTCAGCTTTGGCCCAGGGCTCCAAGAATTCTTAAGAAGTTGGCCGTGTGCATTTTGGAATTCGATGTCAAAAAAATAGAATGTACACTGACAGGGCACTTTGTTCTTGGTGGTGGTTAGTGTTGAACAAGAAAGGATGCACTACTGTGATGCTGACATCTTCCCTCAAGTGAGTCACAGAGCAGGAAGGAACCGGAGTAGCGGGGAGGAGTACGTGAAGATGTGTCACACTCCCAGCAAAGGCTTCTCTCACATGATGACGATCATGTAGGGGCAAAGATCGTTCATGTGGTCTGATGGGTAGTGATTGGGGGAATATCTCTTTATTTGAAAGTGAACTAGAAGGATGCGGTGTCAACGGTCGACTTTGTTCCTCAAAAGAGAAGATGTCAGTGATTGATGCCTCTTGCAGTAAATGCTGCCTGTGCTTCCATTGCTCCATCCTAGGGCAAATGTTTAATACCTTCTCAGAGTCCTTAATTGCAGGTAGGGGTTGAAGGGAATTTGAGCGGGGCGGGGGGGTACGATGGTGATGGGAGGCAGGGGGTTCACAAACCTTTAAGTGGTTTGTCCAGGTGTTTGTAGGGGCAAAATAGTAAGCGGGAAGAAACCACTTTATACAACGCTTCCCAGTTGCTGAAGTCTGTATTCAAAATCTCCAGAATCCTCTGTTAGGTACTCCAGACAGCTGCTACACCACATATACCTCAGAATGTAGCAGTGAAAAACCAGGAAACTGTAGCTGCCATAGAATTCTCACTCGTTAAATCCATGCGATCCAATGCAACTGGACGAAGACCCAGGAAAATCTTCCCTATTAAAATAAGAACATAAGAACATGAGAAATAGGAGCAGGAGTAGGTCATTTGGCCCCTCGAGCCTGCTCCGCCATTCAATAAGATCATGGCTGATCTGATCATGGACTCAGTTCTACTTCCCTGCCCACTCCCCATAACCCTTTACTCTCATCGCTCAAAAATCTGTCTATCACCGCCTTAAATATATACAATGACCCAGCCTCCACAGCTCTCTGGGGCAGTGAATTCCATAGATTTACAACCCTCTGAGAGAAGAAATTTCTCCTCATCTCAGTTTTAAATGGGCAGCTCCTTATTCTGAGACTATGGGCTCAATTTTCCCCAAGCCCGTTTTCAGGCGTATTGCCAGAGTTATGACCTTTTTCTGGGCCAGAAATGAGCCAGAAATATTTTGGCAAGGTTTCCCCAATATATAATCTGAATTTGGCGCCGCGCAGCGTGTCCAGTCTCCTCGGCGGGTGGAGCCTGCTGTCTGCGCCGAAAAACAAAGCCGCACCTTCTACGCATACGCGGAAAAAAAAGTTACATTTTTAACATCGTTCCAATGGACGTGTATGCTCAGTACAGCTGGGATTTGGCAATCGGCCATTTTTGAAGAGCCAGTTGTGTGTGTGAGAAGGAGTGCTGTGAGAGCATTGGGAAAATCGCAGCAGGAGCAATACAAGATGCAACACAGTGCAAGGACCAAAAATTTCTGACAGGAAGAAGTGGAGGCATGTGCTACTGTGATTGAGAACAGATGGCAGGAGGTCACATAAAAGTTCCACCCAAAGAAATGAAGAAACGCTGGAACCAAGTTGCAGAAGATTACTGTGCAATGATGACCACCACGAGATCTGGAGGCCAGTGTAAAAAGAAATGGCAGGACCTTGGTCAAGTAGTTAGTGTAAGTAATATTTTTATTTATTCAATGGAATTGCAATTGCAATTGTAAATATGACCAGCTGTATATATCCTATCGAGCAGAAAGACACCGTCTCTAAAAAGTTGCATTTTCATCTTTGCAGAGGAAAGTGGCACACAACAAAAGGGAAAGAACTCGAACAGGAGGAGGCCCGGCAAATCTGCACCTACTGACACTCTTGGAAGAGAGGGTCGCTGCTTTGATGGGTCCTGCCTGGAGAAAAACGATCAGTGCTGCACAAGCTGGGTCCACACTCGAGGGAGAGGGTAAGTCATCGTGGCCCTTCAAGTCAACCTGCTGCCCGGCCTGCGATGTGTGAGACTACTCATTCCACCCATCCTGCCTCCTCCTCTGCTGCTAACCATTTGACTTCTGTTATCTTTTGCAGAACTGGAGGCCAACCCTGACAATGCAGAAGAAGATTCAGACAAGGATGAGCCTGAAGAGGAGAACATCTTCCAATCCAACCCTCCAGACCAAGAACATGGGGGGGAGGGGAGTGGACTGAGCTGGATGAAGCTCCCACTGTTGTACTGACTTTGGAGGAGGAGCCGCTCATGGAGGTGACAGCCCCTTCCGTGACTAATGGTTTGAGTGTTGGTGGGGCATTCCTGTTTTCACACCTTCTGATGTTACCGGTCCCAGTGATGTGGTGCAGCGAGGCACACCCAGGGCCCCACCGTTCCAGGCTGCGGGTCCCAGTGGTGTGGTGCAGTGAGACACACCCAGGGCCCCACCGTCCCAGGCTGCGGGTCCCAGTGTTGGGGAGCGAGCCACAACTGTGGGGAGGAGGGAAAGGAGAGCTCGACCTTGCTCTCCTGAGTTGCAGGATCTAACAGATGTGGTTCAGATAATGTCATTGAGTGCGGAGAGCACTGACCTTACCCGATCACTCCTCGATGCCATAATTGGGGTGAGTGATGATGTAGCGGGACTGTCGGGAGAAGTAGCAGCAATGACACGAGAAATGGGAACGATATCCGGGACCATCAGTGAGGGAATAGTAACCATGTGGGAGGGAATGTCAGAGGTAGTGCAAACCACGTCACTGACCATGAGGGAGGGAATGTTGCAGGTCGTTGAGACACTGTCAGGGTGCATGAGGGACGACATGTTGGAGTTAGCTGCTGCAATAAGGGAACACACCCAGACCTCGTGTCCATTGACAGAATCAACTGCCACTCCCACTGCAATCCCCACACCAGTTTCTGAAGAGCCCAAAGCCGGGCCCTACAACTTTCCGCCTGACGCTGACGCCCCTCCACCCTCAAGAGGTGCGCAGTACCCGAGATGTTAGAAAGAATAAGCTTGGTATCAAGCCCAGAAACACTGTGCCACCGCCTGTGGGCAGGGGTGGTGAAATGACCAAGACCAAGCGCAGCGGGTGGTGTTAGACTGAGGGGGATGAGAGATGGTGCAGCCTTTCTTTGCTGCTGTTGTTGTTGTTATTGTTGCTATTATTATTGTTACTGTTGTAACTGTTCTCAAATTAAAAGTTTTTTGTAAGTTATGTAAAGTAAGTTATGTAAGTTACAAGTTGATAAGGGATCTTAAAGTTTTTAAGTGATCTTAAAGTAAAGTTTGATACAAGAATGATTTTATTTAAGTTAAGTACATTGTAAACTTTTGAATAAAATATATTTTACATTAAAACTGAATCATGTTTCATTAACACAACACAACATTACGGAACAGCTCCAAACAATAAACATGTCCATGTGGAATAGTTGTCGCTGAGCCCTCAAGCATCAGTAAAGCGTTCACAGATGAGCTGCTGGCACAAGGCTCGAGCAATTGTTAAAGGAGCACGATGGCCCGCCCTCCTCCGCCGTCGTGCTCCGGCCTCAGGCACTTGCATGGCTTCCTCATCCTCGTCATCATCCTCCTCCTCCTCCTCCTGCTCGTCACCTGCATCTTCCACATCATTAACATCAGCCACTCTCACCGCAGGCGGGTCTTCCACGACCAGGTGCTGCTGCCTAATGATGGCTAAGTTATGCAGCATGCAGCACACAACAGTGAACTGACCGACAATCTCAGGGAAGTACAGCAAGTAATGGTCCAGGCATCGGAAACGCTGTTTCAATATGCCAATGGTGCTCTCAATGATACTGCGCGGCGCAATGTGCAACATGCTGTATTGACGGTCAGCTTCCGTCCGGGTTACACGTAGCGGCCTCATGGGCCAGGTGGCAAGGCCGTACCTTTTGTCTCCCAGTAGCCAGCTCTGCCTTCCTGGCTGCTGCTGAAACATGGCAGATATAACGCTGTCATGGGTGCTGCCAGGGTATCTTACATCGACTGACATGATGTGATACATGACATCACACACGAGCTACACATTAATGAAGTGGAAGCCTTTTCTATTCCTGTACATCTTGGAATCCTTCAACGGTGCTCGCAAGGCGATGTGGGTACAATCTATGCAGTCCTTTACATTTGGGAAGCCAGCAATCCTGGAGAAGCCCACAGCCCTGTCATTGATTGCTTGGGTGGTTATGGGGAACTTTATGAAGTCATTCCTATGTGCGGACAGTGCAGCCGTGACCTGGCGAATGGAGACATGTGTTGCATGTTGAGAGATGGCACACACATCCCGAGTTGTAGCTTCAAATGATCCGGAGGCATAGAATGAAAGTGCAGCTGTAACCTTCACTTCAACTGACAAAGCAGTCCTCCTGATGCTTCTAGGTTGCAGGACTGCTTTGACCAACTGACAGATCTCACTTACAACTTCTTTGCGGAAACGCAGCCTTCTGACACAGTCTGCATCACTCAGGTGGAGGTACGAACGCCTGCCCCAATATACCCGAGTTGGGTAAGACTTCCTGCCCAGCACCCTACGGGCTCTGATGTTCCTGATGCGATGAAGTCAAATCAATTGTCTCATATGTAGCACCATGATGCAGAAGCACAAGGTATGGCATTGTCAGTATTGCCCCCATACTTAAATATAACCTTTGAAAGAAGCTCAAAATGGCAGGAAAGCAGGCAGCACAGGTTCGCAGTTGTATCTCTCCAGGTCTGTATGGCTTCTCATCTCCCCCTCCCCCCCCCGCCCCGAGTCTTGTGACCTTGTGACTTCTCTCCCTCCCCCTCCCCCGGCTCCAAGCCTTCCGATTGGCACCGCTCTCTCTATCTCTCTCCTCTCCTCTCCCTCCCCCCCCCAACCCCCACCCCCCCGCCAGCCTTTACTAATTGGAGTCTTGTGACTTATCTCTCTCCCTCCCCCTCCCTGGGCTCCAAACCTTCCAATTGGCACCTCGCTCTCTCTCTCTCTCTCTCTCTCTCTCTCTCTCTCTCCCCTCCCCCTCCTCTCCCACAGCTTATTTTGTAGCCGAATCCCAAGCCGCTGTGTCCGGGCGCGGATGTGGAGGAACAACCCTCTAGCCCTGCTTCAAGGCATTCGCTGGTGGCGTGTGTGTGAGTAAAAAAAGGAGAAAACTTCTGAAATCCAACAAATTTACACTTATACGTTGATAAGTAAAAAGTTGAACTTTATTATTGATTTTGAGTTTTCTTGACTCCCTCCAAAATCTTCGATTTAAAAACAATGGTGTCTTTCAGCGCATATTTGTGAATGTGCGCTGGTTTTCTTAACTCACCAGAAGGTCTTTCGGGAGTGGCCAGATATGCCAACCTAAGAGAATAAAATGTTGGCCAAACTACGAACAATTGAAAAAAACAGCGCAGGCATGACGGAACGCCTCCTATGACGTTAAAAAAAAACTGGCCGAGAAAAATCGTAGCTATGTCAGTTACGCTGGCACAGATCGCAGGGGGAAACTTAAAAAGAAATAAATACGCCAAAAAAAACGGCGCGCGGCAAAAAAATGGCGCAGATGAACAGGGAAAATTGAGCCCTAGTTTTAGTTTCCCCTATGAGTGGAAATAGTGGAAATATCCTCTCTGCATCCACCTTGTTGAGCCTCCTCATTATTTTATAAGATCACCTCTCATTCTTCTGAATGTGTATAGGACCAACTTACTCAACCTATGCTCATAAGTCAACCCCTCATCTCCGGAATCAACCTAGTGAACCTTCTCTGAACAGCCTCCAATGCAAGTATATCCTTCCTTAAATACGGAGACCAAAACTGTATGCAGCACACTAGGTGTGGCCTTACCAATACCCTGTACAGTTGTAGCAGGACTTCTCTGCTTTTATACTCTATGTCCCTTGCAATAAAGACTAATATTCCATTTGCCTTCCTGATTACTTGCTGTACTGCATACTAACTTTTGGTGTTTCATGCACAAGTACCCCCAGGTCCCTCTGTACTGCAGCACTTTGCAATTTTTCTCCATTTAAATTATAATTTGGTTTTCTATTTTTTCTGTCAAAGTGGATAACCTCACATTTTCTTGCATTATACTCCATCTGCCAAATTTTTGCCCACTCACTTAGCCTGTCTATATCCCTTTGCAGATGTTTTGTATTCTCCTCACAATTTGCTTTCCCACCCATCTTTGTATCATCAGCAAACTTGGCTACATTGCACTCAGTCCCTTCATCCAAGTCATTAATATAGATTGTAAATAGTTGAGGCTCCAGCATCGATCCCTGCGGCACCCCACTAGTCACTGTTTGCCAAACGGAAAATGACCCATTTATCCCGGCCCTCTGTTTTCTATTAGTTAGCCAATCTTCTATCCATGCTAATATATTACCCCCAACTCCGTGAGCTTTTATCTTGTCCAATAACCTTTTGTGTGGCACCTTATCGAATGCCTTCTGGAAATCCAATACACCGCATCCACTGGTTCCCCCTTATCCACCCTGCTCATTACATCCTGAAAGAACTCCAGGCAAATTTGTCGAACACGATTTCCGTTTCATGAAACCATGCTGACTCTGCTTGATTAAGTTGTGCTTTTCCAAATGTCCCGCTACTGCTTCCTTTATAATGGACTCCAGCATTTTTCCAACGACAGATGTTAGGCTAACTGGTCTATAGTTTCCTGCAGAGAGGGGAGCAGCAGAGAGGGGAGTAGGAGAGAGGGGAGTAGCAGTGAGGGGAGTAGCAGAGAGGGGAGTAGCAGTGAGGGGAGTAGCAGAGAGAGGAGCAGCAGTGAGGGGAGTAGCAGTGAGGGGAGTAGCAGTGAGGGGAGCAGCAGAGAGGGGAGTAGCAGAGAGGGGAGCAGCAGTGAGGGGAGTAGCAGTGAGGGGAGTAGCAGAGAGAGGAGCAGCAGTAAGGGGAGTAGCAGTGAGGGGAGTAGCAGTGAGGGGAGCAGCAGAGAGGGGAGTAGCAGAGAGGGGAGTAGCAGAGAGGGGAGCAGCAGAGAGAGGAGCAGCAGAGAGAGGAGTAGCAGTGAGGGGAGTAGCAGAGAGCGGAGTAGCAGAGACGGAAGCAGCAGAGAGGGGAGTAGCAGTGAGGGGAGTAGCAGTGAGGGGAGTAGCAGAGAGGGGAGTAACAGAGAGGGGAGCAGCTGAGAGAGGAGCAGCAGAGAGGGGAGTAGCAGTGAGGGGAGTAGCAGAGAAAGCAGCTCATAGGAGGCAATACCCATGACACAGGATGTACAGGGAGAGGCTGAGTTTGCTTGACATGTCTGAACAGTAGTGTTTCAGGAGGCTCAGGTTGTCGTGTCAGGTGGTGGCAGTGCATCTCCAGCCTACTAGAAGCAGTCCTGCTGTCTGCTTGACCTGGTGGCTGTCATAATGACCACCACCCTACAACTTTTTGCCTCCAGATCCTTCCAGGGCTCTGCTGGAGTCACATCCAGGATCTCCCAGCCGGTGGCCCAATGATGCATAAGACAGGTGACTGATGGCTTGCTTGCCAGGGCCGGCAAATATGTGGACTTCGCCTGCGATAACACCAGTCAGAATGAGCGGATACTCGAGTTTGCCTCTCTGGTTCATTTCTCACAGGTGCATCATCATCATAGGCAGTCCCTCGGAATCAAGGAAGACTTGTTTCCACTCTTAGAATGAGTCCTTAGGTGGCTGAACAGTCCAATACGAGAGCCACAGTCCCTGTCACAGGTGGGACAGACAGTCATTGAGAGTAAGGGAGGGTGGGGCAGGTTTGCCGCGCATTCCTTCTGCTGTCTGTGCTTGTTTTCTGCATGCCCTCAGTGATGAGATTCTTCGAGGCGCTCAGCGCCCTCCCGGATGCACTTCCTCCACTCAGGGCGGTCTTTGGCCAGGGTCTCCCAAGTGTCAATGGGGATGTTGCACTTTATCAAGGAGGGTATCCTTGTAAGGTTTCCTCTGTCCACCCTTGGCTCGATTGCCGTGAAGGAGTTCTGAGTAGAGCACTTGCTTTGGGAGTCTCGTGTCTTTAATGCTGGGGACGCTAATGTTGGTGCATCTGTCCTCCAGGGGATTTGTAGGATCTTGAGAAGGCATCGTTGATGGTATTTCTCCAGCGACTTGAGGTGTCTACTGTACGTGGTCCATGCCTCTGAGCCATGGGGCGGGTATTACTACAGTTCTGTAGACCATGAGCTTGGTGGTAGATTTGAGAGCCTGGTCTTTGAACACTATTAACCTCAGGTGGCGCACTGGAGACGGTGTTGAATCTCTGCATCAATGTCTGCTTTTGTTGATAAGAGGCTCGCGAGGTATGGGAAATGGTTCATGTTGTCCAGGGCTGCGCCCTGGATCTTGATGACTGGGGGGGCAGTGCTGTGCCGCGAGGACAGGCTGGTGGATGACCTTTGTCTTACGGATGTTTAGCGTAAGGTCCATGCTTTCGTGTGCCTCAGTAAATATGTCAACTATGTCCTAGAGTTTAGCCTCTGAATGTGCGCAGACGCAGGCGTCATCCGCGTACTGTAGCTCGGCGACAGAGGTTGGGGTGGTCTTGGACCTGGCCTGGAGGCGGCGAAGGTTAAACAGCTTCCCACTGGTTCTGTGGTTTAGTTCCACTCCAGCGGGGAGCTTGTTGACAATGAGGTGGAGCATGGCAGCGAGGAAGATTGAGAAGAGGGTTGGAGTGATGACACTGCCCTGTTTGACCCCGGTCTGGACGTGGATTGGGTCTGTAATGGATCCGTTGGTAAGGATCATGGCCTTCATGTCATCGTGGAGCAGGCGAAGAATATTGATGAACTTCTGGGGGCATCCGAAACGGAGGAGGATGCTCCATAGACCCTCGCGGTTGACAATGTCAAAGGCCTTTGTAAGGTCGAAGAAGGCCATGTATAAGGGCTGGCGCTGTTCCCTGCATTTTTCCTGTAGCTGTCGCGCTACAAAAATCATGTCCGTTGTGCACCATATGGGACGAAATCCACGCTGCGACTCTGGAAGGAGCTCCTTGGCCACAGGGAGAAAATGACTGAGGAGGACTCTAGCGACAACTTTCCCAGTGGCTGATAGCAGGGAGAATCCTCTGTAGTTGCCGCAGTCAGACTTGTCCCCCTTTTTAAAGATGGTCACGATCACTGCATCTCTGAGATCTCCCGGCATGCTCTCCTCCCTCCAGATGCGAGAGATGAGGTCATGTATCAGCGCCAACAACATCTCTCCGCCATACTTTAGCACCTCAGCAAGGATTCCATCTGCTTCTGTAGCCTTGTTGTTCTTGAGCTGTCTTATGGCTTTTCCTACCTCGTGTAACATTGGGGGTTTCACTGAGGTGGTGGCGAGTCGCATGCTGCGGGATGGAGTCGAGAACACTCGAGTCAAAGGCAGAGTCTCGATTGAGGAGATCTTCGATGTGCTCCTTCCAGCGGGCCCTGACAGCCTCGGTGTCCTTGATGAGTGTTTTCCCATTCTTGGCCAGCAGTGGGATGTGGCCTTGGGAGTTTGGACCATAAGTGGCCTTGACTGCGATGAAGAATCCTCACACATCATGGCTGTTGGCCAGTTGTTGTATCTCCTGTGCTTTCTTCATCCACCACCTGTTCTTTAGGTCCCGGGTTTTTTGTTGGACCTCAACCCTGAGCCACCTGAAATGCTGTTTTGCTGCTCCCGAGGTGGGTTGTTGCTTGAGGCTCATAAATGTTCTGCGCTTGTGATCTATTAGTTCTTGGATCTCCTGATCATTCTCATCAAACCAGGTGTTTTCTGGTTGAGTGACCAAGTATCTCTTTGCAGGCACTGGGTATGGAGGCCTGGAGTACAGACCAAATGCTGTGCACATTCAGCATCTCAGGGTCATCAAGGCGTGCCAGGTTAGCTGTGAGGCGCTGACTGTATAGGGCTCTCTTAGCTGGGTCTTTAAGTGCCCCTGCATTGACTTTTTTGCGACACTGCTTCTGCTGTCCCCTCCGCTTTGGGGCTATGTTAATGCCGATGATGGATCGAATTAGGCAGTGGTCTGTCCAGCAGTCGTCAGCTCCTGTCATAGCGTGGGTAATGCGCAAATCCTTGCGATCCCTGGCTCGGACGATGACATAGTTGAGCAGGTGCCAGTGTTTGGAGCGAGAGTGTTGCCACGATGCCTTGTATTTGTTCCTCTGGTGGAACAGGGTGTTGGTGATGAAAAGTTTAAGTTCTAGACATTTTGTCAGGCATAGGGTACTGCTGGAGTTGGCATTCCCTACCCCCTCTCTGCTGATCACGCCTCCCCAGAGGGCTGTGTCTTTGCTGACCCTGGCGTTGAAGTCACCTTGGAGGGTCAGTTTGCCGCCCGCGGAGACACAGGACAGGGATGGTTTGAGGTTGGAATAAAAACCCTCTTTAGCCTCATCCGTTGCATTGAGTGTTGGGGCGTACGCACTGATAACTGTGGCGTATTGGTTCCAGGATAGGGTGAGTCGATGAGTCATGAGGCGTTCGTTAACACCGCAGGGGCAGTCTTTGAGGCAGTCGACCAGCTCAGTTTTGATGGCGAAGCCGACTCCGTGAAGGCGGCGTTCTTCCTCTTGTTTCCCTTTCCAGAAAAAGATGTAACCTCCACCTTGTTCCTTGAGCTGGCCTTCCCCTGCCCGCCGGGTCTCACTTAGGGCGGCGTTTTCGATGTCAAAGCGTCTAAGTTCCTGGGCAACTATGGCGGTGCGGTGTTTTGGCCTGTCGCTATTGGAGTTATCCATGAGGGTCCTGACGTTCCAGGTCCTGAACTTCACGTTAACAGAGTTTAAGATGTCTGTGCGTGAGTTCTTTTAACGTGGGGTGGCCGTTGTACACCGGCCACAACATGCGGGCTTAGCTGAGCAAGATTTTGGTCCAGTGGCAAGGGGGTCCAAGACGACTGGTGTTGTGTATCTTTAAAGCATGCATTCCCATGTTCCGCCACCAGGGAGCTCATCCCCTGAAGTCCCAAGGGATCCTAGCATCCCTTGGGAGCACTGTATATAAGCCGGCCCATAAAGCCTGCTTCTCACTCTGGAGTGTCTTATTAAAGACTGAGGTCACTGTTACTTTAACCTCCCTGTGTGCAGCCTTATCTGTGTTAGGAACAGAATAACTGGCGACAAGAATACGAATCCAACGCAAAGATACAGCAAACTGTGGGCATCCTGGAGAAGTTCTCGGAGGGTGAGGACTGGGAAGCCTATGTCGAACGGCTAGACCAGTACCTTGTAGCCAACGAGCTGGACGGAGAAGGAAGCGCTGCAAAAAGGAGAGCTGTCCTCCTCACAGTCTGCGGGGCACCGACCTACAGCCTCATGAAGAATCTTCTGGCTCTGGTGAAACCCACAGATAAGTCGTATGAGGAGCTGTGTACACTGGTTCGGGAGCATCTTAACCCGAGGGAGAGTGTGCTGATGGCGAGATATCGGTTCTACACGTGCCAGCGATCTGAAGGTCAGGAAGTGGCGAGCTACGTCGCCAAGCTAAGGCGACTTGCAAGACAATGTGAGTTTGATGGCTACCTGGAGCAAATGCTCAGAGACTTTTTTGTGTGGGGCATTGGCCACGAGATTATCCTACGAAAACTTTTGACTGTAAAGACACCGACCCTCAGTAAGGCCATTGCGATAGCATAGGCATTTATGTCCACCAGTGATAACACCAAACAAATCTCTCAGCACACAAGTGCTAGCAATGTTCATAAATTAACTGGAACTGTGTTTGCGAGCAGAAATGTACAGGGCAGAACCTACGAGTCTCCAACTGCCAGCAGGCCTCAGGTGACCCAGATGACTCAGAGTCCCCAACAAAAGATGAATGCAAGGAAATTCACATCTTGTTGGCGTTGTGGAGGCTT
The DNA here is from genome assembly GCF_044704955.1 of Pristiophorus japonicus. Lineage (NCBI taxonomy): Eukaryota > Metazoa > Chordata > Chondrichthyes > Pristiophoridae > Pristiophorus > Pristiophorus japonicus. Next base: position 77,520,346 of record NC_091977.1, on the reverse strand, counting down.
CCATTCAGCCTATTCATGCTGCTTCAAAGGGTATGTTTGCAAGAGCTGTGGAACAATGGGGCACCTCCAACGAGCTTGCAGATGAGCTGCAAGCTCTGTAAAACCTGCTAACCACCACGTGGCAGGGGAAGATTGGTCAATGGTGGTCCCAAGTGAATCGCTTGCACGGTGATCGGTAAAGAAGGGAATAGGGTGTTTGTAGTCAAACTAGACAATGGACAAATTTGCAGAAAGCACCTGGACCAAACGGAAGCTGTGTCATCGCAGTGCATTTGGAAAGAGGTAATATGATAGGTCCAAGTCAGCATGGATTTGTGAAAGGGAAATCATGCTTGACAAATCTTCTGGAATTTTTTGAGGATGTTTCCAGTAGAGTGGACAAGGGAGAACCAGTCGATGTGGTATATTTGGACTTTCAGAAGGCTTTCGACAAGGTCCCACACAAGAGATTAATGTGCAAAGTTAAAGCACATGGGATTGGGGGTAGTGTGCTGACATGGATTGAGAACTGGTTGTCAGACAGGAAGCAAAGAGTAGGAGTAAATGGGGACTTTTCAGAATGGCAGGCAGTGACTAGTGGGGTACCGCAAGGTTCTGTGCTGGGGCCCCAGCTGTTTACACTGTACATTAATGATTTAGACGAGGGGATTAAATGTAGTATCTCCAAATTTGCGGATGACACTAAGTTGGGTGGCAGTGTGAGCTGCAAGGAGGATTCTATGAGGCTGCAGAGCGACTTGGATAGGTTAGGTGAGTGGGCAAATGCATGGCAGATGAAGTATAATGTGGATAAATGTGAGGTTATCCACTTTGGTGGTAAAAACAGAGAGACAGACTATTATCTGAATGGTGACAGATTAGGAAAAGGAGAGGTGCAACGAGACCTGGGTGTCATGGTACATCAGTCATTGAAGGTTGGCATGCAGGTACAGCAGGCGGTTAAGAAAGCAAATGGCATGTTGGCCTTCATAGCGAGGGGATTTGAGTACAAGGGCAGGGAGGTGTTGCTACAATTGTACAGGGCCTTGGTGAGGCCACACCTGGAGTATTGTGTACAGTTTTGGTCTCCTAACCTGAGGAAGGACATTCTTGCTATTGAGGGAGTGCAGCGAAGGTTCACCAGACTGATTCCCGGGATGGCGGGACTGACCTATCAAGAAAGACTGGATCAACTGGGCTTGTATTCACTGGAGTTCAGAAGAATGAGAGGGGACCTCATAGAAACGTTTAAAATTCTGACGGGGTTAGACAGGTTAGATGCAGGAAGAATGTTCCCAATGTTGGGGAAGTCCAGAACCAGGGGACACAGTCTAAGGATAAGGGGGAAGCCATTTAGGACTGAGATGAGGAGGAATTTCTTCACCCAGAGAGTGGTGAACCTGTGGAATTCTCTACCACAGAAAGTTGTTGAGGCCAATTCACTAAATATATTCAAAAAGGAGTTAGATGAAGTCCTTACTACTAGGGGAATCAAGGGGTATGGCGAGAAAGCAGGAATGGGGTACTGAAGTTGCATGTTCAGCCATGAACTCATTGAATGGCGGTGCAGGCTAGAAGGGCCGAATGGCCTACTCCTGCACCTATTTTCTATGTTTCTATGTTTCTATGTTTCTATGTTTCACAGACTGCCCTGAACAACCCACAGCAGACACCACCATTTTACAAGCCCACAACATACACCCAAAGGATCAACGATACCATGCCGGACCAGGAAATCGAACCCATCATGCCCAACAACCCAGCAAGGCCAGGTTCACCAGCAACCCTTCAGGGCCAACAACACGCCAGCCCAGCGAGGGCACAGCCAACACACCAGAACAGACATTTGTACCGAGGCGGTCCACCAGGGAAAGAAAGGCTCCCGACCGCCTCACCTTGTAAATAGTTTTCACTTTGATTTTCTGTGGGTGGGTGGGGAGGGGGAGTGATGGTGTGTATCTGTAAAGCATGCACTCCCATGTTCCACCACCATGGAGCTCACCCCCTGAAGTCCCAAGGGATCCCAGCATCCCTTGGGAGCATTGTATATAAGCCGGCCCCTGAGGCCTGTTCCTCACTCTGGAGTGTCTTATTAAAGACTGAGGTCACTGTTACTTTAACCTCCCTGTTAGGAACACAATAACTGTAGACCAGGCACTACTGTATGAGCCTAATTGCCTACAGTGAGATGTTGGTCGCAAGCTCGGCGCCGAATAGCGCCCTTGATGGTAGGTGGCCCGAGGTTTGTTTGGGGGCGGGCATTAGGAAGGTCAGTTTTCCGCTGGAGTTCCGAGTGGGAGGTCAGCAATGAGTGGGAGGGTGGAAGAGTCATAGCCGTGATGCTCACCAGGAGAAGAGGCCAGATCACCAGTGGGGAAGGAGGTCCAACCATCGATGAGGAGAGGCCCGATCGCTGGAGGGATGTAGGCCCTCTGCTGGAGGGATGTAGGCCCACTGCTGGAGGGATGAAAGCCCGTCACTGGAGGGATGCAGGCCTGCCACAGGACGGGGTGGGTGGTGGTGCGGTGATGTGCCGGTCGCCTGGTTGGAGGCTCACCTGCTCGCCGGGCATCGTCGTGAGTAACCCGGTTTCAAATAACTGAAAATGATACTAAACTGTTTTCTAGTAAGATTGCGATACAGTATTCAATTCCTCAATAAAAATTTTTGAAAGAAAATAATTCTTGAAAGTTCCTCCACGTTGTTTAAAAGTTTCTCCAGAAGTTTTAAAAGTTTTTCTTGAAGTTTTAAAAGTTTTCTCAAGTTATTGAAAGTTTCTCCAGAGGTTTTAAAAGTTTCTCCACGTTGTTTAAAAGTTTCTCCCAAAGTTTTAAAAGTTTTCCCAAGTTGTTTAAAAGTTTCCCAATTTGATTAAAAGTTTAAAATGAAAGTTAATAGTAAGTTACTTCCTTTGGTATTGTTCCATGGGTGCTGCCAGCCCTCTGCAGCTGTACAAAGCCCTGGTTATACCACACCTGGAGTACTGTGGGAAAGTAGAGGCCCAGTCATCTCTGGAGGGCGAAAGGCCAGCCGCCGTTGCGGAAGAGAAGGAGGCCAAAATGCCATCGTGGACGAGAGGCACAGCTTTTGCCGCTGGAGGGGATCCAGTTGCTGCTGGGAAGAGGCCTGGACGCCGCAAGGGATCCGAACGCTTGGACGTCACTGGGAGCCCAAACGCCTGGCCGCCGCTAAAGGAGAGGCACAGCTGTTGCCGCTGGAGGGGATCCAGTTGCTGCTGGGAAGAGGCCTGGACGCCGCAAGGGATCCGAACGCTTGGACGTCACTGGGAGCCCAAACGCCTGGCCGCCGCTAAAGGAGAGGCACAGCTGTTGCCTGGTCCAACCGCTCAGTCGCCGCAGGAGGTCCAGCTGGGAAGCCCAGGTTGCACCAAGTCATCCAGTCGCCGCAGAAGGTCCAGCCAGGGGGCCCAAGTCATGCCGAGTCGCCTAGTCGCCGTCGCCACACATGCAGGGCGTCATCAACTGCACACACTGCTCAGCCCCAGATCAACGTAGCAGTATTCGCGAACCGCAAGGGCTTCCACTCCATCAATGTGCAGCTGGTGTGCAACCACAAAAAGATATTTCTACAGCTATGTGTAAGGTTCCCAGCAAGCAATCTTAAGGGATGTCTACTAGGAGACAAGGGATATCACTTCAAACTTGGCTAATGACACCTGTCAGAAATCAGACCAATAAAGCCCAACAGTGATACAATGAATGTCATATGATCAGCAACTGTGTGATTAAACAAGGCATCGGCATGCTGAAGATCCGCTTCAGGTGCTTAGATAGATCTGGAGAACCCTTCCGTACATATCAGCCAGGGTGTCGAGAATGGTCGAGGTGTGCTACACTCTGCACAACATTGCACAGCAACGAGGTTTGGATCTGCAGGAGGAATAAGGCCAAAGGAAGAGGAGGAGAAGGAAGAGGAGGAAGACAAGAGGAGAAAGGTGGTGAGGGCAATGCACCACCAGCTGCTCACATTGCAGCCCAGGCTGCCATGCATGGCCTTCGGTTCACTTAGGTTGCACCAGTGGACACAAGCACCAATGGCACACTATCTACATTCCACACACCCCCCAATGCCACTGACACAAAGCAGTCCTGCAAACAACCAACCACCCCTTTCATATCCTCCATTGGTCACCGTCAATTTACGTCGCCCCATTCATCATCAAACAAGTTAAAAGGCGACTTGCAACCAAAAGTGAACAAGATGGAAAGGTGGTGCAAAATAATAATATTTATATGCTTTAACTAAAGAACAGAGACTTAACAACATTATATGTTATAATTTATCCATGTGCATGTTCTTGTGCACCTACAAAGCCTTACTCTTTCTTTTCATAATGCTCCTATGTGGTGCAACCCCAGTGGCTTCAGCAAAGGTCGAGGCAGGCTGTTCACTGCTGAGATGCTCTTGGCTGATGACCTCTAGGTTTTGGAGGTCACGAGGGCCCCGCCAAATACTGCTCTACCTGTACCTGTGCAGGGGCAGGCTTGGCCATCAGAAGGAAAGGAAGCACATGGATTACTAACTCAGCGGGTGGCAATGGGTGAGAAGTAGAAGCACTTTGAGTGGAATCCTCATTTCCATGTCCTGTTTTGCCATCATCCCACTCATGGCCCAGCCGCATTTCACTGTGCTGGAAAGCATTTTGGTGCAGATCAGTGAGGTGCTGTAAGGCCAAGGTTAAGGTATCTGACATCCAATTTAAGGTGGCAGACATGTTGTCGTCCAGAGTCTGCACAGCTACTGTGAATACTTGCATGGACTCATTTGATTGGAGCATTTGATGTCCCACAGAGTTGGCCACTCTGTCCATGGCTGAACACATCATTGCAATGCCCTGTCACATCAACCCACTTCAGCTTGAGATGGACTCCTCCATTCTTTCTGCAATCGTACTTAGTGTGCATTGAAGGCCTGTCATTGCATTGCACATTCTCTGCTGCTGCTCATTGATTCTTCTTTTCACCGATGGCCCCAGGGTACAGCATCTGTGTCCCATTGAGCAGGGCTTGGATAGGGTTACACCCTGCGAACTCTGCTGTCCTTGCCATTACCATCTACTCTTGCTCACTTGTGAAGTGTGTCCAATCACTTATCTGTCTAAGTGGTCCCACTGAAGTGCAAGTATTTTTTTTTATTCATTCCTCATATGTGAGTGTCATTGGCAAGGCCAGCATTTATTGCCCATCCCTAATTGCCCTTGAGAAGGTGATGGTGGTGAGCTGTCTACTTGAACTGCTGAACTCAGTGTGGTACTCCCATAGTGCTGTTAGGGAGGGAATTCCAGGACTCTGACCCAGTGACGATGAAGAAACAGTGATATATTTCCAATTCAAGATGGTGTGTAACTTGTAAAGGAACTTGGAGATGGTGGTGTTCTCATGCACCATCTGCCCTTGTCCTTCTAGGTGGCAGAAGTCACAGGTTTTGGAGGTGCTGTCGAAGAAGCTTTGGCAAGTTGCTGCAGTGCATCTTGTACATAGCACACACTGCAGCCACAGTGAACGTTTAAGGTGGTGGATGGGCTGCCAATCAAGCGGGCTGCTTTGTCCTGAATGGTGTCGCGCTTCTTGAGTGTTGTTGGAGCTGCACTCATCCAGGCAAGTGGAGAATATTCCATCACACTCCTGACTTGTGCCTTGTAGATGGTGGAAAGGCTTTGGGGAGTCATGAGGTTAGTCACTCACCACAGAATACCAAGCCTCTGACCTGCTCTTTTTGCCACAGTATTTATGTGGCTGGTCCAGTTAGGTTTCTGGTTATTGGTGACCTCCAGGATGTTTATGGTGGGGTATTCAGCTTGTTTGGACCAAGGCTGTAATGAGATCTGGAGCCGAGTGGTCCTTGCGGAACCCAAACTGAGCAATGGTGAGCAGGCTATTGGTGAGTAAGTGCTGCTTGACAGCACTGTAGATGACACGTTCCATCACTTTGCTGATGATTAAGAGTAGACTGATGGGGTGGTAATTGGCTGGAATGGATTTTTCCTGCTTTTTGTGGACAGGACATACCTGAGTAGCTTTCCACATTGTCAGATAGAGCGGTCACAAGAACGTTAAAATAATAAATGGAGCGGGGGGTGCGGAGGGAGGGTTCAGATGGAAATTGTAGTACAAACAGTAGTTCAAAAACAAGTGAAAGGGAAGAGAGTAGAGTAAGTAAGAAATTGTGCTTTTGGCACTACAGGTAAAGAGAAAACTAAAAGATGTAAAATGATGAAACCAGGAGAGAGAAATAAGAAACATGTGAATAAAACATTAGAGCTGAAGGACAGGCTAGGCTTTGTGTCCCAAATAAGCATTCTTTATACAAACGCATTGAAAATAAGGAATAAATTGAATGAACTGTAGGCTTGAATTCAAATTGGAGGCTATGACATGGTAGCCATTACTGAGACATGACTGCGAGATGGTCAAGACTGGGAACTAAATATACCAAGTTGGAGAGTTTACAGAAAGATAGGGAAAATGGCAGAGGGGGCCTTAGCGATTAAGGATGAAATCACTTCAATGATAACAGAGGATATAATGAGAGGTAAACAGGTTATGGAGACTTTATGGGTAGAATTAAGAAATAAGAAAGAATTTAAGACTGTAGAGGGAGTTTTGTATAGGACCCTTGGTGGAAGCTGTGAAGTGCTACATTGTATAAATACAGAGATTAGACAAGTGTGTAGGAAAGGCAAAGTGGTTTTAATGGGGCTTTTAACTTTCATATAGATTGGAATAAGCAGACTCGAACCTGTCAGAGCGGTAATGAATTTCGTGAGTGTGCTGGGATAGTTTTCTACAACAATATGTCCTAGATGCAACATGGGGGCAAGCCATATTAGATTCAGTCATGCGTAATGAGCTAGATTTAGTTAACAGCCTAACTGTGTGTGACCATTTATTCAATAGCGATCATAATATGATTGACTTCAACATTGCGATTGAAACGGAGAAACGAGAAACAGCTGCTAAGAATCTAGATTTAAGAAAGGCCAACTTCAGTTGGGCAAATCTGTTAATGAGTAGAATGACAGTAGATCAGTGGGAGATGTTCAAAAAATAATTTAACGTGATACAGAATCAGTTTATACCCTGAGGGGCAAGAGCTCGACTTGCCAAAAAAGCAGCCATGGATGACTAAAGAGTTAAGGGACAGCATAAAACTAAAAGAAAAAGCGCACTAAAATGTATACATCCTGGCGAATGGGAAAGATACAAAGAATAGCATAGGGTCACAAAACTGATATAAGAGCTACAAATAGGGAATATGAAAAGAAATTTGCAAAGGATATCAAAATCAACGCAAGGAATTTTTACAATTAGGAAAAAGAAGGTAGTCAGGAGCAATGTTGGCCCCTTAAAAACTGCTAGCGGTGATATTTTGTCAATGATAATAAGGAAATGGCCAACATGTTGAATAATTACTTAGCATCAGTATTTACAGTATAAGAGGAGGATAGTGTTATATATGTAAACCTGTATATACCTTCTATAGCCACCAGAGGGCTCATCCCCCGGAGTCCCAAGGGATCCCACAATCCCTTGGGAGCAGAGGTAATTAAGGAGGCCTCACAGGCTGGAGAGGCACTCTGGAGACCTGCAATAAAAGAGTACGGTCACACTTTACTTTGAGCTCACAGTATCCAGTCAGACTCTTTATTCATACACAACAACTGGCGACGAGATACAGATGATGAACCCAACGATGCAGAGAACAGTGGGCAATTTTCCAAGGGAGATGATTGGGAAACCTTCGTGGAGCGACTTGACCAATACTTCGTGGCCAACGAGCTGGAAGGAGAAGCGAACACTGCCAAACGAAGGGTGATTCTCCTCACCGTCTGCGGGGCACCAACGTTTGGCCTCATGAAAAATCTGGTTGCCCCAGCGAAACCCACAGAGAAATCATAAAATGATTTGTGCACACTGGTCCGGGAGCATCTGAACCCGAAGGAAAGCGTTCTGATGGTGAGGTACTGGTTCTGCACCTACAAAAGGTCTGAAGACCAGGAAGTGGCGAGATATGTAGCTGAGCTAAGACATCTTGCAGGACAATGTGAATTTGAAGGGCATTTGGAGCACATATTCAGAGACTTTTTCGTACCTGGCATTGGCCATGAAGTGATACTTCGCAAACTTTTGACTGTAGAGATCCCAACCTTGAGTAAAGCCATAGCGATAGCCCAGGTGTTCATTGCCACCAGTGACAATACTCAGCAAATCTCTCAGCACATAAGTGCTGCTGCAAGTACTGTGAACAAAGTAATGTTGTTTTCAAATCGCAATGTACAAGGCAGGCCCCACATGCATGCAGCTGCACGTCCATAGAAGTCTCAGAGTCCACCATCAAGTGTGATGAATGCAAGGCCATTAACACCTTGTTAGCGCTGTGGGGGTGCTCATTGTTTCCATTCATGCCACTTCAAAGGGTACGTTTGCAAGGGCTGTGCAACCATGGGGCACCTCCAACGTATGTGCAGGCGAGCTGAAAACCCTGTTAATCCTGCAAACCACCATGTTGCAGAGGAGGACAGATCCATGGCGGATCACGATGAACCAGAGCCTCAGACCGAGGAGGCGGATGTATATGGGGTGCACACATTTACCACAAATTGTCCCCCGATAATGCTGAAGGTTGAATTGAATGGACTCCCGGTGTCAATGGAGCTGGACACGGGTACGAGCCAGTCCATTCTGAGCAAAAAGACTTTCAATAAATTGTGGTGCAGCAAGGCCTCAACGCCAGTCTTGACTCCCATTCGCACGAAACTGAGAATTACACAAAGGAACTGATTGCCGTAATCGGCAGTGCTACTGTAAAGGTCTTCTATGATGGAACGGTGCACAAGCTACCACTCTGGGTGGATCATGCGATGGTCCCATGCTGCTCAGCAGGAGCTGACTGCGAAATTTACGCTGGAACTGGGACGACGTCCAAATGCTCTCATCCGCTGACGACACTTCATGTGCCCAGGTCTTAAACAAGTTCCCTTCGCTGTTCGAACCAGGCATCGGGAAGTTCCAAGGATCAAAAGTGCAGATCCACCCAATTCCAGGGGCGCGATCCATCCATCACAAGGCAAGAGCAGTACCGTACATGATTAAAGAAAGGGTAGAGATCGAGCTAGACTGACTGCAACGAGAGGGCATAATTTTGCAGATCAAATTCAACGAGTTGGTCAGTCTGATTGTTCCAGTCCTCAAGAGAGATGACACCGTCAGAATCTGTGGTGATTACAAAGTAATTATCAATCGTTTCTCCCTGCAGGATCAATACCCACTACCAAAGGCTGCTGACCATTTTGCTACACTGGCGGGAGGAAAGACGTTCACGGAGTTGGACTTGACCTCGGCCTACATGATGCAGGAGCTGGAGGAATCATCGAAGGGCCTCACTTGCATCAACACGTACAAAGGTCTCTTTATCTACAACAGATGCCCATTTGGAATTCGATCAGCCACGGCGATATTGCAGAGAAACATGGAAAGCTTACTGAAGTCAGTCCCGCGCATGGTGTTCTTCCAGGACAACATCCTAGTTACAGGTCGGGACACAGTCGAGCATCTGCAGAACCTGGAGGTGGTTCTTAGTCGACTCAACCGCGTGGGGCTCAGGGTAAAGTCGTCGAAGTGTGTTTTCCTGGCACCTGAAGAGGAGTTCCTGGGGAGAAGAATCGCAGTGGATGGCATCAGGCCCACCGATTCGAAGACGGAGGCAATCGAGAACACACCGAGGCCACAGAACGTGATGGAGCTGCGGTCGTTTCTAGGACTCCTGAATTACGTTGGTAACTTCTTACCGGGTCCCAGCACGCTGTTAGAACCACTGCATGCCTTACTGCATAAAGGAGATGAATGGGTATGGGGCAAAAGCCAAGAAAATGCCTTTGTAAAAGCTAGAAAATTGTTATACTCAAACAAATTGCTTGTGTTGTATGATCCATGTAAGCGTTTGGTACTAGCATGTGATTCATTGTCGTACGGCGTTGGGTGTGTATTGCAACAAGCTAAAGAATCTGGAAAATTGCAACTGGTTGCTTATGCATCCAGAAGTCTGTCTAAGGCTGAGAGAGCCTACAGCATGATTGAAAAAGAAGCCACTAATATCCCTGTTTTCCAAGAGCAAGGGGGTAAATACAAATGCATCGGCTTGCATCCAGAGATGGGCGCTCACGTTGTCCGCATACAACTATGCCATCCACCACAGGCCAGGCACAGAAAACTACGCTGATGCTCTCAGTAAGCTGCCATTGCCCACCACAGGGGTGGAAATGGCGCAGCCCGCAGATTTAGTCATGGTTATGGAAGCATTTGAGAGTGAGCAATCACCCATCACAGCCCAACAGATTAGAACCTGGATGAGCCAGGACCCCTTACTGTGTGCTTCACGAGAGCTAGTCCAGTGTCCCAGTGGAAATGCAGGAAGAAATAAAGCCGTACCAGTGGTGCAAAGATAAAATGTCGATACAGGCAGATTGCCTTCTATGGGGCAATCGGGTAGTGGTCCCCAAGGAGGGCAGAGACACTTTCATCAGTGACCTCCACAGTACCCATCCAGGCATCGTAATGATGAAAGTGATAGCCAGATCCCACATGTGGTGGCCCGGTATCGATGCGGACTTAGAGTCCTGCGTGCACAGATGTAACATATGCTCGCAGTTAAGTAATGGCCCTCCAAATCGTGGTCCATGGTCCATGTCGACTATGCAGCCCGTTCTTGGGAAAAATGTTCCTTGTGGTTGTAGATGCGTACTCCAAATGGATTGAATGTGAGATAATGTCAGCCGCTGCCACCACTGAAAGTCTGTGGGCCATGTTTGCCATGCACGGACTACCTGATGTCCTCGTGAGCGACAACGGGCCATGTTTTACCAGTGCCGAGTTCAAAGAGTTCATGACCCATAACGGGATCAAACAATTTACATCTGCCCCTGTTCAAGCCAGCACTAATGGTCAGGCTGAGAGAACGGTGCAAACTATCAAGCAGGGCTTGAAGAGGGTAACTGAAGGCTCACTGCAGACTCACCTATCACAAGTTCTGCTTAGCTACCGCACGAGACCCCACTCGCTCACTGGGATTCCACCTGCTCAACTGCTCATGAAAAGACCACTTAAGACAAGGCTCTCGTTAGTTTACCCTGATTTACATGAACAGGTAAAGAGCAGGCAGCTTCAACAAAGTACATACCATGATAGCGTAAATGTGTCACTCGAAATTGAAGTCAATGATCCTGTATTTGTATTAAATTATGGACAAGGTCCCAAGTGGCTTCCCGGCACTATTGTGGCCAAAGAGGGGCATAGGGTGTTTCGGGTCAAACTTTCAAATGGACTCATTCACCGGAAACACTTGGACCAAATCAAACTCAGATTTACGGACTATCCTGAGCAACCCACATTGGACCCTACCTTCTTTGACCCCCCCCAACATACACACCAATGGCAACCGACACCGCGGTTGGCCACGAAGCAGAACCCATCACCCGCAGTAGCCCAGCAGGACTCACCACACCAGGTAGCCCAGCAAGGCCAGCTGCACAGCAGCCCAGCGAGGGCCAAACAAACGATTCACCAAAACCAGCATTTGCACTTCAAATATTGGAAGAAGGGCTGCAACCTCACACATACAACATAGACATGGTACACGAACTCCTCCAGATCGCAGAAATTTCAGACGACCTGGGAGTCCGTGAACCGACTTAAAAACCGATTGCACGGGACTGCTCCATGAAACACCCTCCAAGCCAAGTCCGCAATAAATAAAGGGAGGACTCTTGCTCTCGGAAAACAGGGATATTAGTGGCTTTTGGTCCGTTTCCAATTCAAATTTTAGCCCAAACAGATATTGATGTATTTTCTTTACCCCATAGACACATGCTAACACTTCTTTTTCAATCATGCTGTCGGCTCTGTCAGCCTTAGACAGACGTCTGGATACATAAGCAACCAGTTGCAATTTTCCAGATTCATTAGCTTGTTGCAATATACACCCAATGCCATACGACAATGCATCACATGCTAGTACCAAACGCTTACATGGATCATACAACACAAGCAATTTGTTTGAGTATAACAATTTTCTAGCTTTTACAAAGGCATTTTCTTGGCTTTTGCCCCATACCCATTTGTCTCCTTTACGCAGTAAGGCGTGCAGTCGTTCTAACAGTGTGCTGAGACCCGGTAAGAAGTTACCAACATAGTTCAGGAGTCCTAGAAACGACCGCAGCTCCGTCACGTTCTGTGGCCTCGGGCCATTCTCGATTGCCTCCGTCTTCTAATCGGTGGGCCTGATGCCATCCGCCGCGATTCTTCTCCCCAGGAACTCCACTTCAGGCACCAGGAAACGCACTTCGAGCATTTTAACCTGAACCCCCATGCGGTTGAATCAGCTAAGAACCTCCTCCAGGTTCTGCAGATGCTCGACTGTGTCCTGACCTGTAACCAAGATGTCGTCCTGGAAGACCACCGTGTGCAGGACTGATTTAAGTTAGCTTTCCATGTTTCTCTGCAATATCGCCGCGGCTGATCAAATTCCGAACGGGCATTTGTTATAAATGATGAGACCTTTGTGCGTGTTGATGCAGGTGAGGCCCTTCGATGATTCCTCCAGCTCCTGCGTCATGTAGGCCGATGTCAAGTCCAGCTTCATGAACGTCTTTCATCCCGCCAGTGTAGCAAAAAGGTCAGCAGCCTTTGGTAGTGGGTATTGATCCTGCAGGGAGAAACGATTGACAGTTACTTTGTAATCACCACAGATTCTAACGGTGCCATCTCCCTTGAGGACTAGGACAATCGGACTGGCCCACTCATTGAATTCGATCGGCGAAATGATGCCCTCTCATTGCAGCCTGTCCAGCTTGATCTCCACCCTTTCTCTCATCATGTACGGTAGTGCTCTCGCCTTGTGATGGATGGGTCGCGCCCCCTGAATCAGGTGGGGATCTGCACTTTTGCTCCTTGGAACTTCCCGATGCCTGGTTCGAACAGCGAAGGGAACTTGTTTAAAACCTGGGCACACGAAGTGTCGTCAGCGGACGAGAACGCTCGGACGTCGTCCCAGTTCCAACATATCTATCCCAGCCAGCTCCTGCCAAGCAGCGTGGGACCATCGCCCGGTACCATCCAGAATGGTAGCTTGTGCACCGCTCCATCATAGCAGATCTTTACAGTAGCCCTGCTGATTAATGGAATCAGTTCCTTTGTGTAAGTTCTCAGTTTTGTGTGAATGGGAGTCAAGACTGGCCTTGAGGCCTTGCTGCACCACAATTTTTCGAAAGTCTTTTTGCTCATAATATACTGGCTCGCATCCGTGTCCAGCTCCATTGACACAGGGAGTCCATTTAATTCAATCTTCAGCATTATCGGGGGACACTTTGTGGTAAATGTGTGCACCCCATATACATCTACCTCCTCGGTCTGAGGCTCTGGTTTGTCATGATCTGCCGTGGATCTATCCTCCTCTGCAACATGGTGGTTTGCAGGATTAACAGGGTTTTCAGCTTGCCTGCACATACGTTGGAGGTATCCCATGGTTGCACAGCCCTTGCAAACGTACCCTTTGAAGTGGCATGAATGGAAACAATGAGCACCCCCACAGCACCAACAAGGTGTTAATGACCTTGCATTCATCATCCTTGATGGTGGACTCTGAGACATCTGCAGACGTGCAGCTGCAGGCATGTCGGGCCTGCCCTGTACATTGCAATTTGAAAACAACATCACTTTGTTCACAGTACTTGTAGCAGCACTCGTGTGCTGAGAGAGATTTGCTTAGTATTGTCACTGGTGGCAATGAACACCTAGGCTATCTCTATGGCCTTACTCAAGGTTGGGGTCTTTACAGTCAAAAGTTTGCAAATTATCACTTCATGGCCAATGCCAACTACGAAAAAGTCTCTGAGCATGTGCTCCAAATGTCCTTCAAATTTGCAATGTTCTGCAAGACGTCTTAGCTCGGCGACATAACTCGCCACTTCCTGACCTTCAGATCTTTTGTCGGTGTAGAACCGATACCTCACCATCAGAATGCTTTCCTTCGGGTTCAGATGCTCCCGGACCAGTGTGCACAAATCATCGTACAATTTCTCTGTGGGTTTCGCTGGAGCAAGCAGATTTTTCATGAGGCCATACGTTGGTGCCCCGCAGATAGTGAGGAGAATCGCCCTTTGTTTGGCAGTGTTCGCTTCTCCTTTCAGCTCATTGGCCACGAAGTATTGGTCCAGTTGTTCCATGAAGTTTTCCCAATCATCTCCCTCTGAGAATTTCTCCAGGATGCCCACTGTTCTCTGCATCGTTGGGTTCTGTCATCTGTATCTCGTCACCAGTTGTTATATATGAATAAAGAATCTGACTGGATACTGTGAGCTCAAAGTAAAATGTGACCTTAGTCTTTTATTGCAGGTCTCCAGAGTGCCTCTCCAGTCTGTGAGGCCTCCTTGTGGGATTGCGGGATCCCTTGGGACTCCAGGGGATGAGCCCTCTGGTGGCTGTACAAGGTATATTCAAGTTTACATACATGACACTCCCCATCTCTCAAACTCTCCCTCCCCTGTCTGTCTCTACCTCCCCAGTCTCTCTCTCTCTCTCTCTCTCTCTCTCTCTCTCTACCCCGTCTCTATCTCTCCCCTAGTCTCTCTCTCTTCCCTCAGTCTCCCTCTCCCTCACCAGACTCTCCCTCCCCAGTGTTTCTCTCTCTCTCCTCCTAATCTCTCTCTCCCTCCCCAGTCTCCATCTCACTTCCCACCTCTCTCTCTCTCCCCAGTCTCGCTCTCTCTCTCGCCAGTCTCTATCTCTCACCTTGTCTCTCTCTCTCCTCCAGTCTCTCTCTTCCTCACCAGACTCTCTCGCTCCCCATCTCTATCTCTCTCTCTCTACCCCATCTCTATCTCTCCCCTAGTCTCTATCTCTCCCCTAGTCTCTTTCTCTCCCCCCAGTCTCTTTCTCTTTCTCCCCACTCTCCCTCCGCTGTCTCTTTCTGCCCCCAGTCTCCCTCTCCCTCACCAGACTCTCTATCCCTCCCCAATCTCTTTCTCCCTCCCCAGACTCTCTCTCCCTCCCCAGTCTTTCTCTTTAGAAACATAGAAACATAGAAACATAGAAAATAGGTGCAGGAGTAGGCCATTCGGCCCTTCGAGCCTGCACCACCATTCAATAAGATTATGGTTGATCTCTCTCTCCCTCAACAGACTCTCTCTCCCTCCCCAATCTCTCTCTCCCTCCCCAGTCATTTTCTTTCTCTCCCCCCAATCTCTCTCTCCCTCCCCACTCTCTCTCTCGCCAGTTCTATCTCTCCCCTTGTCTCTCTCCCTCCCCCCAGTCTCTCTCTTCCTAACCAGACTCTCTCCCTTCCCAGTCTCTCTCGCTCATTCTCCCCCCAGTCTCTCTCTCCCTCCCCAGTCTCTCTCTCTCTCTCTCGCTCTCCCTCCTCAGTCTCTCTCTGTCTCTCTCCCCACAGAGGCCTGAGACTGGAAAGAACAGAGTGGCAGGGGCGAGTCATCAGCATGGGAACACCAGAAACCAGAGGCTGAAGACCGGAAGAGCAGAGCGCTAAGGCTCTGATTCAAAAACAACAAAAATCAAAGAGTGATATCACAGAAGAGGAGGTAGGTGATTGGTTGTTGATATTACAGCTTTTCTTTGATTGTTAAGTTAGGGAAGGAGGTTAAATTAAGAGCTGAGAAACTGTAACTTGCTGGTATTTAATACATTAAGCAGTGTCTAGCATTTAAAGAAGTATTTCATAATTCTCAACAAAAATAAATTCCATTGAGAAACAAAAACAACACACGAAAAGTGATCCATCCGTGACTAACTAAATAAGTTAAGCATTAGTATGAAAGAGGAAGTTTATAATGTTGCAAGGAATAGTAGTAAGCCTGAGGATTGGGAGAGTTTCAGAAATCAGCAAAGCATGACCAAAAAATTGATAGAAAGGGAAAAAATAGACTGAGAGAAAACGAGCAAGAAATATAAAAGCAGATTGTAAGAGCTTCAACATATTTGTAAAATGGAAGAGAGTAGCAAAAGTAAACATTTGTCCCTTAGAAGCTGAGACAGGAGAAATTATTTAGGGGATTAAGGAAATGGGAGAAACGCTAACCAAATATTTTGTACCTGTCTTCACAGTAGAAGATGCAAAAAGCATACCTAAAATGGTGGGGAACCAAAGGTCTAATGACGGCGAGGAACTTAATGTAATTCATATTGTTACGTCTCAAATAAAGCAATGTGACTGAGTACTGTTGATTTGAGTAAGTGTGACCTTAGTCTCTTTATTCTGACTCCAGAGTGCTGGCACAGCATGGGAGGTCTGCTTATATGCAGTGCTCCCAAGGGATACTGGGATCCCTTGGAACTCCAACAGATGCGCCCTCCGTTGGGTGAAGAATGCTGATTACAAGATATTGCATACATAACACATATAAATAGAGAAAAAGTACAAGAGAAACTAATGGGACTAAAAGTCAACAAATCCCCTGGACCTGACGGCCTACATCCTAGGGTTCTAAAAGAGGTGGCTGCAGAGATAGTGGATGCATTGGTTTTGACCTTTGAAAATCCCCTAGATTGGAAGGTAGCAAATGTAACACCACTATCAAGAAAGGAAGGAGAGAGAAAACAGGGAACTATAGGCTAGTTAGCCTGACATCAGTCATCAGGAAAATGCTGGAATCCATTGTTAAGGAATTGGTATCAGGGCATAACATGATTAGGCAGAGTCAACATGGTTTTATGAAAGGTTAAGTGTGTTTGAAAAATTTATTAGAGTTTTTTGAGGATGTAACTAGCAGGGTAGATAAAGGGGAACCAGTGGATGTAGGATATTTGGATTTACAAAAAGCATTTGGTAAGGTGCCAGATAATAGATTATTACACAAAATAATGGCTCGTGGGATTGGAAGTAATGTATTAGCATGGATAGAGGATTGGTTAACAGACAAAAAACAGAGAGTAGGGATAAACGGGTCTTTTTCAGGTTGGCAGGCGGTAACTAGTGGGCTGCCACAAGGATCAGTGCTGGGGCCTCAGCTATTTACTAATATGTCCTTACTATACAGTACAAATGCACACGAGGCCCATACTTGAGAGAAGGTCACTCTGTGACCAGTAACCTTTATTTTCCAGCACTGAAGTGATGAAGGTGGGTGGAGCTTTCCTTTTATACCTGAAAGTTCAGGTTAGGAGTGTCTCCCACAAGTTGAGTGGTCAATGTTCTCACGGTGTACAACTTAGGTCAGTTTATACATGGGTTACAATGACAGTTGAATACATGACATCACCTCTCCCGCAAAGTCTTATTGGGATCACAGGTTAAGTCTCTTTGGTGGTTTACGCTCCCTTATAGAGCGCCTGAGTTGGGGCCCCGGTTGTTGGGCGCTGGCCTGAGTGTCTGCTGTTTGCGGTGCCTCAGGCCTGTCCGGACTGTCCACAGTGACTGGGCTCTCCTCCGCTTGGTTACGGTGTTCAGTCACCCGTGGAGGAGTGAACTCTACATCGTGTTCTTCCTCTGCTTCTTCTATGGGGTTGCTAAACCTCCTTTTTGTTGATCCATGTGTTTGCGGCAGATTTGTCCATTGGTAAGTTTAACTACCAGAATCTTATTCCTCTCTTTGGAAATCACAGTGCCTGCAAGCCATTTAGGCCCTGCAGCGTAGTTGAGGACAAAGACAGGGTCATTGACATCAATACATCGCGCCCTCGCATTCCCGTCATGGTAGTCACACTGTGACTGGCGCCTGCTCTCAACAATTTCTTTCATGGTGGGGTATATAAGGGATAACCTGGTTTTGAGCGTCCTTTTCATTAGCAGCTCTGCGGGTGGGACCCCTGTGAGCGAGTGTGGTCGGGATCTATTGGCCAACAGGAGGCATGTTAAGCAGCTTTGTAGGGAACCCCCTTGGATTCTGAGCATCCCCTGTTTGATTATCTGCACTGCTCGTTCCACCTGGCCGTTTGAAGCCGGCTTGAATGGTGCCGTTCTGACATGGTTGATCCCATTTTCTGCCATGAAGTCCTGGAATTCAATGCTTGTAAAGCACGGGCCATTGTCACTGACCAAGACGTCTGGTAAACCAGGACCTGTGAGCATGATATTCGCTCCACAGAAGAAATTGCATTGACATCGCCCCATTTCCAGTTCATGACAGCCAGCCAACTCCTCCCCAGCAGTGCGGGACCATCCCCCGGGACAATCCAGAGTGGCAACCTGTTCTCCGAATCTTTGTGGGTCACGACTAACGTGGCGCTGCCTAGCACCAGAATGATCTCCTTTGTATATGTCCGTAGCTATGCGTCAATTGGCAATAATTTTGGCCTCCTGGCCTTGGACGCCCACAACTTGTCAAACTATTTGAGGCTCATCAGGGACTGGCTGGCCCCTGTGTCTAGCTCCATTGATACTGAGATGCCATTGAAGAACACTTTCATCATTATCGATGGTGTCCTGCTGTATGAACTGTATATGTGCTCCACATGAACTCGCTGAACTTCAGCTTCCAGCGATTTCCCACAGTATTCATTTGGCCTCGTAGGGATGACATCGTACCCGTCCTCCTCGTACATCAACCTGGATGCAGGCTTCCTGCACATACGCGCCAAGTGACTGCTGCGTTGCAGTTTCTGCAGGTATATTGCTGATACCTGCAAGCTCTGGCTGTGTGTTTGCCTCCACACCTCCAACATGAGCCATTGTTGGAAACAAAAGGTCCATTACCAGTCGATCATCTCTGACTGTCTCTGTAACTGTCCTTAAGCGCATCATTGACAGGTGTTGATGGCCCCATTACTGGCCGCATTGTCCCTTGCGATGGCATGAATCACCGTTCAGCTAGCCATTGTCTCTGTTGAATTCCCCCTTTGGGTTCGACTACATGCTCGGGCATATCCGATTGCCCTTGTCTGCCTGGAGAGCTGTGTGCCATGTAAACAATGTTGACTCCCTGTCCATTTGCTGTATTTAAACCAAGATTTTTGTCAAACCTCATTTTGGTCTCTTCCTCCCCTGAGATAAATGTCTGGCCATCAAAGCCGTCGTTTCCAGGGTCAGGTCTTTGGTCTCAATCAGTTTCCTGAAAACCCCAGCGTGCCTGATGTCCTCAATAAAAAAGTCTCACAGCATCTCCACTCTGCATGCATCTGGGAACTTACATAGGCTCGCCAGTCGCCGGAGGTCTGCCTTGAAGTCTGGAACGCTTTGCCCTTCTCGCCGCAGGTGCGTGTAAAACCGGTGTCTCGCCATGTGCATGCTGCTCGCCGCTTTAAAGTGTTCCCCGATCAACTTACTGAGCTCTTCAAAAGTCTTGTCCGCCGGCTTCTCTGGCACTAGAAGGTCCTTCATCAGGGAGTACGTCCTGGATCCACAAACTGTCAGAAGACGAGCCCCGCGCTTGTCGGCCGAATCCTGTCCCAGCCATTCCTTAGTGACGAAACTTTGCTGTAGTCTCTCAATAAAATCGTCCCAATCATCACCAACACAGTACCTCTCTTCTGTGCTGCTAGTGGCCATGCTCACGTGGTTTAAATCCCAGTTTCTCGTCGCCAATAATATGTCCTTACTATACAGTACAAATGCACACGAGGCCCATACTTGAAATAAGGTCACTCTGTGACCACTAACCTTTATTCGCCAGCACTGAAGTGATGAAGGTGGGTGGAGCTTCCCCTTTTATACCTGTAAGTCCAGGTTAGGAGTGTCTCCCACAAGTTCACCACCTAGTGGTCAATGTTCTCACGGTGTTCAACTTAGGTCAGTTTATACATGGGTTACAATGACAGTTGAATACATGACATTTACAATCTATATTAATGACGTAGATGAGGGAACCGAGTATAATGTATCCAAGTTTGCTGATGATACAAGGCTAGGTGGGACAGCAATCTGTGAGGAGTACACAAAGTGTCTGCAAAGGGATATAGATAAACTAAATGAGTGGGCAATAAGGTGGCAGATGGAGTATAATGTAGAGAAATGTGAGGTTATTCACTTTGGTAGGAAGAATAGAAATACAGAATATTTTGTAAATGGTGAGAAACATTTAATGTTGTTCAGAGAGATTTGGCTGTCCTTTTGCATGAAACAGAAAGCTAGCATGCAGGTACAGCAAGCAATAAGGAAGGCAAATGGCATGTTGTCCTTTATTGTAAGGGGCTTGGAGTATAAGAGTAAGGAAGTCTTGCTACAATTGTACAGGGCCTTGGTGAGACTCACGGTGAGAAAACTGCACAGTTTTGATCTCCTTATCTAAAGAAAGATATACTTGCCTTGGAGGCGGTGCAATGGAGATTCACTGGATTGATTCCTGGGATGAGAGGGCTGTCCTATGATGAGAAATTGCGTAGGATTGGCCTAAGCTCTCTGGAGTTTAGAAGAATGAGAGGTGATCTCATTGAAACATACAAGATTCTGAAAGGGATTGACAGGGTAGATGCTGAGAGGTTGATTCCCCTGGCTGGAGTGTCGAGAACTAGGGGACACCATCTCAGGATAAGCAATAGGCCATTTAAGATAGAGATGAGGAGGAATTTCTTCAGTCAGAGGGTTGTGAATCTTTGGAATTCTCTGCCCCAGAGTGCTGTAAATACTGAGTTTCTGAATATATTCAAGACTGAGATAGATAGAATTTTGGAATCTAGGGGAATCAAGGTATATGAAGATTGGGCGGGAAAATGGAGTTGAGGTCGATGATCAGCCCTGATCTTATTGAATGACGGCGCAGGCTCAAGAGGCCATATTGGCCTACTCCTGCTCCTATTTCTTATGTTCTTATGTTTTCTCTCTATCCTTTCACAGTCTCTCTCTCTGCCCATCGTCTCTCTCTCCCTCCCCAGTCGCTCTCTTCCTCCCCCGTCTCTCTCTCTCTCTCTCTCTCTCCCCAGTATCTCTCCCTCTCCCCCCAGACTCTCTCTCCCTCCCCAGTCTTTCTCCCTCTCCCCTCAGTTTCTCTCTCCCTCCACAGTCTCTTTCTCCCTCCCCGGTTTCTTTCTCTCTCCCCAGTCTCTCACTAACTCCGATCTTTTTCTCTCCTACAGAAGGCTGTGGAAATGTTTGTGAATATAATCACCACGATATTTTAGGCAAAAGTCTAGATCAGCAAAGCATCGTGGCCAGCAACAGCACAGCAGCTACGGGCTCCTCACGATACAGGCCTCACTTTCGGTTCTGGGTTCGAGGAGTCTGTGCATGCACGGGAATGGGGGGGGCTGAAGTCCTGAGCGCTCATGCACAGAAGGACACACAAAAAACTGTTGCAAATAATCACTCTCTATTCATGGAGCCTCCTCCTCCTGTTAGCTGTTTAATTGTCCACCTACATTCACGATTGGATGTGGCAGGAGGGTTGCTTAGTAGCTGCTTTATTGGGTAGTCATCTCATTTGGGGTCTGAAGGAGCTTTCTGCACAGCACTGGAGGTCTGTGATTGCATTATCCACCCGTCTGTGTAACAACATCATAAACCTATTTATAAAGAATACATTTGTCATTTTGCTACACACAGCACGAGGAAGAAAGCTTTTCAAATCCAAACAAACCCAAGTAGTGGAGTCTACAAATGGAGACAAAATGTCTGGGTTTTTTTCTGAGTATCTAAAGTTCATCACAATTCAAATTCATTAATGTTTTGTCCGTCCACAGAAAGTCAATTGGAGTTATTTATTTACCTTTTTTTTCCTTCAGTTGCCATTTAGCTGATTGTTGTTTGGCTGAGAGGATGAGCCATCACATCCAAACAGTTACATCGCTGGCAAGAGGCATGATTCAAGTAGACCGAACTGGAAAATGCCTCTTCACAAACTTACTAATTTTCAAGTGATATCCATGCTGACTGGTCCAGAGTGCAAAGCACAGCCAAAGGACAATGCTGAAAAAGCTGTCTAGAATTGCTAATTGGAAAGGCAACACAGCGACGACACAGATTCACACTGCCAAGACAGCAAGATTTAATGTGTTTCTCAATTGTGGTCTGAGCCCCTCAGGTTAGGGGCTTGCCATGTGCAAAACTGTTAGAGGTGCCATTTTTCAGATGAGACGTTAAACCATGTCTGCCCTCTCAGGTGGTCTTAAAAGATTCCATGACAGCGCAAGACCGGAGGGGGAGATAAAGGAGTGAGAGCCGGCCTGGGAGATTCAAACAGCGCGAGATCGGAGTGGGAGAAGGAGGAGCTAACTGGGAGCAGTGCAAACAGACCTATGAGGGGAAGGAAGTAAAAATAAATCAACGTGTGACATCACAGGAAAGCATCCTTTACAGAGACATGGTTTCAAGGTGACCAAGTTGGTGGAGACCAGCTGGTGCAGGGGCAGTAGGTAAACAAAGAAGTAAAAATAAATCAAAGTGTGACATCACAGCCAAGAAGGTAAGTGATTGGCTGGTGGATTGGTAAGTATTTAATCTTTTTCTTTTCTGATCAATAGTTAACCTTTGGCATTGTTACCAATTCGGCTAATTTAAGGGTGAAGTCATGGCAGGAGAGCCCAGACCTGTTTCATGTTCCTCCTGTGCTATGTGGGAAGTCAGGGACGCTTCCAGTGTCCCTGATGAATATATGTGCAGGAAGTGTATCCAGTTGCAGCTCCTGACAGACCGCATTGCGGCACTGGAGCTGTGCATGGATTCACTCTGGAGCATCTGTGATGCTGAGGATGTCGTGAATAGCACCTTTAGTGAGTTGGTCACACCGCAGGTAAAGGTTACACAGCCAGATAGGGAATGGGTGACCATCAGGTAGAGCAGTGGAAGGAAGGTAGTGCGGGGTCCTCTGCGGTCATCTACCTCCAAAAGAGATACACCACCTTGGGTACTGTTGGGGGAGATGACTCATCAGGGGAAGGCAGCAGCAGCCAAGTCCATGGCACTAGGGGTGGCTCTGCTGCACAGGAGGGCAGGAAAAAGAGTGGGAGAACTATAGTGATAGGGGATTCTATTGTAAGGGGAATAGATAGGCGTTTCTGTGGCTGCAAACGAGACTCCAGGATGGTATGTTGCCTTCCTGGTGCAAGGGTCAAGGATGTCTTGGAGCAGCTGCAGTGCATTCTGGAGGGGGAGGGTGAACAGCCAGCTGTCGTGGTACATATAGGTACCAATGATATAGGCGAAAAAACGGGATGAGGTCCTACAAGCTGAATTTAGGGAATGAGGAATTAAATTAAAAAGTAGGACCTCAAAGGTAGTAACCTCAGGATTGCTACCAGTGCCACGTGCTAGTCAGAGTAGGAATTGCAGGATAGCTCAGTTGAATACGTGGCTTGAGGAATGGTGCAAGGGGGAAGAATTCAAATTCCTGGGACATTGGAACCGGTTCTGGGGGAGGTGGGACCAGTACAAACCGGACAGTCTGCACCTGGGCAGGACCGGAACCAATGTCCTCGAGGGAGAGTTTGTTAGTGCTGTTGGGGAGGGGTAAACTAATATGACAGGGGGATGGGAACCTATGCAGGGAGACAGAGGGAAGTAAAAAGGGAGCAGAAGCAAAAGGTAGTAAGGAGAAAAGCAAGAGTGGAGGGCAGAGAAATCAAGGGCAAAAATCATAAAGGGCCACATTACAACATAATTCTAAAAGGACAAAGAGTGGTAAAAAGCAAGCCTAAAGGCTCTGAGTCTCAATGCGAGGAGCATTCATAATAAGGTGGATGAATTGACTGCACAGTTAGCTGTTAATGGATATGATGTAATTGGGATTACGGAGACATGGCTCCAAGGTAACCAAGGCTGGGAACTCAACATCCAGGGGTATTCAATATTCAGGAAGGAGAGACAGGAAGGAAAAGGAGGTGGGGTAGTGTTACTGGTTAAAGAGGAGATTAACGCAATAGTAAGGAAGAATATTAGCCTAGATGTGTGGAATCTATATGGATAGAGCTGCGAAACACCAAAGGGCAGAAAATATCAGTGGGAGTTGTGCACAGACCACCAAACAGTAGTAGGGAGGTTGGGGATGGCATCAAATGAGAAATTAGGGACGCGTGCAATAAGGGTACAGCAGTTATCATGGGTGACTTTAATCTGCATATTGATTGGGCTAACCAAACTGGTAGCATTACTGTGGAGGAGGAGGTCCTGGAGTGTATAAGGGATGGTTTTCTGGACCAATATGTCATGGAACGAACTAGAGAGCAGGCCATCCTAGACTGGGTCTTGTGTAACAAGAGAGGATTAATTAGCAATCTGGTCATGCGGAGCCCCTTGGGGAAGAGTGACCATAATATGGTAGAATTCTTCATTAAGATGGAGAGTGACACAGTTAATTCAGAGACTAGGATCCTCAACTTAAAGAAAGGAAGCTTCGACGGTATGAGACGTGAATTGGCGAGGATAGACTAGCGAATGATACTTAAAGGGTTGACGGTGGATAGGCAATGGCAGACATTTTAAATATCACATGGATGAACTACAACAATTGTACATCGCTGTGGCATAAGAATAAAGAAGGGAAGGTGGCTCAATGTGGCTAAGAAGGGAAATTAGGGAAAACGTTAAATCCAAGGAAGAGGCATATAAACTGGCCAGAAAAAGCAGCAAACCTGAGGACTGGGAGAAATTTAAAATTCAGCAAAGGAGGACTAAGAATTTAATTAGGAGGGGAAAATAGAGTATGAGAGTAAGCTTACAGGGAACATAAAAACTAACTGCAAAAGCTTCTACAGATATGTGAAGAGAAAAAGATTCGTGAAGACTAATGTAGGCCTCTTGCAGTCAAAATTAGTGGAATTCATAATGGGGAACAAGGAAATGGCAGACCAATTGAACAAATACTTTGGTTCTGTCATCACTAAGGAAGGCACGAATAACCTCCCGAATATACTAGGGGACCGAGGGTCTAGCGAGAAGGGGGAACTGAGGGAAATCCTTATTCGTCAGGAAATGATGTTAGGGAAATTGAAGGGACTGAAGGCCAATAAATCCCCAGGGCCTGGTAGTCGGCATCCCAGAGTACTTAAGGAAGTGGCCCTAGAAATAGTAGATGCATTGGTGGTCATTTTCCAACATTCCATGGACTCTGGTTCAGTTTCTATGGATTGGAGGGTAGCTAATGTAACCCCACTTTTTAAAAAAGGAGGGAGAGAAAACACGGAATTAAGACCACTTAGCCTGACATCGGTGGTGGGGAAAATGTTGGAATCAATTATTAAAAATATAATGGCAGCGCATTTGAAAAGCAGTGACAGGATTGGTCCAAATCAGCATGGATTTATGAAAGGAAATTCATGCTTGACAAATCTTCTAGAATTTTTTGAGGATGTACCTAGCAGAGTGGATAAGGGAGAGCCAGTGGATATGGTGTATTTGGACTTTCAAAAGGCTTTTGACAAGGTCCCACATAAGAGATTAGTGTCAAAATTAAAGCACATGGTATTGGGAGTAATATATTGACATGAATAGAGAACTGGTTGGCAGAAAGGAAGCAGAGAGTCGGGATAAATGGATCCTTCTCAGAACGGCAGTCAGTGGCTGGTGGGGTGCCGCAGGGCTCAGTGCTGGGACCCCAGCTATTTACAATATACATCAATGATTTAGATGAAGGAATTGAATGTGATATCTCCAAGTTTGCAGATGACACTAAGCTGGGTGACATTGCGAGCTGCGAGGAGGATGCTAGGAGGCTGCAGGAGGACTTGGACAGGTTAGATGAATGGGTAAATGCATGGCAGATGCAGTATAATGTGGATAAGTGTGAGATTATCCACTTTCGTGACAAAAACAGGAAGGCAGATTATTATCTGAATGGTGACAGATTAGTAAAAGGGGAGGTGCAACGAGACCTGGGTGTCATGGTACATCAGTCATTGAAGGTTGGCATGCAGTTACAGCAGGCAGTAAAGAAAGCAAATGGCATGCTGGCCTTCATAGCGAGGGAATTTGAGTATAGGAGCACGGAGTCTTACTGCAGTTGTACAGGGCCTTGGTGAAGCCACACCTTGTATATTGTGTGCAGTTTTGGTCTCCTAATCTGAGGAAGGACATTCTTGTTATTGAGGAGTGCAGCGAAGGTTCACCAGACCGATTCCCGGGATGGCCAGACTGACATATGAAGAAAGACTGGATCGACTAGGCTTATATTCACTGGAATTTAGAAGAATGAGAAGGGATCTCATAGAAACATACAAAATTCTGACGGGATTGTACAGGCAGATACAGGAAGAATGTTCCCAATGTTGGGGAAGTCCAGAACCAGGAGTCACAGTCTAAGGATAAGGGGTAAGCCATTTAGGACCGAGATGAGGAGAAACTTCTTCACTCAGAGAATTGTGAACCTGTGGAATTCTCTACCACAGAAAGTTGTTGAGGTCAGTTCGTTAGATATATTCAAAAGGGAGTTCGATGTGGCCCTTACAGCTAAAGGGATCAAGGGGTATGGAAAGAAAGCAGGAATGGGGTACTTAAGTTGCATGATCACCCATGATCATATTGAATGGTGGTGCAGGCTCGAAGGGCTGAATGGCCTACTCCTGCACCTACTTTCTGTGTTTCTATTTCAAAGAAGAGTCAGGGAATTCTCCCCGGTGTCTTGACCAATATTTATCCCTCAAGCAATATCACTAAAAAATAGATTATTTAGTCATTATCTCATTACTGTTTTTGTGGGACCTTCCTGTGCGCAAATTGGCCGTTGTGTTTCCTACATTACATGACTACACTCCAAAAATACTTAATTGGCTGCAAAGTGCTTTGGGACATTCTGAGGTCATGAAAGGCATTATATGAGCAAGTCTGTCTTTCGGAGTCAGCTTGAGGGGCCATATGGCCTACTCCTGCTCCTAATTTTTATGTAAGTTTCTTTATTTCATTACAATACGTACTTCAATAACATTTCCAGGGAAATCCAAACAGCCATGAGCTTCTGGCTACCTCATGAGCCGATCAATCAAGTCACGTCAAAAGGTGTGAGGACCATGACCAAGTACACCTGCTGCAAGTAACACTACACAATGATTTGGGAAGTAAATATCTCTTCCCCCGCCTCTGCTTGGTAGCCTACCTAGTTAGTGGCTCAGCCAGAACCTGATAAAATGATCAAGTTTACCATTCAGATCCAATTAACAAACATCCTGGAATTTGAATATCGTCAGCTTAGTGACCTCACTTTGTGAATTATAGAGTTACATGTTGAATTGAACATATAATTAACAGGAATTAGAACAAAGCTGAACCAGAATATCCATGCCAAAAAAAGCAGCAATATTTCAAGTCGGCCAGGCCAGAATTACCTTTGCCTTTAAAATTAATATAAATCACAAAAAAACACTGAGCCTGTCATTATCTAGCCATTTGTCACATGAAATGCCACTTTACTTTGCCAAGAACAAACTGCATGCCAGCTCTAATTATAAATATTTGACATTGATAACATAACTTGGATGGGAGACAATGCGATTAGGATGTTTCTGCAAAAATGGTGAGACTCTGTCCTTTACACAGCCGTATAATAAAATAAGAAGGCTGGCATCAAACAGAATATTTTCAGTGGCGTTGTATTTAAATTCTGTCAGATACACATAATTTTTCACTTTTTTGACCAGTTCAGTATCATATTTGAAATACGTTACCTTTAAGTGTCAATGTTAGATGCCGTGATGGTTTCCATTAATAATTGCCCTGCTATGTGAGGTTGTTTTGGGCCCTTGACAGAAAAATACATACGAGGCAATTGACACAGGCCATGGGCTGACGTTCAGGTATCTATTTATTTTTGTACCTCATTAAAATGCTAACCAGTTTCTGTTGATCAGAACAATTATCTTTAATAATCAGAAAATAGCTTCACCACAAGTGTGTACCGAGACTGTATTTTCCGATAATGCGTTTGCATGGAAGACAATGTTGTTACTTGACAGCAGTATTCATCATACATTGATGCACACTGGCTGTTGTGAAATGATAAATTAAATTAAAAATTATAGTCATGAATTGTGCACAGCAAGGCACTTCATTAAAAGTTCCTTAGTTTAATTTTCATTATTGGAGCTGGTATCGCAAAAGGCAGAGTATTTTGTATGCATTGCAGGCAGTCATTGATTTTTTCACCTTCATTTTATCAAAGTACTATTTATGAGGCTGTAAAAAAGATGAGTTTCTGCAAAGAGTCTCCAAATGAAACTTTTTAAAGTTTAATGATGGCAAAAAAGAATAATTACAGTTATAAAGCATTAAACATTTAGGCGAAATCTGTAGCAACAGAGCAGAAAATGTACAGCCTGAAAGTCATTCCACCAGATTTCTTGTAGAATGAGTTTTCAAATTGAAATTTCCTTTTCAAGTCTCAGATGTTCATGCAACTATAATTTTATGTGGATTAACTGAATTTTTGCATCAAACATTCATGCATTATTTTGCTGCAAAATTAATTCAGTCAGCACATTTATTTGCCCAAGGCACACAAACACACACACACACAAAATGATATTTAAATTGTTATGAAGGGGCAGATTTCGTCTGCCTCCATTATTTTGTTATTCATAATATTTTAAAGGCTGTTTTCAAGGTTTCCTGTAATGGGATTTTGATGAATGTATTTCCTATCAATTGAATTGAAGGCCATTTTACTTTGTTTTTATTTATTTCATTGCTCATTCCCAATTTTAGAAACTATCCTCCCAGATCTACCTCCCACTAC
Organism: Pristiophorus japonicus; assembly: GCF_044704955.1. Taxonomy (NCBI): domain Eukaryota; kingdom Metazoa; phylum Chordata; class Chondrichthyes; family Pristiophoridae; genus Pristiophorus; species Pristiophorus japonicus. Next base: position 77,491,752 of record NC_091977.1, on the reverse strand, counting down.
CACCGTGGTTGACTGCACAATAGAGCGGACTGGAATATGGAGTTTTCCATATTTGTTCTGTATTGTGCCTCCATTATATTTTCTAGCCAGCTGTCCCCTGCCATTGTTTGGTAGTTATGCCATCATACAGGATTGGCCATGCAATCTAATGTAACCTTATGCCGATCATCACTATTTTATTGTGAATGGGATATCATTTCAAAAGTGAGATAAACAGAAAACTGAGAATATTTGAAAACCTAAAGCAAAAGCCGAAAATGATGGAACCCATTGCTGGTCAATCAGGATTTGAAACAGAAAGATTAGTCAGTGTTTCGGGAATGAGCTGTTCTGATGAGTGGATCTGTCGTGCTGTTGCTCACAGTGAGTCAAGATGATTCACTGTTTTATGACAACAAGGGTGTTTATACCGCATAGGGAATAACATCAGTGCCACTGATTTCCCTGACTGAATAGGTCAAGATCGAGTTTTATTAAATGGTAATCTGGCACTTTTACTGGTGCTTTGGGGACTGAATTTCACAAGTCTGTATTATTTTGTGAATATTGTAATGAGTAGCACTTCTGATATAGATTCCCTTACCTGCGTATTTAATTTTTATCCCTTGCCATTTTAAAAGCTGAAATGATTTAAAGCAAAATGATACATACCAGTTGGAGACAGATATCTGGCACTTAGCTGTCCCAGATAGGGAGTGTGGGGGCAATCCTGCACTTTGTTAGAATTGGGGAATGGCCCTCGGCTTTCCTCCCAGCTTCTCAGAGCCAGTTTAAAAAAAAATAACAAATTTAGCCCTTTTCCTTTTAGCGGTTTCACTAATACTGATGGAGTGACCCCAGAGTTTGGTAGAATTAGAGTGAGGAGGCTTAGCGTTTCACAATACTGTTTGCTGGAATGAGGTGGTGGTGAGGTGGGGGCGTGGGGAATGGCAGTCCTTTGATCTGGTATCACCGTAGAAGAGGAACCTAAGTTTGGCTGACCTGGTGCAGGAATGTGAGGATTGGCTTACTGGTGGATTCATAGTGTCCCTCAATGGTGATGGAAAGGACAGGATACGGGCCTAACAGTACTGGGGTGATTGCACGTCTGTAAACATTGAATTTGGCATTTTGTGATTGGTTCCTAGATGTGTGTCTATCTCTCTGCATCGCCTTTTGTCTCTCTCGCACAGCTATGAGAAAACGTAAACTATCAACCAACTACAGGCGATAACTAGAGCTTTCAAAATTTTACTCTTTTTTAATTTAAAACAAAAAACCCTCCAAATTAAGATGAGGAAAGACATTCTGTATGTCTCTCTCTCTATGGCCTAGGAATCCCCATGGTTAGAAAAGGCAGATGTCTGATTTTTGCTTGAGGTGTGGGGGCTGGAATACGGGATCCCATTTTGTTTGTACAAAATCTTTAAATTCCAGCTGGAGAACTGTGGATGGATCTTCAGCCCACCAACCATGCTTTTAAGAGGGGCTTCAAGGTCTACCCGGGAATTGCATTCTTTATAACTTGAAGGACCTCAGTGGAATTCATATCAGTTTAGCGTTGCTGTGATTTCTCTTGAGGTTTTCTGAAGACTCCAATCCTTCACTAGAATATAGTAATTGATCCCAGAGTGGAATCTTATCTTGTGTCTTGGCAGAATGGCTCCAGTGGGAACGGAAGACTGGGAAAATACATTCTTTGGCCATTTAGGGCTCAGGTGACCTCAGGGAAAGCAGTATAATCCATGCCTTACAAGGGCAGGTCAGGTTGGGCCAGAGTGGGCGTCACAGGTGCCAGCAGCCCACATCGACTATGCAAATGCTCTGAACACTGGGATTTATGACAGGATCTCCAGTCTGGGGTTAGGGCAAGTGGGGGTTTCACCTCTACTGCATTTGCACCCAGGAATAGCAGGGCTCATGTCTCTTTGTGGCTGATATGTGTCAGCAATTATAATGTTTACATTTTTTACCTGGCAACATAATACAGATGGTAATTAGAGGCAGGTGGTTTCAAAATTCAATTTATTTTTGAATTGAATCAACTGAAATTACAATGAAGGAAATCCATTGGTCGAAAAGCCATAGCCATTCCAGCATACTCTACTGTACCTCTGGTGGGAGTGCATCAGAAAGCTGGAATAAAGTCTAGTTCTAACTTTGTATTGGCTGTGTTGGGATAGAAGCTCAGTTCATTTCTTTAGTAGTTTCAAGTGAGCTCCTGTTTGGAGTGGAGCACAAGCATTAAGAGGGGCATCATGGCAATGGTCAGCGACTCCCAGACTGGGAGTTTCCACACCCCACTTGGTGGAGCACCAATGGGCCAGTACACTGTGTGTAAGGAAGTATACCAGCCATGCTTAGCATTTGTGAGGACCACTTGGGGGTCCAGACCTGGGGATCCAGCAACCTCCTCTGGTGTGGCCTGCTTATGCCAGGATGCTCAGGGTCTACCCTATGGCAGGCACCTGATATGTGCCCAGTTTTGTGGTGTCATACTTAAATTAGTAATCTCCCATGAATCTTGCCAATTTTTGTGTGGGTCAACACTGGAAGTCACTGGTGGATGGATCCCAGCATTTACGCCAGGATCAAACTCCCAAGGATTTTCAGGCCAGAATTTGTAATAAGACAATACTTGATATCATGTGTCAGTGCAGAAGTAATTGGAGAATATGGGCTCACTTACCTACCATATGCATGTTCTTGTTTCTCTCTCTAGATCTTACATTTGATAGAGCCCGATAATGGGCGTGAAATGATCGGCATGCTTAACTTATGCACCAGAAGAGAGGCCCAAGGGCCATCCTAAATTTGTCTTCAGCCCGCATTGCAGTAAATCTGACGAGCTGTGGGTACCAGTCCAATGCACTCAAGCACTTTGCTAGATCAGGCCCTTCAAATTTCAGTTGGCTTGCAAGCTGAGCTGGCCCACAGTTAAGTCCAGGATGGAGGAAAAGGGAAATGGAAGGGGGCTGATCGCAGGCTGACAGAAACCAACAGTATTAAAGTGGAGGCAGGAGGAGCACTCTTCCTTCTCCTTGCTCTACATTAAAATAAGTTAAAGAAAAGGTTACTGCAGCACTAGCCTTCTACACATCAGGATCCTTTCAGACTTCAGCTGGCGACATCTGTCGTATCTCTCAGCACGCCACATACTGCTGCATTCGGCAAGTGACTGCAGCCCTTTATGCTCACAGAATTAACTTTATAAGCTTCCCGATGACCAGAGAGGCACAGACAGGGAGAGCTTTGGGTTTCTCCAGAATAGCAAACTTCCTCAAAGTGCAGGGAGCAATAAACTGCATGCACTTCGCCCTGAAAGCACCTTTACAGAACGCAGAGGTGTTTCGTAACAGAAAGGGATTCCACTCCCTAAATGTGCTGCTTGTTGTTGACCACAGCCAATTCATTCTGACAGTTCATGCTACATTTCCTGACAGCATCCATGATGTGCACATCCTACGTGAGAGTGCTATCCCTGACCTATTTGTCAATCAGCCAGAAGGTCATGGTTGGATGCTGGGGGATAATGGATATGGCCTTGCCAGCTAGCTGATGACCCCACTGCGTAATCCCATCACTGAAGCAGAGAAACGTTACAACAAAAGCCACATAGCGACATGCAACATCATTGAGAAGACAATTGGAGTCCTAAAGCAGCACTTCAGATGCCTAGACCACTCTGGTGGCAGCCTACAGTACCACCCTGACCAGGTCGCTGAGTTTACTGTGGTATGCTGCATGCTACATAACCTTGCAATAAGGAGAGGACAGCAAATGCCTGAGGGGGCTGCAGGTCCACCTCCAGAAGGAAGTGAGAAGGAAGAGCCAGCCGGCGAGGAGTAAGAGGAGGAAGAGGAGTGGGGGGAGGAGGTGGAGGTTGTTACGTTTAGAATAACTTCACAAGACTACATCTTAAGCTCAAATTGTTGTGACCTTGGTCTCTTTATTGTAACTCCAGAGTGAGGAGGCAGCATGGTAGACTGCCTTTTATACCTGCTTGCCCAGGGTGTGCAGATGACCCTTGGGTCTCCCACGGGTGCGCCACCTGGTGGCAAGTCTTACACATTGGTAATGTTTACATACATAACATCATTCTCCCCAAAGTCTTATGTTCAAGTTATTTGCAAGTTGAGGCGATCCGGGGCTCTGTGTTCCCGGGTTGATCGCCTGAGTTGAAGTCCTGTCATGGGTGAGTCGGTCGGATCATTGCTGTGCTGCGGTGTGGCTGGTCTGATCAGACTGTTGGGCATGGTGGGTTCATCCTCGTGGTTGACCGCGAGGTTTATTGTTGGTTGAGTGTGTGTGGGTGGATCAATGTTGGTGATGTCCTCTTCAAACTGTTCTTGGTTGTCAGTGAACCGCAGTTTGGTCTGATCCAAATGCTTTCTGCATGTTTGTCCATTCAAAAGTTTGACAAAAAACACTCTATTCCCCTCCTTGGCTAACACAGTGCCAGCAACCCATCTGGGACCATGAACAAACACAGGGTCATTAATTTCAATGTTGTGTGATACAGCCGCGCGATCGTGTACATGTTATGCTGGTGACGCCGGGTTTCTACATGATCATTGAGATCCAGGTGGACTAAGGAGGGCCTGGTTTTGAATTCATTAGCAATTCTGCAGGGGGAACACCAGTAAGCGAGTGGGGTCGTGTGCGATAGCTGAGCAGAATCCGAGATAATCGGTTCTGCAGGGAACCGTCTGTCACGCGTTTCAAGCTTTGCTTGATGGTTTGGACTGCCCATTCCGCTTGACCTTTGGATGCGGGCTTAATCAGCGCAGACCTGACATGCTTGATGCCATTGCCGGTCATGAACACATTGAATTCCGAGCTGGTGAAGCATGGTCCATTGTCACCAACAAGGACGTCGGGCAAACCATGAATGGCGAACATGGCCCGGAGGCTTTCAATGGTGGGAGTGGACGTACATGACGACATTATTATACATTCAATCCATTGAGAGTAAGCGTCCACTGCTACTAGGAACATCTTTCTTAGAAAGGGGCCAGCAAAATCTAAGTGGACCCTTGACCACGGGTTGGAGAGCCATGACCACAGACTCAGCGGGGCCTCCCTTGGTGCATTGCTCAACTGTGAGCAAGTGTTGCACTGGTGTACGCATGACTCCAATTCCGAGTCAATGCCGGGCTAACAAACGTGCGACCTGGCGATAGCCTTCATTATGACTATGCTGGGTGGGTACTGTGAAGGTCATGTATAAATGTTTCCCTGCCTTTTTTTGGCAAAATTACACAATTCCCCCATAGGAGGCAGTCAGAATGGATGGACATTTCGTCCTTATGTCAGTGGAACGGCTTAATTTCGTCTTGCATTTCCCCTGGGACTGACGACCAGCTCCCATTGAGGACACAGTTTTTTACTCGTGATAGCACAGGGTCCTGGCTAGTCCAGGTCCTGATCTGGCGAGCCGTGATGGGTGACCCCTCGCTATCAAAAGCATCCATTACAAGGGGTTGTGCCATTTCCACCCCGGTGGTGGGCAATGGTAGCCGACTGAGGGCATCCGCACAGTTCTCAGTGCCTGGTCTGTGGCGGATTACATAGTCATACGCAGATAACATTAATGTCCATCTTTGGATGCGGGACGAAGCATTGGTGGTAATACCTTTGTTTTCTGAGAACAACGAAATGAACGGTTTGTGGTTGGTTTCGAGCTCGAACCGGAGCCCAAATAGTTATTGGTGCATTTTCTTAACCCTGTATATGCATGCGAATGCTTCTTTTTCAATCATACTGTAGGCTCTTTCAGCCTTAGATAAGCTTCTGGACACATATGCAATTGGTTGCAGTTTGCCTGACCCATTGGCTTGCTGTAACGCACAACCGACCCTGTACGAAGATACATCACAAGCTAGTACTAAACGTTTACATGGGTTAAACAATACAAGTAGCTTGTTAGAACATAGCATGTTTCTGGCCTTGTTAAAGGCTGTCTCTTGAGATTTAGCCCAAACCCAGTCGTCACCCTTGCGTAGCAATAAATGCAATGGTTCCAGCAAAGTGCTCAACCCCGGTAGAAAGTTACCAAAATAGTTGAGGAGTCCCATTCTGTGGTCTGGGTGCATTCTTGATGGCCTCCGTCTTGGAGTCCGTGGGTCTGATGCCATCCGCCACAATCTTTCTCCCCAAAAATTCAACCTCTGGCGCCAGGAAAACACACTCAGAGCATTTCAGCCTGAGTCCCACTCTGTCCAGTCGCTTGAGGACCTCTTCCATGTTGTGCAAATGTTCGGTGGTGCAGCCAGTGAACAAGATGTTGTCTTGGAACACCACGGTGCACAGAACCGATTTTAGCAGGCTCTCTATGTTCCTCTGAAAGATATCCGCTGCTGAGCGAATCCCAAACGGGCATCTGTGGTATATGAACAGTCCTCTGTGCGTGTTGATGCACATCAATTTTTTTGAAGGTTCGGCCAGCTCCTGTGTCATGTAAGCAGAGGTTAGATCCAGCTTGGTGAATGACTTCCCCCCTGCTAGTGTTGCAAACAGGTCATCTGCTTTGGGTAGTGGGTACTGGTCCTGTAACGAGAATCGGTTGATCATTACCTTGTAGCCCCCACAGATTCTGACCATCCCGTCGCTCTTCAACACTGGCACGATTGGATTGGCGCACTCGTTAAACTCGACTGGCGATATGATCCCCTCTCGTTGAAGTCTATCCAGCTTGATCTCGACTTTCTCTTGCATCTTGTATGGAACCGCTGGGACCTTGTGATGAATGGGTCATGTATCAGGGACTCGATGGATCTGCACTTTGGCACCTGTGAAGTTGCCGATGCCTGGCTCGAATAACGACGGAAATTTGTTTCGCACTTGGGCGCACGAGGCGTCATCCTCCGAAGACAGTGCTTTGATGTCATCCCCGTTCCATCGGATCTTTCCTAGCCAGCTTCTGCCGAACACCGTTGGGCCATCGCCTGGTACAATCCATAGTGGTAAATCATGCACAGCTCCATCGTATGATACCTTCACTGCCGCACTGCCAATGACTGGTATGAGCTCTTTGGTGTAAATGCGCAGCTTGGTGTGGATCAGGCTTAGTTTTCGCCTTTGTGCCTTGTTGCCCCACAGTTTCTCAAAAGCCTTCTGGCTCATAATTGACTGACTCGCCCCCGTGTCCAACTCCATGGAAACTGGAATGCCGTTTAATTTGACTTTCAACATTATCGGAGGGCTTTTGGTGGTGAAGGTGTGTACCCCATACACTTCCTCTTCAGCCTTGGGTTGAGTTGTCTCTTTTACTCGTTCAGCGTGATCCATGCCACATCGGTCATCTTCTGCCGACTCTGCCACGTGGTGAGTCGCAGCACATCTGCACATTCACTGGAGATGCCCCTTGTTGCACAGCCCTTGCACACGTAGTGCTTGAATCGACATTGATGGGCTCGATGATTACCCCCGCAGCGCCAACATGGTGCTAATGGATTCGCATTCACACCCCACAGTGGACTCTGAGTCATCCTAGGTCCGGCATCTGCAGGCGTGTAGGCCCTGCCATGTACAGTTCTGTCTGCTGAAGGCGTTATTTTATGCACAGTATTTGCCGGTGAGTTCCGATGCTGCAATGATATTATGTTTAGTGTTATCGTTCGTGGACATGAAAGCCTGGGTTATCATGATGGCCTTGCTCAGATCTAGGGATTCAGCAGACAGCAGTTTGTGAAGAATGACCTCGTGGCCGATTCCAAGCATGAAAAAGTCCCGCAACACTTGGTCCCGCAAGGCATCTTAGGTCGCCGACATAGCTCGCCACGTCCTGGCCCTTGGAGCAGTGGTGCAAGTAAAAGTGATATCTGGCCATCAAGATGCTCTCCTTCAGCTTGAGGTGTTCCTGAACCAGTTTGCACAGCTTCTCTGTTGATTTCGTTGGTGCTAGCAGATTTTTGATGAGGCCATATATCGTGGACCCACAAACGGTGAGGAGATCGCGGTTTCTTCCTTTTCCAGCTCGTTGGCCACGGAGTACTGGTCAAGATGCTCAACGAAGGCTTCCCAATCATCACCCTCAACAAATCTCTCAAGAATACCAACGACAGCCATAACTGTGTGAAAGTTCGTGATCTGTTACTCGTTGCCAATTGTTACATTTAGTATAACTCCACAAGACTGTATACTGTAAGCTCAAACTGTTGTGACCTTGGTCTCTTTATTGTAACTCCAGAGTGAGGAGGCAGCGTGGTAGACTGCCTTTTATACCTGCTTGCCCATGGGTGCAACCCCTGGTGGCAAGTCTTACACATTGGTAATGTTTACATACATAACAGAGTGGAGGTTGAAAAGGAGGCTGATGAGGACCTTGGGGAGGACCAGCCTGGTGATGTAGCCATGGTCTGTCCACTAACCCTCCAGGAGAACAGTACCCTGTGGGAGTTACGCGGCTGCAAAGATGTTGCGTTAGCAACTCATAAATGAACGCTTTGCATGAACTTACATTGGGGATAGTCACAGTTACGCTAAAACAAAAGTTGCATTTGTGTTGAATTTCATTTGAGTTATGTTTTAGCCTTGCCTGCACTGGCCTGGCCGTTGTAGTTCAACATTTGCATTAATGCTTAACTTAAGTAATGTTATTACAAAAGAATGAAGAACACATGTTAAATTGTGCAAAATGCCTTAGGTAACTAACCTTATTAATCAGAGACTGCACAACAATTGTTAAAATCAATAAAAAAAATTTATTGCCAACAAATTTTGTAATAAAATATTTGTCAACACCCTACTCCCCACCCGTCCCCCCCCAACCCCAACTATGAACGAACATTAACATTAACAGTAAAAATCAATCCCACCCTCCCTACCTGCGGCCACATTTCCCTCCAAGTCGTTTACCAGCCCCCCTGTGTAGTAACACCACACGCCCGCCTTGGTCCCCGCACTCTGACGAAGCTGGCGTGCAGCGGGTGACGGAAAGATTTCCTGTCGTGGTGGAGATGTTGGCGTAGGAGACGAAGTAGGCTGCTCGTCTTCCGAGTCAAGAGGAACTGTATCCTCCGTACTCGCCTGAGTGCTCGGGGTTTTGACTTGTTAACAACACGACACCTTGGGGTGCAGCGCCATGTTCCGCCAACAGCGCATACCGAAGGGCATTTTTTGTGGCAGTCTGTTCACGCACCCCTTCAAGAGTCTGCCGTGCTACATCGAGAGTTTGCCGTGCTACCTCCAGTAGCCCGACTTGCACTGCAGACACCTTGGAGAAGTCTTGCTCAAATCAAGTGAACCCCTGGATCAGCTTGCGACCACTTGTGACTGTCTCCGAACACAGGGACATCAGGCCCATCAACTGATCATTCTGGGGAGGCATTTGCTGGCCTCCATGGGGTCGGCGTGTGCAATATATTGGACCTTGGCGTTGCTGGCTGCACACCGCTTGGTCCTGGCGCATCCTCAATCTCAATAGAGATGACCGCAGGTTCATCCCCCCCTGAACAATTGATGGCTCCTGCTGGAGTTCAAGCTCGTCCTCCTCCGCCTCTTCCTCCTCAGAGGGTGATGTTGCAGGTGCTGGTGCTGATGTCATTTGGACCTGCACAAACGTCTCAGGTTGACCTTAAAAACACATATGACATTTTTACAGAGCTTATTAGAGCAGGTGTGGACCTGACCAGTCTGTCTGTCTAGATCTTCATAGAACCTCTCTTTCATCTCATTGGGGCTTGGAAGGATGGGTGCATTGGCACTTATAATGGTGATGTGGCGCTTGGCATTCAGGGGAAAACGCAGTTTCATAAGTCTTTCGTTAATCCCTTCAGGCAGATTCGGAAACTGTTGCATAAGAGAAGTATTCACTGCTATGCCAACTCCGTGGATCCGATTCTCATTCTCTGTTTGCCTTTCCAATAGAAGGTATAGCTGCTACCTAGTTCACTCACGCAGCCCTCCTCTGCAAGTCTTGTCTCACTCAGAGCCGTTATATCGATGTTATAACGCTGCAGCTCTCTTGCAATAAGGGCAGTCCTTCTTTCCGGTCTTGTAGTGTCAGCTCTGTCTAAGAGTGTGCGAACGTTCCATTATCCGAGAAGAAGTTTGCTTGTGTTATGAGGTTTTCGACCGTTGCTGTATTTTCGACTGCAGAATGGATTGAACTGCCAGCCGCGGTATACTGGCCAGTTAATGGAAGGGCAGGCAATGTTTGGGCCACCTTTTCTAGGCCCCTCCCTTATAAAGGGTGAGCAGTGCTGTCCTAAAGAGGGCTGCTCAGTCGCCTGGGGTGCTGCCGGGCTCCTCTGCTGCCCTGGATACAGAGTCAAACAGCCACTTGCCCACAGGCCGCCTACGTGCAGGTTTGAGGCTATGACTCCCAGTGATCACCTCCACCTGTCGCTTCGTCCCTCTCCCTTCGCCGCAGGACTGGGTATGTTGGATGATGGTTAGCACAAACCTGTGCATAGATGCTTTTAAAGTGGGAAAGCCGGTGCACAGGGGCGGTCCCACTCTCTCCTCCGCAGAAGCCGGGTTTCAGTGGCCCAAAATTTGGTACAACTGAAGACTTCGTTGGCTGCAGTGGATGGCCATGACGTCTTTCGTGCTCTGCCATGCCCTATACACTCCACAGTGCATTGCTGTTCCACCTTCATGGCGGTTGGATCAAATTTGATTTCCTCCACCCAATCCACCGCAACAGACTTCACATTCTGGGGTGAGCAGATCCTGAAAGTCACCGAGGGATAATACCCATCGGCTACCCTCATCTGGTTTAGCCTGCCTGTCGAAGCAGTTTACCGGGCTGTGGCCGCTGTGCATGTGACAGCTACTTGGAGCCACAGATGAGAGTTGGATGCCAGGTGGGGACCAAGGCAGAGGAACTACTCCGAAGAGCATGACAAGTCCACTGTCAGAGGTGCTACCCCTCCCAGACACCGCAGACACATGCAGAGCAAAGCACATAGAGACGATCGCCAGATGCAAGATAAATGGTGGCAGATGAAAACAGAGGAAGTGGAACATTATGCTGAAACTCACAATGCAAAGATTTTCTTAGCGCCATCAAGTCAATCTATGGACCATCAAAACCCAGCACTACTCCACTTCTTTCAGCAGATGGCAGCACTTTGATCAAAGACAGGACTGGCATAAATGAGAGGTGGAGAGAACACTTCAGTAATCTTCTTAATCGACCTTCAACAATGAACGAAGAAGCACTTGACTCCATACCCAGCAATCTATCAAAGAAGATCTTGATCTTCCTCCCAGCATGGACGAAGTAAAGAAAGCCATCAACCAGATGAGTACTGGAAAGGCTCCAGGAAAGGATGGAATCCCTGCCGAAATCTACAAGGCAGTTGGCCCAGCAACTCTCGAGGCCTTTCATGACATCATAAGTTGCATCTGGGAAGATGAAGACATGCCACAGAACTTCCGTGATGCTATGATAGTTTCCCCTCTACAAGAACAAGGGCAACAAAGCAGACTGTGGAAACTACAGGGGAATATCGCATCTGTCCATTGCTAGGAAGATCATCGCCCGCATAGTATTGAACCGACGGATTGCAAAACTTTCTATAGATATGTAAAGAGAAAAAGGTTAGTAAAGACAAATGTAGTTCCCCTGCAGTCAGAATCAGGGGAAGTCATAACGGGGAACAAAGAAATGGCGGACCAATTGAACAAGTATTTTGGTTCGGTATTCACGAAGGAGGACACAAACAACCTTCCGGTTATAAAAGGGGTCGGGGGGTCTAGTAAGGAGGAGGAACTGAGGGAAATCCTTATTAGCCGGGAAATTGTGTTGGGGAAATTGATGGGATTGAAGGCCGATAAATCCCCAGGGCCTGATGGACTGCATCCCAGAGTACTTAAGGAGGTGGCCTTGGAAATAGTGGATGCACTGACAGTCATTTTCCAACATTCCATTGACTCTGGATCAGTTCCTATAGAGTGGAGGGTAGCCAATGTAACCCCACTTTTTAAAAAAGGAGGGAGAGAGAAAACAGGGAATTATAGACCGGTCAGCCTGACATCGGTAGTGGGTAAAATGATGGAATCAATTATTAAGGATGTCATAGCAGTGCATTTGGAAAGAGGTGACATGATAGGTCCAAGTCAGCATGGATTTGTGAAAGGGAAATCATGCTTGACAAATCTTCTGGAATTTTTTGAGGATGTTTCCAGTAGTGTGGACAAGGGAGAACCAGTTGATGTGGTATATTTGGACTTTCAGAAGGCGTTCGACAAGGTCCCACACAAGAGATTGATGTGCAAAGTTAGAGCACATGGGATTGGGGGTAGTGTGCTGACATGGATTGAGAACTGGTTGTCAGACAGGAAGCAAAGAGTAGGAGTAAATGGGTACTTTTCAGAATGGCAGGCAGTGACTAGTGGGGTACCGCAAGGTTCTGTGCTGGGGCCCCAGCTGTTTACACTGTACATTAATGATTTAGATGAGGGGATTAAATGTAGTATCTCCAAATTTGCGGATGACACTGTGAGCTGCGAGGAGGATGTTGTGAGGCTGCAGAGCGATTGGATAGGTTAGGTGAGTGGGCAAATGCATGGCAGATGAAGTATAATGTGGATAAATGTGAGGTTATCCACTTTGGTGGTAAAAACAGAGAGACAGACTATTATCTGAATGGTGACAGATTAGGAAAAGGGAAGGTGCAAAGAGACCTGGGTGTCATGGTATATCAGTCATTGAAGGTTGGCATGCAGGTGCAGCAGGCGGTTAAGAAAGCAAATGGCATGTTGGCCTTCATAGCAAGGGGATTTGAGTACAGGGGCAGGGAGGTGTTGCTACAGTTGTACAGGGCATTGGTGAGGCCACACCTGGAGTATTGTGTACAGTTTTGGTCTCCTAACCTGAGGAAGGACATTCTTGCTATTGAGGGAGTGCAGCGAAGGTTCACCAGACTGATTCCTGGGATGGCGGGACTGACCTATCAAGAAAGACTGGATTAACTGGGCTTGTATTCACTGGAGTTCAGAAGAATGAGAGGGGACCTCATAGAAACATTTAAAATTCTGACGGGGTTAGACAGGTTAGATGCAGGAAGAATGTTCCCAATGGTTGGGGAAGTCCAGAACCAGAGGTCACAGTCTAAGGATAAGGGGTAAGCCATTTAGGACCGAGATGCGGAGGAACTTCTTCACCCAGAGAGTGGTGAACCTGTGGAATTCTCTACCATAGAAAGTTGTTGAGGCCAATTCACTAAATATATTCAAAAAGGAGTTAGATGAGATCCTTACTACTAGGGGGATCAAGGGGTATGGCGAGAAAGCAGGAATGGGGTACTGAAGTTGAATGTTCAGCCATGAACTCATTGAATGGCGGTGCAGGCTAGAAGGGCCGAATGGCCTACTCCTGCACCTATTTTCTATGTTTCTATGTTTCTATAGCTAGTGTCTCAGAAGTAAATCTTCCAGAAACACAATGTGGCTGTCGACCTGGTTGGAGCACAGCGGACATGATCTTTGCACTCAGACAAGTGCAGGAGAAGTGCATTGAGCAGAACATGGATCTGTATGCTGTATTTATTGACCTCACCAAGGCCTTTGATACTGTCAACAGAGCAGCGCTGTGGTCAATCTTGACGAAACTTGGGTGCCCAAGGAAGTTTGTCCACATCATCGAGCTGTTTCATGACAACATGACAGGTGAAGTGCTCTCAGACGACACAACCAAGGCCACATTTGCCATCTCAAATGGAGTGAAACAAGATTGTGTACTCGCTCCAGTTCTGTTCAACCTATTCTTTACCTGCGTCTTGAACTATGCCATAAAAGACTTGGAGTTTGGGGTCTACCTGAAATATCGATTAGATGGTTCGCTGTTTGACCTCCGCCGCCTTGCTGCAAGGACTAAAGTATGGAAACGACTCATCCTAGAGGCACTCTTTGCTGACGACTGCGCCCTTATGGCACACAAGGAGAGTGACCTACAATTCATACTCAGCAAATTTGCTGAGGCAACAGAATTGTTTGGCCTAACCATCAGCCTTAGTAAAACCGAGGTTCTCTATCAGCCTGCCCCTGGCACCACAGCACCTGCTCCCACAGTCTTCATCGGCAGTATACAACTAAAGTCAGTGGACAGCTTCAAGTACCTTGGCAGCACCATATCAAGTGATGGGTCCTTGGACAAGGAGATTGATGCAAGGATCTGTAAAGCCAGCCAGGCACTTGGTCGCTTGCGCACTAAGGTGTGGAGTCACCACCACATCCGACTGTCAACTAAACTGTTGGTGTATAGAGCAGTCGTTCTCTCATTTCTCCTTTATGGATGTGAGATCTGGACACCCTACAGGCATCACATCAAAAGGTTGGAAGCTTTCCATATGCACAGTCTCAGATCTATACTCCACATACGCTGGCAAGACCGGGTGTCAAACTTTGAGGTTCTGGAGAGAGCATAATCAACTAGCATCGAGGTGATGATCATGCGAGCCCAGTTCCGGTAGGCTGGACATGTCATCCGCATGGATGAGTCAAGGATCCCTCGTCAGTTTCTTCACGGCGAGCTCTGTGAAGGTCGAAGACACCAGGGGCGCCCCCGTAAGCGCTACAAAGATTGCATCAAGACTAACCTCCAGTACTGTGGCATCCGACCAAAGGCCCTCGAGAACACAGCAGCTAATAAAATCCAGTGGTGAACCCTCACGAGAACTGCCTGCCAGACCTTCGAAGAAAGCCAATGTCAATGCCTGCGGGACACTAGAGATAGGCGACATCAGGTGGCAGTACTGTCAGCATCAGGCACATCAAACTTCCCTTGTCCGACGTGCAAGGGACTATGTGCATCCAGAATTGGCCTATACAGCCACTTGAAGACACATGCCATTGATGATTAGCACATCAACATCTTTGTTGGATACGACAGACTACCAAGATTAGATCATAACAGTGACCATTAATAAGAGACATTACATATCAAAGTTTTCACTGCTCCAGAAAGCTGGAGCAGCTGCATCCCTGCTTCTTATGCACAAGGGCTGCATACATGCATGACATGATATGTCATGACATGACATCATTCGTATAGCATAAGTATATTACAAGTATATTGCATATTGCATTATAATTACAGGACATTAGATTAGTTACTTAGTTAAGTTTTTAATACCGTTTTTAATACTGTTTGACATATTACACATTACTCATGAGACGCATGGCTGGGCTCCGCCAGACCGCGGGTGGTGACCGAATGTCGCTCATGGCCAACCAGCGCGGCCGCACACTCCCCAATTTCAGTTAGGGGCTGAAGGTGAGCAGAGCCGGCCCCCGTCCGCCTTTGCTCGGCATGGTTGATAAATATCTTCTTCTGCAAACGAGAAAAGAGCATAGCATAAGCTAATTGACTAGGTAGTATCATGAAGTCATAACAGTTTAAATGTTACATGCTGCTGATCAGGAGCACTGTGCGGATCATAACATGGTTTACGTAATATATTTATGAATGACAAACTTAAATTCAATACCAGAGATTCATTGTTATAATTAAAATTTGCATCAGTAAAATATAAAATGCAACTTACTCTTGCTGCCACTGCCAACTATTCCAGCATTTCCAGCACTGGTCCGACCCCCTTGCCTCATGGGATGCCGAAGATACCACCGCAGCGATCTCCGCCCAGATTTTCCAGTAAACACAGGGTGGGGGTTTCCCGTGCACACCCCGAGACAAATCGCCCCACTGGGAATGCACCTCGTTTACCAGGGTCTCATTGGCCTCGTCACTGAAGGGCTTCGCCCTTTTCCTCTCCCCTTCTCCTTCCAGAGACATTTTTAATATTATATTATATTATATTATTATATTGTATTTATTTTTAGATTTATATGATTTATATGATCTTTATGTTCTTTAATATGATTCTTTATTTGTACTTTCCTCGCTGGCTTCCTCCTCTCTCTCTATCCTCTCTATCTCTCTCTCTGCCCCTTCCTGTGCCTTCTGCACATGTGTGGATGACCCATGACCTCCCAAAACGCAGGAAAGCCATTCGGCCGAAAAAAAAAGCCACACATGCACAGAAGCCCGTTGCTAAGGAAGCTTTTGCCTTCCTCATTGATGGACGTTCATTGGGCGAACGTCACTTTACCGCCCTTTCGGATCGCCCATTTTACATCGCTGGCCTATTGCCGAGTGGAAAATCGCTAAAAAATAAAATGGGCCATGTTCCAGCGATCAGTAAGGCTGAGACGTCGTACATCACTGGAACAAAGCCCATTTTTTGGGGCAATGGCCACCTAGTGGAAAATCTAGCCCTAGGGTTGTCCAGAATTGCAAATTTCCCCAAGGTGCAGGGAGCAATAGACTGTATGCACATCGCGATGCGGCCACCTTTTCAGGATGCTGACCTTTTAAGGAACCGCAAGGGATTCCACTCTCTGAATGTCCAACTTGTCGACCACCAGTAAATTATAGTGGCAATGAATGCTCAATTTCCGGGCAGCATCCATGATGCTCACATCCTGCGAGAGAGCATAGTATTTGACTTGTTTAACAATCAGTCACAAGGTCAATGCTGGATGCTTGGTGACAAAGGATATGGTCTCACCACCTGGCTGATGACCCCCCTGTATGACACCCACACTGAAGCTGAGAGGCGATACAATGAGAGCCACAGAGCAACCCGCAATATCGTGGAGAAAACCATTGCAGTGCTGAAGCAGCGCTTTAGTTGCCTGGACCACTCAGGAGGCGAGCTCCAATACCACCCTGAGCAAGTAGCTCAGTTCATGGTGGTGTGCTCCATGCTGCACAACTTGGCTATCAGGTGGGGACAAGAATTGCCTGATGAGTCTGACAGTCCACCTCACCAGAGAGAGGAAGAGGAGGACGAGGAGGTGGACGCTGACATCGGTCCAGACAATCAGGCTGATACTGAAGCCATGCCCCCACCCCCTTGTAGATCGCATGAAAGGGCCTATGGTGGCATGGTAACCGCAAGAGCCTTACATCAGGAGCTCATCAATGATCGTTTTGTCTGAAAGAACGTTGGTGTTATTTACAAGGCTGACACAATGCTGGGTATGTAGGTGATACATCAATGGTGGGCATCACCTTGCTGACAGTTAAAGTTTAAGTTGATTGAAGTTAAGTCTAATTATGCCCTTTGATTTTAAGGAATCACCAGCGTGTAACGGTGCAGCTATCTGAGCCAATGCGCTACAAGGTTTTATTAAATAAAAAACATTTAAACCGAACATTAGCCTGAAATCATCAGTATTTCTGTACAAACCAACCCTTCTGCTCCCACCCCCGCTTCTCCTCCCCACCTCTACCCCTTCCCCTTCCCCTCCTGACTCCAAGCCGCCTGGCCGAGGAGCTCCTCAGGTGATGGCTGAAACGCTGCTTGGATGGATACGATAGAGGATGGCCCCGAGGTGGGAACGTGCTCTGAGCAAGAAGCAAGATGTTGCTGCTGGCTCTCTTGTGTGGTTGGCATTGGCGTTGTGGCACCTTGGGGTGCAGTGCTGCGCTCCGGGACCACTGGGAGCCCTCTGCCACCAGTGTTCCTGGCTACTAGCTCCAGGGCCTCCTCCATCCCTTCCATGTTATATCTTATTTGTTGGACAAAAACTCAATGCCAACTATGTTTTTGGTGCTTAGTAGGCTTTTTGCTGCTGGTGTATCTCCCTCGTGCCTCCCACAACAGCCAGACAAGCATACACCATAGCCACACACGCTTTCAGTGCCTCTGAGCTCCCTCTCTCTCTGTCTCCACTTCTGCGCATGTCATGATGACCCTTGACCTCCTGAATTGCGGGAATCGAGCGTTGCCATGCCGTTGCTAAGGACGGCCACACTTTACGGCAGAAGTTCAAAAAAATTTAACGCTATTGCCCATTTCATATCGCTCGCGGAAACACCCATTTTCAAAAATGGAGACTAGGTGCTTTGAGAATGGGCGAGAAGCCGGTGATCTGAAAACCCTTTTTTAACGCCCATGCCGGAAATATCGCTCATTTTTGGGTGATAGGCTCAAAAGTGGAGGTTCTAGCCCCATGTCTCCTTTCTCTTGATTCCCCACAAGAGGAAATAGTTTACCATATCTACCCTATCAAATCCTTCTAACATTTTAAACACATCGATAAGACCATCCCTCAATCTTCTATACTCAAGGAAATACAAGCCAGGTTTATGCAACCTCTCCTTATAATTTAATCATCTAAGCCCCAGTAACATTCTGATGAATCTGCGCTGCACCTCCTCCAAGTCCAATATATCCTTCCTGAGATGCCCAAAACTGAATGTAATATTCCAGATGGGATCTGACCAAGGCTCCGTACAATTAAAGCATTAACTTCTTCCCCCTTGTATTCCAGTACCCTTTTTGATTGTTTTTGTACCTGACTAGTAGCTTTTAATGATTTGTGTACTTGGGCTGTGACATCTCTTTGTTCCTTTACAGTTCCTAGTTTATCACCATTTTACTACTTTAAAGGTGCTATAGAAATACAAGTTGTTGTCGTTGTTGTTGTTATTCATAAAATACTCTGATTTAGCTTTCTTGTGTCCAAAGTGGATGACCTTACATTTTTTTTTGCCATTTGCCATAGTTTTGCCTACTCACTGGCTGCGAGTTCTCCGAACGAGGTGGGCCCAGTGCGGCCAAGGTAAGTGGCGGGTTACAACCCCGCTCCTGGCTCCATCTCAGTCAGTGAAAAGAATTTTCCATTGGTGATACTTGTTAAGCCCGCCTTGCAAGGTTCCCAGCCAATTAAAAGGAAGCGGGTCTGATGACATCATGTGAAAACGCATCATCAGCCGGTGTCCTCAAAGGGACCATGCCCTCATTGATTTTGACAATTGACATTGAGGTGCTGCAAACACTGACAAGTACTGCACAAAGGTGCATTGTCACCCAGGCTCTACCTTGACTCCCTCCATATGTTTTTGGAGGGATTCATAGCATGCAGGGAGGGTCCCTTACCTTTCAATGGGAAGAATAGACCTCCACAGGACACTAACACAACCTGGTTGCACATTGTACAGGAGGACACAAACAGGGACGTCATCAGGAGGACCAGGTTGTAGTGGCGCAAACATTTCAATGATCTCAGTAGATCTCGAAACATTACTGAAAAGCCACACTCAACCTTATCCTGCTGTGCCACTCATCACATCCCCATCACTGCCTTCCATACTCTATCCCTGCACATCCTTACTCACACCAACTCACCCATCCCTCTCTATCTACATTATCATATCCCCATCTCACTAGCCACCCCTCACACTCACCCTCATCCTTGTCCAATCATACCAACTAGCAACATACAAGGGTATGTATTATGTCTTTTCGCCAATGTTCATGTAAAATTTCTGTTAATGTGTTGTCAAACATTGAAATCTTTATTTTCAACACTTGGCCTTCTTGGACAGATCTGTCTGCACCTTTGGAAGTGGTGTAGTGAGTTGCAAAAATGGTGAGACATAACTGTAACCCTGCAATGATGATGAGTGAGAAAGGAATGGTTTGGGCGTTGCAAGGATGCTTTATGGTGCTGGTATGGGGTAGTACCAACCTGGCGCATCAGGTGGCAGCCAGAGTGTTCAGTGTCAAGTGAAATAAATCTGGCATGGTGAGGCAATCCCTGGCCATCACTGGACTCCCAGGCAGCAATGTGATCATGTGCTGATACCCTGTGTCCTGTGCTGCATCTGTTCATCGTGGAGAAGGTTGGTGTTGTTGTTGGTGATGCTGGTGTGCCGGGTGATGCTGGTGTTGGTGCTGATCAAGTTGGGATTCTGAGGAGCAAGCTGTGATTTTTTCAAGTTCACCAATGCTGCTGGAATAAATGGTCACTGAAGTTGAGATGACAGAAGCGATCTGTCAATGCTGAGAGAGGTTGCTTCAATTAGGTGACAGTAGATGGACAGTTTACTCCAAACATTTCCAATCTGCATAAAGCTGAAAAGTATATTTCAAGGCCTGAAGGCTCCAGCTTCTAAGATTGGAAAGTGAACAGCTGTGAAATGGTAGATTTTATACCACTTTTGCACCATTCGGTCAACGATTCCAGCGGCAGAAAGCATTTGCACCATTCGGTGCCGGGTTTGCGGAGGCACGGAGCAGTACCTCCTGAATGAGGCGAGCCGGAGTGCAACGCCTTTGGTTGCGACACTGGCTCAATATTTTAATTGCACCTACTCTGTTGTGCCACATAGTGTGCCCTAGTGGGAATGCCAGTGAAAGCTGGCATTCCAAGCTATACCAGCCGAAGTGATGGAAGAAATTTCTACCTCAGGTAAGTGCGATTCTTTCTGTTTTTTTTATTTTTGCTATTTATGTTGGGGTCGTGTCAGTAATGAATTGGGATTGTTTTTGGTGGGTTTTTTTTCAGGTTTTTTTTTTCTCCAAGGAAGCCTCTGTTAGGGCGCTCCAAGACTGGCTGTTTAGCTCAGGATTTTCAGTGTCTCACGCGGCCTAGCACCCTAAAAGATGTATGGAACGCTTCCCCTAGCACTGCGCTCCAAACTCCGGGTCCAACTGATGAATTTTGCAGCGGCAGACCAAACCATTTGCCAGTGCAAAATGTCCCGCTCCACCTGGGACAACGCCACAATAGAGGCGCGACTGAATTTCTCCCCCTCTGTCTACTACCTCCCACCCAATTCCAACCCAATTCAAAAGGCTATTTTTACTTCCTGTAAGCCAGACACAACACAGTTGAATTTGGACCCCTCTGTCTCGATGTAGTGTAGTCACTGTTGAAATGTAGGAAACACAGCAGCCGATTTACACACAGCAAGATGCCACAATCAGCAATGTAATAAATGACCAGTTAATCTATTTTTGCTGTTGGTCGAGAGATAACTGTTGGGAAGAGCAATCGGAAGAATTCCCCTGCTCTTCTTCAAAGTAGTGCTGTGCGATCTTCTACACCCACCTGCGAAGGGAGACGGGGCCTTGGTTTAACATCTCATCTGAAAGACGGAAAAATAGGGAAAATTTCTGTAATATTGTGCTAACTTATTCTGAAATAACTCAATTTAAAATGGAAACTACATTTCCTTACTAAACTGCGAAGTAGGGACCAGAATCCAATAGTCTATGATGCACAGTCCTAATTATTTGATATGTAAATTAGCCAAGATGCTCACCTTAACCTAGATGTTAATCAAATTAATGGTCCTTTGAAGCACAATGGGTATTTTATATGTAGTCTTTAGCTCATACCAATCAGGCATCTGAATTCTTTAATTTGTTGGAAATTATTGAAGAATGTATGTGTACAGAGTAATGTATCACATCCTAAATAGCTAAACCATTAAGGAAGCTTGGTTCTAAGAGGAGTTGGCTTGTAGGTTGTCAAAAATATTGACAGGTATTTGATAATTGGGCAAAATGTGATTTTATGGGTCATCAGGTGTCTAAAATAAACAGGCCATCAAATGGCCAGGAGACTATTGGACACATCTTGTTTACTAAGTTAGAAATGGTTAATATTGCAATAACATTGAGGACAATGAGATTGTTGTAATATCAAAATACAGACAAACATATAATTGATGGGTAGCCCAGTGATACCCAGTCCACTGATTTTTCACTTCCTGTACCCCATAAGGCAGCTAAAAGTGGAGTCATCTCCCATGTAATGTTCCATCAGAAATTTATTAAAAAGAATTTTGAAGATCTTGGGGCTAGATTTCACACTTTTGTGCATATCGCCGAAAAATAGCCATTATTTCTGGCGTGGGCAATAAAAATGGATTTTCAGATCGCCGGCTTCTCGTCCATTCTCAAAGCACTTAGTCTCCATTTTTTAAATTAGGTTTTACCGCGAGCGATATGAAATGGGCGGTAATGTTAAATCTCTCTTAACCTTCTGCCATAAAGTGTGGCCGTCCTTAGCAACGGCATGGCAACACTCGATTCCCGCGATTCAAGAGGTCAAGGGTCATCATGACATGCGCAGAAGAGACAGAGAGAGAAGTAGCTGAGAGGGACGGAAGGCGTGTGTGGGTGTGGTGTGGCTGCTTTGGGAGGAAGGAGGGAGAATTTAGAGCTTTAGAGCAAATAGGGAAACAAAAATTAGCTGTTACCAGCCACATATTTGCCTGAATTTGGCTTATAATGGAGGGAGAGGAGGAGGCATCACAGCACGCTGTAGAGACTGACGCTGGAGAGAGCAGTGAGCTGCGAGAGGAGCACATTGGAAGACGCAAAAGAGTCAGGAGGTTCGAGTTATGCTGGGGTGATTTGACACAGGGAAGGCGTGGGAAGCCCACCCCAAAGGCCTACCAGAAGATATGGACCGAGATAGCAGAGATGGTCTCATCGGCGACCAACGAGGTGCATGAGGGAAAACAATGCCGCAAACGATGGAACGACCTTGTGGGAGCCGCAAGAGTAATTATTGCAGTTATTTACATGTACTTATGCATTTATATAATTTGATTTGTAAGAGTCATGAGTGACTATCATCAGATGTGAGGTCTTTCACTTTTACCGGGAATGTTGTACTCAAAGCCTGCGGTCACGGTGTACATCTTTAGGTAAAGCATGATAATTATCATAATAATCATGATTACATCTGTCAGTTATGTGTTGTATCAGTCTCTGTGACAGTACCTAACAATGATATCACGCAATGATCTAATGCCATGTCGTCCTGTCACCTTTTACAGAAGAAGCTATCGACGATGAGGTCTGTGCAGAGGCGAACGGGTGGGGGGCCACCAGTCCCCAGCGACATCGCTGACATGTAGGAGCGTGTGCTCGCATTCATGGGGAAGCACACCCGGACAGCCACAGAAGCATCTGCAGACCCTGAAGTGATGCCACATGAGTAAAGTTTACACCATTGCGTGATGTAAAGTCAATAGATGCCACACCCACTCATATCCGAACAATCATATTTGATCGATGATTTCTAAAATTGTCCTAGAAATAATGCTGGCCTAATGAAAATCATTGCAATGCAAATGTGTTGATGGTCATGAAATGTGATGTCTGTGGTGCTTTTGTCGTGCATATGCTGTGTGTAGCACTGGACTCACCTTGTGACCCAAGCACCCCCTTCTCCTCTAATAACCTCATTTGTGTTTTGCAGCTTAGCCAGCATAGTGGCCCCAGGCAAGACCACAGAGGCCAGAAGATGGGAGCGTGGGGCCCGACTCTCCGGACGATCCTAAATCTGGTGCTGAGGAGCTGCGATTCTCGTCCGTAAATCCGCTGTATCTGTTCTCTACAGATGAGAGCACGGACTTCGAGGAACCTGCATCGCCACGCTCCACAAGCCATTCCACCCCAAGGCCATCTAGTGCTCCTCCGGTCATTCCCGCCTCCACTCTGGAGGTACTGGCTCCAAGCACCTCACTACAGGGCACTCCATTTGTCCCCAGGACAGCGCCGACACCGCAGAGGTTTCGTGGACGCGGCAGGTCTGGTCCATGGGCGCCACATGAGAGCAGTGAGATGGTACAGTTGTCCAGAAAGACTGTAGACATTGATCACCAGCTCATTGAAGCACTGGAGGGCACATCCTGACAGCTGGCCACCATGACTGAGTACGTTCCGTGGATGGCGGAGGCCCTGGATAGCCAGGAATACTGCTGCCACAGGTCTCCCAGTGGTCCCAGAGCGCGGCACTCCACCCCTGGGTTCTGCATCACTACTGCGAACGACAGATGAGAGCAAGGACCAAGATCCTGCTTCTGCATCAGAGAATGTTGCCCCCTCGGAAACCCCCGCTCATGTGCCCGTGTAACCACCGCCTCTGCCTTCATCCCCCCCAATGATGCACCACCTGAGGAGCTCCTCGGCCAGGCGCCATGGAGCGAGGAGGGGAAGGGTAGAGATGGAGAGAAGAAGGGGAGGGGGGAAGGAAAGTGAGGTGCTTGCCGCAAGCGATGGCTGTGTTATATCTCTATCTGGGTGTATGCAATTTGTTGTAATTTATGGGGGGGAGTTAACCACCCTCCTGCTTTGCATTTGTATTTTGTGTTGCTGGACATGTTGAATATTTGATTGCTGTCATTGGTGGAAAAAGTGGGATGTGGGCAGGGGTTGGGTGTTTTTGCCCGTGATACTTATGATTCAGACCAATGCTGGTATAACATTTTTTTTATTGAACATAACCTTGTTGCGCATTGTCTCAGACAGCTGGACCGTTACACACTGGTGATTCCTCAACATGAAAACGTTAAATATAACTTAACTTCAATCAACGTAAACTTTAACTGGCACCAAGGTGATGGGCACAATTGATGTCTGAGCTGCACACACACAGCAGCATGTCAGCGTTGTCACTCTCAGTAACGTTCTTTCAGGAAAATCATTCAGATATCAGCTCCTCAAATAAGAGTCTTGCAGCTATGTAGCCACCATGGGCCCTTTCCTGCAGTCTGGAGGGTGTTGTGGGCATGGTTGCATAGCCAGCCTGATTGTCCAGCCCCTCGTCATCCTCTTCCTCTCTCGCCTGAGGTGGAGCATCAGTCCGTTCTGGCAATTCTTGGCCCCTCCTGATAGCCAGGTTGTGCAGCAGGGAGCACACGACCACAAATTCACCTACTTGCTCAGGGTTGTATTGTAGTTCCCCACTTGAGTCCAGACATCTGAAGCGTTGCTTAAGCACAGTTATTGTTTTGTGGACCACATTGCGTGTGTCTCTGTGGCTCCGGTTGTATCACTTCTCGGCTTCAGTGTGGGTGTAACACAGGGGGGTCATCAGCTAGATGGCTCGGCCATATTGGTTATCACCAAGCATCCAGCATTTTCCTTGTGGCTGATTCTTAAAAATGTCAGAGACAGCGCTCTCACGCAGGATTTGGGCCTCATCAAAGGTGCCCGGACATTTAGCATTCACTGCCATTATGATCTGGTTGTGGTCGACAACTAGTTGGATCTTCAGGGAGTGAAATCCTTTTCTGTTACGAAAAAGCTCCGGGTCCTGAGAAGGTGACCGCATGGCGATGTGAGTACACTATATTGCTCTCTGCACCCTGGGGAATTTAGCAATGCGGTAGAATACTCCAGCCCTGTCAATGTGAGCCTCCGTGATCTTGGGGAAGCTGATAAAGTCCATCCTTCGTGCGTACAGGGCCTCTGTGACCTGTCTAATGCAGCGATGGGTGCCATGGTGAGACAGAGGGGAAATCTCGACCGCAGAGGCACGAAAGGATCTGGACGTGTAGAAAGACAGTGCCGCGGTGACCTTGACCTCGACCGACACTGATGTCCTGATGGCAGGCTGCATATGTGGCCTGATGAGCTCACATATTTCATTGATCACCACCTTGTGGAAGCGCAGTCTTCGAAGACAGGTGTGGTTGGACACGTTGAGGTAAGACCTTTTTTCCCAGTACGTGCGGGGTGTGTATGGTCTGGTCCTCCTCCTCATTCTTGCACATCTTAAATTGGGGACATAATGATGTGCATCACACTTTGAGCCATCTGCACTCTGCAGCATCTGCGTATTAATCGATGCAGGCTGAGAAATGGCTGGCCCCATTGTAAAGAAAGTATAATACCGATTGATCAGAAGCAATAATTTCCTCACTATAATACACCTATAGTAAACCCCCAGTAATCCAGAGTCTGAAAATATGTCTGTTGAGATGGACACTTCATCTGAGAAGAACTCCAGAGTCAATTCAAACTCTCCCGAAGTTGAAGCAGCCTTTTGAATGAAGCGATTTGTGATTTTAAAAATGGCAGCTGGCTTTAGTTGAGAACAGTTCCACTTTTTCCGGGTGGCTTTTTGGGCGAGCGATATTGTGGGAGTTAGTTTTGCCAAATGTGCTCTTTGCGACAAAAAAAAATGGGCAGGCGGTATTATTGAATCTCACCGTTAATTCCGTGTGGAAAGTAACGCTGGATGATATTATGAACGCTGATTTCGCCCATTCTGATGATTCCGCCCAAAAAAAACGGGCGCCGGTATTATTTTTTTCCCAACGTTACGCATATGGGGAAAGTAACGCTCAGCGATAACTTTCTGAAAAATGCCGGTCAGTTTCCATTTTGTGGCTAATTGGCGATATCTGGGCGTTATACGTCATTTCAGCGGTAAAATGGACGTTAAGTGGGTGTTAAGCATGGAAAAAACATGGAATATCTAGCCCTTGGACTTTTCTTGTTTTGAAACAAAAAGGGCCCGAACTTGGTGGAAGCCAAGGCCTGTCCAAGTGCTACCCAAACGATAACCGATGGCCACCGACAGACCAGGCGGTACTTTGCAAGGAAGGTCCCTCTAAAAGCGACGGCAGTAGTGCCCAGCAGCCAATAACGGCTTACGCCTTCAATCTTGGTGGC
This sequence comes from Pristiophorus japonicus, assembly GCF_044704955.1. Lineage (NCBI taxonomy): Eukaryota > Metazoa > Chordata > Chondrichthyes > Pristiophoridae > Pristiophorus > Pristiophorus japonicus. Next base: position 77,465,548 of record NC_091977.1, on the reverse strand, counting down.
AGTGGGCGGGAGCTCCCAATTTCGGCGGCAAATGCATTCCTCGCTAAAGAGTCGCCGAGGATTGAGTCAGGCCCAGGGAGGGGAGAGCACTGAAAAATAAAATTATTCACTCTAAAAAAAAGCACCATAACACCTTCAGGGGACCCCATCCAGGTAAAACCCTGAAATAAATAAAATAAAAAAATGTTCACTAACCTTTACTTACCGTCAGGCTTAGACCTGCCTCCACGCAGCAATCCTTCTCCCTGCTGCCGCCGACTCTAACCAACTCCCACCCACACCAATATGCCAGCTTGGTGGGCGGGAGGTCACTTATGTGACTTGGCCACCAGAGGCTGTTAGTGGGCATCAGCGGGTGGTTCCCGGCAGTACTCCCCTCCCATCGGATGCAGACCTGGAAGAATCTGTCACCGAGGAGTGAGCGGCTAAAAAACTCGGCAGCTGCCAGCGGCAGTGGGCGGTAAGGCCATCAATTTCGGGCCCAATACGTAGTGTGAAAGCCTAGAATTATATTTTTTAATTTCTTTCTGCTTCAGTGTACAATTCTACTTTTGAATAAATTTGACAACAATTTCAGCCTTATGCATTGGTCTGATGTTGTAGTGTTTACCGCTTCTCAGAACAGATAAGATAATGAAATGGGCAGCCTGAGTGTTCTCTGGTGGGTATACTGTGGTTAAGAAGTAATTGTTAACCCATCGCACGCTATTCATGGCATAGCAGAGCAGGTCTCCAGTCGTCTTGGTTAATCCTTGCCACTGGACCAAGATCTAGCTCTGTCAAGCCCGTGTGGTGGCTGGTGTGCAACGGCCACCACACGTTAAAAAAATCCACACACAGGCAACTTCCACCCCCTTACTTGGAGTTCAGGACTGGAACACCGGGTCCTTCATCGAAACACCGTGAACTCGTGGAAGCAAGTCATCCTCGTTCAAAGAACCGCCGATGATGATGATTCATGGCATGTATAAAGGCATGGCCTGGGATATGATAATGGAAGCTGTCTTTTTGCTGTGAACACAAGTTACAAAATGTGATGGATGTTTGTCTATGTTAAATGTGCTATATAAATTCAATTTGTTATTGTTGTTGGGGAAACCCTGAACCCCTGGAATATGCAGCATGCATGTACAGAATATGCATTTTTGTACATGAGATCGATGTTATCACAAATATCTCCCTCAACAGAATGTTTCTTTATGCCACTACAATATTCAAATGAATGTGAGACTCCTTTACAATAAAGCTCACTGGTGATCTAATGTATCAAACTAATTGTAAAATATAAAAGATAAAAGCCAGTAAATTGTCAGTTTGTGACATAATCATACTAACATTTAGTACATTCATATGAAATTCCTCATTCTGCTATTTTAACAGAAGCATTATCTGTTTATTTTAGGTCTATAATTTATTACCAGCTGTAACTTTCATATGTACATGACCTCAGTGATTTATACTTAAATGAAGAAGCATTATTATAGGACATGTAAGTTGACCAGCTCAACTATTTTTAGGTATTGAGGTGAGGTGAGAGAGACTGCCCTTGACATCTAGGCAGCATTTGACCAAGTGTGGCATCAAGGAGCCCGAGTAATACTGAAGTCAATGAGAATCAAGGGGAAAACTCTCCACTGGCTGGAGTCATATCTAGCACAAAGGAAGATGGTTATGGTGGTTGGAGGTCAATCATTCTAGCCCCAGGACATCGCTGCAGGAGTTCCTCAGGGCAGTGTCCTAGGCCCAAACATCTTCAGCTTTTTCATCAATGACCTTCCCTCCATCAGAAGTGGAGATGTTCACTGATGCCTGCACAATATTCACTGCCATTCGCAACTCCTCTGATAATGATGCAGTCCAGACCCACATGCAGCAAGACCTGGACAACATTCAGGCTTGCGCTGATGAGTGGCAAATAACATTCACACCACACAAGTGCCAGGTAATGAATATCTCAAACAAGCGAGAGTCTAACGACCACCCTTAGCATTCAACTCATTACCATCGTCGAATTCCCCACCATCAACATCCTGGGGGTTACCCAACATCCTGGGGGTTACCATTGACCAGAAACTTAACTGGGCCAGCCACATAAATATTGTGGCAACAAGAGCAGGTCAGAGGCTGGGTATTCTGTGTCTCACTCCTGACTCCCCAAAACCTTTCCACCATCAACAAAGCACAAGTAAGGCGTATGATGGAATACTCTCCACTTGCCTGGATGAGTCCACCCTAACCATGCAATCTCCTAAAGAAGGCAAACGAAAAAGGAACATACCTGTGATTAATTCAGGAATAACTCTGGGAAATTCTTCTCTGCCTCCCTAAGGCGATCAATCAACCACCAGGAAACCATAGTAGTTCATAAAACTCTATTGTCACAACAAGCTAGGTGTTATCCTTTGTAACAGGAAATGTCCATTTCCCTCAACAAATTGCCGAGATCCTTTTTAAAGGATTGTAGCTAGTTCATACTTACTGCATGCTTTGACATTTTTGTTCCAGGATGCTGATGATTTGCAGAAATAAATATTTCTTGGCATCTCATCTAACTCTTGCCTTCAGATTTTGTAAGCACACTCAAAGTATAGCCCAACATTAACACCTTAGTAACGCTGGCCGTCCAACATTGGCAGTGGAGGTAGTTTTTACAAATGAAAGGTTCTCATTGCCTAGTGCAATTGATTGCAGAGTGATCAAGGTAAACAGGGAGATTTAAATTTAAAAAAACATTTAAACTATTTTTTCTTTTTAGTCAGTGCCAATTGCCACAATACAGTGTGACAGGTGTGGCAGTTATCACTCCCCCACCCCTCCCCCACCCCACTCATCTGGGATGGACGACCCAGTGACAATGGAAATACTGCTTGGGAGCCTTTCAACTACATACAAATGAGCTTGACCCCAGAAGATCCCCAATGTAAGCATTATCATATTACAAATCGACCATGCAAAGCTTGTTTGACGCAGAGCATTTTCAAAGAAACAGGCACAAAGGGATTGAACTCCCAGGTGAACATTTCCACCTGTTTTCTGGCAGGCAGCAAATCGGAACGTGGAATGACTGGGAAACTGGGTCTTGGCTAAATTCGCATAAGTTTATTCTCTGCCCATATTAAATTAGGTGGAAGAAATTGTTCACACGCTATTGAAATCTAACCTTTTATAAGGAGATGAATAAATCTGATCAAGAGTCCCAGATTGCTTGTCAAAACAAAAGCCTTACAAGATATGTGGAATTTAGAGCTATTCAGAATAAGTTCCATCTACTGTGCAGCAGGACAAAAAGATGAGGAGTATAACCTTACTGCACAATGCTGGTTTTTCATTCTGAATACTTGGGGGTAATTTTAACTCCCAAGAATGGGTGGGTTTGGGTCAGGTGAAAAGTTAAAATTTAAAACATTTCAAACCCGAACCCAACACGTCTCGAACCCACTGATATATGGTTTTAATGGAGGTGAGACAAGAGGTGGGTGACCAATCTGCTCTCAGGAGGTGGGTCAGTGGGTAACAGCTTCTAAAGAGGCTGCGTGCCTCCATTTTAACTACATTTTACATTTTAACCCATTTTGGCCAGGTTTCCCAGGATTCAGGGAAACCTGGCAGGAAAAAAGATGCGGGAAGGCCCAGATCCATCAGGTAAGTGCATTTATAGCACGCTGGTGGACCAATACGCTAATCTGCTTCCCACTTCATGATCAGCGAGTCCCACAATCTCTCCCTCGCTTTCTCCCCTCACCTCCATGCTCTCCCACGGTCTCTGCTCCCCGACTATCATCAGCCCTCAACTACCATCTCACCCCCCCAATCACCATCTCTCCGCCCGACTACAATCGTGCCCCCAGACCACCATCTCCCTCCTGGCCATGCTCTCCCCCCCAGACATCTCTCCCCCAACCAGGGAATCCCACCCCCCCCTGTGATCTCTCCCTTCCTGCACTGCCCTTACCTGCGGCCATGTGCCGCAGGCTTTGCCACCCAACAAGCAGCCTGTCGATGTGGAATATGTTTCAATCATGTGTGTGCTTTGCTCTAATACCCTATGATATCCACTTCCATCACCATATGTTCATGTTCATTGTGATTTATCCAGGGCTCCCTGCTCAAACTGATGATCTAAATCCCCTGGAGTTCTGTTACAGTTTCTGCTGCTTGTTACAAGCGGGGTGAGTGACACCGTGCACTCTGAGGTATTAGTTTCTTCTGTTTCAGTGGGAGCTTAAGCTGGTTTTGGTGATAGAAACAGAAGAGGAACATATGATGGCTATAAAACATCCATTCAGACTGTGTTGACATTGCTATATAGCAAATATTTTTCATTCATTCTGGAATGTGGGCATCGCTGACAAGGCCAGCATTTATTGCCCATCCCTCATATGCCTTCTTGAACCGCTGCAGTCAATGCGGTGAAGGTACTCCCATAGTGCTGTTAGAGTGGGAGGTCCAGGATTTTGACCCAGGAATGGCAATATCATTCCAAGGTAGGACAGTGTGTAACTTATAAGGGAACTTTCAGGTGATGATGTTCCCATGCGCCTGCTGCCCTTGTTTTTCTAGGTGGTCGAGATCACGGGTTTGATAGATGCTGTCGATGAAGCCTTGACAAGTTGCTGCAGTGCATCTTGTAGATGATACACAATGCAGCCATGGTGTGCCGATGGTGGAGAGAGTGAATGTTTATCTTCATAGGCAGTCCCTCAAAATGAGGATGACTTGCTTCCATGCCAAAAAAGGATGAGTTCACAGGTGTTTCAATGTAGGATCTAATATTCCAGGTCCTGAACTACATCCTGAAGGGTGGAAGATGCCTCAGCGTGGATTTTTTTAATGTTTTATTGTTTAAACTGGTGGATGGGCTGCCAATCAAGCGGGCTGCTTTGTCCTGGATGGTGTTTGAGCTTCTTGAGTGTTGTTGGAGCTGCACTCATGCAGGCAAGTGGAGAGTATTCCATCGCACTCCTGACTTGTGCCTTGTAGATGGTGGAAAGGCTTTGGGGAGCCTGGAAGTGAGACACTTGCTGCAGAATACCCAGCCTCTGACCTGCTCTTGTAGCCACAGTATTTATGTGGCTGGTCCCGTTACTACCCCTTTTGCCTTGCATAATCATCTCTTGTCATTTAATCTCTCCTGCCTTCCACCCTTTTGTTCTTTCCTCCCCTCCCTCCTTTCCCAGAACTTACGGGGCACTTATACATCGTCAAAGACTTCGAAAAATCCGGGCCAAAGATTTACCCTGAAATAGCCTGAGGCATGGGCCCATGTTTGCTCTTGACCTGAGCCAGGCCGACTCTCAGAAATGGTACCATCTTTCCCACTCCTCATTCCCTGCCAAACATGTCTATTCTCCAGAGGTTAATAATTTACATTTTTTTTAACATAATTGTGTTTTCCATTTGCCATTTTATTTCAAATGATTTCAACCATGGAACACCTTGGGTTAAAATTTCCATCGGGATTCCCCGATCAAAGTGCTTGGATATACACTTGAAGTGCCATAACATACAAGGTTGCAGACCAAGAGATGGAAAGTGGGATTAGGCTGGATAACTCATTGTCGGCCGGCAGGGACATGATGGGTCAAATGGCCTCCCTCCATGCTGTAAATTTCTAATTTCTATGATTCTCCTGCCATAACCTGGACAGAAGATCAGCATCATTTACACCGTCTTTCCAGAATTTCCACTATCTGAAGATACAGCAGGAGATCCTCTTACTAAACTTCCTCTTACCTGGTTAGTCAATTTAGGATAGCAAAAACAGCTATACTTTCATACTGGAAGAAAGACATTGGGCAGGGATAGGGATAACTACTGGGAAACTATATTCAATTATACACCTTTTATAAATGTTGAAATTAATTGAAAACAAGGACTGTTCTTAACAGAAAACTTGATAAATAATAATATTCTGGTAGTTTAATTAGTTTCATACATATCTTTTCAAATTAACACTTGTTAAAAACCTTCATTAGGAAATGAGTGAAGCCGGTTCTGGCATATTCCATAGATCAATCAGCTCATTGATTAGCATTACTCATTCAGGACACTCGAGGTACTCAGATCAGGGTTCACCATCATTCTGCTTGCCCATCTGCAATTTTCCTCCCATTAAAGTAAATGGAGTGCAGGGCGGGGGTTGAGCATGTGTGTGGGGGGGAGTGTGGTCACAGACTGGGAAGTGCAGAAATGGAAGACACCAGCCTCAGGTTGTTTGAATATAGTTGAATATTCAATGTACCTTGAATCATTTTAAAAGCAACTTATGAAACACCCTAGGGATTCCTGCATGAACATACTACATTGTAGGGATATGTTTGTCCTTACTTACTTTAAACGGTCTCTCTCTATGCCCTAAAGCAGCTGCTTATAATGGAATTATAGAGCAGACGCTATCTAGAAATTCAACTTGGACAGTGGCGCAAAATGGGGGTTATCGGATCGATCACCCGTTATCCGCTGCTCCTGATAGTGAGTTCCATTGCAGTCAGTAGAACTGAATATCAGGCACTATGTACAACGGTTGGCCCATCCGATATTGTCCACTTTGACCACCGCCGAGAAGAATTCCTAGGCCTACAAGTTTTGTGACAAAACAAATTTCCTAATTTAAAGACAGAAAATGCTGGAAATACTAGCAGGTCAGGCAATGTCTGTGGAAAGAGAAACAGAGAAACATTTCAGGTCAATGATCTTTTGCCAATTCTGTTCGGACGAAAGGTCATCGACATGAAACATTAACTCTGTTTCTCTTTCCACAGATACTGTCTGACCCGTTGAGTGTTTCCAGCATTTTCAGTCTTTATTTTACATTTCCCGCATCCGCAGTATTTTGCTTTTGTATTAAATTTACTAATTTCTTGTTTTATAGGCACCATTTTTAAAAGTTTCAAAATTAGGCCCTTTGAATATTCCCTGAGATTTAAGGCTTTGTTTAGGTGGACAGAGATACATTTGAGCTCATTTGCCCAACAGTGATATCAGTCGAGGAAACGCACCTCAGTAATTAGTAGGGAGGATTAAGCAAAATTGTCCAGTAGCAATGTTCAAATCCAAGTTGTAACATTATTCACCAGTGATGTTAATGTTGTTAAAAACACATATTGAAGCATTTACTATGTTTACAACAATAGCTCTCAGAGCAGATTTGATTCAATTTCATTTGCCAGGAAAAGCTTCTTAACAACACAAGCAGAAGAGGAATTACCCTGCCTACTGAATTTGTCAGCTAAAAGTATGTAGAATTTTACAATCAATTTACAAATAAACTGCCTCCAATATCCAGCAGGTGCATAATGTTGCTCATTATCCTTAGTAATTCAGATCTTTCGATGTGAAGTATAATGAGTTGGTCTTGGTCAAGATTGTTATTTTTAAATTATATTGGCCAATTGAACAGTATTACATCTGCATGAACTGAGTACCACAATGTATGTGAGGGTTTCTTAGCTACTCTGATTATGACATCATCAAACTAAGCAAAACACGTTAAGGGCCATATTTTTATCTGTATTTAAGGTTTTTGGAAAAGGAAATGTGAATAAATGGAGGAGAAATGGAGGTGGAAAGATGTAATAAATATTTCTTCTCTTCTCTTAAAGAGCCACTACAACAACAACAATGTGTATTTATATAGCAGCCTTTAATGTAGTGAAATGTCCCAAGGCGCTTCACAGGAGCAGTATAAGTCAAAATTTGACACCGAGTCACATAAGAAGAAATTAAGACAGATGACAAAAAGCTTGGTCAAAGAGTTAGATTTTAAAGAGCCTCTTAATTGAGGAAAGAGGGGTAGAGAGATTTAGGGAGTGAATTCCAGAGTTAAGGGCTTAAACAGCTGAAGGCATGACCATCAATAGTTGAACAATTAAAATCAGGGATGCTCAAGAGGGCAGAATTAGAGGAACGCAGATATCTCGGGGGGTTGTGGGACTGGAGGAGATTACAGAGATAGGGAGGGGTGAGGCCATAGAGGGATTTGAAAACCTGAATGAGAATTTTAAAATTGAGGCTTTGCTTAACCGGGAGCCAATATAGGTCAGCGAGCACAGGGGTGATGTGTGAACAGGACTTGATGCGACCTAGGACACGGGCAACCAAGTTTTGGATGACCTCAAGTTTACATAGAGTAGAACGTGGGAGGCCAGCCAGGAGTGCGTTGGAATAGTCAAGTCTAGAGGCAACAAAGGCATGGATGAGCTGAGACAGGGATGGAGTCGGGCAATGTTATGGAGATGGAAATAGGCGGTCTTAATAATGGTATGGATATGTGGTCAGAACCTCGCTGACTGCTTGTTCAAAGAAGATGGCTAGAAGCACTCCATGAATTTCCCCTTAACTGACCAGGTAATGCTGAGGGGAGTAGCCAATTTTGAGACTATGGGGAACCCTCCTAATAAAGCAACTTTGCAACAGGCATGGCAGTAGATGATAAACAGAGTGAATACGGTGTCCCATGTTCATGGATCATATGAGCAATTATACAAAAAGTTCTTAGAGCTGAGGGAGAGTGCCTAGATGAGCTTCAATAAATTGTGCCCACTGAATGGAAAAGAATGCAAATACTATGCATGCATCAAGTACTCCGCCTACATTATGGTGCCATATTAGCAATACAGCAGGCAAAGCACTGGCTCCAACTCTTACATTTACATCTTCTGACTACCATGTCAATGAAGCTATAGCTCCAACTTGGTTGTGAAGGCTTCCTTTGATTCACAGAACTATCATGTATTTTCACCCCCACATACTATGGTTCCTCAAACTGCTTGCAAGCTCTTTACTCTTTTCATGCCAGGTAGTATGTAAGCTTGCAATAAGACTGCACCTTCTCCTACATTCAAATGTTAAGAGAAGGCTTCCCACAACCTTTGAAGGATAACCCACACAGGCAGAAGTCCTAATAGTGCCTGATATGAAAAGCAAGCTCTCCAAATAACTGGCATAAAGACTATTGAGAGAATGGATGAGGGACAGCCGAGGGGTTTCATGCCAGCCCAATAGGTAAGTGCTCACTTTAACTTTGTCGTCTTGAAAGCACTTTACGCTCAGAGACCAGCAAACTGCTACATCTGCCCCTCCACTACAAGGCACAGTATTAGCTTTGCTACTGTGTGCACAGTCATTGAATGTGTTGTTGCACGTACTCTCACAGGACACTCAACAGGCATTAGGACCCTGTGGGAGCTATTCACACAGTGCTGTAAACAAGCTGGTTCATGCTAGTTTTGGGACAGCATTTTGGGTGTTGCTATAAAGGACACAGTTAAGTTACTTTACTCCTGATTCAGTTAGCCTGTTTATTTACGTACACAACATAATTTGGCGATGAGGATGAATCAAATTAACCACCCTACCGCCTTTCCTCTCCACGCCCGGGGACCCTCCAATTCTGTGGCTGAGATGGATAAAAAGCTTTTCTACGTATATCACGGTGAGTGGGTTAGATACCGACACGTAACACTAGCTCGTTGCTGTGCAATACTTATCCATTGCCTTGACACTGAAGACCAACGCAACTCTGGCCAAATCGAAGACACGGAGTCCTATGACAAAGCGGTAAGCGCCCTAGAGAAATATTTTGGACCAAAGAAAAGTATCATGATGGAGAGTTACAAATTTCGTCAAAGTGGGCAAGGGAACGGTGAACCAATCAAATGATATATAATTTCATTAACTGGCCACTACGTGTGACTTTGGAGCACTCACAGAGGAAATGATCAGGGATCAAATTATTAAGAAAACAACGATCCCCCGCATTCAGGAACACTTGCTAATGGAGGATGACAAAATTACATTGGATAAAGTAACTAATTTGGCTATCCAAATCGAATCAGCGCTTTCCAATTTAAACGCGATCAGATCCCCTGCTTCCCCTGTGCAACAGACTTCAGCTACAGCCCATGTGCAAAGTGTTCGTCCAAAGCGGAAATCACAGCAGAGACCCAAGGCTAGTAATAAGCCACCCACTATGGATCGCGGGCCTAACTTCCACTGCTTTAACTGTGGGGACAAATCACATTCAGCAAAGAGTCCTAACTGCCCTGCACGTGGGAAGAAGTGCTCTGCATCTGGTAAAATAACCATTTTATGAGTGTCTGTCACTCATCGCAGCATATTCGACATGTGGACAACCCTGATGGTGATAAACCCAGTATGGTTTACACCGTTAGTGACATTTCGCACATCGGTTCAGGCAAATTCAAGAACTGTGAGGTAAACATTGTTGGCACGCACTGCTGCCTCCTCATTGACCTTAGAACCAAAGTCTCCATATTGAGCGACGCTGTGTACGAAACCTACTTCAACCACTGTCAACTGCAACCCACAACTTCCACTCTACATGCGTACTCCGACTCCAAAATTGGGGTCATATCTGTCCCGATATAATACAAGGACATAACATTGAAGAACTTTTCCTTTCATGTCGCGAAGGGATGAAGCCTCATGGGTGTTGAACTTTTTGACAAGCTTGGGTTCAAAGTTTACGACCCAACCGGCACATCTGTGTACATGGTGGACTTTGACAAGCAGTATCCCTCAATCTTCACAGGGTTTGGAGTGACAACAAAATTCTGCCATCGTCCCCGCGTTGACCCTGCCATCAAACCAGTTACGCAGCGACTTCGCCGTCTCCCATTCGCGGTTCGCGACCAAGTATCCACAGAATTAACGCGACTCGAATCTCAGGGATTCATTGAGAGCATTGACTCCTCACCCTGGATCTAGAACTTAGTCATTACTTGGTGTAAAAATGGGGAGATCGCCTATGCATCAACCTGAAAGAGGTCAACAAGGCCATCATCCCCGACAAGTACTCACTTCCTACCATCGACCAACTGTCTTCAGAATTTCACGGTTCAATAAACTCGACATGCACCGCAGTTAGCTGCAAATACCCCTAGCGGAGGACAGTAAACTGGCACGGCATTCACGACGCACGATGGTCTGAATCAGTATCGACGCATGCCCTACGGACTATCTTCTGCACCACTACTATGCGAGCAGGCATAGAGGGAACCCTCAATCTGTTTGACGATATCGTCGTCCATGGACTGACAATGGAAGAACACGACCAGCAACTTCACGCAATTATGGTTAAACTTGCTACACGTAACATTATGTTTAATGCCAATAAGTGTATATTTGCTGCTGGAAAAATAAACTTTCTGGGCTACAGAGTCACAGCACACAACGCTTGACAACATTGACGTGATCCAGCAAATGCAGGAGGCTACCACCGTCAAAGAACTTTCATCATTCCTCGGCACTTGCAACTTCTATCTGAAGTTTGTCCTGCACTACACGCACATTGCCAAACCACTTCGCAAGTTGCTGCACAAGGATGTCCTCTGGGAATGGACAGATTCCCAGGCTCAGGCATTCACCACACGTAAGGAGAAAATCACATCCTCGCCTATCCTCGTGCCCTTTGATCCGAATGCCACTACGTACATCACCATGGATGCATCAGGCACCACCATGGGTGCTGTGATCACCTTCATCTGTATAACTTTAATGTGCAGTACATCGCCTTGGGAGGATAATCCTGATCTCCGAAATTCTTAGAGGCCAATTCTGGAATGGGGAGGAAACTGATTGTTCAAACTGTTCCGGGTCTATTGTCCATGCACCCTGTACATTTCAGGGCACAGCAGGAGCGGCGAGAGACTATGGAGGGATGTGATCGGGGTGCAGGTGAGGCGTGAGTTCAGGGCCAGGGACCCAGAGGCAGCACAGGTCAGCCCACACTGTGATATGTGTGCGCACTAGGTCCGTACAGCAGAGCAGGTCTCCAGTTGTCTTGGGTAATCCTTGCCACTGGACCAAGACCTAGCTCTGTCAAGCCCATGTGGTGGCTGGTGTTCAATGGCCACCCCATTTTAAAAAAATCCACGCACAGGCATCTTCCACCCTTCAGGATGTAATTCGGGTTCTTCATTCGAAACACCTGTGAACTCATCCAGTTGTTTTTGGTGTGGAAGCAAGTCATCCTCGTTTCGAGGGACTGCCTATGATGATGATATGATGTGCTCTCGCAATGGATTGATGGCCTGAAACGCCCAGTAGCCTTCGCCTCTCGCACGCTCTCGTTTGCAGAACGTAAATACTCTACAGGGGAATGCGAAGCACTCGCTTGCATCTACGCATGTGAACGCTGGCACATCTAACTCTATGGCAGGAAACTTGCCCTCTGTACCGATCACCAAGCGCTAACTACGCTACTCGTTACAACTGAATCTGGGCACAGACCACTACGAATCAGCTGATGGTCAGATCTCCTTCATCAGTATAACTTTGATGTACAGTACATTGCTGGCAGTCACAACCACGTTGCTGATATGCTCAGCTGCTCAACACCTGTTTCGAAATCTGGTGCTGACTTGTTCATAGATGACGACACATATGTCATGTCGATCATCACTCAGGCAATCAGAAACCTTGTCTTGTGCGATGAACTTAAAACTGAATCACAGTGTGATGCTATGCTCCAGCATGTGTGCCACTTTCTCCAGACGGAGCGGTCTAAGCAAATTCCGGAAGAGCTGAAAACCCTCCACAGACTTTGCGATGGATTTTCCGTTTGGAACGATGGCTGCCTAGCTCATGGTGATAGAGCAGTAATTCCCAAGTCGCTTCAACAGCGCATTCGCTCATTGGCACACGATGGACACCCTGGCATTGTCCGCATGAAGCAGAGATGCCGTGACTCAGTATAGTGGCCTGGTATTGACACTCACATCGAGGAGTTTGTCTCAAACTGCAAAGCATGCAGTCTGAACGAAAAGACCACAAACATCCGGCCAGCGCCAATGAAGCCCATCCCATGGCCACAAAGACCATGGCTGTTGTGTATGTATAACATAAGTATACGCCCTGTACACTCAATGTACAGTTACATAAGACTACTGGATGTACCTTCACACTGTATACACAATGCTTTTACCACCCGAGGGTGCAACTGATGGAGACCTAGGGGTCACTTGTACATGACAGGTAACCAGGTATAAAAGGGAGCTCACCATGCTGTACCCTAACTGAGGAGTTGTAATAAATGGACTAAGGTCACCACAGTTCAAGTACAATACCCTGCCTCATGGAGTCATTACTAGAGTGCTTATAGACATAATAATTGGCGACGAGATTACGAATTTCCACGCGATAATGGCTAACCTTGGAAAGTTTCAACAATTTGCCGATGGGAACAATTGGGAGACCTTTGTGGAAAGGCTCGACCACTTCTTTATTGCGAACGACCTGGCGGGAGATGACCCGACCTCACTGGCTGATAAGTGCAGAGCTATCCTGCTCACCAGCTGTGGGCCCACCGTCTATGGCCTCGTCAGGGACTTGCTAGCCCCAGCGAAGACAATGACCAAAACATATGAGGAGTTTGTAAGGCTGATACAGGAACAACTCAAACCTCAAACTCACAACCAGACACCGGTTCTACACCCACCGGAGGCCCGAAGGCCAAGAAATCGCAAAATATGCTGCAGACCTCAGACGATTGGCTGCACCGTGTGATTTTGGCAACCACCCCACCGAAGCGCTGCAGGACACCTTCGTTATATGGAGGACCTTCTCCACAGGCTGCTTTCTGCAGACACCATGGTCACCCTGCAGAAGGCAATTAACGTGAGCCAGGTGTTCTTGATCTCGGCCTGTGAGTCCATGCGGATGACTCACCCCCAGGACTCTAACCCGGCAAGTACTGTGAACCGACTGGCGCCTTTTAGAGGCAGGGTTTCTGAATGCAGTCGCTCCCAGGGGAGAGAGATCAGAACACCGAGTCCCGCAACCCTGAGTCCACCACATGGGGCCAACCACCCAATCCCATGCTGGCACTGTGGAGGAATTCACAGGGCCTACCAGTGCCGCTATGAAGACTATACATGCAAAGGCTGTAACACGAAAGGCCACCTCCAGCGAATGTGCAAGGGAAATTGTACTCACCGAGTCAATGAAGAGTTGCTCGATCATCCGGACTCCAGCGACGATGAAGAGAGAGTCCGTGAGGCAGCTCAGCCCCGCAATGAGGTGTACAGAGTGTTTAACCTGCATCACCGAGAGCTCCCCGTTGAAAATGGAAGTTGAAATCAATGGTGTTCCAGTCACGATGGAGGTGAACACAGGGGCGAGCCAGTCACTGATGAATCAGGCGGCCTTTGAGAAACTCTGGGACAATCCAATCGAATGACCTAAAATGATCCTGATCCAAGTGAAGCTGCTCATCTATACAAACGACACCATCCCAGTCGTTGGCAGCGTGGATGTCCAGGTGTCCCATGATGGTGATATGCACAAGTTACCTTTGTGGATCGTTGCTGGTGATGGTTCAACGCTATTAGGAAGAAGATGGATGAAAAAGATCCATTGGAGCTGGGAAAACCTCCAACCTCCAGCGATCAACATCCTCCGTGGCCCCGAAGTTGGATCCAACACAGCACCTGAAAAACCAGTCGCCCAACTCGACTGCATGGAGATGACCCAGACTGCTCAACCCAACTGCGAGATGATCCAGCCGAAACAACCCGACCTCACCTTCCAGGCTCCAGTGGCAGGACTCCGGAGGAAGAAAATTGGCGCAGAAGGCAACTTCCCTGCTTCCGTGGCAGAACCTGGGGAGAAAAGGATCACCGCAGCCGACCTCGTGGAGAGAAAGAAGATTGCGCCTGAACCACGAGGTGAAGTGCCTGAAGTAAAGATGGCGTCAGCCAGACCACGAGAGGCAGCGTTGATGAAGCAACACATGATGCCGAGCAGCGAACCCGATTGGCCCCCTTAAAGGAGACCGGGAATCCATCACAATTAAAGGGACAGTTCCACTCTTTATACAGCGATGATGGTGATACATATGTAAAAGATGTAACTGACAATTTCATGTTTGTAAATGTAACTAACCATAATAAATCGGGCGATTGTGGTCAGAACCAATGTATTGTGAGAGTAAACGAAGTGATGATGTGCGATGCAGGGATTTACATGCATGCCGAGAAATCCAAGGGCTACCTCCTGGCGGAAGCACCCAGGTCCAGCGGGCCACCCGACCATGTAATCTGCGCCTCCGGGGCCAATGTGATGCCCCAGGGAATGTGGCCACACACAGAGGGAGCATGCCAGCTGCAGGGCCAGCGTACAGCGGACGGCAAAGGCACCACTACTGGTACCCTGCCCCTGATCGGCTCTACCTCTCTGGCCACCAGGGCCAGCACAGGGAGCAAGAGACCAGCACCCTCCAGCTTTCCCAATGGGACGTGGGATGACAGGCTCCCACTATTGCTGAAGGGCAGCAAAGAGACACCACAGCCCTCAAAGGAGGACATGGAGGCCACACATTCCTGTGGCTCTGCCCACTACTAGGCAACGGCAAAGGCCCTGAGACCCAGCCAGGGGAGCAATCCGAGCCCACCCAGCTGGCAGGGGGCGCAGTGCCGCCATCAGACAACCTGGACACAGTCCGGTTACTCTGGAACTAGCGTCCTCACCTACCTGAACCTACAGAACCCAGGGGCAAGACTGTGATACCACGTATGTACCTTACCTGTAAAATGTACTTGTTCCACTACTGCAGAACCCAAACAGTGATGTAATTAATCCTATGCTTTTTTTTGTTCTTTCTTTCTGTACATGTATGCAGATGCAGGTGTTGAGCCACACATATGGTCTATGTATGGGGGGGGGGGCGGTGGGGAATGGATGTACGTAGCCATGGACACACATGGATCACACCCAGAATCCACTCAATCCCCACTGCAACCTCAAACCGTCCACTGCTGACCATTTTCCAATGTTATGGCAATAAGGACTTGGGGGTCAACAGGGAGAGAGCATAGACATGGTGCAAGGGCTTTGGGAACTCAAATCTAGGGCCAGAGCACACAATGCAAAGGCCAGTGGCACAAGACTTTGGGAGAGTGATGTTGTGTAGGTATAACATAAGTATACTCCATGTACACTCAATGTACAGTTACATAAGACTACTGGATGTACCTTCACACTGTATACACAATGCTTGTACCACCTGAGGGTGCAACTGGTGGAGACCTAGGGGTCACCTGTACACTACAGGTAACCAGGTATAAAAGGGAGCTCACCATGCTGTACCCTCACTCAGGAGTTGTAATAAATGAACTAAGGTCACCACAGTTCAAGTACAATACCCTGCCTCATGCAATCATCACTAGAGTGCTTATAGACATAATAATGGCAACAAATTCAGTTGGATATCTTCGGTCCAGTTGAAGCAGCTCCACAGCACCAGCGTTTCCTTGTTGTAGTACATGCCCTGCAGGAGCACTGAAGGAGCAGCGTGGTGGCATACCACTCCAGCGAGCAGCACAGGAGAGCCATGGCAGTGAAGAAGGATGTCACCAAGATCCAGCTCGATGATTGGAGCGTGGGCAGGTACAGCAGCAGCGCCGAGGTCAAGGTAAAGGAGCAGCGAGAGATTGTAGAGGGATGTGATCGGGGCCGAGGAGAGGCGCGAGTTCGGGGCCCAGAAGAGCCAAGGGCCCAGGGGCAGCATGGGCCTGCCACACTGCAATATGTGTACGCACTAGGTCCATGCAGCAGAGCTGGTCTCTGGTTAATCTTTGCCACTGGACCAAGTCCAAGCTCTGTCAGGCCCATGTGGTGGCTGGTGTGCAATGGCCATCACACGTTAAAAAAAAATCTATGGACAGGCATCTTCCACCCTTCAAGATTTAATTCGAGACCTGGAATTTTAGCTCCTTCATTTAAACACCTGTGAACTTTTTGACATGGAAGCAAGTCATCGTCGATTCACGGGACCGCCTATGATGATGATGACATGCCCTGCATTCCAAATGGCCAAAAATTGCTACAATAAGTTCAGTGACCTCATCAACGATCGTCACTATTCTGCAGCATATGTTCACGAAGTGGGGCCTCCCAGAAGTCATAATCACTGGCAATGGATTACTGTTTGTATCTATCTAGTTCGCGGATTTCCTCACTTGTCATGGTATCGAGCATTGCCTTACTGTTCGGTACAGTCCTCAAAACAACAGAGGCATTGAGTGTTTTAACCTCATCCTCAAAGAGGGTTTGAAAGCCAATCTTGCAGCAGGCCAAACATTGGACAAAGCGGTTCAAACCATTCTCCGCACATACCGTTCGACAAAGCGCTCGCTAATGGGGAAGTCACCCGCTGAGCTCATGATTGGGCGAAATCTTCGCTGGCTACTGGATATTCTCAAACCCCCAGCCAAACCTAGCGTGAAAATAACCAAACTCACATCCCAGATTTCGGAACGCCAACGAAAAGCGAAGTCGTACATTGACACAAAACGACGTGCTCAAAAAGCTCCAACTGAAGAACGGAGATTGCGTCAGAGTTAAGCGCCCAAATCGGAGTCACAAGCTTGCATCTTCTCTTTCACTTCCAAAATAAATCGGGCGTAAGTTGAACCATCATACCTACGAGCTTAATGATGGAACTCAATGGAACGCTCGTAGACTGACCTCAACTCACAGACCAGCAGGATGGAACAGCAGGTTTCCCAACCGAAAACCTCAATTAAACACCACAAGCTCCACGCCAGTTTCAGTGTATCAGAACACGGCCTGGCTATCTCAAGGACTTTGTCTGCTCATAGACTGTATTTTTTAGAAGGGGGAAATATGATGTGTTCATACTCTGTTTGTTGCATGAAATCTCAGGACACTAGACATTCATTAGAAACCTACGGGAGCTATTCACACATTGCTGTAAACAAGCTGGTTCCTGCTGGTTTTGGGACACTATTTTGGGTGTTGCTATAAAGGACACAGCTAAGTTATTTTACTCCTAGTTAAGTTAGTCTGTTTATTTACATACACAACAGAATGCATACCTTATAAAGGAAAGAACTTGGATTTATATAGCGCCTTTCATAACCTTTGGATGTCCCTAAATGCATTATATCCAATTAAGTATTTTTGAAATGTAATCACATTTGTAATGTAGGGAAATATAGCAGTCAATTTGCGCACAGCAATATGCTACATGCGGCGAGGTTGGTGCAAAGGAACAGCGAGAGACTGTAGAGGGACGTGATTGGGGCCCAGGGGAGGCGTGAGTTCGGGGTCAGGGGCCTAGGGACAGCACGGGCCAGCCCGCATAGTGCGCGCACTAGGTCCGTGCAGCAGAGCTGGTCTCCAGTCGTCTTGGGTAATCCTTGCCACTGGACCAAGACCTAGCTCTGTCAACATAGAAACATAAAAACATAGAAAATAGGTGCAGGAGTAGGCCATTCGGCCCTTCGAACCTGCACCACCATTCAATAATATCATGGCTGATCATTCACCTCAGTACCCCTTTCCTGCTTTCTCTCCATACCCCTTGATCCCTTTAGCAGTAAAGGCCATATCTAACGCCCTGTTGAATATATCTAACGAACTGGCCTCAACAACTTTCTGCGGTAGAGATTTCCACAGGTTAACAACTCTCTGAATGAAGTTTCTCCTCATCTCGGTCCTAAATAGCTTACCCCTTATCCTTAGACTGTGACCCCTGGTTCTCGACTTCCCCAGTATCGGGAACATTCTTCCTGCCTCTAACCTGTCCAATCTCATCAGGATTTTATATGTGTCTATGAGATCCCCTCTCATTCTTCTAAACTCCAGTGAATACAGGCCCAGTCGATCTAGTCTCTCCTCATATGTCAGTCCTGCCATCCCGGGAATCAGTTTGATGAACCTTCGCTGCATGCCCTCAATAGCAAGAATGTCCTTCCTCAGATTAGGAGACCAAAACTGAACACAATATTCCAGGTGGGGCCTCACCAAGGCCCTGTACAACTGCAGTAAGACCTTCCTGCTCCGATACTCAAATCCCCTACTATGAAGGCCAACATGCCATTTGCTTTCTTCACTGCCTGCTGTACCTGTATGCCAACTGATGTACCATGACACCCAGGTCTCGTTGCAGCTCCCCTTTTCCTAATCTGTCGCCATTCAGATAATATTCTACCTTCCTGTTTTTGCCACCAAAGTGGATAACCTCACATATATCCACATTACACTGCATCTGCCATGTATTTGCCCATTCGCCTAACCTGTCCAAGTCACCCTGCAGCATCTTCGCTTCCTCCTCACAGCTCACGCCGCCACCCAATTTAGTATCATCTGCAAACTTGGAGATATTACACTCAATTCCTTAATCTAAATCATTAATGTATATTGTAAAGAGCTGGGGTCCCAGCACTGAACATTGCGGCACCCCACTAGTCACTGCCTGCCATTCTGAAAAGGACACATTTTTCCCGACTCTCTGCTTCCTGTTTGCCAACCAGTTCTCTTACCCCCAATACCATGTGCTTTATTTTTGCACACCAATCTCTTGTGTGGGACCTTGTCAAAAGCCTTTAGAAAGTTCAAATACACCACATCCACTGGTTCTCCCTTGTCCAAGCTACGAGTTACATCCTCAAAAAATTCTAGAAGATTTTTCAAGCATGATTTCCCTTTCAAAATCCATGCTGACTTGGACCGATCCTGTCACTGCTTTCCGAATGCGCCGCTATTTCATCTTTAAAAATTGATTCCAACATTTTCCCCATTACTGATGTCAGGCTAACCAATCTATAATTCCCTGTTTTCTCTTTCCCTCCTTCTTTAAAAAGTGGTGTTACATTAGCTACCCTCCAGTCCATAGGAACTGATCCTGAGTCGATAGACTATTGGAAAATGATCACCAATGCATCCACTATTTCTAGGGCCATTTCCTTAACTACTCTGGGATGCAGACTATCAGGCCCTGGGAATTTATCGGCCTTCAATCCCATCAACTTCCCGAACACAATTTCCTGACTAATAAGGATTTCCTTCAGTTCTTACTTCTCGCTCGACCCTCGGTCCCCTAGTTTTTCGGAAAGGTTATTTGTGTCTTCCTTCGTGAAGACAGAACCAAAGTATTTGTTCAATTGGTCTGCCATTTCTTTGTTCCCCATTATAAATTCACCTGAATCTGACTGCAAGGGACATACATTTGGCTTCACTAATCTTTTTCTCTTCGCATATCTATAGAAGCTTTAGCTGTCAGTTTTTATGTTCCCAGCAAGCTTCCTCTCATACTCGATTTTCCCCCTCCTAATTAAACCCTTTGCCTTCCTTTGCTGAATTCTAAATTTTTCCCAGTCCTCAGGTTTGCTGCTTTTTCTAGCCAATTTATATGCCTCTTCCTAGGATTTAACACAATCCCTAATTTCCCAAGTTAGCCACGATTGAGCCACATTCCCTGTTTTATTTTTACTCCAGACAGGGATATACAATTGTTGAAGTTCATCCATGTGATCTTTAAATGTCTGCCATTGTCTATCCACTGTCAACCCTTTAAGCATCATTCGCCAGTCTATTCTCGCCAATTCACGTTTCATACCATCGAAGTTACCTTTCCTTAAGTTCAGGACCCTAGTCTCTGAATTAACAATGTCACACTCCATTTTAATAAAGAATTCTACCATATTATGGTCACTCTTCCCCAAGGGGCCTCGCACAATAAGATTGCTCATTAGTACTTTCTCATTACACATCACCCAGTCTAGGATGGCCAGCCCTCTAGTTGGTTCCTCGACATATTGGTCGAGAAAACCATCCCTAACACATTCCAGGAAATCCTCCTGCACCATATTGCTACCAGTTTGGTTAGCCCAATCTATATGTAGATTAAAGTCACCCATGATAACTGCTGTACCTTTATTGCATGCATCCCTAATTTCTTGTTTGATGCTGTCCCCAACCTCACTATACTGTTTGGTGGTCTGTACACAACTCCCACTAACGTTTTCTGCCCTTTGCTATTCCGCAGCTCTACCCGTACAGATTCCATATCATCCAAGCTTATGTCCTTCCTTCCTATTGCATTAATTTCCTCTTTAACCAGCAATGCTACCCCACCTCCTTTTCCTTACTGTCTATCCTTCCTGAATGTTGAATACCCTTGGATGTTGAGTTCCCAGCCTTGGTCACATTGGAGCCATGTCTCCGTAATCGCAATTATTTCATATTCGTTAGTATCTGCCTGCGCAGTTAATTCGTCCACCTTATTATGAATCCTCCTCGCATTGGGGCACAGAGCCTTCAGGCTTTTCTTTTTAACACACTTTGTCCCTTTAGAATTTTGCTGTAATATGGCCCTTTTTGATTTTTGCCTTGGGTTTCTCTGTCCTCCATGTTTACTTTTCTTCTTTCTATCTTTTGCATCTGCTCCCATTTTACTTCCCTCTGTCTCCCTGCATAGGTTCCCACTCCCCTGCCATATTAGTTTAACCCCTCCCCAACAGCACTAGCAAATACTCCGCCTAGTACATTGGTTCTGGTCCTGCCAGGTGCAGACCGTCCGGTTTGTATTGGTCCCACCTCCCCCAGAACCGGTTCCAATGTCCCAGGAATTTGAATCCCTCCCTCCTATACCACTCCTCAAGCCACCTATTCATCTTAGCTATCCTGCTATTTCTACTCTGACTAGCATGTGGCACTGGCAGCAATCCTGAGATTACGACCTTTGAGGTCCTACTTTTTAATTTAACTCCTAGCTCCCTAAATTCAGCTTGTAGGACCTCATCCTATTTTTTACCGATATCATTGGTACCTATATGCATCACAACAACTGTCTGTTCACCCTCCCCCTCCAGAATGCCCTGCAGCTGCTACGAGACATCCTTGATCCTTGCACCAGGGAGGAAACAAACCATCCTGGAGTCTTGGTTGTGACTGCAGAAATGCCTATCTATTCCTGTCAAGCTCGTGTGGTGGCTGGTGTGCAACGGACACCACACATTAAAAAAATCCATGCACAGGCACCTTGCACCCTTGAGAATGTAGTTCGGGTCCTTCCTTGAAACACCTGGGAACTCATCCATTTTTGGCGTGGAAGCAAGTGATCCTCGTTTTGAGGGACCGCTACGATGAAATCACTAGAAAATCTGTTTTAGCGATGTTGGTTGAGGGATATATAGGCCAGGACATCGGCAGAACTCCTATGCTCTTCCATTGGGTTCATTTTCATCAGTCTGAAATGGCAGACGGGGCCTCAGCTTAACGTTTCATCTGAAAGACATCAACTCTGCACTGCACTGAAGTGTCAAACTGGATTATGTGCTCAATTCTCTGGAATTGGGCTTGAACCCATAACCTTCTCACTCACAGTTGAGAGTGCTACCATTGAGTAATGGCTAATGTATATTCTCTGTTGTCTGTATGGAGTCTCCAAAGATCATCAGATGCTGGCATCAGCATGGAGCAGGAAGTTGACTCATCACATGAGGTCCGGCCATACACTCCAAACCCTACACGCATCAACACAGAAGTATCCAATTTGAGTGAATCAGATCAGGGGATCAGGAGAGGGGACCTTGTGAAGCACTGAGCACCGGTGAGGAGTTGCAAGTTGAGTGGCAGCAGTCCAGCAGTCACCAGTGGAAATGAAGGTTCAGGACAAACATACAGTTTCCAGGGGCTTTACAGGGGCTTCATACCGAGCTGCACAGATCTATCAGCAGAAAGTCTTCATGCAATTATTTGAGAATTTTCAGAGTTGCCTGCATGGAGTGGCCAAGTCTCCTCTCCCTTTTTCTACTTCCTCCTCTGCTTCCATGGCTGCAGGCTCACCTTCCAGAATCTGTAGCTACAGGGATTTCTCTCTATGAATGCCGCAATGATGCAAAACACAGCAGCAAAAACTGAGCAGGGAGGATTACACACCTGTAGCAGAGCCTGCCCAATTCTTGCTAAGAACATAAGAAATGGGAGCAGGAGTAGACCACTTGGAATAGGCCATTTTGATCATAGAAACATAGAAACATAGAAAATAGGTGCAGGAGTAGGCCATTCAGCCCTTCTAGCCTGCACCGCCATTCAATGAGTTCATGGCTGAACATGAAACTTCAGTACCCCCTTCCTGCTTTCTCGCCATAACCCTTGATCCCCCGAGTAGTAAGGACTTCATCTAACTCCCTTTTGAATATATTTAGTGAATTGGCCTCAACTACTTTCTGTGGTAGAGAATTCCACAGGTTCACCACTCTCTGGGTGAAGAAGTTTCTCCTCATCTCGGTCCTAAATGGCTTACCCCTTATCCTCAGACTGTGACCCCTGGTTCTGGACTTCCCCAACATTGGGAACATTCTTTCTGCATCTAACCTGTCTAAACCCGTCAGAATTTTAAACGTTTCTATGAGGTCCCCTCTCATTCTTCTGAACTCCAGTGAATACAAGCCCAGTTGATCCAATCTTTCTTGATAGGTCAGTCCCGCCATCCCGGGAATCAGTCTGGTGAACCTTCGCTGCACTCCCTCAATAGCAAGAATGTCCTTCCTCAAGTTAGGAGACCAAAACTGTACACAATACTCCAGGTGTGGCCTCACCAAGGCCCTGTACAACTGTAGCAACACCTCCCTGCCCCTGTATTCAAATCCCCTCACTATGAAGGCCAACATGCCATTTGCTTTCTTAACCGCCTGCTGTACCTGCATGCTAACCTTCAATGACTGATGTACCATGACACCCAGGTCTCGTTGCACCTTCCCTTTTCCTAATCTGTCACCATTCAGATAATAGTCTGTCTCTCTGTTTTTACCACCAAAGTGGATAACCTCACATTTATCCACATTATACTTCATCTGCCATGCATTTGCCCACTCACCTAACCTATCCAAGTCACTCTGCAGCCTAATAGCATCCTCCTCGCAGCTCACACTGCCACCCAACTTAGTATCATCCGCAAATTTGGAGATACTGCATTTAATCCCCTCGTCTAAATCATTAATGTACAATGTAAACAGCTGGGGCCCCAGCACAGAACCTTGCGGCACTCCACTAGTCACTGCCTGCCATTCTGAAAAGTACCCGTTTACTCCTACTCTTTGCTTCCTGTCTGACAACCAGTTCTCAATCCACGTCAGCACACTACCCCCAATCCCATGTGCTTTAACTTTGCACATTAATCTCTTGTGTGGGACCTTGTCGAAAGCCTTCTGAAAGTCCAAATATACCACATCAACTGGTTCTCCTTTGTCCACTTTACTGGAAACATCCTCAAAAAATTCCAGAAGATTTGTCAAGCATGATTTCCCTTTCACAAATCCATGCTGACTTGGACCTATCATGTCACCATTTTCCAGATGCACTGCTATGACATCCTTAATAATTGATTCCATCATTTTACCCACTACTGAGGTCAGGCTGACCGGTCTATAATTCCCTGTTTTCTCTCTCCCTCCTTTTTTAAAAAGTGGGGTTACATTGGCTACCCTCCACTCCATAGGAACTGATCCAGAGTCAATGGAATGTTGGAAAATGACTGTCAATGCATCCGCTATTTCCAAGGCCACCTCCTTAAGTACTCTAGGATGCAGTCCATCAGGCCCTGGGGATTTATCGGCTTTCAATCCCATCAATTTCCCCAACACAATTTCCCGACTAATAAAGATTTCCCTCAGTTCCCCCTCCTTACTAGACCCTCTGACCCCTTTTATATCCGGAAGGTTGTTTGTATCCTCCTTAGTGAATACCGAACCAAAGTACTTGTTCAATTGGTCTGCCATTTCTTTGTTCCCCGTTATGACTTCCCCTGATTCTGACTGCAGGGGACCTACGTTTGTCTTCACCAACCTTTTTCTCTTTACATACCTATAGAAACTTTTGCAATCCGCCTTAATGTTCCCTGCAAGCTTCTTCTCGTACTCCATTTTCCCTGCCCTAATCAAACCCTTTGTCCTCCTCTGCTGAGTTCTAAATTTCTCCCAGTCCCCAGGTTCGCTGCTATTTCTGGCCAATTTGTATGCCACTTCCTTGGCTTTAATACTATCCCTGATTTCCCTAGATAGCCACGGTTGAGCCACCTTCCCTTTTTTATTTTTACGCCAGACAGGAATGTACAATTGTTGTAATTCATCCATGCGGTCTCTAAATGTCTGCCATTGCCCATCCACAGTCAACCCCCTAAGTATCATTCGCCAATCTATCCTAGCCAATTCACGCCTCATACCTTCAAAGTTACCCTTCTTTAAGTATGATAAATGCTTTATGCAGAAAAATGTTAAATAATCAGGAATCACGTTGTTCCACTGTAAATCATTGGAGTCATTTTGCTTCAATCAACTTCCATCACCTGACCCATTATTATGCAAAATAAAATAGCCAGAAAGAACCATCTACCTAAAGTTGCTGAAATTCTTATTTGTTCAGTACTTAAGAACTATGTCTTGGCGATACAAGAGTATTCTCAGCACCATTACGCTGCGCCCTGTGTTATTCTAAGATATTATAAAAATGAAACCCACTATACATCAAAACACTGAATATTACTGTGGTTCCAAATCCATTGGTATTTTCTCTCTGCACTATGCCTATGTGACCCTTAACTCCAAATGCAATAAAAAGAAAACATGTCTGTATATTTTGTATAATATGCACTAAATGTAGTCTGGAAATTACCAGTAGTGCTGTTTTTGGACAAATCCCATTTATTATAAAATGGATTAATGCCTCCGTTAAAATAGCAGAGAGAAAACATTGATACAAATGTTCTAAGCATCCACACAATAACATCTCTGAGAGTAATTTTCAAGGTTGTATTATTAACCTACTGCTGGGAAAATAGTACAGTGTGTTACTTGATGCCTTGGCTTATATCTTTAGGTCGATTGTCACAGTCAGCTTTATTATCCTTTTACCAATATTATACAGCTTCTACCACACATCTGGTGCACCTGTCCCATAATGATAAGAAAAGCAGGAATTTGGAACCACAGTAATATTCAGTGTTTTGATGTATAGTGGGTTTCATTTTTATAATATCTTAGAATAACACAGGGCGCAGCGTAATGGTGCTGAGAATACTCTTGTATCGCCAAGACATAGTTCTTAAGTACTGAACAAATAAGAATTTCAGCAACTTTAGGTAGATGGTTCTTTCTGGCTATTTTATTTTGCATAATAATGGGTCAGGTGATGGAAGTTGATTGAAGCAAAATGACTCCAATGATTTACAGTGGAACAATGTGATTCCTGATTATTTAATAAATGCAATGCATGTTCCTCATGTTTTAACATTTTTCTGCATAAAGCATTTATCATACTGCCAAATTATTCAAATAAAAAGAAAAAAACTGCATCTGCTGGAAATGCAAAGCAGATCCATCAGTATCTGAAAAGACTAAAAACAGGTTTTGGGTGTAGACCCTTCATCAGAACTGGAAACTATAAACTATGCAAACGTCTTAATAACACTGAGCAAAATGAAAGGGAGGGGAAGTGAACAGCAGCCAGAGTCAGGAGTGCCAACTCCTGTTGCAGAGAGGTCATCAATGGTCAACAAAATGGCCCTGAAAAGCTGGAGTGAGGCAAAAGCTGGATGGTGATATACACAGATCATCTCAACAAGAAAATGAGAAGGTATTAAAAGGACAAAAGAACATTAAATAGTTAAGTAAGATGGGGGGGCGGTGCGGGGGGGGAAAGGAATGGGAAAGATACACAACAAGAAAATTACAAATGGAGGTGAATGAAACAAGCAAAAAAATGGAAAAGATAAAAAAACACACCTGAAATAAAAACAGAAAATGTTGTAAATACACAGCAGACCATTAGATATAAGAAAAAAGACCTGCCAACATTCTATGTGCTAATCTCTCCTTCCAAAAGAACTGTATTCTGATAAAAAGAATCCAGAAGCAAAATGCTAACCTGCATCTCCTTCCCCCAGAAGCCAATGGACCCATCAAGCACCCTCAACAACCACTGCTTCTAAGAAAGTGTGAGACCAATCGAGGATTAGAAATTTGTTTGCATTTCGCCCGTTTTCCAGGGATAAAACAGGCACAAAACATGTAAATTTTAGTAGTGGACTGCCAGCACCCAATCAACACCTGTTGAAATTAGTCGGCGATGACCAGGGCAAGCGACAGACCTGCTACACTCTAGATTCTTCCGTGGCCCTCGCAGCCAATGAAAAGAAAGTTAATTTTTGTTTCTTCTTCAAAAAAACATTCCTGTGGAGCCATGAGGAGAAAGAGTGTTCTTCCAACTCTGCAGGAGTCATGATCACACCATCCCCTCCGCTCCTCACCCTTGTAGACTACTCCAATCCTCCCTCCTAGGCCCTTCATTAAAAGTAATTGTCAGAAATAGATGAGATGATCAATGAGCATGCAATTCTCTATTTCTAATATTCTCATCCAATACCTTGCAACAGTTCACATAGGTCCTTTACCCCGCTCCATGCTCAGTTCATCGAGAAACTGCCTCATATCCAACTTCCCACACTTCCCAGGTTAATGTTGAACAAATCTTCTGTGACAGCCTGGAAGGAAATGGAGCCATAAAAGTTGAGAGATATCACTTTAATTGTGACAGACAGAGATGTTCTCATCGGGTCAGTGCAGCTTGTACACATATCGGGAACGGCCTTACCTGATGGGCTTCTGTCCTTTACCATGCTGCCTGATTGTCCTGGCCCGGACGCACTCCTGCTCAATCATGGTGGCATAGAGTGGTATGCCCATGGGGAAAGCCATCCTTTTTGCTAAATTGATCTGAGGGTGGGTTTGGGGTTGAGAGAAATCAGGTGACACCATTTTTTTCTGAGAAGGGAAGAAAGCATCACAGTAAAGTGAAGGGCAGGTGCCAAAAAAATATAAAGGAAGGGGTTAAAAAAAATCCTTGGAAGCTTGTAACCAGTCAGTGAGGTTGATGACTTCTTCAGCTCACCAATTCCTCACTTATACTTTTCTGAAATGCTAGGGGGAGCTGTTACACTGCGTTTTTGTTGGGTGTAACGAAAGGGGTGAGGGATTAATCCAGCAACTATAGGCCAGTAAGTCTAACATTGGTGGTGGGGAAACTAGAGACAATAAGCTGAGACAAAATTAACTGTCACTTGGAAAAATATGGGTTAATAAATGACAGGATTTGTTAAGGTTAAATTGTTTTTGACTAACTTGATTGAGTTCATTGATGAAGTAACGGAGAGGGTTGATGAGGGTAGTGCGGTTGATGTTGTGTACATGGACTTTCAAAAGGCGTTTTATAAAGTACCACATAATAGACTTATTAACAAAATTGAAGCCCATGCTATTAAAGGAGTGGCAGCACAGACACAAAATTGTCGAGGAGAAAAAGCAGAGATGAATGGTTGTTTTTCAGACTGAAGGGAAATATAATACGGTTTTCCCCAGAGGTCGCTATTAGGATAAATGCTCTTTTTGATATATATTGATGAATTGGAATTGGGTATACAGGGTTTAATTTCAAAGTTTGCAGATGAAACAAAACTATGAAATATAGTAAACAATGAGATGGATAGTAACAAACTTCAGGAGGACATAGACAGATTGGTGAAATGGGCAGACACATGGCAGATTAAAGTTAATGCAGAGAATATGAAATGATACATTTTGGAAGAATGAGGAGAGGCAATATAAAATAACTGGTACAATTTTAAACAGGGTACAAGAACAGAGAGACCTGAGAGTATACATACAGAAGTCTTTGAAGGTGGCAGGACAACTTGAGAAGGCTGTTCAAAAAGCACACGTGATCCTTGCTTTTATAAACTGAGGCATAGAGTACAAAAACAAGGACACAATGGACCCGACCAGGACCCCTCTCAACCATATGGTACTCATGCTGCTAATGGCACTGATTCTGACTGTATAATGTAAAGGAGAATGCCTGTTCTGGTGACAGATCTCACCTACAGTACATAGCGCTAAACCGACTGCCATTATAAATGTACTGCCATATAAATATTTATAAATCAGGTACCAGCTGAAGTATTGTAACCAAATCTGGGCACTACACTTTAGGAAGGATGTCAATGCCTTAGAGAGGGTGCAGAAGAGATTTACTCGAATGGTACCATGGATGCGAGACTATATACAATCTATATTAATGACTTGGATGAAGGGACTGAGTGTAATGTTGTCTAATTTGTTGATGCTACAAAGAGAGGTGGGAAAAAAGTTGTGAAGAAGACACAAAGCGGCTGTAATTGCCCCTTTCTCAAAGAGGCGGCCACGGGTCAGTAAGGACTCATTGCTTGGTTGGCGGGGAGGGGCCGACATTTAGAAAATTGCCCTCCATTATTTTGGAGTGGAGTACGGGACTGCCCCGGCCATCTTCCCACCCCGTCGGGCATGCACCGACCCATTACCGATTGGCGGCAGCCCCCTTTCTGCCCTGCATGGAAAATTGCTGGGAAATTGCACTGCAGGATCGGATCAGTTGCCGCTCAGTGTCCCTGACAGCTTTCCCCGGCGGGAATCTTGTTGTGGCTGGGCGGCGCGTCCACCCTTAAAGGGGAGGGTGCACTGTCACTGCCGCCATTTCATTTTAATTGGCGGCCGACTCCGAAGTTGGACCGACAATGGCAGCCACAAATTCAGTCAGTCTGCCAACAGGGTACCGGGCCACCTCCTCTTGGGTACCGGGCCACTGACCTGGTCGAAACCCTTCCTGGTGGCACAGTGGATGCCACTAAAGTGGCTGCAGAACTTCCAGCGGCCCGCTCCTTTAACTGAAGGGGAGGGACACTGTGACTCGTCAGCGTGGCGCTGATGACGCAGCCCGCCGGCCGACCTGACAGAACGGCACTTCCGCCCCGCTCCTGACCCCACATCTGGCCTGCTGCAAAAATAAATAAAGAGCTGAATTTTGCTGGATTCTATGCCCCATGTATTGGGGTGGAGAAAACACTTAAAAAAATGATACATGTGCCCCGTTTGGGTCGGAGGGCAATTGTGGCCCCAAAGAATCAGCAAAGGGAGATAGATAGGTTAAGTAAATGGGAAAAATTTAGCAAGTGGAGTATAATGTGGGAAAGTGTGTGGTTATCCACTTTGGTCGCAAGAATAAAAAAGCAAATTATCATTTAAATTGAGAAAGACTAAAAAATGCAGTACAGAGGGATCTGGTGGTCCTTGTACATGAAACACAAAAAGCATGCAGGTAAAGCAAGTAATTTGGAAGGCAAATGGAATGTTGCCGTTTATTTCAAGGGGGATGGAGTATAAATGTAGGAAATTCTTGCAAGAACTGTACAGGGCGTTGATGAGACCAAACTTTTTTAGCCAGCATGTAGCAAGTCCAACAAGGAAGGGGACGGTTCTGGATTTAGTTTTCGGGAATGAAGCTGGGCAGGTAGAAGGGTTATCAGTGGAAGATCATTTAGGTGCTAGAGACCATAATTCAGGTAGATTTAAGGTAGTTATGGAAAAGGACAAGGGTAGACCAGGAATAAACATTCTAAGTTGGGGAAATACCAACTTTGCTAAGCTGAGAGGTGATTTAGCCATAGTGGACTGGAAACAGCTACTTGAAGGTAAATCAGTGTCAGAGCAGTGGGAGGCATTCAAATAGGAGATCCGCAGGATTCAGGCCAGATATGTACCCTTAAAGAAAAAGGGTGGGGCTAACAAATCTAGAGCTCCCTGGATGTCTCGCGACATACAGGGTACGATAAAGAAAAAAAGGGAAGCTTATGACAGATACCGAGGGCTAAATACTGCAGAATCTCTCGAGGAGTATAGAAAGTCCAGGGTGAGATCAAAAGGGATATTAGGAAAGCAAAGAGAGAGCATGAAAAATTCTTGGCAAGTAAAATCAAGGAAAACCCAAAGATGTTTTATAAATTTATTAAGAGCAAGAGGATAACTAAAGAAAGGTTAGGGCCGATGAGAGACCATGAGGGTAATCTGTGTGTGGAGGCAGAATGATGCATGGATTTATAAAAGGGAAATCATGCTTGACGAATCTTCTGGAATTTTTTGAGGATGTAACTAGCAGAGTGGACAAGGGAGAACCAGTGGATATGGTGTATTTGGACTTTCAAAAGGCTTTTGACAAGGTCCCACACAAGAGATTGGTGTGCAAAATCAAAGCACATGGTATTGGGGGTAATATACTGACGTGGATAGAGAATTGGTTGGCAGACAGGAAGCAGAGAGTTGGGATAAACTGGTCCTTTTCAGAATGGCAGGCAGTGACTAGTGGAGTGCCGCAGGGCTCAGTACTGGGACCCCAGCTCTTTACAATATACATTAACGAGTTAGATGAAGGAATTGAGTATAATATCTCCAAGTTTGCAGGTGACACTAAACTGGGTGGCGGTGTGAGCTGTGAGGAGGACGCTAAGAGGCTGCAGGGTGACTTGGACAGGTTAGGTGAGTGGGCAAATGCATGGGCAGATGCAGTATAATGTGGATAAATGTGAGGATATCAATTTTGGGGGCAAAAACACAAAGGCAGAATATTATCTGAATGGTGGCAGATTAGGAAAAGGAGAGCTGCAACGAGACCTGGGTGTCATGGTTCATCAGTCATTGAAAGTTGGCATGCAGGTACAGCAGGCGGTGAAGAAGGCAAATGGTATGTTGGCCTTCATAGCTAGGGAATTTGAGTACAGGAGCAGGGAGTTCTTACTGCAGTTGTACAGGGCCTTGGTGAGGCCTCACCTGGAATATTGTGTTCAGTTTTCATCTCCTAATCTGAGGAAGGATGTTCTTGCTAATAAGGGAGTGCAGCGAAGGTTCACCAGACTGATTCCCAGGATGGCGAGACTGACATATAAGGAGAGACTGGATCAACTGGGCCTTTATCCACTGGAGTTTAGAAGGATGAGAGGGGATCTCATAGAAACGTATAAGATTCTGACGGGACTGGAGAGGTTAGATGCGGGAAGAATGTTCCTGATGTTGGGTAAGTCCAGAACCAGGGGACATAGTCTTAGGATAAGGGGTAGGTCATTTAGGACTGAGATGAGGAGAAACATCTTCACTCAGAGTTGTTAACCTGTGGAATTCCCTGCGTCAGAGAGTTATTGATGCCAGTTCATTGGATATATTCAAGAGGGAGTTAGATATGGCTCTTACGGCTAAAGAGATCAAGGAGTATGGAGAAAAAGCAGGATAGGGGTACTGAAGGAATGATCAGCCATGATCTTATTGAATGGTGGTGCAGGCTCGAAGGGCCGAATGGCTTACTCCTGCACCTATTTTCTATGTTTCTATGGAAGATGTGAGTATGGTTCTTATTGAATATTTTCCATTTGCTTTCAAAAATAGAGGGGCGATTCAGACACTACTATCGAGGAGGAGGATTGTGAAATATTAGATGAAATAAACATGCTGAGAGAGGAGGTATTAAGGGGTTTAGCAGCTTTGAAAGTGGATAAATCCCCAGGCCCGGATGAAATGTATCCCAAGCTGTTATGCGAAGCAAAAGAGGAAATAGCTGAGGCTTTGACCATCATTTTCTAATCCTCTGTGACTTCAGGTGTGGTGCCAGAGGACTGGAGGACTGCTAATGTGGTACCTTTGTTTAAAAAGGGAGAAAGGGATAGACTGAGTAATGACAGGCCAGTCAGCCTAAACTCAGTTGTGGGAAAATTTTTAGAAAAAGTCCTGCAGGAAAGGATAAATCTATACTTAGAAATACACAGATTAATCAGGGACAGTCAGCATGGATTTGTTCACGGAAGGTTGTGTCTGACTAACTTGATTGAATTTTTCAAAGAGGTAACCAGGAGGGTCGATGAGTGCGTATGATGTAGTGAATATGGATTTTAACAAAGCTTTCGATAAAGTCCCACATGGCAGAATGGTCACAAAAGTAAAAGCCCATGGGATCCAGGGCAAAGTGGCAAATTGGATCCAAATTTGTCTCAGAGGCAGGAAGCAAAGGGTAATGGTTGATGGGTGTTTTTGTGACTGGAAGGATGTTTCCAGTGGGGTTCCGCAGGGCTCAATGCTAGGTCCCTTGCTTTTTGTGGTATACATCAATGGTCTAGACTTGAATACAGGGGATTTGATTAAGAAGTTTGCAGATGATACAAAAATAGGCCGTGTGGTTGATAATGAAGAAGAAAGCTGCGGTCTGCAGGAAGATATCAATCATCTGGTCGCATGGACAGAACAGTGGCAAATGGAATTTAATCCAGGGAAGTGTGAGGTAATGCATTTGGGGAGGGCTAACAAGGAAAGGGAATACACATTAAATAGTAGGACATTGAGCAGTATAGAGGAATAAAGGGACCTGTGGGTGCATGTCCACAGATCCCTAAAGTTAGCAGGCCAGGTGGACAAGATGGTTAAGAAGGCATACGGAATGCTTGCCTTTATTAGCCGAGGCATAGAATATAAGAGCAGGTGGATTATGCTTGAACTGTATAAAACACTGGTTAGGACACAGCTGGAGTACTGCGTGCAGTTCTGGTCACCGCATTACAGGAAGGACGTGATTGCACTGGAGAGGGTACAGAGGAGATTTATGAGAATGTTGCCAGGAGTGGAGAATCTTAGCTATGAGAACAGATTGAATAGGCTGAGTTTGTTTTCCTTGGAACAGGGGAGACCTCATTGAGGTGCATAAAATTATGAGGGGCCTAGATATAATGGATAGAAAGGGTCTAGTTTCCTTAGCAGAGGGGTCAACAACCAGGTGGCATAAATTTAAAGTAATTGGTAGAAGGTTTAGAGGGCATTTGAGGGGAAATTTCTTCACGCAGCAGGTTGTGGGGGTCTGGAACTCATTGCCTGAAAGGGTGGTAGAGGCAGAAACCCTCACCACATTTAAAAAGTACTTGGATGTGCACTTGACGTGTCGTAACCTGCAGGGTTATGGACCTAGAGCTGGAAGGTGGGATTAGACTGGACAGCCTCTTGTTGGCCGGCTTGGAAACGATGGGCCGAAATGGCCTCCTTCCGTACTTTAAACGTCTTTGATTCTATGATTCACACCTGGAGTACTGCATACAATTTTGGTCTCCTTATTTAAGGAGGGATATACTTGCATTGGAGGCAGTTCAGAGAAGGTTCACTAGGTTGATTCCTGAGATGAAGGGGTTAACTCATGAAGAAAGGTTGAGCAGGTTGGGCCTATACATATTGGAGTTTAGAAGAATGAGAGGTGATCTTACTGAAACATATAAGATTCTGAGGGGTCTTGATCGGGTAGATGCAGAGAGGATGTTTCCCCTCGTGGGGGAATCTAGAACTTGGGGGCATAGTTTCAGAATAATGGGTTGCACATTTAAAATGGAGATGAGGAAGAGGGTCATGAATCTTTAGAATTCTCTGCCCCAGAGAGCTGTGGTGGCTGGGTCATTGAATATATTTAAGGTGGAGATAGTCAGATTTTTGAACGATAAGGGAGTCAATGTTTATGGGGAGCGGGCAGGAAAGTAGTGTTGAGGCCAAGATCAGATCAGCCATGATCTTATTGAATAGCTGAGCAGGTGTGAGGGGCCAAATGTCCTACTCCTGCTCCTATTTCTTATGCTCTTATGTTATGTTCTTGTCCAGAGAAGTTTAAGAAAAGATTTGGCAGAGGTCTTCAAGGGTTTTGATGAGGAGAAACTAATATGTCTCTACTTATCTGTAGAATAATTCCACGAGGCCAAGTGCAGTCCTTCAACTGCTGTGAGCTTCAGCTCTTTATTGTCTCTCAGAGTGAGCAAGCAATGTGGTGCCCAGCCTATTATACAGCCGCTGCCTGGGCCTCCCACAGTTGCACCCTCTAGTGGTACCAGCCTAGTATGTACAGAATATACATATATGACAGAAACTGTTTCCATCAGGAGGAAAGTTGGTAACCAGAGGACGGTCATTTAAGGTGATTGGCAAAAGAACCAAAGTGACATGAGGAGAATCTTTTTTACACAGCGAGTTATTATGATCTGGAATGCGCTGCCTGAAAGGATGGTGGAAGCAGATTCAATAATAACTTTCAAAAGGGAATTGGATAAATACTTGAAACGAAAAAAATTGCAGGGCTATGGGCAGGGGAGTGGAATTAATTGGATAGCTCTGTCAAAGAGCCGGTACGGGCACAATGGGCTGAATGGCCTCTTTCTGTGCTGTATCATTCTATGATTCTATGATATATGTACTGTTGAAAAGATTCAGGAAATCTTTGTTTAGCACAATAACAGTGCACAAACAGTGTAATCAACTATATGAGATTTTCCCCAATTGTTTTCAGCACAATAACAGCATAACAATGATGCAACTGCCGAGGATTGTGAGGAATTCTTCCTCCGACCCACCTCACATTGGCACTGTTCACCCTCTCCCCAGCCAAATTTAATCGGGTAGTCTCTCTCCACCCAATCTAACCCACATTGGTACTCATCTTTCACCTACCATCCATGCTGGGGCTCTTCCCTCTCACCCTCCATCAAGCTATTCCTTTGCTTCTTCAAACACTCAGTTTAAACTTGCACATGTTTCTCCAGTTCATGTTAGTATTTTCTTCCATGTTGCACTCTCTCTTCCCACTTCCTATAATTTAATGCTGGCATTCTCCTTCCTCTCCCCAATATTGCCACACCTAGCTTCTCCCCCCTCCTTCTGCCCTGCATTTGACTTTTCCCTATCTCCTTCATTGCCATCTATTGGCCACCTCCTGCCTCCCCTTTATCATCTGCTCATTGCTCCCTTCCTTGTCATCTGTTTACCCACTTTCTTTGTAAGCTATTGCCAACTCTTACCCTCTCTGCTGCCCTTCCATGCCATCTATTTGTGTCCACTGTGTCAGCTCTAGTGTCAGCTGAGGCTCAGTGGGCAGCACACTCGCATCTGGGTCAGAAAGTTGTGGGTTCAAATCCTCACTCCAAGAGCTTTGAGCATATAAATGTGCTGACAATCCAGTGCCATGCTGAGGGAGTGCTGCACTGTCAGAGGTGCTATCTTTCAGATGAGACATTAAACTGAGGCCCTGTCTGCTCTCTGAGGTAGATGTGAAAGATCCCATGACACTATTTTGAAAAAGAGCAGGTGATTTATTACCCAGTGTCCTGGCCAATATTTATTCCACAATCAACCAAACAAAAAATACAGATTATCTGATCATTATCACAATGCTGTTTGTGGGAGTTTGCTGAGCACAAGTTGGCTGCCGTGTTTCCCACATTACAACAGTGGCTACACTCCAATAGTACTTAATTGGCTGTAAAACGCTTTGAGATATCCAGTGGTCGTAAAAGGTGCTATATAAATGCAAGTCTTTCTTTTTTATTTCACTCTTCACTGCCATAGAAGACCCCCTTTCATTGATATTCATTGTCTCCTTTATTGCCACCTTTGCCCTTCCCTGTTACCATCCATGCACCACCCCACCCCTCCGCTATTCTGCACTTACCTGAGTGCACTGCCAATGGAGCTGACCAGGACCCCTCTCAACCTTGTGCCATTCTTACTGCTAATGGCAGTAATTCTGATTGTATACTGTAGAGGAGACCTCCTATTCTGGTGACAGTTCTCACCTACAGTGCACAGCAGCTGAGATATACTGCCATTAAAGAAAGAGGGACCCGGGCCCATCTGTTAGCAGTCAAACTCAGGTAAGAGGGAGAAGTAGGGGAGGGAGGAAACGGGAAAGAAAGGAACAACAGTACTGAGGGGATTGGGCCCAGTCCACACTGATTTTTTTCAGCACATGCTGACATGGTGACTGGATTCCAAGGGGCCAAAATTCAGTTCCCCAAAAAGGCCTCTTGCCGCCAGAAAGCAGAGGCCAAGTGGCGGAGTCAAGCGATGCCGACTTCCGGTCCAATGGCCGCCGCCAGCGAAATTCAGCTCGGGTGGTTTTCTGGCAGTCCCCACTTCTGCCCCACTGCTGCCGGCCGTCCTTAGTGCATCATCAAATGGTGCACCGTTGATCTCCCGCACCCACTGAGAGATTTTGCTGCAAAAGTAATAAACGCGCTGCGTGGTGCCCCCGACAGCTTTTTCTGTCAATGCACCTTCCTTTAATCCTGTGAGCCATGATAGCATGATTTCCTTTCAAAGGGAGGCCGCATTGCCGCGGCCACTATGTTTTTTTTTGCCGGCCGACTTCCCGATCGGCCGGCTAATTATGCGCCCGGGATCAGCCAGGCTGCCAACAGGCGACCTCTCTTGGGTACTAGGCTGCTGGCTGGGTCGAAACCCTCCCTGGTGACCCAGTGGGCCAAACTTAAATAATCACTGCTTCTCTCCCCTTTAAATGAGGGAGAGACGTAGTGATGTCATCACCGCTCCGTTGCTGATCGACAGTGGCGGTGACTCTGTCCCGCCTCCACTTCCGCCCCTCTAGAGTACTTACTGCCACCCTTCCGGTCCGCTTAAAAAAAAAATGAAAAGAACTGGATTTCGCAAAAGAGGCCACCTCATCGCAAGCTGTGGTAAAAACACTTAAAAAATGGTAGGTGCCACCCGTTTTGGGCGGGGCTGAATTTCGGCCACCAAAACTCTAACCGTGAAATGTTGCTGCTTGGAATGTATGCAATAGCCTGCTGTCAATTACTCTTAAGGCCTGCACATGAATAATAACCACTTAGAACAGGTACCAGAGAGGGCTTAGGATCTGTGAGATGGGGGCAAAAATTAAATCAACATCTTCAGTAGAGGAAGTCAGAAAATTGGAAGAAAAATAAATGCAACAGTTTAAAAAAAAATCCACAATCCTTGTAGGCCCCTAATAAATGGGTCTCAGAAACTATCTTAACTCGAGCAATAAATTCTGGGTATTCTTCCACCCAAGCAATAGGCGACCTTTCAGGCCAGATCCAAGACCAGCCCATCCTCTGTCGTCGAGCTACAGTACGCAGATGACACTTGCGTCTGCGCACATTCAGAGGCTGAACTCCAAGTCATAGTCAACATCTTCACTGAGTACGAAAGCATGGGCGGTCGACCAGCTCATTCTTGATAGCGAAATCGACTCTTTGGAGGTGGCGTTCTCCCTCTAGTTTGCCTTTCCAGAAGAAGGTGTAACCTCCACCTTGTTCCTTGAACTGGCCTTCCCCTGCTCACCGGGTCTCGCTTAGGGCAGCGATGTCGACATTGAAACTTCTAAGTTCCCGGGCAACTATAGCGGTGCGACGTTCCAGCCTGTCACTGTTGAAATTGTCCATGAGGGTCCTGACATTCCAAGTCCCGAACTTCATATTGTAGGGTGAGCCTGTATGGTTCAGAGACTTGGACCATATATAGTAGACACCTCAAATCTCTGGAAAAATACCACCAACAATGTCTCCGCAATATCCTGCAAACCCCCTGGGAGGACAGACGCACCAATGTTAGCGTCCTCGATCAGGCCAACATCTCCAGCATCAAAGCACTGACCACACTCGACCAGCTCTGCTGGGCGGGCCACATCTTTCGTTTGCCTGACACAAAACTCCCAAAGCAAACGCTCTACTCGGAACTCCTACATGGCAAGCGAGCCCAAGGTGGGCAGAGGAAACGTTTCAAGGACACCTTCAAAGCTTCCTTGATAAAATGCAAGATCCCCACCAATAGGAGTCCCTGGCCAAAGACCGCCCTAAGTGGAGGAAGTGCATCTGGGAGGGCGCTGAGCAGCTCGAGTTTCATCGCCGAGAACATGCAGAAACCAAGCGCAGGCAGTAGAAGGAGCGTGCGGCAAACCAGTCCCACCTACCCTTTCCTTCAACGACTGTCTGCCCCACCTGTGACAGAGACTGTGGTTCCTTAATTGGACTGTTCAGTCACTTAAGAACTCACTTTTAGAGTGGAAGCAAGTCTTCCTCGATTTCGAGGGACTGCCTATGATGATTATGATGTAGACCATGAGCTTGGTGCCGGGTTTTATATCTTGGTCTTCAAACACTCTTTTCGACAGGTAATCGAAGGCTGCATTGGCACACTGAAGGCGTTGTTGGGTTTCATCATTGATGTCCACCCTCGCTGATAGGAGGCTCCCAAGATATGGAAAGTGGTCCATACTGTCCAAAGTCTTGTCATGGATCTTGATGATCGGGGGGGGCAGTACTGTGTGGCGGGAGCAGGTTGGTAGAGAACCTTTGTCTTACAGATGTTTGAAGTAAGGCCCAGACTATCGTATACTTCAGTGAAGGTGTCAACAATGGTTTGGATTTCAGCTTCTGAGTGTGCACAAATGCAAGTGTCATCTGCATACTATAATTCAATGACAGAGGTTGGGACAACCTTGGTACTTGACTGGAGCAACGGAGGTTGAACAATTTCCCATTTGTCTTGTAGATTCACTCCTCTGCAGATTGTTGGAGGTTACATGAAGCATTGCAGTGAGAAAGATTGAGAAGTATGTTGGTGTAATGTCACAGCTTTGCTTGACCTTGGTCTGCACTTGTATTGGGTCTGTGGTGGATCTGTTGGTTAGGATGAGGGTTTGCATGTCATCGAAGGAGGATGTTGACAAATTTTTGAGGACAGCCGAATTTGAGGAGGACACTCCATAATCCCTCTTGGTTGACAGAGTCGAAGGCCTTTGTGAGGTCAAAGAAGGCCATGTAGAGCAATTGCTGCTGTTCCCTACATTTTTCTTGGATTTGTCACGCGGTGAAATTCATGTCCGTTGTGCCTCTAAGTGGGTAGAATCCATTTTGCGACTCTGAGAAGAGCTCTTCAGTCACTGGGAGGAGATGATTGAGGAGGATTCTTGCGATAATGTTCCCTGTGGCAGACAGCAGGGAGACTCTTCTGTAATTACCACAATCGTTCTTGTCACCTTTCTTGAAAATGGTCATGATTACGGCACCTCTGAGATCCCACGGCATACTCTACTCTTTCCAGATAAGAGTGATGAGGTCATGGATTCACTCCAAGAGTACTTCTCCGCCATGTTTTAGTGCTTCGGCAGCGATTCCATCTGCTCCTGAGGCCTTGATATTTTTCAGCTGCCAGATGGCCTTTTCAACCTCATGCCGGGCTGGTGTTGTGCCGAGATGGTGGCAGGTAGCATGCTGTGCGATGGAGTCGAGGACACTCACGTCAAATACAGAGTCTTGCTTAAGAAGTCTTGATCAATGATATTGCAGCAACAAAAGAACATCTTTTGATGATTCATGGAACTTCAGGCCAGTTACTTAAATGTAATGTGAGGTGGAAAACTTCCACCTTCAGCTTTCATTGTTGCTCTGAAACAAGACATTACTTCTTTCCTTTAAAGTAAAGAAATACTTGGCTTTTGCTGTAACAGCTCAGTTAAGTTTTTCCTTCATCTGCTATGCCTCAAGGCCAGCCTGCCGTATTACATCTGTAGATTGGTTAATATCAAATTGAAAACAATTGTAACCATGGTATGATGCACCTCGCTATAAGCCATGTAGTTAGAGTCAGATTGAAGTTGAGGGCAGGTTGCAGCTTTGAATTTGGCTTTGGGGTTTGTACCATTTTGGTATTTGCGAAGCTGAACCTGAAATCTAATTAATTCACTACCTGCATCTCCTAGTCTGCCATAAAACACTTCTTCACTCTACTGTCAGGGAAAACAAAGCTACACCTGCCTCTGTGGCAACAAGGATCAGACGCAGACATGGGCTATGACCCCAGGCAATAGGATTAACATTTACGAGTTAGCTCTCCTGGCACAAAGCTTTGCCTTACTGGACCACTTATCGGGAATTCGGACATCCAATTCGTGATCCTCACTTGAATTTCATTGCAATTTGGGCAGGCAAAGCACTCCTATCATGTACACCTCTGTTCTGGGAGCACTGGCTTGTAAATATTAACACTATATGTAACATCACCATGTCTGAACATAACACTACCATGGGAAACATGTTCCAATACTAGACACTAGGCAATTGGTTGTTCTTAGCTTTTCCCATCATTTTTTTCCACTTTGCTCTGTTACCATGCAGACTATTTCCTCACTTGCTATTTTTGTTCACAAGAAAAAGCACTTTCCATTCCCTACGATCTGAAGCCAACATTATGCCTACTGTGAATGGGAGTAGCATGCCACAGGACTGACAGTTATCATTTTAGTGATAACAAGGTCGTGCTCTAGGCATTTTGTCAGGAGCAGGGTACTGCTGAAATTGGTTTTCCCTACCCTCTCTCTGCCGATCACGCCTCCCCAGGGGGCTGTGTCCTTGCTGACTCTGGCGTTGAAGTCACTGAGGAGGATCAGTTTGTCGTCCGTAGGGACACGGGCCAGGGATTTTTCAAGGCTGGAGTAAAAACCTTCTTTGGTCTCATATGTTGCATCGAGTGTTGGGGCATACGCACTTATGACTGTGGCGTATTGGTTCAGGGATAGGGTGAGTCAAAGAGTCATGAGACGTTCGCTAATCCCGCAGGAGGAGTCTCTGAGGGGATCGACCAGCTCATTCTTGATAGCGAAACCGACTCCATGGAGGCGGCATTCTTCCTCTGGTTTGCCTTTCCAGAAGAAGGTGTAACCTCCACCTTGAGCTGGCCTTCCCCTGCCCATCGGGTCTCGCTTAGGGCGGTGATGTTGACATCGAAGCTTCTATGTTCCCGGGCACCTATGGCAGTGCGGTATTCTGGCCTGTCGCTGTTGGAGTTGTCCATGAGGGTCCTGACGTTCCAGATCCCAAACTTCATATTGAAGGGTGAGCCTGTATGGTTCAGAGACGTGAACCATATAAAGTAGACACCTCAAATCGCTAGAAAAATACCACCAACGATGTTTCTACAATATCCTGCAAATCCCCTGGGAGGACAGACACACCAACATTAACATCCTCGATCAGGCCAACATCCCCAGCATCGAAGCACTGACCACACTCGACCAGCTCCGCTGGGCAGGCCACATTGTTCGCGTGCCTGACATAAG
Organism: Pristiophorus japonicus; assembly: GCF_044704955.1. Taxonomy (NCBI): domain Eukaryota; kingdom Metazoa; phylum Chordata; class Chondrichthyes; family Pristiophoridae; genus Pristiophorus; species Pristiophorus japonicus. The sequence continues at coordinate 77,423,977 of NC_091977.1, read as the reverse complement.
ATTCCCAAAGCAAGCGCACTACTCGGAACTCCTACATGACAAGCGAGCCCAAGGTGGGCAGAGGAAACATTTCAAGGACAACCTCAAGGTCTCCTTGATAAAATGCAACATCCCCGCCGATGGGAGTCCCTGGCCAAAGACCGCCCTAAGTGGAAGAAATACATCCAGGAGGGCCTCGAGTCTCATCGCCGAGAGCATGCAGAAACCAAGCTCAGGCAGCGGAAGGAGCATGCGGCAAACCAGTCCCACCCACCCTTTCCTTCAATGACATGATCGCACAGAAACAACGAATACAATAAATAATCAGCAATAATTTGCCTGACTCACACAATACTGTCTCAAAACTGTCCCAAGAATAATTCTGTAAAGTCAAAGGCCGAGAATTTTAGGGCTTTAATACTGGCTGTTACCACCCAATTCGTGGAAAACATGGTGACAGCAGCTGGCGGGACCTGCAGAGACTGCCATTTCTGTTAGGTCGGCAGTGCTACCATTGCCTGCGCTCACCAAATGTCAATCGGTGTGCAACGCCGAGTTTGCACCTGCTCATCCACTTTGGATATCGCCGCTTCTGTTGCCACCCTCTCTAAAGCAGGCCCGTGGGTGCAGCCGCTGAGAGCACTTCAGCAGCGTTAATGAGCATGAGGACGCATCAACTGACAAACGTAAGATGGCCAGGACTCCCCACGTAATAGTATTTATATTATTCGCAAGCCTAGGTCTTGAGAGCTAACCCTTGAAATTTGTAGGTACACTTTAGTTTTTTTTTTGGTGGTTTGCTTATTTGAAACTGTCCTGGCTGAGATTGTAACATTGAATAAAACAAATGGGAAGATGCAGAATATTGCAGGTGATTATTTCTGAGTGACTGAGTGCCATTGTACAGCAAAATTCTAAAAGGACAGAGGGTGTTAAAAAAACAAGCCTAAAGGCTTTGTGTCTTAATGCAAGGAGTATCCGCAACAAGGTGGATGAATTAACTGTGCAAATAGATGTTAACAAATATGATGTGATTGGGATTACGGAGACGTGGCTCCAGGATGAGCAGGGCTGGGAACTCAACATCCAGGGGTATTCAACATTCAGGAAGGATAGAATAAAAGGAAAAGGAGGTGGGGTAGCATTGCTGGTTAAGGAGGAGATTAAGGCAATAGTTAGGAAGGACATTAGCTTGGATGATGTGGAATCTATATGGGTAGAGCTGCAGAACACCAAAGGGAAAAAAACGTTAGTGGGAGTTGTGTACAGACCTCCAAACAGTAGTAGTGATGTTGGGGAGGGCATCAAACAGGAAATTAGGGGTGCGTGCAATAAAGGTGCAGCAGTTATAATGGGTGACTTTAATATGCACATAGATTGGGCTAACCAAACTGGAAGCAATACGGTGGAGGAGGATTTTCTGGAGTGCATAAGGGATGGTTTTTTAGACCAATATGTCGAGGAACCAACTAGGGGGGAGGCCATCTTAGACTGGGTGTTATGTAATGAGAAAGGATTAATTAGCAATCTCGTTGTGCGAGGCCCCTTGGGGAAGAGTGACCATAATATGGTGGAATTCTGCATTAGGATGGAGAATGAAACAGTTAATTCAGAGACCATGGTCCAGAACTTAAAGAAGGCTAACTTTGAAGGTATGAGGCGTGAATTGGCTGAGATGGATTGGCGAATGATACTTAAGGGGTTGACTGTGGATGGGCAATGGCAGACATTTAGAGACCGCATGGATGAACTACAACAATTGTACATTCCTGTCTGGCATAGAAATAAAAAAGGGAAGGTGGCTCAACCGTGGCTATCAAGGGAAATCAGGGATAGTATTAAAGCCAAGGAAGTGGCATACAAATTGGCCAGAAATAGCAGCGAACCTGGGGACTGGGAGAAATTTAGAACTCAGCAGAGGAGGACAAAGGGTTTGATTAGGGCAGGGAAAATGGAGTATGAGAAGAAGCTTGCAGGGAACATTAAGACGGATTGCAAAAGTTTCTATAGATATGTAAAGAGAAAAAGGTTAGTAAAGACAAATGTAGGTCCCCTGCAGTCAGAATCAGGGGAAGTCATAACGGGGAACAAAGAAATGGCGGACCAATTGAACAAGTACTTTGGTTCGGTATTCACGAAGGAGGACACGAACAACCTTCCGGTTATAAAAGGGGTCGGGGGGTCTAGTAAGGAGGAGGAACTGAGGGAAATCCTTATTAGCCGGGAAATTGTGTTGGGGAAATTGATGGGATTGAAGGCCGATAAATCCCCAGGGCCTGATGGACTGCATCCCAGAGTACTTAAGGAGGTGGCCTTGGAAATAGTGGATGCGTTGACAGTCATTTTCCAACATTCCATTGACTCTGGATCAGTTCCTATGGAGTGGAGGGTAGCCAATGTAACCCCACTTTTTAAAAAAGGAGGGAGAGAGAAAACAGGGAATTATAGACCGGTCAGCCTGACATCGGTAGTAGGTAAAATGATGGAATCAATTATTAAGGATGTCATAGCAGTGCATTTGGAAAGAGGTGACATGATAGGTCCAAGTCAGCATGGATTTGTGAAAGGGAAATCATGCTTGACAAATCTTCTGGAATTTTTTGAGGATGTTTCCAGTAGAGTGGATAAGGGAGAACCAGTTGATGTGGTATATTTGGACTTTCAGAAGGCGTTCGACAAGGTCCCACACAAGAGATTGATGTGCAAAGTTAGAGCACATGGGATTGGGGGTAGTGTACTGACATGGATTGAGAACTGGTTGTCAGACAGGAAGCAAAGAGTAGGAGTAAATGGGTACTTTTCAGAATGGCAGGCAGTGACTAGTGGGGTACCGCAAGGTTCTGTGCTGGGGCCCCAGCTGTTTACACTGTACATTAATGATTTAGATGAGGGGATTAAATGTAGTATCTCCAAATTTGCGGATGACACTAAGTTGGGTGGCAGTGTGAGCTGCGAGGAGGATGCTGTGAGGCTGCAGAGTGACTTGGATAGGTTGGGTGAGTGGGCAAATGCATGGCAGATGAAGTATAATGTGGATAAATGTGAGGTTATCCACTTTGGTGGTAAAAACAGAGAGACAGACTATTATCTGAATGGTGACAGATTAGGAAAAGGGGAGGTGCAAAGAGACCTGGGTGTCATGGTACATCAGTCATTGAAGGTTGGCATGCAGGTGCAGCAGGCGGTTAAGAAAGCAAATGGCATGTTGGCCTTCATAGCAAGGGGATTTGAGTACAGGGGCAGGGAGGTGTTGCTACAGTTGTACAGGGCATTGGTGAGGCCACACCTGGAGTATTGTGTACAGTTTTGGTCTCCTAACCTGAGGAAGGACATTCTTGCTATTGAGGGAGTGCAGCGAAGGTTCACCAGACTGATTCCCGGGATGGCGGGACTGACCTATCAAGAAAGACTGGATCAACTGGGCTTGTATTCACTGGAGTTCAGAAGAATGAGAGGGGACCTCATAGAAACATATAAAATTCTGACAGGGTTAGACAGGTTAGATGCAGGAAGAATGTTCCCAATGTTGGGGAAGTCCAGAACCAGGGGTCACAGTCTAAGGATAAGGGGTAAGCCATTTAGGACCGAGATGCGGAGGAACTTCTTCACCCAGAGAGTGGTGAACCTGTGGAATTCTCTACCACAGAAAGTTGTTGAGGCCAATTCACTAAATATATTCAAAAAGGAGTTAGATGAGGTCCTTACTGCTAGGGGGATCAAGGGGTATGGCGAGAAAGCAGGAATGGGGTACTGAAGTTGAATGTTCAGCCATGAACTCATTGAATGGCGGTGCAGGCTAGAAGGGCCGAATGGCCTACTCCTGCACCTATTTTCTATGTTTCTATGTTTCTAAGAGTGAGCTTGAGGTTTGGATTAGGAATCAACTCTGGATATTCAGTGTTTCAATCTCTGAAATCTGAAGCGTGAATTCAAATTGTTTAAGTTATCAGATTCTGAGTACTCTGTCCTCAGCATGGACTAGAAAGCCCTCAGTTGTCAGACCCTCCTAAGCCAGTGACTAAAGTGACCTCAGCATATCAATGAAATGATGACTACAGTATAATGGTTTCAAAAACTACAAATTGCTGGATTTGATCGTTCCTGCCCTACATCCTTTTCTTCCTGCTTCATGAAAATTTAAACAAGCATTTAAATTAAAGAGCTTTGCTTAGTCTCTATTCCTTTAGAATGAGATGTATGAGTGAAATGATTGGGGGAGAGTCTTTGAAAGCATTAAATGGGCCATCTTGGCTAAATGTAAAAAAAAATGACCTGTGTTCCCTTTCAACAACATTGAATGCTGCATGACTTCTTCAGCTCTATGAGAGGGATGGACTTCCGAGAATTAATTTGCCCTGGTGTACACCCACATCCTCTCCTCTTCTCCTCTGGTCCCATAAACCCGAAGTCCGATCAAAGCACAGACTTCCCTAGCATAGTCGACAGACTCTCCACAAACACAAAACAATTTGCCTGTAACATTGATTGCTGAGCGGGTGGCAGGTAAATTGTTATAACAAGTATGGCGACTGTTCCATACATGGCCTACATGTTCACTCGTTTCTTCCCTGTTCTCCTTCACTGCAAGCAGGACTCAGGTGCAATCTTTGGCCTCCTGCTGAGCTTAGTGCTGGAAAGAGTACATTAGACCACAAATTCTCTGCACCGCTGATATCAGTGCTGCCTGCGCTCTCTCAGCGGGCAACCATTAGCCTTGGCCGCGCTGTTACTGGCAGGTTTCCTGCGACTGGAATTTCTAGGTCCATAAATTTTAGGGGCTGATAATATGGTTCCAGGGCACTGTCTGTGCTTGCAGCGAAATAAGCTAACCTGCACAATAATGTGAGGCTAAATCATTGAAATATTTGAGAGGTGTTCCTGGTGCATAAGGTGCTGGGTGCGACACGGAATGTTAGGTGCAAGAAGCCTCGGAAGAGCTGCTGTCGGCTGCCATTTATTTTATTATGCTGGGGCAACAGTCCCATTGAAGAGGTTGCCCATTGAAGGCCTACAGAAAGGTGAGATGGCAAGTAATGGTGGCACTATAACAAATGCAGATCTTTGGATCCAAATCCAAAGAAACGGCAGCTGCCGTTGGACCACAAATTGGCAAATTTTCTGATTACTTATCATAATATTCCTCATATAACTACTGGTAGAACACCAGCAGAATTGTTTCTCAACCGACAGCCACAAATCAGGTTCTTGTTGTTAAAGCCAAACTTGGCACAATCAGTAGAAAAGAATCAATTAAGACAGAAAGAGAATCATGATAGAGGTAGAGTAAGAGAGAGAAGTGTAAAATTGCATCAGAAGGTGAGAGTGAAGAACCTTCACCATAAATGGTTAAAGTTTTTACTAGGAAGAGTAGTGAAGATATGTGGCCGGTGCGCTTATTTGGTCAAGATGCTTGATCATGGAAAGGTTAGGTTTGTTTATATTGATCATATTTTATCTGCATATGTGGAAGGAGTTGAAAGTTGGAATGATTCAATTATTTCTGATGAATCAGATAGTCTTGTTACTGGTCTTGAGTACCAGAAGCAAATCCTAAGTCAGATGTTCTAGAAACAAGTCCAAGAGAAAGTCAGAATTTAAGTCTGAGTCTGAGTCAGGCAAACAAACAGTCTGAAGTTCCATTGAGTTCAAATGTAGATCAAGGGCTACTCTTGGAGAAAAACTCTTCTGTCCCAGCCTAGAATGAGTCAAAGTTCGACACTTTTGTTGTGTATAACCATGCAAGTTATGTATGATGATTATTTTGTTATGATTACTTCTTCATTAAGGAGGGAGAAGAGCTCCACCTAGTGGACTACCGATGTAATGCAACTGCTGATGTAAATACAATAAAAGTCACATGATGTATTGGAGCCAGCTTGTAAAGTGTTTAACATAACATAAGAACATAAGAAATAGGAACAAGAGTAGGCCATACGGCCCCTCGAGCCTACTCCGCCATTCAATAAGATCATGGCTGATCTGATCATGGACTCAGCGAATTCCACAGATTTACAACCATCAGAAAGAAGAAATTTCTCCTCATCTCTGTTTTAAATGGGCGGCCCCTTATTCTAAGATAATGCCCTCTAGTTCTAGTCTCCCCCATCAGTGAAAACATCCTCTCTGCATCCACCTTGTTAAGCCCCCTCATAATCTTATACATTTCGATAAGATGCCCTCTCATTCTTCTGAATTCCAATGAGTAGAGGCCCAACCTACTCAACCTTTCCTCACAAGTCAACCCCCTCATCCCCGGAATCAACCTAATGAATCTTCTCTGAACTGCCTCCAAAGCAAGTTCATCCTTTTGTAAATATGGAAACCAAAAGTGCACGAAGTATTCCAGGTGTGGCCTCACCAATACCTTATACAGCTGCAGCAAGACTTCCCTGCTTTTATACTCCATCCCCTTTGCAATAACGACCAAGATACCATTGGCCTTCCTGATCACTTGCTGTACCTGCAGACTAACCTTTTGTCTTTCATGCACAAGTGCTCCCAAGTCCCGCTGTACTGCGGCACTTTGCAATCTTTCTCCATTTAAATAATAACTTACACTTTGATTTTTTCTGCCAAAGTGCATGACCTCACACTTTCCGACATTGTACTCCAAATTTTTGCCCACTCACTTAGCCTTTCTATGTCCTTTGGCAGATTTTTTGTGTTCTCCTCACACAATGCTTTTCCTCCCATCTTTGTATTGTCAGCAAACTTGGTTACGTTACACTCAGTCCCTTCTTCCAAGTCGTTAATATAGATTGTAAATAGTTGGGGTCCCAACACTGATCCCTACAGCACCCCACTAGTTACTGGTTGCCAACCAGAGAATGAACCATTTATCCCAACTCTCTGTTTTCTGCTAGTTAGCCAATCTTTTATCCATGCTAATATATTACCCGCAACCCCATGAACTTTTATCTTGTGCAACAATCTTTTATGTGGCTGGGTCATTGATTATATTTAAGGTGGAGATAGACGGATTTTTGAGCGATAAGGTAGTAAATGGCTATGGGGAGTGGGCTGGACAGTGGAGCTGAGCCCAAGATCAGATCAGCCATGATATTATTAAATGGAAGAGCACGCTCGAGGGGCCAAATGGCCTACTCCTGTTCAAAATTCTTATGTTCTTATGAGGGTGAGGTAAAGCATTTGAATTGAAGAGTTGAGTACTGAGTCTTGAGTTTGTTGGTAGATGCATGATGGAGGTGTAGTGAATTGAGAAATGGATGAGGTTAGTTGTCTGGTTGATATAATATTCCATTTCAATATAAACACTCTCACCTTGACAATTCATGTCATATCATTAAACTTCTTTCTGCATTGCATCCATGGGTCTTGGAGCAACAATTGTAGTAATAATCTCCACTGCTATTTCTTTCCCCTGCCTCCTGAGCATATGTGGTGGTTGGAGGTCAATCATCTCTGCCCTAGGACATCGCTGCAGGGGTTCCTCAGGGCAGTGTCCGAGGTTCAACAATTTCAGCTGCTTCATTTATGACCTTCCCTCCATCATAAGGTCAGAAGTGGGGGTGTTCACTGATGATTGCACAGTGTTCAGTTCCATTCGCAACTCCTCAGATTATGAAGCAGTTCATACCCACATGCAGCTGGAGAGTGAGGAAGAGAAGCAGCGTCGAGTCGGGAGGCCTATAAAAGGCCCATCAATGGCAGTCGGGGAGCAGGAGTGCAAGGAGGCGGAGCAGCATCGAGTCGGGAGGCCTACAAGAGGCCCATCAGCAACAGTCGGGGAGCAGGAGAGCGAGGAGGAGGAGCACGTCGAGTCGGGAGGCCTACAAGAGGCCCATCAGCAACAGTTGGGGAGCGGGAGAGCGAGGAGGAGGAGCACGTCGAGTCGGGAGGCCTACAAGAGGCGCGCCAGTGCAGCTGCAGTGGTGGGGGCAAAAAAGAAGTAGAAAGAAATCGAAAGGTGATGTCACAGCCAAGGGGGTAAGTGATTGGCTGGTGATTGGTGAGTACTTTTTCTTTTTCTTTTCTATATCAGTAAGTAACCTTTAGCATTGTTGTTGCCAATTTAAGTTAATCTAAGGGTTAAGGCATGGCAGGAGAGCTCCGACATGTGTTATGCTCCTCCTGTGTGGGAAGTCAGGGACGCCTCTGGTGTCCCTGACGACTATGTGTGCGGGAAGTGTGTCCACCTCCAGCTCCTGACGGACTGCATTACGGCACTGGAGCTGCGGGTGGATTCAATCTTGAACATGCACAATGCTGAGAATGACGTGAGTAGCATGTTTAGCGAGTTGGGGTCTCACTGCAGGTAAAGGGTACACAGCCAGATAGTAAATGGGTTACCAACAGGAAGAGCAGTGGAAGGAAGGTAGTGCAGGGGTCCCCTGCGGTCATCACCCTGCAAAACAGATACACCGCTTTGAGTACTGTTGAGGAGGATGACTCACCAGGGAAAGGCAGCAGCAGCCAAGTTCATGGCACCGTGGGTGGCTCTGCTGTACAGGAGGGCAGGAAAAAGAGTGGGAGAGCTATAGTGATAGGGGATTTGATTGAAAGGGGAATAGATAGGCGTTTCTGCGGCCGCAACCGAGACTCCTTGATGTTATGTTGCCTCCCTGGTGCAAGGGTCAAGGATGTCTCGGAGCGGGTGCAGGATATTCTGAAAAGGGAGGGTGAACAGCCAGTTGTCGTGGTGCACATAGGTACCAACGATATAGGTAAAAAAAAGGGATGAGGTCTTACGAGACGAATTTAGGGAGCTAGGAGCTAAATTAAAAAGTAGGACCTCAAAAGTAGTAATCTCCAGATTGCTACAAGTGCCACGTGTTAGTCAGAGTAGGAATCGCAGGATAGTTCAGATGAATACGTGGCTTGAGGAGTGGTGCAAAAAGGAGGGATTCAAATTAATGGGACATTGGAAACAGTTCTGGGGGAGGTGGGACCAGTACAAACTGGACGGTCTGCACCTGGGCAGGACCGGAACCAATGTCCTAGTGGGAGTGTTTGCTAGTGCTGTTGGGGAGGAGTTAAACTAACATGGCAGGGGGATAGGAACCTATGCAGGGAGACAGAGGGAAATAAAATTGAGGCAGAAGCAAAAGATAGAAAGGAGAATAGTAAAAGTGGAGGGCAGAGAAACCCAAGGCAAAAAACAAAAAGGGCCACATTACAGCAAAATTCTAAAGGGGCAAAATGTGATATATTCTAATGACATCACTAACAAACACACTTTATAAGATGGCTCCAATACATCATGTGACTTTTTATTGTATTTACATCAGCAGTTACATTACCACAGTAGTCCACTAGGTGGAGCAGTAGTCCATAAGTGGAGCTCTATGTTATAGTTTTAGCCCCCATGGAGGAGATAGTGCTGGCTGTCATGGGAAGGGGCATCATTGAGACTGTGGCCTTTGGCGGGATGAAGTGATCGATGATGAGGGTATCAGCCTACCTAATCCTCCTTCTCTCATCCCACTTCTCCTTCATCCCGCAATTTCTTCTGACTTAGAAGCTGCAAATGGTGTAAGCATGCACTTCTTTCTTTCTCCTCTCCCCTCATCACAACCCAACCCTTGTCCCTTTATCATTTCAGTAAAGCCTTCCCAGTCAGTGGAGGAAGAGGAAGAAGATAGTGAAGGTGAAGAGGACGCCATTACTCAATCACACACCCACAACCCAGACATTGAAACTGCATGTATTTTAGAGGCTAGGATAGAGGAGGAATCTTCATGTGGTGAGACATGGGCAAAAGTCCGCGGGAGCCAGGGTGGGGGGAAAGGATAATGTAGGTGCCAGCTCACCGGAGGCCGAAGTTGCACACTAGTTCTGCTGCAGAGGTGTCAGCTGTGGACTTTGATGGGCCAGGCTACAGAAGAAGGTTGATGGGTGTACACACCCAAATGCTTGGGCACTGGAAAGTCTACCGGAAAGCTTGTGCTCAATGTCAAGGAGCATGGAAGAGTCTAGCACCAACTTGGGACAGGGCTTTGCACAGACCTTGGAACCCATCGTTTCCAACATGGAACAGGTGGTCATCTCCATTAGCTCACTTGTGGAACCCACCATGAGGCAGCGTCTGATGGCCGATATCACAGCTTCCATTGCAGCACAAACAGTTTTCATCAAAGGTCTGAGTGCTGTAGTGGAAGCTCAGACTATTGCTTTGGATACTACTGTTCAAACGGGCTTCCAGGGTATCACAGCAGTCCATTAATCTGTTCTCCAACAAATCAGTAAGATTACTGAGGTACCGCCCCAGGAAAGTGGCAGTGATTCCATGGAGCACGATCCTGCTTTCCTCTCTCCGGATGACAGCATTCGTGCTCTTGCCACTCCACCAGTGCCCTTGCTGTTGCCTGTCAGCTCGCCAGCCCAGACTGCTGCTCCCAGGCCAAAATAGTGCAGCCTGAAGGTCGCTCTCCAAGGCCATCTGCAGTCTCCTCCATTGGAGGTCAACAGTCTTCCATCACTCCTGTTTCAGCCACTGGGGAAGCACATCATAGAAGCACAAGGAATGGCACACAGATGACAGGCAATGCTCTGGGAAATGCTCTCGGTGATTAGTTTATTTTTCTATGCATTTTGTCTTGATTGAATTTATAAATTTGGATTGGAATGTGCATTTTTAGGTGGATTTTGATTTTTTTTATTTTTGGAAAAAGCACAATGTGACAGTCAGTGATAGAGGAAAGATAGGTAGCATGGGACTGTTGATGAATGGTAAGGTTTGGTTGAGGTTAATGGTATCGCTCATTAATTAATTAATCACATAGTGCCCAGGCAGAAAGGGGCTGTCTATGTTGTATCCTCCCTTCCTCTTCCTCTTCCAGTTGCACTTCCTCTCCTCCTCCACTTCTTCTTCCTCCTTCCTCTTCTAACAGATTGTCCTCCTCTGCGTGACCTACCAGGCCGCCCATGTCTGGAAGAAACTTGTTTCAGCACAAGCTTTTAAATCAGCAAAAATATACTTCAGCACCAGCCAGACCACTCCCTGGAGACTATTGAAACACTAGGCAAGTATAGGAAAGCTCCAAAAACACGTACAATTGAACCAGCAGGCAGAAGAAATAATCCAGCAACTATTTAAAATGTTCACGATCCCTTTAATTAGCACTGGTGGGGGTTCCTTCATGATGTTTAACGTTGTGTTCATCTGTGCATGATTGAGACACGGCATAAGCTGGAGTGTGGAGCTCGAAAATGTCAGCGCTGGTGTCAAGTCAGCATCGCGTACTGATTGATATCATAATCTGCCTGCTCTGTATGCTGCCAGCAGTCATTAGGTGTGCCCGCGCAAATCCCTTTACCAAGGAGGCTAGCACACTTCCCTTTGGAAGTTTGCGCACGCATCTCAGATGCCATCTTTCACCTTTAGAAGGCTGCATAGCGCCTAAAAAACAGGCGCTACGGAACCCAATTTCTCACCCCCCCCCCATATTTTAAATTCAAAATGTGAACAAATGGATTGCTTATCTGACATTTTTAAGCCAACATAATTTCTTACAAAAAATATTTTAAGAACATTTCCCTTGAGTGTATGGTAATAACCATTCAATCTACTCAAGTTCTGACCAAGATGAATCAAAAAGATTTTACTGAATAATAAGATAAGAATGCGATCAATATGCTTTCATCTGCTTTGAACTTTTCTCCAAAATGACCATCAGGACCTGATGCTTTTCCACTCATATTGCCACTAATGGCTTTCTAATCTGATCTGCAGTAATGTTAGAGTTTAAAACCCCATTTACTTCATTATGTGAACATAAATCAAAGACAGGAGACATTGCCATGACCTTTATGCTACATTATTTATTAGTGTCTATAGCATCCTGGTTTAAAGTTTCTTTCAAATATCTCCTCTTGTAAGATGATTATAGATTTTTAGGCTATGAGTATTAGTGTATGACTGATCCATGCATAATTCATGTAATATATATATAACATTCATTCGAGTCAGACAATATATTATTTAACTGTATATGAGTGTTATATCCCAATAATTTTAATTATGCCTGTTTTGGTCTCCAATAAACAGAGACCTATGATTGATTGTTGAATGAGACTTGACCAAGATGAGCTGAGAATTGTGAGTTTGGTTTTTCAGGGGAAGTGGATGTAAATATTATCTCTTCCAAATGTTATCTATAATGGTGCTTTTGTTATCACCACTGAAAAGGACAGAGCAACAGAGTACTGTGAAGAACAAGGTAGCAACGTTACTCTTCAACCTGCAATTTGAGCATGAATTGTATGAACTAAAAGAAAGACCACATTTATATAATGCCTTATCACGTGCCAGCGTGCTTCAATTATAAAGAGTTACTTTCAATTACAATGGCTGTTTTATATGGCCAAACATGGCAGCCATTTTTCAAGTAACCGATATCCAGCAAACACCAATGAGGGGAATGACCAGTTAATCGGTGAGTTAAGGGAAGAATGTTTGTTTCTCTTTGAATAGTTCTCATCTACCTGAAGTATAAGATAAGGCCTTGGTATAGCATCTTATCAGAAGGCTGGTACCTCCAGAAATGTAGCACTTCTGCAGCACTGTGTGGAATGTCGGTCTGTATTATCTGCTCAAATCCTGGAATGGGACTTGTCTCACAACTCACAGGTGGCATCGCGTAATAAAAACAGGGCCAAACCAGTTCAATAAAGAAATACAGAAAGTATTGCTTCTTAAGACTACTATTTTTTATTTTCATTCCTTTGTACTAAGGAGATGGGTATCTGACAATATTTGATTATGTGTACGTATTCATAACAGTTGATTCTGCTCCCAGTAACTGCAGAACTATTCTCTCATCCATAATTACAATTTTGTAAGTGGCTTCCCCATCATCAGGTTTCCTTTTGAAGCTCACTATGATAAGGAGAAATCCAAGATGGCCCTTGGGAACACCAGCAACATTTTGATTTTAATATGACCACAATAACTTTGAAACTGTTCAATAAATCAATATTATATCTTAGAGGTGGGTACATTTTCTGAGGCAGTGCTCCCAGTGCAATGGGGAAAATATATGGGCCATGAATTGGGTGTGCTGACCTCTATTTCAAAATTCTTCTTATGCACTCTCTACTCAGGAAGATTTGTACTGGGAGCACTAACATCTAGCCTTCAATTTCGTAGTACTGAAGTCTTGCAAACATAGGTGACGGGTTCATTCAGTCCAATTTTGCAAGCCTGGTAAAATCGTAATTGTGCTTGCTGATGGCACAGGCACATTCACACCAGCAGGAAGGAGGGCTGGCTGCAGGATTTTTTTGAGGCCTGCCACTCCTGATTGACAGCTGCCAAAGATGTGGAATGCATCTGCTGCTGGGAGCATGCAGAGTGTGGGAGGGGATAGAAATGTTCTGTGCTGTTGCAGCAACATAAAGGGCTGCAGTTGCAGCCGCAGCACGCATTTAAAGTAAATGGCCAAACACTATAATATTTCCGGCTAAGAAGAGGCTTCAGATGGCAAAACATTATTAGTTGGCAAAACTTTCATGGCAGCGGAAAAATAAATGTGGGCACAGAAAAAAAGAGTTTCTGGGAGAACATATTCAAGGTTTAAATTACAATTAAACCCCATGGTGTACTGTAAGTTATTTATATTAGACTGTTTCAAAGTATATGTGTTTATTACAGTTACAGAAGAAACTACAATACACGAAGTGGTTATACTTATTGCATAGTAAGTTGAAGATAGATGCAAACTGTTAACATCTACAAGGTTTTGAGATGATTGATTTAACTTTTCTCTTAGTTAGTGCAGTCCAATTACAAGATGGCCTAGAAATCCCGGTCCTCTGCTTCCCGCGGGCGCTCGACAGAAAAAGGTAAAAAAGATGTGCACCTACATTATCCTGCTGCGCCCACCAGTGATCCAGGTCCTGAGGCCTCCTCTCCCTGCACATCGGACCGCGTGCACGTCGGCACGTCCGTATGCTGGAGCTGGAGTCACATGGCACTGGGCAGCCAATCCAGGTACAGTATTTTCTCATTCATTATAATGGTAAGTAGGAGTTCTCATTATTATGATTAAGAAACACCCCCACATACCCAAACACAAATAAAAAATAGAAAAAATACACTACATATTTAAGATTAATTTCATATCATATCATAGGCAGTCCCTCAGAATCGAGGAGGACTTGCTTCCACTCCCTAAGTGAGTTCTTTGATGGCTGAACAGTCCGATGCGAGAGCCACAGACCCTGTCACAGCTGGGACAGACATTCGTTCAGGGAAGAGATCGGAGGGGCTGGTTTGCCGCACGCTCCTTCCGTTGCCTGCGCTTGGTCTCTTCACGCTCTTTGCGTTGAGACTCGAAGAGCTCAATGCCCTCCCGGATGCACTTTCTCCACCTCGGGCGGTCTTCAGTCAGGGTCTCCCAGGTGTCAGTGGTGATGTCGCACTTTACCAGGGAGGCTTTGAGGGTGTCCTTATAACATTTTCACTGTCCTCCTTTGGCTCGTTTACCACGAAGGAGCTCAGCATAAAGCATTTACTGAGGGCGTCTCATATCTGGCATGCGAACTATGTGGCCTGCCCAGCGAAGCTGATCGAGTGTGGTCAGTGCTTCAATACTGGGGATGTTAGCCTGGGCGAGGACACTGATGTTGGTCGGCCTGTCCTCCCAGGGAATTTGCAGGATCTTGCGGAGACATCGTTGGTGATATATCTCCAGTGACTTGAGGTGCCTTCTATACATCGTCCATGCCTCAGATCCATATAGGAGGGCGGGTATTACTACAGCCCTATAGATTAATTTAAATTAAAGTTAATAAATGTCATTAAAAAAAATTGTCTTTTTCTGATTTTTTTTTTTAAGTTTTAAAATTTTGGTTTAAAATAAACTTACCTTAGTGAGCAGGGTTTTAACATCAAAATGTGTTTTTTAATTTTTATTTTACAATGTTTTTTGATGTTTTAAAACTCTTAAGCCTGTAAAAGTAGGCTATGCACCTGCTTTTACAGGCGTAAGAGTTTTCAGGACATCCGCTGGACAAGATATGGGTAACTACCACAATCTTGCCCATGCAAATGTCCTGGCTGTGGGGATACGGAGGATTTGTCAAGCTTGACAGATCAGAAAAGCTGGTTTTCAGCGCATGTGCATTGTGAGCTGAAAACTGGCTTTTGCGATGCCCTCCCGGGTCCGTACACACTCCGTACGGACCCGGGGAGGCAGAAATTTCTAGGCCGATGTCTCCAGATTGCTATGGAGATAGCAATAGATCCTTTAACTTCTTTTCTTTCTGTACTTTTACCGAACCACAATCAATCACAAAATCAAAGGCTGCTGTCAGTTTACTAACAGCGATGACATTCCAGTACAACCAAGGTGATTAAACAAACAGAACTATCTCACATGTCCAAACTTGTAAAGGCACCAAATCACATCCAAATTGATGCCCTGTACTGAACCAGTTCCCCCAGAAAGCAACAGTATTATCGCTCTCTGACACTCAACACAACTCCAAACACAGCAATTACGCTCAACATTAATTTCTTAAGGGGCTGGATTTTCGGCTTTTGAGATTTCGGTGCAGTAATGATGGCAGAGGTGGCCCTGATACCACCTGGCAAAAGTTTGCGCCCTTGTCTGCAAAATTCAGCAGAAAGTGAGGTTCTATTATCGGGGTGCAAAATCAGGCGTTACACAAGGGAGCTTTTCCGCCCCAGACGAAAATCATGGCATTAAAAAGCCTCCACATTTGGCGCATGCGCAGACGCGTTCGAATCTTCCCGGGCGCAGGCAGGCGAAACTTTAGGGCGCAGTGATTCCATTTGCGCATGCGCAGATGCACCGGCCCAATTCCATCACAGCGGGAGACATGGCACAGCATGAGGGAAGACAGAGAGCTCGCCGCTTCTCTGCAGCGGGTGCTGACGTGTTAGTGCAAGCCATAGAGAGAAGGTGGCCTGCACTGCATTTAGTGGGTGGAAGGAGACCTGTGCCCAGTGTCGTTAATAGGATATGGAGGGAGATAGCCCAGGAGGTGTCACCGGCAGACACGGTGGCTAGAATTGCCACCCAATGCCGCAAGGCGTTTAACGGCCACACGAGGGTAATTAGGATGAGCATCCTTTACATTTATGCACCCCTGCCATGGTTGCAAGATCACTGTCTCACAAAATGTTAAATCTTTGATAGAGTTGCCCCTTCTCTATGTGTTCCAGGCCATAGTTTGGGTTGTTGAAGCCAGTGAAAGCTGCAGGCTCACTTCTCCAGCCATGCCCTCTGCATTCAGGATGCACATAACCTCTTGTCCCCTAATCATTGTCAACTTTTCTCACATTCTTCTTCCACTGTTGTGATAGAATCATAGAATCATAGAAATTTACAGCACGGAAGAAGGCCATTTCGGCCCAATGTGTCCACGCCGGCTGACCAAGAGATATCCAACCTAATCCCACTTTCCAGCTCTTGGTCTGTAGCCCTGTAGGTTACGGCACTTTAAGTGCACATCCAAGTAATGTTTAAATGCGATGAGAGTTTCTGCTTCGACCACCCTTTCAGGCAGTGAGTTCAAGACCCTCACCACCCTCTGCATGAAGAAGTTTCCCCTCATATCTCCACTAAACTATCCCCAATTATTTTAAATCCATGTTCCCTGGTTGTTGATCACTCTGCCAAGGGAAACACGTCCTCCCTATCCACTCTATCCAGGCCCCTTGTAATGTTATACACCTCAATCAGGTCTCCCCTCAGCCTCCTCTGTTCCAAAGAAAACAGACCCAGCATCTCCAATCTTTCCTCATAGCCAAAATTCTCCAGTCCAGGCAACATTCTCGTAAATCTCCTCTGCACCCTTTCCAGTGCAATCACATCTTTCCTGTAGTGTGGTGACCAGAACAGCATCTCTACGCTTCCTTCCCAGTGGATGGTGTGCTGTCCAAATGGGGCCTCACCAGGCTTCTGTTCATTGTCCTCCTCCTCCTGAGGTGGGCCTGCAATCCCCACTGGCAATGCCTGACCCCTCATGATGGCCAAGCTGTGCAACATGCAGCACACCACAATAAATTCGGATACCTATTAAGGGGAGTATTGAAGACTGCCTCCAGAGCGGTCCAGGCATCAGAAGTGCTGCTTGAGCACTCCAATTGTCTGTTTGATGACGTTGCAGGTGGCTGCATGGCTCTCATTGTAGCACTGCTCCGCTTCTGTGGAGAGGTTGCGGAGGGGGATCGTGAGCCAGGTAATTAGGCCATATCCTTTGTCCACGAGCAGCCAGCTGCACCGTTCCCTCGGTTGCTGGTACATTTGTGACACACCGCTCTCGCACAAGATGAATGCATCATGTGCGATCCCCGGATAGCGGGCATTCACTGTGAGGATGCGCTGCATGTGGCCGTACACCAATTGCATGTTTATAGAGTCATAACCTTCTCGGTTTCTGAATACGTCTGCGTTGTGTAATGGTGCTCGCAAGGCTACGTGTGTGCAGTAAATGGCTCCTTGAACCCTTAGGAAGCCCACAATTCTGTCAAACCTGTATGCTCACTTATTTTGACTCTCCCTGCTCATTGGAAAGTTTATGAAGTCCATTCTGCGAGCTTACAGAGCCTTTGTGACATGGCGAATGCAGCGATGTGTAGTGTATTGAGAGATGCTTTGTATGTTCCATGTTGCAGTCTGGAAGGATCCAGAGGCATAGAAGGTCAGTGCCACAGTCACCTTCACTGCGACGGGCAGAGCAGTCCTGTTGGCATTGCGAGGCTATAGGTCTTTCGGTAGAAGATGGCATATCTCTGTCAGCACTTTCTTTCAGAAGCACAGCCTTCTCATACACTGCACCTCAGAGAGCTGGAGGTATGAGGGTTGATGCATGTAAATCCGTGGGGGGTAAGATCTCCTCCCCAGATGTCTTCGGCTTCTCCTCATCATGGGCCGACATGGCCAAGAGCCCTTCTTCCATCCTGATGCTGCTTAACAATAGCATGGAGCATGATACGCTGGTGAACTAGTAATGCCCCCATTAAATTCTTTCACTAAAGTTGTAAAAACGTTATATTGGCAGATAAAAGTTCCCCTTTCAAGTCAGAGCTTCACGCAGCGTGCTGTACGCAAACGTTGCAGTCAATGTGGTCTGCGATATAGGATCCTCCGCCCTCAATTTAAATACGCGGCAAATGGTGCCTACTGGACCGCGGGACTGCCTGGTTTTTCAGGCGTCTCTTGGGGCGGGCGTATAATGCAGTGTTAGGGCTTAAATTTGCAGCCGTGTCACTAGCGGAGCGTTGCACTACGATTGATGTCATGATCTGATGGAAACTAGAGGGTGGGGTAGTAAGATTTTGCGTCGCTGCAAACCCTGAGCTGAATTTGCCGGCTGAGCGGTAAAAGCTGGCTGGCCGCTATTACGCCTTAAAACACCCCTTCCTGCCCCTCCAGGTGCTACCAGAGATGCACGGGAGCCGATAATCCAGCCCATATTCTTTAATAATTTAAGAAATTCAGAAATGACAATTTTTTAATTTGTGAAAGTCTCATTTGTGGAATTAGAGACCCCCACATAATTGTGGCCACAATAAAAGTCTTGTTTTCACAATTTAAACGTTGATATCTCAATAACTTTAATTTAATTCAGACTAATGTCTTAAACTGAACATAAATGACTGTAAAATAACTGATTATAACTGAATTAATAGTTAGCCTTCACAGCTAAAGGGCTAAAAATTAGGGTGTTTTACGCCACCCGTTACCGACAAAATTTTTCGAAAGCACTTTGACCTCCGCTCGTTTGCCTGCTGGTGGCGGTCCCGTGGCGTCCACCATTTTCCAAGGGCCAGCAATGCTGCCGGTAAAAGCGATGACCATGGAATTTTAACTTAGGGAAAGGATAACGTGCACACAGACTTAATGTCACCTCGGTGAACATAAACCTTAGCGCCGAGTTCAGAGCTAGGTCCTAAGCCCGCCATGAAAACCCAGCATTCAGCAGACTCACAGAAGCATTGACTGAACCTCTTAAAGAGACATCTTTGAGGTAAGTTTGCATTTCAGCTTTCAGACTGGATTTTACATTTTTTTATTGAAGTAGTGGCTTGCTGCAATTGATGTGACAAACTTTTTTTTAAGTGTGCAGGGATTGCTGCTGGGTGCTTGCAAGGCTTCAGATAGTAAAGGAAGGCCTCTGACTAGATAGAAAATGCTCCAAATACTCAGCAAGTCAGGCAACATTCATGAAGAGAGAAACAGAGTTCACGTCTCAGGTCTAGATGCTGCCTAAGCTGCTGAGTATTTCCTGCATTTATTTCAGATTTATAGCAACTGCCCGCAGAGAGAACAGGAAGATGCAGAAGAAGAAGCCACAGAAGAGGAAGAAGCAGAAGAGAAGGAAACAGAAGGAAGGATGTATCCAAGATAAGTGATTCTTCTTCTTATTATTATTATTCTTTCTTAGGTGTGTGAAATGAGGAAGGCACAAGGGAAGAGTTGTGGTGATGGGAGGGCAAGAAAGCAAGAGGAGATTCACGTATGAGGATAACAGCATCTTGTAACCTTTCAGCCCCACCACTGGCCAATGGCACAGCCATCTCCCTGCCAAGAATAGCCAACACCATCTCCTCCAAGGGGGTGAGTTGAAGCTAGGAATGGGAGGTGTGCCTCGTGATTGATACAGATTGTTGGTAGGTGAGTGACTGGGGGAGAGGCATGCATTGACAATTGTGTGAGACTAGTGAATCAGTTGGTAGGAGATGGCTTTTGAAGATTCATTCATTGACCTTGATCAGTGGTCTGTGGTCATGAAGCTTCTTTGGGCAATGGTGCCAGATGGTAGGAATGACACCGTTGGCAGTGATGACCTTGGTGATGTGGTCCCACATCGTTCTTTCTGGAGGGCCTCCTGTTCTTTTGGTAGAGCACCTCTCTTGCAGTGTTGACCCCGTGCACAGAGGTGGAGGGCTGCGTCTGAGACCCTGAGTGTCTCTTCCCTGGCTTGCTGAGCCATTTGTGTTCGTGCTAAGCACCTTTCTTATTTTTTGAGTTGTGGAAGGCAATTCAGCTTTAAGAGCTGAAGACCCCCATTTGAGAATTTTTTTTCAAATGTTATTTTTTTTAAAGGCAGCAGAGCAGTAAAGGTTGAAAACTGCATGTTTTTAACTTCATTTTTATTTTCATCAGTTCAGATGGCATTGCCCTTTTAAACAAACAACAATGCATTGCCCTTTTAATATCCCACAATGCCTAGCGAAATTATAGTCTCACTTCCAGAGGCTTGTGGAAGATGCAATGCTGCTTCTGGACGTCACATTCGGGACCGATGCAGGAACTAACGCCACCAGGTGGGCTTTACACAGTCAGTTTAGCGCTGGGCTAATAATCTTTAGTCCCCAGCGCAAATTTTTCAACCCTATCGGTGCCACCATTTTGAGTGGTCATCAACACGAGACCGCGGTGGCACCGGAAACTTGTGTGTCGCAGTCGAATTCTGTGTCAGAATCTTTAACATTTTAACACAAAAGGATTAACGGTGGACCTCCCTGCATCTTGTGGGCTCCGAAACCCAAACATCATACACACAAGCTTTTTAAAGAAACAGTACACTGAGAACAAAAGTACTCCTGAAGCGTGTAACAGTAGAAAAGGAACAGAATCTTGCCCTTTCTTCTTCTTTATTCCACCGTAGAATAATTGATCTTTTTTCTCTCAAACTAATTTTAAATTTCTGATCTGTGCTACTTAATCCCATTTGGTAAAATAGTCAAGTATGTGAGAGGTAGCGGAGCGGTGCAGGCTCGAAGGGCCGAATGGCCTTCTCCTGCACCTATTTCCTATGTTTCTATTACCAAGATGTACAGGTTAACCTGATGAGTCCTCTGAAATGGGCCAGTGTAATCAATCTACAAATTTCTCCACAGGGAGGTTCTCTTCCCTTCCAATGGGTGGAAGACACCTCCCCAGGACACCATTGCAGCCTGGTTGCACATTTCACAGGAGGGCATAAGCAGGGATGTGGTCAGGAGGACCAGGCTGCAATGGCGCAAACCTTTTAATGATCTCAGTAGATCACTAAACGTTACTGCAAAGCCACACGCAACCTCATCCTGCTGTGCCACTCATCACATCCCCATCACTCTGCCTTCCCTACCCTACTCCTGCACATCCTTACTCACACCAACTTATCTTGCACCTCCACCCAACCCTCTCTCTCTATTTACATTACCACTTCCCCATCTCACAAGCTACCCCTCACACTCACCCTCAACCTTGTCCAATCATACCAACTAATAACACACAACGGTAGGCACTTGGGTGTTTTCGCCAATGCCAAAAACTCCTCCTATTTAGGAATCTTGCTTGATCGCACCCTGTCATATAGATAACATCTCCAGACCATTGGGAAGAAACTAAAGAGTAGGGTCAACTTGATCCAGAAACTCACCGAATCCACATGGGGAGCAGACGTTCAAACCCTCCATACGGCAGCACTCGCCTTGGTGTACTCTACAGCGGAGTACTACTCTCCAGCATGGCTATCAAGTCCACATGTCAAATCCGTTGATGTCAAGATGAATTCTACAATGAGAATTATCACCAATATGCTGTTATCGACAACAGCACCTTGGCTCCATTGCACCACCACACCTACCCTGCGAATATGCAGTCTCCAAAGATTACAACCACTACACCAGCAAAGACATGTTGATCCAGGCTGAGTTGAACAACCTACCACCAACCCTTCTCAAATCCAGAAGGCTATTTTAGACCGTGGCCGAAGCCCTTCAGCGATCTCCCCTGAGCCTTGATGATCGATAGCGAAATGCTTGGCAGAACTGTGACGTACGGAATGGATTTTTTATAGAGGACCCCACAGTATAACCTGAAGGATCAAACCTTCCTCGCAAACAATGGACAACCATCAACCGCCTCAGAACTGGTCATGGTAGAAGCTGCCACCTTCTCCATAGGTGGAAGATTAAAGCATCCCCATCATGTGATTGTGGAGCTCCAAATCAGACCCTGGAGTACATCATTGAGTACTGCCCTCAGAGGAAATTTGCAGGCTGTTACACCGGAAGCCTTGACCTGGATATCCAACTTAGATATTGAATTTTGCTTTGCTTTGCTACTACCATACGAAAGAAGAAGCCAATGTTCATGCAGAATTTCTGCTAATGTGTTGTCAAACGTTGAAATCTTTATTTTGAACATTTTGTGCTCTTGGACAGATTTGTGAGCACCTTTGGAAGTGGCAGTACAGTGAATGGTCAGACATAAGGGTACCCCCCCCACAATGGTGATGAGTGTGAAAGGAATGGATTGGACATTGCAGGGATGCTTTATGGTGCTGGTGTGGGATGGTGCCAACCTGGTGCATCATGTTGTAGCTAGGATGTACAGCATCAAGTGAAGTAAATGTGGCCATGGTGAGGCCATCTCTGGCCTCGTGGGAAACAATGTGGTCAGGTGTTGATGCCCTGTGTCCTGTGATGCATTGGGTGATTGCGGAGAAGGTTGGTGCTGTAGGGTTGTAGGGCTGGAGGAGGTTATAGACATAGGGAGGGGCAAAGCCATGGAGGGATTTGCAAACAAAGATGAGAACTTTGAAATTGAGATGCTGCTTAACCACAAGCCAATGTAGGGTAGCGAGCATAGGGGCGATGGCTGAGTGGGACTTGGTGCGAGTTAAAACAAGAGCAGTCGTGTTTTGGATGGACTCAAGTTTACGTAGTGTAGAATTTGGGAGGCCAGCTAGGAGTGTGTTGAAGTAGTCAAGTCTTGAGCTAACGAAGGCATGGATGAGGGTTTTAGCAGGATGAGCTGAGGCAGGGGCAGAGATGAGCGATGTTACGGAGGTGGAAATAGGCGGTCTTAGTTATGCCACAGATATGTGGTTGGAAGCTCAGTTCAGGGTCAAATATGACACCAAGGTTGTGAACAGTCTGGTTCAGCCTCAGAGAGATGTTAGGGAGGGGGATGGAGTCAATGGCGAAGGAACAGAGTTTGTGGCAGGGACCAAAAATAATGACTTTGGTCTTTCCAATATTTAATTGGAGAAAATTCCTGGTCATCCAGTACTGGATGTTGGACAAGCAGTCTGACAATTTAGAGACAGTGGAAGGGTCAAAAGAAGTGGTGGTGAGGTAGAGCTGAGCGTACATGTGGAAACTGATGCTATGTTTTCGGATAATGTCGCCAAGGGGCAGCATGTAGATGAGAAATAGGAGGGGGTCAAGGATAGATCCTTAGGGGACACCAGAGGTAATGATGTAGGAGTGGGAAGAGAAGCCAGTGTAGGTGATTCTATGACTATGATTATATAGACAAGAATGGAACCAGGGCAGTCCCGCCCAGCTGGACAATGGCGGAGAGACGTTGGAAGAGGATGGAGTGGTCAATCAATGTCAAAGGCTGCAGACAAGCCGAGAAGGACAAGGTGGGATAGTTTACCTTTGTCACAGTCACAAATGACTTTCAATGTGATTTTGATGAGAGCTATTTCAGTACTGTGGCAGGGGTGGAAACCTGATTGGAGGGATTCCAATATTGAGTTGCAGGAAAGATGGGGATTGATTTGGGAGGCGACAACACGTTCAAAGATATTGGAGAGGAAATGGAGATTGGAGATGGGGCAGTAGTTTGCAAGGATGAAGAGGTCAAGGGTTTTTTTTGAGGAGAGGGGTGATGACGGAAGATTTGAGGGAGAGGGGGACATTACCTGGGGAGAGAGAACCATTAACAATGTCAGCTTACATGCGAGCTAGCTATAGAAGTTGGGTGGTCAGCAGTTTGGTGGGAATAGGATCGAGGCAGCATGAAGTGGGTCTCATGAACACGATGAGCGTGGAGAGGTCATGAGGGGAGAAAGGAGAGAAACTGGAGAAAGAAGCTAGTTCAGGGCTAGGGCAAAGGGGAACCTTCGAGGACGTTTGGCTGGGGGGAGGAAGTGAAGTGGCAGAGGCAGCTGAACTGATGTTCTCAATCTTAGAGACTATGGCCTGGATTTTTGGCTCCCCTCCTCTCTGTTTTTCGCCCCTGAGCAGCAGCAGTGGCAGTGGTGAGGTGTTCTGGCTGGGCAGTCAGCCTCCAGTGCCCCGCAGCAATCCTCGGGTCCGGTTTAGCGGTGGCACGGAGCAGCACCGCCTGGAAGTGCTGCGCCCAGTGTGCAATGTTCCTGGTTGCTCACCGACGCGAGTTTTGATTCTTGCCCGACCCAAGCGCCCTGAAGCGCACCCTGCACTGACCGCCTGGGAAATCAGGCAGTCCAATGATACCGACAGCGGAGAGGTAAGTAATGGACTCCTAAGGTAAGTGTGATTGTTTTTTCTTATAATTTTTTTTGCGATTTGTGTTGTAGTGGTGTGGGCAATGTTTTGGGAATGTTTTTGTAGTATTTTTTTAGCTTTCCCGCCCCCTCCTCCCAGGCGTCTCTAGGAGTGCTCCTAGCCCGTCTCTTTAGCTCAGGAGTTTCCCATCCTAATGCCCTAAGAGAAGTGCACAACGCCTCTCTTAGCACTGCGCCTCCGGACCCAGCGCCCAGCTACCCAAACCTACTTACTGAGGCACAAACGATTCCCGGGCACTAATATTTCCGCCCTGTCACCATTATCGTCCCAAAAACATCAAAGCCGAAAATCCAGCCCAGAGAAGTCCCTAAGCTTCTCACACGTTATCGGAGGTGAGGGTGGTAGTGACAGGGAGAGAGGTTTAAGAAGATAGCTAGCGGTAGGGAATCAAAGCCGGGGTTTATCTTTGCATTCCAGATTCTGGAATAGTGAGCAGTTTCGGCAGACAAGAGCAGGACTCAATAATGCTTTTTGTGTTCGAGCCAGATCTGCCAGTAAATGGATAAACCAGTTGTCTGCCATATCCGTTCAAGTCTGCATCCCTTGGACTTAAGGGAGTGAGGATGAGGGCCATACCAAGGAGAACAGCCAAGGTGAGAGAGGGTATTTGTTTTACTAGGGACTAGGGCATTAAAGGTGGTGGTTGTCATGTATTTAACCATCTTGCAATGACATAGTCATGTAACTGTAACTCATGTACACTGTACCTGTACCCTAGAAATGCACACCCTGACCACAGGGGGTGAACTTGCGGGAGACATTACTCACCTGGATTTCCAGGTATAAAAGGGGAGGTCCCACCCAGGGTCAGCACTTCTTGGTCCTGGCAATAAAGGTGAAGGTCACAGAGGGACCATGTCTGATATATCCTTGCCTCATGTGAGTTTGTAGTAATGTGCAGGGACACTACATTTGGCGACGAGAAACGGCAATCACCGAACCACGAGGATGGCCACCGGTGGCACAGAGTAACGTTACTGTGTGGGTGAGGACTGGGACGACTTCATGGAAAGACTCCAGCAGAACTTTGTCACAAAGGACTGGCTGGAAGCGACAGCGGCTGACAAGCGGAGGGCACATTTACTGACCAGCTGCGGACCACAGACATATGCGCTGATGAAAGACCTGCTCGCACCCCAAAAGCCGGTGGACGAGTCCTTTGAAGAGCTCAGCCAGCTGATCAGTGAGCATCTCAAGCCGGCGAGTAGCGTACACATGGACCGGCACCGGTTCTACTCTCACCGGCGTCAGGACGGACAAAACATCTCGGACTTTGTGGCGGAACTGCGGTGCTTGGCCAGTCTCTGTAAGTTCTCCGATGCCTGCAGGGGGGAGATGTTAAAGGAGATGTTCATCGAGGGCATTAATCATGCCAGCATTTTCAGGAAGCTCATAAAGACTAAGGACTTGGCTTTCGAAGGGGCGGCATTGATAGCTCAGACCTTTATGGCAGGGGAAGAGGAGACCAAGCTAATTTACTTGCGCAGCCCTGGTCCAAACGTGGCAACAGACCAGGGAGTTAACATGGTGAACGCGGCTCAGGACCCCGCAGGCAGGCAAGGGGGCAGGCAAGGGCATTTCGAAACCACCCAAGCAGCAACAGGCTCTAGGGTGGGCCTGCAACAAGGACAATGGAAAGGGGATTGTCAATTCATGCCATTTCGAGCAAAATTGCGTCCGGTGATGGGACCATTAACACCCACCATCAGAGTGCTTAGAACCAGCCAAATGGGAATGCCTGGTAATAGTCCTTTTGTTAACAGCAATCTCAATCTCAGCTCATGCTGGAGGTGCGGGGGTGGACACACTGCGAGAAGCTGCAGGTTCCAGCAATATACCTGTAGGATTTGTAATGTCAGTGGACACTTGGCCAAGATGTGCAAAAAGGCAGTAGCGAGGCTAATCAGTGAGACAGAGGAACCAGACGAGGGGTCTGCAATGCAGGATGAAGCCTGGGGTAAAGCCATAGATGCTGAAGTTCAATGGATTCATGTGGCTGATGTCCATAGCTCATACACTAAAATGCCACCCATGATGATGAAAGTCTTACTGAATGGCACATGGAGCTGGATACGCGAGCTAGCCAGTCACTCATGAGTGCCCAACAATTTGAGAGACTATCGCCACACAGAGCTAGCAGGCCCAAACTGGAATGCATTGAGACACAGCTATGGATGTACACCAAAGAGATCATCCCAGTGCTGGGCAGTGCAAACTTGGTGGTAACACATAATGGATTATAGAACCGGCTGCCACTCTGGATCGTTCCGGGAAATGGCCCTGCGCTTTTGGGGAGGAGTTGGCTAGCTGAGATGAATTGGAAATGAGGGGAAGTGCACGCCATTTCATCCGTGGAGCGAAGTTCATGCTCACAGGTCCTGCAAAAATTCGGGTCACTGTTTCAACCTGGTGTCGGAAAGTTCAAGGGCACTAAAGTAGTGATACGTATCACTCCGGACGCCAGACCAGTGCACCACAAAGCCAGAGCGGTGCCGTATGTGATGCGTGAAAAAATTGAATGTGAACTGGACAGGCTGCTCAGAGAGGGCATCATTTCGGCCGTTGAATTCAGTGATTGGGCAAGTCCCATCGTTCCCGTCCTCAAAGCAGATGGCTCGGTTAGGATTTGTGGCGACTACAAAACCACCATCAACCGAGTATCGCTGCAAGACCAATACCCGCTTCCGAGAGCGGAGGACATTTTTGCCACACTGGCAGGTGGCAAGCTGTTCACGAAGTTGAACCTCACTTCGGCCTACATGACTCAGGAACTGGCTGAAGAATCCAAGCTTCTGACCACCATCACGGCGCACAAGGGATTATTTGTCTACAACAGGTGTCTGTTTGGCATTCGTTCGGCAGCAGCCATCTTTCAGAGAAACATGGAAAGCTTGCTCAAATCTATTCCTGGAACGATCGTACTCCAAGACGACATTCTCATAACGGGTCGAGACACCGAAGAACACCTCCACAACCTGGAGGAGGTGCTACGCCGATTGGACCGGGTAGGCTTGCGGCTGAAACAGGCCAAGTGTGTGTTTTTGGCAGCAGAGGTCGAGTTTTTGGGCAGGAGGGTTGCCGCAGATGGGATCCGGCCCACTGAATCAAAAACGGAGGCGATCCGCCGGGCACCCAGGCAGGGCAACACGTCGGAGTTGCGATCATTCCTGGGACTTTTGAATTATTTTGGGAACTTTCTGCCAAACTTAAGCACATTGTTGGAGCCGTTACACATGCTCCTGCGTAAAGGTTGTGAATGGTTTTGGGGGGGACTGTCAAGAACGGGCTTTCAATAAGGTGAGGAACCTGCTGTGTTCCAACAAACTGTTGACTTTGTATGACCCCTGTAAAAAACTGGTTTTAACATGTGATGCGTCATCCTACGGGATTGGGTGTGTGTTGCAGCAGGGTAACGATGACGGCCGACTCCAACTGGTGGCTTACGCCTCCAGGTCGCTCTCCCAGGCAGAGCGTGGATACGGCATGGTCGAGAAGGGAGCACTCGCGTGTGTTTACGGTGTGAAAAAGATGCACCATTATCTTTTTGGTAGACAGTTCGAGCTAGAGACGGACCACAAGCCGTTAACATCCTTGTTGCCCGACAGCAAGGCTGTCAACGCCAATGCATCAGCTCGCATACAGCACTGGGCCTCATGCTGGCTGCGTATGACTACACCATACGGCACCGGCCAGGCACCGAAAATTGCGCTGATGCGCTCAGCAGGCTCCTTATGGCCACCACCGAGGGGGCGTCGGAGCAGAGCACCGAGATGGTCATGGCCGTTGAGGTTTTTGACACTGCGGGCTCCCCCATCACAGCCCGCCAGATCAAACTCTGGAGCAACAGGGACCCCCTCATATCCATGATAAAGAAATGTGTCCTGACTGGGGATTGGGCGCCCACACACAGGGCGTGCCCCGAGGAAGTCAGGCCGTTTCGGAGACGGATGGATGAGCTCTGCATCCAAGCCGACTGCCTGTTATGGGGCAGCCGGGTAGTCATGCCCCGAAAAGGAAGGGAAGCATTCATCAGAGAACTCCACAGCGGGCACCCTGGTATCGTGTTAATGAAGGCCATTGCCCGGTCACATGTATGGTGGCCGGGGATTGACTCAGACCTGGAACACTGGGTTCACAGGTGCACGACATGTGCCCAGCTGGGCAATGCCCCCAGGGAGGCCCCACTCAGCCCGTGGCCCTGGCCCACCAGACCATGGTCACGTATTCACGTAGACTATCATGGCCCGTTCATGGGGACAATGTTCCTGATCGTTGTCGATGCTTACTCGAAGTGGATTGAGTGCATCATATTGAATTTGTGCACGACATCCATCACCGTGGAGAGTCTGCGTACAGTTTTCGTGACCCATGGCTTGCCGGACATCCTGGTCAGCGACAATGGCCCGTGTTTCACCAGCCATGAACTCCAGGAGTTTATGTCGGGCAATGGTATCAAGCACATCCGGCTTCCAATGGCCAGGCGGGATGGGTGGTCCAAGTCATAAAGCAGGGCATGCTACGCATCCAAGGACCCTCCCTTCAGTACCACCTATTGCAGCTCCCTCTGGCCTACAGGTCCCACCCAGACTCACTCACGGGAGTCCCGCTAGCGGAACTCCTCGTGAAACGCATGCTCAAGACGTGGCTGTCCCTCATTCACCCAGACCTGGCAGACATTGTTGAGGGCAAGCACCAGTCCCAAACCGAGCTCCATGATCGAAACTCAAGGGGGAGGTGTATAGAAATTGATGACCCGGTATTTGTTCTTAACCATGCTTTGGGACCCAAGTGGCTTGAGGGCACCGTAATTGGCAAAGAATGAAATAGAGTCATGGTGGTCCGACTAAACAATGGGCAGATATGCCGCAAACACTTGGACCAAGTAAAGACAAGGTTCAGTGCAGACACAGGGGAACCGGAAAAAGAGCATGATGAGTTAGCACCCACACAACTGCCAGCATACGAGCAACAAAGACAGTCCTCAGCATGCACAGTCCCTGTGGCCAGCCCGGAATCACCTCAAGTGACAGAGACACGTGCCGAGGCTCAGCCACCAGAGCCACAACTGCGGCGCTCCACGAGAGAGCGTCGATCACCTGACAGACTTAACCTCTGAAACAAAAAGACTTAAGGGGGGAGGTGATGTCATGTATTTAACCATCTTGCAATGACATAGTCATGTAACTGTAACTCATGTATACTGTACCTGTACCCTAGAAATGCACACCCTAACCACAGGGGGTGAACTTACAGGAGACACTCCTCATCTGGGTTTCCAGGTATAAAAGGGGAGGTCCCACCCAGGGTCAGCACTCCTTGGTCCTGGCAATAAAGGTGAAGGTCACAGAGTGACCGTATCTGATATATCTATGCCTCGTGTGAGTTTGTAGTAAGGTGCAGGGAAATTACAGTGGTGATGATATGGTTGAACATATCGGTAGCCGCAGAAATGTCATGGTGAATGGAGGGCCACAGGCTGGACAGTTGGGATTTCTTAAGTGCAGTTTGAAGAGAGTTGGGACAGAAGGAAGTAGGGTTGATAGGGTGCGGGGGAAGGGTGATGTGGGTGACGAGTGATACGAGGAAGTGGTCAGAGATAGCCTTATCTGCGATTGACACAATGAGAGTTGCGAGACCACGAAAGATGGCAAGGTCGAGTCATGAATATGGGTTGGGTGTTTATATGGAGGGAGAGATTAAAAAGGAGGATAGAAGGATAGTGAACTCAGTGGAGTGAGAGCATGATGAATTGTGATGGAGGTTGAAATCACCGAGGGTGAGAAGTCAATCAATGCAGAGGCTGAGGGAGGAAAGCAGTCAAGATATCTCGGTAATAAATATTTAGGGTATTTGGGTGGCGAGTAGAGAATGAGAATTTTAAATGGGAGGTGAGAGGGGTGGAATAAGGTGAGATGCTCAAAGGCCGAGAAAGTGTTGGAGGAGTATTGGACAAGCCAAGGTATGATTTGCTGATGAGAGCCACACCGCCACCATGGTGGTCTGGGCTGGGCAAGTGGTGAAAGGTATAGCCAGGAGGGGAGGCTTAATTTAAGGGTAAGGTGTCATCACCCCTCAGCCAGGTTTCCGTCAGGGTGATGATGTCAATGCATTGATCCACGATAAGCTCATGGATGGCAAGGGGCATGTTCTCAAGTGAATGTACATTCTGGAGGAAGAGGTGGAGAGGGTCGATGAACCACTGTCGGCATCCATAGGATCAGCGCTGGGAGGCTGAGTTGGACAGGGAGGAGATTGGCAAGATTAGCCCCCAACGGGCGCACTGGGTGGGAAATTCGGTGAGAGAGTAGGATGGGACAGATGGGGCTGCTGCACGTAAGGAAGCAGTGATGATTGCCACGGTGGGCCTTTGATAAGAGGGGCACAAAGAGAAGCTGTAGGCTTATCTAAGAGGGAGTCAAGTCTAGGCTGGCGGCAGGCGAGTAAGATGTTCGTAGAGTAATGAAGGACTAGGGTAGGGATTTGGGAGAGCAGAGTATCTGGGAGAGGAGAGCCGAAAGGAGGCATGATGACAGGAGAGAGGAGTTAGGAAGGGATGGAGAGAAAAGGAAAAGGGGGGAGAAAAAAAGTGGAAATAGTAGAGTACTGCTCGGGTCTGGAGCAGCAGCCAAAGTGTGCATGCGAATGGACACAGGGAAAAACTCAGGTTACATAGGCCTGGTAATGTAATAATTAATGGGATACATATTTCCTGCTGATAGCAGGGAATAGGTGGGATCCTACAATAGTAGGAAGACCAGTGGAAGACGAGTGTTGTTTAAGTTCGAGAGAGGTATAGCAGGCGAGTGAAGTCCAGCAGCTATTTGAAGGGTAGAGAATTGGTGGATGGAAATTACTGCCGTAGGTATGAGAATTGTTTGCGGATTAGAAAGATGATGCCGAAATTGACGCAAGTTGGAAGTCACCGTAAATCAAAAGCGGCAGAGAAAATGTAAAACCACAAGCGAAGCTAAAAAACCAGTAGAACGAGTCAGTTAACAGCTGCGAAAGGACACGTTTATTTGTAATACCTAAAGCTCTGATTGCGCCCCCTTGATCACAAGACCCGATTGCTGATTGGAGGATAAGACACCCAGCAATTTCTCTGGAACGTGTAATTAGAACCGCTCTGCCTACGTAATCAATGACTTTGCAAAGTGTAATTGGAGCCATTCTGACTACCGACTCCAGACAGACGGAGCCCATTTGGAACAGACAGGGCTCACTCTCACGGGTTAAGACTGTCATGTATCTCGCACGACTGTACACAACTGTATCTTACCATGCTATACATGACTGTAACTGGATATGACCTGTAACCACCAGCATATCTTACCACCAGGGGTGCACTTGCAGGAGACACTGGATACCTGTCCCAGACAGGTATATAAAGACAGGTCTCAGGCAAGTGTGGCATTCGAGAGCTGTGTAATAAATGTGCAGGTCCTGAGTGACCTTGACTTCAGTATGTGCCTCGTGTGAATCTGTACTGCAGGGACAGGACTTTACAGTGGCAACGAGTTACGCGATTACAGAATCCACAGAACGGCGAACAATGGCTCAGATGAAAAATACAATGCTGGAGATAATTGGGAGGACTTTATAGAAAGGCTCCAGCAAAGCTTTGTAACCAAAGACTGGTTAGGCGACGACAAGGCAGACAAGAGAAGAGTCCATCTCTTGACCAGCTGTGGCTCGAAAACATACGCTTTAATGAAGGACCTGCTGGCACCCGAGAAACCAACAAGCAAGTCATTTGAAGAGTTGAGCACACTGGTAAGAGACCACCTGAAGCCAGCGAGCAGCCTACACATGGACAGACACAGGTTCTACAGCTACAGTCGCTGAGTGGGCCAGAGCATACCCGACTTCGTGGCAGAACTTCGGAGGTTGGCTAGCTTATGTGAGTTCTCCGATGAACTGAGGAGAGAAGTAGGGAGAGCCTTTTTTATTGAAGGAATAGGCCACGCAGGCATATTCCAAAAGTTCATAGAAACCAAGAACTTGACCCGAGAGGCAGCAGCACTGGTTGCAGAGACATGCTTGGCAGGAGAAGTAGAAACGAGGTTGATCTACACTGCAGGTACGACAACTAACGAAACATCGGAACAAGGGGTTCACAGTGTGAAACTAGCTGCTAAACCCCACACACAGACAAAGGCAGGAGAGCAGGCCCTCAACAGCAGGCAGTGGCGCCAGAAGCCATCAAGGGCCACATGAACGGCCGTTCACACCTCATCAACCCACAATGCGAGCAATCATCTACAAACTGAGGGAAGCTCAAGAGAGATCAGCCAGACGCAGCTCATTCTTTGGAAACAATGGAAGCGGTCTGTGCTGGAGATGTGGGGGAAGGCACTCATCAAGGGGGTATCAATTTCAGCATGCTGTTTGCAGAAACTGCAACTATACAGGGCATTTGGCCCGCATGTGCAAAAAAACAGCAGCTTGGCTGGTATACGAATCGGAAGGGTCGGAAAGCGGACCAGAAGACGATGGGGACAGTACACAGGACAACAAGATACAGCAGGTCAACACGATCAATGGCCACTGCTCTGACAACAAGATGCCTCCAATAATGATGAGGGTCCTACTCAACGGGATACCCATCAACATGGAGCTGGATACGGGAGCGAGTCAATCTCTCATGAGCACTCAACAATTTGAACAGCTGTGGCTACGCAAAAGAGACAGACTAAAACTCACAAGGATCAACACCAAACTATGGACCTATACCAAAGAAATCGTCCCAGTCCTTGGCAGCGCCATGCTCTCAGTCACACACAAAGGGACAGTGAACCGACTTCCCCTGTGGATTGTCCCCGGAGATCTCCCAGCACTGCTGGGGAGAAGCTGGCTGGCAAAACTAAACTGGAAATGGGATGATGTTCACGCCATGTCGTCAGAGGAATGGACCTCCTGCTCAACAGTTCTAAGTCGATTTGAGCATCTCTTTCAGCCAGGTGTGGGCACCTTCAAAGGGGCTAAAGTCAAAATCTACATCACACAGGATGCTAGACCAGTCCCTTACAAGGCTAGAGCTGTCCCCAATGTGATGAGGGAAAAGGTTGAACATGAACTAGACAGGCTTCTGCGGGAAGGCATTATCTCACCCATGGAATTTAGCGACTGGGCAAGTCCCATCGTCCCAGTCATGAAGCCTGATGGATCCGTATGAATCTGTGGGGACTACAAATCTACCATAAACAGAGTCTCCCTACAGGACCAATAGCCGCTGCCCAGAACGGAGGACTTATTTGCCACATTGGCTGGAGGAAAACTTTTCTCAAAACTAGATCTCACATCTGCGTATATGACGTAAGAACTGACCGAAGAGTCTGAGCTACTCACCACCATCAATACACATCGAGGCCTTTTTATGTACAATCGATGCCCATTCAGCATCAGGTCGGCAGCTGCTATATTCCAGCGCAACATGGAGAGTCTGCTCAAGTCCATCTCGGGGACGGTTGTATTTCAAGACGACATACTTATCACGGGCAGGGACACCGACTCCATCTCCGCAATTTGGAGGAAGTTCTAAAGCGGTTGGATCAGGTAGGCCTAAGACTTAAAAAATCCAAGTGCCTGTTTCTCGCGCCCGAGGTTGAATTTTTGGGCAGAAGGATTGCCGCTGATGGAATCCGCTCAACAGAGTCCAAAACCGAAGCAATTCGCCTGGCACCCAGGCCCCGGAATGTCTCAGAACTGAGCGCCTTTCTCGGGCTACTCAATTACTTTGGAAGCTTTAAGCAGAACTTAATCATGCTGCTGGAGCCTCTCCACATGCTACTCAGAAAGGGGTGCGATTGATTTTGGGGGGATGTCCAGGAACGCGCCTTCAATAAGGCACGCAACCTTCTGTGTCCCAACAGTGTTTTGGCTTTCTTTGATCCAGGTAAAAAGCTAGTTCTCACATGTGATGCGATAGCATATGGGGTCGGGTGCGTTTTACAACATGTCAATAGTGCGGGTAAATTACAACCCATAGCTTATGCCTCCACGTCACTTTCGTGGGTGGAGCACGGGTATGGAAGGTTGGAGAAGGAGGCGTTCGCGTGCGTGTACGGTGTCAAAAAGAGGCACCAATACCTTTTCGGGGCCAAGTTCGCGTTAGAAACCGACCACAAGCCCCTTACGTCCCTGCTACCCGAGAGCAAGGCAATAAACGGCAACACCTCGGCACGCATTCAACGGTGGGCACTCATGCTGGCGTCTTATGACTGCACAATAAGGCACAGACCAGGCACAGACAACTGTGCCGACGCGCTTAGCAGGCTACCCCTGGCGACCCCTGGAAGGGTCTGACGAACAGGACTGTGAGATAATCATGGCAATCAATGCCTTTGAGTCCACAGGTTCGCCCATGACGGCTCGCCAAATCAGAGCCTGGACGGCCAGCGACCCCACGTTATCCTTAGTAAAAAGATGTGTCTTAACCGGTGACTGGGCAGAGGCTCGCGATGCCTGCCCTGAGGAGATCAAACCCTTTCATGGGACCATGCATGAGCTATCACTACAAGCAGACTGCCTGATGTGGGGCAGCCGAGTAGTTATGCCTCTGCGAGGCAGAGAGGTATTTTTCCGAGAGCTCCACCGCGAGCACCCGGGGATCGTTCTCATGAAGGCCATAGCCAGATCCCACATCTGGTGGCCTGGCATTGACGCAGACTTGGAGCTCTGCGTCCGCCGGTGCACCATTTGTGCCCAACTTAGTAATGCCCCCAGGGAGGCTCCCCTGAGCCTCTGGCCCACCAAACCGTAGTCGCGGGTGCACGTAGACTATGCGGGCCCATTCATGAGCAAAATTTTCCTCGTAGTTGTAGATGCATTTTCAAAGTGGATCGAATGCACCATTTTAAACTCAAGCACCACCTCCACCACTGTGGAGAGCCTCGCAACCATGTTTGCATGCACGGAATTCCAGACATATTGGTCAGTGACAATGGTCCGTGCTTCACTAGCGCAGAATTCCAAGACTTTATAATTGACCACAGCATAAATCTCGTCAAGACGGCACCATTCAAGCTGGCCTCCAACGGCCAGGTGGAGCGAGCAGTGCAAATCATTAAACAAGACATGCTTAAAGTCCAAGGTCCCACGCTGCAGGGCCGCCTGTCGCGACTGCTGCTGGTATACAGATCTCGTCCGCATTCATTGACTGGGGTTGATGAAAAGGACTTTAAAGACAAGGCTCTCATTAATCCTCCCAGACATGCATGAAATCGTTGAGGCAAAACGCCGTAAGCTAACCGAGTACCATGAACGAAATTTGAGGGGGAGGTGGAATGAGATGGGGGACAAAGTGTTTGTACTAAACTATGGCAGGGGTCCCAAATGGCTTGCAGGGACAGTAACGGGCAAGGAAGGAAACAGGCTACTGGTGGTACAAATGGACAATGGCCAAACCTGCCGGAGGCATGTAGACCAAGTCAAAAGCAGATTTACCAACAACACTGCTGAACCAGGGGCAGACTACAATGTGGAACTCACACCACACCTGGTGGACAGACAGAGGGAACAACCTGAGGAAAGGGCAATCCCAACAGACAGCCCAGGCGAGACACCAACAATCACACTAAACAAAACAGACAGCCCAGGCGAGATACCAGCAATCACACTGAAAGTAAAACAAGCACCAAGGCAAACAACTGAACCACAACTAAGACGCTCCACGCGAGAGCGTAGACCACCTGAGAGACTGAACCTATAAAGACAATAAGACCTTGGGGGAGGGTGATGTCATGTATCTCACACTACTGTCTATAACTGTATCTTACCATGCTATACATGACTGTAACTAGATATGACCGGTAACCACCAGCATACCTTACCAGCAGGGGTGCACTTGCAGGAGACACTGGATACCTGTCCCAGACAGGTACATAAAGACAGGTCTCAGGCAAGTGTGGCATTCGAGAGCTGTTTAATACAGGTGCAGGTCCTGAGTGTCCTTGACTTCAGTATGTGCCGCGTGTGAATCTGTACTGCAGGGACAGGACTTTACAAAGACCTTCTCCCACCCATCCCCCACCCACACCCTGCCAAACAAATTCCTGCTCCCAACCCCTACTGCCCAAGTGCCTTACCTTCCCCCCTCCCCACCCGGCACAAGTTTCTGACCTACTCCCCCTACCCAAGTTCCAGACCTTCTTCCCAAACTGCCCAACCCCGCCCGCCCCTATCAGGTTCCTGATCTTCTCACCCTACCCAAGTTCCCTCCCCCATGGATGCATGACCTTTTCCCCCCAACAAGTTCCTGACCTTACCCACCTCCCCAAAGGCGGGGCATTGTGTGTGAGCCATGAATTGTTAACAGGTTTAATGGGCATGAAGAGAAATCAACCATGTGTGGAGGGGTGGGGAAAGGATGAATGTGGTGTGGGTGTAAAGAGGGTGGGGTTGGAAGAACGTGGATCTGGATCACGTTCCCGCTCTCAAACCCCCCTTTAAACCTGGATCACATTCTTCCCCCATCCCCACTGTGCTCTCCGTGCTCTTTACACCCACCACAACTGAGTTCCTGATCTCCTCTCCCTGAGTTCACGCCTTCTCTCTGCCTCCCTTCTCTCTGCCTCCTCCCAGTCTCTCTCTGCCCCTCTCTCTCCCATCCCACCCACTCTCACTCCCACCCCCTACGCTCTCCCACCCCCAACCCCACTCTCGCCTTCTCCCACTCTCTCCCATCCCCATTCTCTCTCCCACCCCACCCACTCTCATTCCCACCCCCTACTCTCTCCCACCCCCACTTCTCCCATCCCCACTCTCGCCTATTCCCACTCTCTCCCACCCCCTCTCTCACGCCCCCCCACACTCTCTCTCTCTCCCACCCCCCACTCTCTCTCTCTCACCTCCCTGCTCTCTCTCCCACACCTCCACTCTCCCTCTCCCCGCCCCCCCCATTCTCTCTCTCAGAAGGTTGCGAAAATGTTTGTGGAGGTAATCAGCAATATTCCAGGCAAAAACCCGAGAGACTCATTTAGTATCATCTTTGATTTTAGAAACATAACTTAAAATCCTTAGGATCAGCCTCAGGCTTGAGCGTCAGCTCCAGACTCCACAATGTGGTTCGACCCCACTTCCGGCTCCCTCATATAGCGTACTGCGCATGTACGACTGGATCAAGGGTGCATTCTCAGAAAGGGACGGAGTCCATGGTGCATGTGCAGAATGACACAAAAATGTTTGTGCACATAATCACTCCAGCAGTGAAACAGCAGCTGCTAGCCAGAAGCTAAGAAAGCTGAAAAACCAGTAGAACCAGCTCAATAGAGAGATAGACACAGATGAAAAGTTATATTAAAATCTTTTAGCGGCTGTA
The DNA here is from genome assembly GCF_044704955.1 of Pristiophorus japonicus. Lineage (NCBI taxonomy): Eukaryota > Metazoa > Chordata > Chondrichthyes > Pristiophoridae > Pristiophorus > Pristiophorus japonicus. Next base: position 77,386,415 of record NC_091977.1, on the reverse strand, counting down.
TCAGAGGTATAGCAGACAAGTCTTGCAATGTTTTGAGGTGCCTACTGTACATAGTCCATGTCCACGTCTCTGAAGCATATAGGAGGGCAGGTATTACTACTGCCTTGTAGACTATGAGCTTGGTGCTGGATTTGAAATGCTGTTCTTTGAACACTTTTTTCCTCAGATGGCCGAAGGCTACACTGGCACACTGAAGGTAGTGTTGCACTTCGTCATTGATGTCTGCCTTTGCTGATAGTCGGCTCCCAAGGTCTGGGAAGTGGTCCACATTGTCCAAGATCTCTTCGTGGATCTTGAAAACTGGGGAGCAGTACTGTGTGGCAGGGGCAGGTTAGTAGAGAACCTTTGTCTTACTGATGTCTAATGTGAGGCCCAGACTCTCGTAAGCTTCAGTGAAGATGTCAACAATGGTTTGGAGTTTGGACTCCGAGTGTGCACAAACGCAAGGGTCATCTGCATATTGTAATTCACTGACAGAGGTTGGAGCAACCTTGGATCTGGCCCAGAGGTGTCGGAGGTTGAACAATTTCCCACTTGTCCTATAGATTAACTCTACTCCAGCGGGGAGCTTGTTAAGGGTGAGCTGAAGCATTGCAGTGAGGAAGATTGAGAAGAGCATTGGTGCGATGACACAGCCTTGCTTGATCCTGGTCTGCACTTGGATTGGATCGCTGGCGGATCCGTTGATAAGAATCACGGCTTGCATGTCATCGTGAAGCAGGCAGAGGAAGGTGACATTTTTTGAGCGCAACTGAATTTGAGAAGGGCACTCCATAATCCCTCACAGTTGACAGAGTTGAAGGCCTTTGTGAGGTTACAGAAAGCCATGTACAGAGGTTGATGCTGTTCCCTACATTTTTCTTGGATTTGTCATGCGGTGAAAATCATGCTGCAGAGCCTAGTCTCCAATCATCTTGGATCCTGCCATTGGACCAAGATCTTGCTCTGTCAAGTTCATGTGGTAGCTGGTGTGCATCGGCCACCCCATATTAAAAGAATTCACGCACAGGCATCTTCCATCCTTTAACTTGAAGTTCGGGACCTGGAACGTCAGGACCCTCATGGACAACCCCAACAGCGATAGACGGGAACGTCATACTGCTATCATTGCCCGGGAACTCAGACACTACAACATCGACATCGGCGACGTGAGTGAGACATGGCAGGCAGGAGAAGGTCAGCTCAAGGAACAAGGTTGTGGATGCACCTTCTTCTGGAAAGGCAAACCTGAAGAAGAACGTTGTTTCCGTGGGGTTGGCTTCACCATCAAAAATGAGCTAGTTGGCGTCTTAGAGATTCCCCCTATGGGATAAGCAAATGCCTCATGAGCCTTCAGCTCACTCTAACCCGGAACCAGTATGCTACAGTCATCAGTGTGTCGCCCCAACCCTGGAAGCTACGGATGAGACCAAAGAGGAATTTTACTCCAGCCTTGAACAATCCCTGACCCAAGTCCCAATGGGCGACAAGCTGATTCTCCTTGGTGACTTTAATGCGAGAGTTGGAAAGGACATAGACCTCTGGAGAGGTGTGATTGGCAGGGAAGGGGTAGGGAAAACCAACTCCAATAGTATCCTCCTCCTAAGGAAATGCTCAGAACATGGTCTTGCATTAACCAACACCTTGTTTCACCAGAAAGACAAGTACAGGACCTCCTGGAAACACCCCCGCTCCAGGCACTGGCATCTGCTCGACTACATCATTGTCCAAGCGAGGGACTACAAGGACGTCCGCATCATTCGTGCCATGACAGGAGCTGACGACTACTGGACTGACCTCCATCTAATCCATTGTTTAATCTCAATCAATGTAGCCTCAAAACGGCGTGGGCAACAGAAATGCTGCCGCAAAAAGTTCAACGCTGAAGCACTCAAAGACCCTGCAGAGAAAGCCCTATTCAGCCAACGCCTCACAGCCAACCTGACGACCTCCAATGAATCGGAGCTGCAGAGTGTCCATAGTGCCTGGTCTGCCCTCAAGTCCACCATAATTAGCACCTGCGAAGAAACTCTTGGTTACTCTACCAGAAAACATCAAGACTGGTTCGATGAGAATGACCAGGAGATTCAGGAGCTAATAAACCGCAAATGCAAGGTGTCATGTTTGTAACTACAATGTAACACCACTGTATTACTGTATACACTCAACTTAGATGCACACCTTGACCACAGCGGGTGAACTTGTGGGAGACACTCCTTACCTGATCACACAGGTATATAAAGGGAGGTCCCATGCAGGTTCATCACTTCTGGAGTCCTGTAATAAAGAGTTAAGGTCACAGAGTGGCCTTGTCCCTGGAATGTGCCTCGTGTGGTTTCAGGCTGCAGAGTAAGGACTTTACACTAGGCATTTCTGAATTGGAAACAACTCCACTACTTTGAGTGAAAGAAAGCAGACCTAAAGACAACTGAAGGCCGAGGTCCAACAAAAACTTGTGACCTAAAGAGCAAATGGTGGGTCAAAAAAGCACAGGAGATCAAGCATCTAGCCGACAATCATGACGTGCGTGGATTTTTTAGCACAGTCAAGACCACCCACGGCCCAGCACTCAAGGTCCTATTCCACTGAGAGCCAAGAATGGAGAGGTGCTCATCAAGGACAGAGAAGCAGTCAGTGCCCACTGGAAGGAGCACTTCAAGGATCTCCTCAACCAAGACTCTGTCTTTGAATTGAGTGTCCTCAACTCCATCCCACAGCATGCTATTCGGTACCACCTCGGCACAATCCCAGCCCGGCATGAGGTTGAAAAGTCCATCCGACAACTGAAAAAACAACAAGGCCTCAGGAGCAGATGGAATCCCCGCTGAAGCATAGCGGACGCAAATCCATGACCTCATCTCTCTTATCTGGAAGGAGGAGAGCATGTGGGGGATCTCAGAAACGCCGTAATCGTGACCATCTTCAAGAAAGGGGACAAGTCTGACCAGTAATTACAGAAGAGCTCTGTGCTGTCTGCTGCAGGGAAAATCATCGCAAGAATCCTCCTCAATCGCCTTCTCCCAGTGGCTGAAGAGCTCCTCCCAGAGTCAAAATACAGTGTAGTCCCATGCAGAAGCGTAGTGGTGTAATCCAGTGTAGTCCAAAGCAGAAATGTAGTTTTGACGTTCAGAGAAGTCCAGGAGTTCGGAAACCAATTTGAGAAAAGAACTTAGCAGCTTAAAACATGAAGCGAATGAGTAGCAGAGCAGAGTTGCAGAAGTTGTGTCAAACAGTGTACTCCAGTCCTGATGGCAGTGGAATCCAGGTGACGGGGAAGTCAAATTTCAGCAAAGCTCCAGCAGTTGAAAAGAGCTCAGTGAAAACAGAGAACAAGCAAGTTTGGGGATGGACAGTGGGCTCCTCACAAGTAGCGTTACACTTGTAGTTTGAACATGTAGTTTGGGCTAAAATGCACGCACTTTCAGAGCCAGGGTATCTTAAGCAATGGAAGAAAGGAAATTGGGGGAAGAAAGTGCAAAGGATGGCAATGGATGACCAAGGATACAATTGCAGAGGTGAAGAGCTCAGTAAAGAATTGCCAGCCCAGGAGCCATCGAATACGTCGGGTCAGCTCTGCCAGAGGCAACGTCTTGCCGCCTGCAGAGCTAAATCCTCTTTTATTCCAAATGACTTCTTATTTACTAAGGGTGTGGAGGAAGAGCCAATCACAATAGTAGGTCTCAGACTTGCAGTGACCATGAAAACAGTGCTTTGTAAAAGTTTGATTAATTTAAGACAAGACCATGCTTCTTCAATTTAAACTGCATAAAGCAATAGCAATTTTTAGCTGTACTCCAATTAAAACAAAGTCCTTTGAAGAAGCTTAAATTGATTTATGACCAGACACCATATGCAAATGTAACTTGTAATTCTTCAAAGCTGCATCTCTTGCTTCACGTTGGAATGCCAAGTGTAAGTTATTTATATTATGTTCAGTCTGTGATACTCAGAAACTAGAGCGAGCATTGTTCCAATGTATATAAGTTGATATACGAGCTTTACTCTAAAATGGAAGCCTGCAAAAGCACTTTGCTTACATGCGCTGACATCTTAAAAGGGATTCACACAATTAATTATTTGAACGCAACTTAGCTGCATAAATAAATAGTACAGATGTGTTTTCCGCCTGAGAGCATGACTGCTGTGACCATTGTCAGGCATATCACAGTGGAACAAGATGAGAAACAAAGAGTAACCTTGGAGTGCAGAGGGCACAGAGGTTCACACCAATGCTCAATCCAGGAAACCCTCATTTATAATTGTGGGACTTTACTGTGTATAAAATGGCTACCACATTTGACCACAACAGTCAAGCATCTGGATGTGGTGGAGGAAAAATGCATGGGAAAGATTAAGCTCAATGTGGAGCCTGTGACTGAGGTGATGCTTTGTAGGTTCAATCAGCCATTTACAATGTACTACCAAGGGCCACAGTGGCATCACAGAAGTCAATAATTTCTTTCAACTTGTGTCAACTCAGTTCCTTTGGTAACATTCTTGCCTCTGAGTCAGAAGGCTGTGGATTCAAGCTTAACCAACACTGCTAAATTGTTTGGGGTCTTTTCTTAGCCCGGGCTTCAGCACCCATTTTCAACCCAGATTCCTAAATCCATTTAGACTCGGAAATCGTGCTTTGCAAGATCAGACCAATATTTTCAGGTCGTGAGTTACCTAATCATCGGCCCGTAACGGAACTGCTGGAGGCCACTAGAAAAAGGCACCAAACTTCCTGAAATATCTTTTTCAGTGAGTGGGAAGGTGCAGGTGTGCTACTCCTGGATCCACATTATAACTGGGGGCCACTGCTGACCTGTCCTCACCGCCCTCTGCCTCTCCTCCCCATCCTTCCTAGACTTCACTGTGGATCTCAGCGCCGGCCGAAATTGGTTAAGAGTCGGCAGATGAACTGTGGCAGGGTGCTTCATGATGTTGAGGCCCGAGGACAAATTTAAGAAGGTCCCTGGGCCTCTCCATTCTGTTCGCTCCAGGGAGGAGTATCGGGGGGAGTTCCTGAGTTTCACTGAAAATTATGCCCGCCAGCTCCAGGTTGTCATAATATCAGGTGGCCCAGCTGGCTTCTGGGCCCGAAGAAGGTTGGTTCCTCGAATTGGGGGGATGTGGGGAGGATCTGCAGTGTCAGCGGCCTCGGCTGTTTTTATTGAGCCTGAAGAAGCACTCTTCTCCAGCACCACAAAAATTAACTTTAACTTACTTTCGGGACCTACTTAGCCCAACCACCACCTGAACCTGGTCAGAGAGTGCACTTCATCGGACCCCAATTTAAATATTTCTATTAGATGGGTGCCATCTTCAAGAGGCCGCTTGAGCTGCCTCCTTGGAGGAGCCCAGGAAATCAGTGACAACCAATCCCTCCATAGCCTCGTCCCTCCCTATCTCTGTAACCTCTTCCAGTCCTAAAACTCTCTGAGATTTCTGCGTCCTCCAATTCTGGCCTTTTGTGCATCCCCCGTTTACATCACTCCATCAGTGATATCCGTGCCATCAACTGCCTAGGTGCTAAGATCTGGAGTTCTCTCACTAAACCTCTCCACCTCTCTATTTCTCTCTCCTCCCTTAAGATGCTTCTTGAATCCTACCTCTTTGGCAAAGCTTTTGATTATCTGGCTTAATATCTCATTATGTGGCTCGGTGCCAAATTTAGTTTAATAACACTCCTGTGAAGCACCTTTAGATGTTGCTATATTAAAGATATATAAATGCAAGTTATTGTTGCGATGGCAGCAAAGCAGTGTTAAGTTCTTACACTCCATTTTCAGGTCGCCCCGTCGGCTGCCTGAGAATTCAGCCTCATATTTGTAATTATTTTACATTAGCTGCATTAGCCGTTAATGCTGAAATACATTGGTTACTGCAGAAAGGCAGTGACTGACTTTTATTTTGTTTGCAATTATACCTTAAAGATAAAGCTCAGAGGGTGTTATGCAACTGTAGTTGGGATATTTTCATATTTCTATATTTGTGAATCTTGAGTTGAAGACCCTGTTAAGTTTGGCATTTGTCAAGTTTTGATCTAATCTACTATAGTTCACACTGCAACTACTGGTGCTGATGAAAAACTGGGGCCTAGAAACTTGTATCGGGCGGTGCCGCAACAGGGGAGGTATGGGATTATCTGCCCGCTATATGCAGCGGCTGATACTCAGTTCCATTGCTGCATATAACATTATCATAATCATAGACAGTCCCTCAGAATCGAGGAAGACTTGCTTCCACTCTTAAAATGAGTCCTTAGGTGGCTGAACAGTCCAATATGAGAGCCACAGTCCCTGTCACAGGTGGGACAGATAGGCGTTGAGGTAAAGGGTGGGGTGGGTGAGACAGGTTTGCTGCACGCTCTTTCCGCTGCCTGCGCTTGGTTTTTACATGCTCTCGGCGATGAGACTCGAGGCGCTCAGCGACCTCCCGGATGCACTTCCTCCACGTAGGGCGGTCTTTGGCCAGGTGTCAGTGGGGATGTTGCACTTTTTCAGGGAGGCTTTGAGGGTGTCCTTGTAACGTTTCCGCTGCCCACCTTTGGCTCATTTGCTGTGAAGGAGTTCCGAGTAGAGCGCTTGCTTTTGGGAGTCTCGTGTCTGGCATGCGAACGATGTGGCCTGCCTAGCAGAGCTGATCAAGTGTGGTCAGTGCTTCAATGCTGGGGATGTTGGCCTGGTCGAGGACGCTAATGTTGATGCGTCTGTCCTCCCAGGGGATTTGTAGGATCTTGCGGAGACATCGTTGGTGGTATTTCTCCAGCGGCTTGAGGTGTCTACTGTACATGGTCCACGTCTCTGAGCCATACAGGAGGGCGGGTATTACTACAGCCCTGTAGACCATGAGCTTGGTAGCAGTTTTGAGGGCCTGATCTTCAAACACTCTTTTCCTCAGGCGGCCAAAGGCTGCACTGGCGCACTAGAGGTGGTGTTGGATCTCGTCGTTAATGTCTGCTCTTGTTGATAAGAAGCTCCCGAGGTATGGGAAATGGACAACGTTGTCCAGGGCCGCGCTGTGGATCTTGATGACTGGGAGGCAGTGCTGTGCGGCGAGGACAGGCTGATTGAGGACCTTTGTCTTACTGATGTAGAGCGTAAGGTCCATGCTTTCGTAAGCCTCAGTAAATACATCGACTATGTCCTGGAGTTCAGCCTCTGTATGTGCGCAGACGCAGGTGTCGTCCGTGTACTGTAGCTCGGTGACAGAGGTTGGGGTGGTCTTGGAACCTGCCTGGAGACGGCGACGGTTGAACAGGCTCCCACTAGTTCTGTAGTTTAGTTCCACTCCAGCGGGGAGCTTGTTGACTGTGAGGTGGAGTATGGCAGCGAGGAAGATTGAGTAGAGGGTTGGGGCAATGACACAGCCCTGTTTGACCCTGGTCCGGATGTGGATAGGGTTTGTAGTGGATCCATTGGTAAGGATCACGGCCTGCATGTCGTCGTGGAGTAGGCGGAGGATGGTGCTGAACTTTTGGGGGCATCTGAAACGGAGGAGGACACTCGATAGACCCTCACAGTTGACAGTGTCAAAGGCCTTTGTAAGGTCGAAGTAGGCCATGTATACGGGTTGGTGCTATACCCTGCATTTTTCCTGCAGCTGTCGCGCTGCAAGACAGGAGGATGATCTGATATCACCCCTTTTGCACCATCGCCTGAGACAAATTTCTAGGCCTGCTACGCCCGCTGACACAGTGGCTATTGGCAATGTATGTGCCTATTGATACACTCATAATAAAGGGTGAAACGGAGTACTGTGCGCAATGAACAAGTGTGACCTTAGCTCCTTTAATAAGATTCCAGACTGCAGGCACCTTGTGGGTGACCTGCTTATATACTGTGCTCCCAAGGGATGCTGGGATACCTTGGGACTCCAACAGTGGGCCCCCTGGTGGTCAGGTGTCATGCAGGTTACAAAGGATTAAATACATAACATCACTCCGCTGTGAAGTCAACAGTACACTTATTTACAAGTTGAGACGATCTGGGGCTTTGCGCTCCCTTGTCGATCGTCTCGGTACAAATGCTGGTGTGGGTGGGTTGGAGGATCTTCACTGGGCTGTTGGGCAGCCGGCCTTACCGGGCTGCTGGGGATGATGAGTTTGGTTTCGTGGTCAACCATGATGCCACTTGCCACTTGTGTGTGTGTTGGAGGATCAAAGTTGGTGGTGTCCTCTTCGGGTTGTTCGTAGCTGTTGTTGAACCGCAATTAGATTTGGCCCAAAAGTTTTCTGTGCGTTTGTCCATTGGCCAATTTGACCTGAAACACCCTACTCCCCTCTTTGGCTGTGACCATGCCAGCGAGCCATTTGGGACCATGTCCATAATTGAGCACAAACACAGGATCATTGATCTCAATATCGATGACAAATTTGCGCGGTCATGGTACACACTTTGTTGATGCCGCTTGCCCTCCACATGAACATGGAGATTAGGGTGGACAAAAGAGAGCCTTGTTTTAAACGCTCTTTTCATGAGCAGCTCAGCTGGGGGAACCCCGGTGAGTGAGTGGGGTCTGGTGGGTAGCTGAGCAGCACTCAGGACAACCGGGTCTGCAGGGAGCCTTCCGACACATGTTTCAAGCTTTGCTTGATGGTCTGAACTGACCGTTCTGCCTGGCCGTTGGATGCGGGCTTGAACGGGGCAGATGTGATGTGTTTGATCCCATTGCGGCGCATGAATTCCCTGAATTCAGCACTGGTGAAGTACGGCCCATTGTCACTGACGAGGACATCAGGCAAGCTGTGCGTGGCAAACATGGCTCGTAGGCTTTCAATGCTGGCCGTGGACGTGCTAACAGATATTATTGCACATTCAATCCATTTTGAGTAAGCGTCCACGATAACTAAAAACATTTTGCCGAGGAATGGGCCCGCATAGTCTACATGGATCCTCGACCACGGTTTGGAGGGCCACGACCACAAACTTAGCGGTGCCTCTCTGGGTGCATTGCTCAACTGAAAGCAAGTGTTTCACTGGCACATGCATGAATCTAAATCTGAGTCGATGCCGGGCCACCACACATGGGATCTGGCTATGGCTTTCATCATTACGATGCCTGGGTGGGTGCTGTGCAGTTCACATATGAACACATCTCTGCCTTCCTTGGGCAAGACCACGCGATTGCCCTACAATAGACAGTCCGCCTGCAGGGATAACTCGTCTTTGTGTCTGTGGAACGGCTTAATCGCCTCCTGCATCTCCAGTGCGACACTGGACCAGCTCCCATGGAGGACACAGTTCTTTACCAAGGACAATAAAAGGTCCTGGCTGGTCCAGGTCCTGATCTGACAGGCCTTAACGGGGGACTTCTCGTTCTCGAATGCCTACATGACCATGAGCAAGTCCGCTGGCTGTGCAATTTCCACCCCGGTGGTGGGCAATGGCAGCCAACTGAGAGCATCTGCGCAGTTCTCTGTGCCCGGTCTGTGGCGGATTACATAATTGTATCCCGACAGCGTGAGCCCCCATTTTGGATGCGGGCAGAGTCATTGGCATTAATCCCTTTGCTCTCAGAGAACAGCGATACGAGCGGCTTGTGGTCAGTTTCAAGCTCAAACTTGAAGCCAAATAAGTACTGGTGCTTTTCTTTTACCCCTTAAACGCAGGCCAGAGCCTCTTTTTCAACCATGCTGTAGGCACTATCGGCCTTGGACAAACTCTGGGATGCATAAGCGACCGGTTGCAAAATCCCCGATTTGTTAGCCTGTTGTAGCACACACCCGACCCCATATGACGACGCATTGCAAGCTAGCACTAATCGTTTACAAGGGTCATACAGGACAAGCAGTTTGTTAGAACACAACAGATTTCTGGCTATCTTAAAGATAGAAACATAAAAACATAGAAAAGAGATGCAGGAGTAGGCCATTCGGCCCTTCGAGCCTGCACCATAATTCAATAGATCATGGCTGATCATTCACCTCAGTACCCCTTTCCTGCTTTCTCTCCATACACCTTGATCCCATTAGCCGTAAGGGCCATATCTAAATCCCTTTTTAATATATCCAATGAACTGGCATCAACAACTCTCTGCGGTAAATAATTCCACAGGTTAACAACTCTCTGAGTGAAGAAGTTTCTCCTCATCTCAGTCCTAAATGGCTTACTCCTTATCCTTGGACTGTGTCCCCTGGTTCTGGACTTACCCAATATCAGAACATTCTTCCTGTGTCTAACATGTCCAGTCCTGTCAGAATTGTATATGTTTCTATGAGATCCCCTCTCATCCTTCTAAACTCCGGTGAATACAGGCCCAGTCGATCCAGTCTCTCCTCATATGTCAGTCCTGCCATCCCGGTAATTAGTCTGTTGAACCTTCGCTGCACTCTCTCAATAGCAAGAATGTCCTTCCTCAGATTAGGAGATCAAAACTGAACACAATATTCCAGATGTGGCCTCACTAAGGCCCTGTACAACTGCAGTAAGACCTCCCTGCTCCTTCTCAAATCCCCTAGCTATGAAGGCCAACATACCATTTGCCTTCTTCACCGCCTGCTGTACCTGCATGCTAACTTTCAATGACTGATATACCATGACACCCAGGTCTCGTTGCACCTCCCCTTTTCCTAATCTGCTGCCATTCAGATAATATTCTTCCTTCGTGTTTTTGCCACAAAAGTGGATAATCTCACATTTATCCACATTATACTGCATCTGCCATGCATTTGCCCACTCACCTAACCTGTCCAAGTCACCTACAGCCTCTTAGCGTCCTCCTCACAGCCCACACCACCATCCAGCCTAGTGTCATCTGCAAACTTGGAGAAATTACACTCAATTCTTTTATCTAAATCATTAATGTATATTATAAATAGCTGGGGTCCCAGCACTGAGCCCTGCGGCACCCCACTAGTCACAGCCAGCCATTCTGAAAAGGACCCGTTTATCCCGACTCTCTGCTTCCTGTATACCAACCAGTTCTCTATCCACGTCAGTACATTACCCCCAATACCATGTGCTTTAATTTTGCACAACAATCTCTTGCGTGGGACCTTGTCAAAAGTCATTTAAAATCCAAATACACCACATCCACTGGTTCGCCCTTGTCCACTCTACGAGTTAAATCCTCAAACAATTCTAGAAAATTTGTCAAGCATGATTTCCCTTTCATAAATCCATGCTGATTTGGACCGATCCTGTTACTGCTTTCCAACTGCGCTGCTATTTCATCTTTAATAATTGATCCCAACATTTTCCCCACTACTGATGTCAGGCTAAGTGGTCTATAATTACCTGTTTTCTCTCTCCCTCCTTTTTTAAAAAGTGGTGTTACATTAGCTACCCTCCAGTCCATATGAACCGATCCAGAGTTGATAGACTGTTAGAAAATGATCATCAATGCATCCACTATTTCTAGGGCCACTTCCTTAAGTACTCTGGGATGCAGACTATCAGGCCCCGGGGATTCATTGGCCTTCAATCCCATCAATTTCCCTAATGCAATTTCCCGCCTAATAAGGATTTCCTTCATTTCCTCCTTCTCACGAGATCCTCAGTCCCCTAGTATTCCCGAAAGGTTATTTGTGTCTTCCTTCGTGAAGACAGAACCAAAGTATTTGTTCAACTGGTCTGCCATTTCTTTGTTCCCCATTATGAATTCACCTGAGTCCTATATTTGTCTTCACTAATCTTTTTCTCATCACATATCTATAGAAGTTTTTGCAGTCAGTTTTTATATTCCCGGCAAGCTTCTTCTCATACTCTACTTTCCCCCACCTAATTAAACCCTCCTCTGCTGAATTCTAAAATTCTCCCAGTCTCAGGTTTGTTGCTTTTTCTGGCCAATTTATATGCCTCTTCCTTGGATTTAACACTATCCTTAATTTCCCTTGTTAGCCACGGTTGAGCAAACTTCACCCATTTTATTTTTAGTCTGGACAGGGATGTAGAATTGTTGAAGTTTATCCATGTGGTCTTTAAATCTTTGCCATTGCCTAACCACCGTCAACCCTTTAAGTATCATTTGCCAGTCTATTCTGGCCAATTCACGTCTCATACCATCAAAGTTACCTTTCCTCAAGTTCAGGACCCTAGTCTCTGAATTAACTATGTCACTCTCCACCTTAATAAATAATTCTACCATATTATGGTCACTCTTCCCCAAGGGACCTCGCACAACAAGATTGCTAATTAATCCTTTCTCATTACACATCACCCAGTCTAGGATGGCCAGCCCTCTTGTTGGTTCCTCGACATATTGGTCTCGAAAACAATCCCTAATACACTCCAGGAAATCATCCACCACCGTATTGCTACCAGTTTGGTTAGCCCAATCTATATGTAGATTAAAGTCGTCCATGATAACTGCTGTACCTTTATTGCACGCATCCCTAATTTCTTGTTTGATACTGTACTCAACCTCACTATTACGGTTTGGTGGTCTGTACACAACTCCCACTAGCGTTTTCTGCCCTTTGGTATTCTACAGCTCCACCCATAAAGACTCCACATCATCCAAGCTAATGTCCTTCCTTACTATTGCATTAATTTCCTCTTTAACCAGCAACACTACCCCACCTCCTTTTCCTTTCTGTCTATCCTTCCTGAATGTTGAATACCCCTGGATGTTGAGTTCCTAGCCTTGGTCACCCTGGAGCCATGTCTTAGTGATGCCATTATTATTCATTAATTGCTGCCTGTGCAGTTAATTCGTCCACGTTATTATGAATACTCCTCGCATTGAGGCACTGAGCCTTCAGGCTTGTCTTTTTAACACACTTTCACCCTTTAGTTGCAGCCTCTTGTAAATTTCCCCCATACCCAGTCATCTCCCTTGCACAGTAGCGCATGTAGGGGTTCTAGCAGTGTGCTTAACCCAGGCAGGAAATTACCGAAATAGTTAAGACGTCCCAGGAACGACCGCAGCTCCATCACAGTCTGTGGTCGCGGTGCCTTCTTGATGGCCTCCATCTTGGCTTCGGTGGTTCTGATGCCATCTGCTGCGATTCTCCTTCCCAAGAATTCGACATCCTGTGCCAGGAAAACACACTTCGAGCCTTTCAACCTGAGCCCCACGCGATCCAACCGATTAAGAACCTCCTTCAGATTCTTCAAGTGTTCCAAGGTGTCCCGACCTGTAAACAATATGTCGACTTGTAAGACCACTGTGCAAGGAACCGACTTTAGCAGGCTCTCCAAGTTCCGCTGGAAGATTGCCACTGACGATCAAATCCTGTACAGGTACCAGTTGTAGATAAACAGACCTTTGTGCTTGTTGATGCAGGTGAGGCCTTTCGAAGACTCCTCCAGATCCTGCGTCATGTAGGCCGAGGTCAGGTCCAGCTTGGTAAATGTCTTCCCTCCAGCCAGGGTCGCAAATAGGTCATCTGCTTTGGGTAGCGGGTACTAGTCTTGCAGCGAAAAACGGTTAATCGCTACTTTATACTCCCCACAAATTATATCTGTGCCGTCCTCCTTAAGTACCGGGACAATCAGACTGGCCCAGTCGTTGAATTCCACCGGCGCGATGATGCCTTCATGTTGCAGCCTGTCCAGCTCAATTTCCACTTTTTCACGCGTTATATACGGTACCGTCCGAGCCTTGTAGTGGATGGGTCGTGTATCGGGAACCAAATGGATCTGCACTTTCACCCCCGAGAAGCTTCAGATGCCTGGCTCGAACAACGATGGGAACTTGCTCCGAACCTGGGTACATGAGGCGTCGTCGACGGACGAAAGCGCTCAGATGTCATCCCAGTTCCAGCGGATTTTTCCCAGCCAGTTTCTGCCAAACAACGTGTGGCCATCCCCTGGTACAATCCACAGCAGGAGTTCGTGTACTGCTCCGTCATAGGAGACTTTAACTTCTGCACTGCCAATTACAGAGATTCATTCCTTGGTGTGAAAGGGGTTGAGCTTGGGCCTGTGTGCCTTTTTGCCCCACAGCTTGTCGAAGGCCTTTTTACTCATAATGGACTGACTTACCCCTGTGTCCAGCTCCATAGATACTGGAATGCTGTTCAGTTCAAATTTCAACATTATTGGTGGACATTTCATAGTGAATGTGTGTACCCCGTACACTTCTGTCTCCTCAGTATGAGTCTCCAAATCAGCCTGATCCACTGTAGATCGATCTTCCTCTGCAACGTGGTGATTTGCAGGGTTTGCAGGGTTTGCAGCTCGCTTGCACATTCATTGGAGGTGACCCATTGTTCTGCAACCAATACACGCATAGTGCTTAAAGCGGCATTGAAAAGGCCGATGATCACCTCCGCAGCACCAACAAGGTGTTAACTGCCTCGCATTGACGATTGATGGCAGACTCTGGGTTATGTGAGGTCGGGCCGCAGCAGCCGGCATGTACGTTCTGCCATGTACATTTCTGCTTGAGACCGACGTTACTTTATGCACAGTACTGGCCGAAACTTCTTTATTCTGCGAAATCTGTTTGGTGTTGTTGCTGGTGGACATAAATGCCTGGGCTATCGTTATGGCTTTACTTCGATTTGGAGTTTCTACAGTCAACAGTTTGTGAAGGATTGTCTCATGTCCAATGCCCAGTACAAAAAAATCTCTGAGCATTTGTTCTAGGAATCCCTCAAATTCACAATGTCCTGCGAGGCGCCTTAGTTCGGCGACGTAGCTCGCGACTTCCTGGCCCTCCGATTGTTGACACGTGTAGATCCGATATCTCGCCATCAAAACGTTGTCTTTAGGATTTAGTTGCTCCCGGACCAGCGTACACAATTCTTCATAGGATTTCTCAGTTGGTTTTGCCAGGGCCAGGAGATTCTTCATGAGGCCATAGGTTGTTGCCCCGCAGACAGTAGGAGGATCGCCCTTCATTTGGAAGTGTTCTCATCACCTTCCAGCTCGTTGGCCATGAAGTATTTGTCGAGTCTCTCCATGAAGGCCTCCCAATCGTCCCGTTCTGAGAACTTCTCCAGGATGCCGACTGTTCTTTCCGCGGTTGTTCGTTACCTCGTCGCCAATTGATACACTCATAATGAAGGGTGAAATGTAGTACTGTGTGTAATGAACAAGTGTGACCTTAGCTCCTTTAATAAGATTCCAGAGTGCAGGTCACTCGTGGGTGGCCTGCTTATATACTATGCTCCCAAGGGATGCTGGGATCCCTTGGGACTCCAACAGGTGGGCCCTCTGGTGGTCAGGTGTCATGCAGGTTACAAAGGGTTGAATACATAACACCTATATTGGTCATTCAATGAGTAAATAATAATGCATCACTTTATGCATTAAAACATTTGAAGAATATTCACAAATAGACTTCTGTTTTGAAGGCTCCTTGTTTTTGTACCAATTCCACTGACTTTAGCAGCTGGACCAAGGTTGTGCTATGTATTGAATAATGTAATTGGCACAAATGCACCCTGTAAACTATGTGCGTAATACTTTACGCCACCTGTCAATATGCTAAGTGCAAACACACTACAGTGCAATAAGACATCAGACACATCGTTATACTGGAGCTTACAGCCACTGCGCTCTCTTGGTCTCCAAACACTGTAGAGATCAATCGTCTTTTACTACGCACTGTATTACAGAAATGTCAACTTTTAGACTAGCCCTTGGGGACCAAGAAGTAGAGGTGAGGTTATGGGTGTTTTTTTTGCCTGAATTTAAATGATTGTCAGAAGTGCAGGCTGCAAATTGAGGTCAGAATGCCTGCACAAACATACTGTCATTGAAACATATCACAGAGATGCACAAGGGCTCATTTATATCATGTAAAATGCAATGCTCTTGAAACTGCAGTGTGCCAAAAACTGCAATACTTCATTTTAAAGTTCATAATTGAAACAAATGGCTTGCCAAAAATCATATTCTTGCACTGTGGTTTGCTCTTAAAATAAAAACACTTCTCTTTTACCACACAGACTGTTAATCAGTCAGGATGACATCCATCTTGTGCAACTAATTTTTCCCAACCACAGAGCTAGAAGCTAATGTAAGATGGATATCATTGCAAACACAGGAGTGCAAGTGAAATATCAGCTCCTGGAATTAAAATGAAAAAAAGTCTAGAAAACAAAATATGTGACAAAATTCACATTTACAGATGCCCCTTGCTGCTACCTTCTTATTTTTAATTTTATCGTGGATAAAATGCAGTTTGACTAGCTCCTGATCTACCAAAAACTCTACAATATCAGAATATCAGGAAGACTATTTGAAAAATAAGTAATAATAACCCCAGCTCTAACTGTTTTGAGGGGAATGTGAAACATATCACCAAATTATTTCCACATGTCACTGGGCCAAGATATTCAATGGTATTGTGCCCCTTTTTTGGATGCTAAACCGGCATATTAGCCTCCAATATGGCAGACAGGCTCATTACAAGCTGGGTGAGCGCTGTCTGCAGTATTGGTATTGGTAAAAAATAGGCTTGCAGGGCCCGCACCCGTTCATGTGAAAATAAAGGGCCTAACTCTTGGTTGAGGCCCCCTATGCAAAATTGGATTACCCTGAGGCATTCAGTGTCAACGTCGGCTACATTCCCTTTAGCCTCTCTCCGCTGGTTACCCTCTCTTGGCCACCCTCCTCTCCTGATTACCCTCTTCCCAGTTTCAACATCAGCCTCTCTCTGGCCTCGGCTGCCACTACCTTCAAGGCTGTCCTCCGGCAATGCCCTTCCACTCACACCAACGCTAGGACTCCCTCATTGGCTGTCACTTGACCTCTCAATGGCAAGCATAAATGGCACAAGGGATGCTGTGAGGGGGAGGTAGGGGATTGTTGCATGGAGGCTGTAACTAGCACACTTTCAGAAAGAAAGGCACAGAAAGCGCTGGTGCTTTCAGGGAGAGGTAGCATTAAAGGAGGGCCTCATTTACCCATGCTGCCCACAGGGGAATCGGCAGTACCGGAGGCCACAGGGAAGGAAGCATGTCTTCCCACTATCACCTGGACCATCTCTTCCAGAGGCGTCAGGATCTGAATATCCATGCTCACCACCACCAGATCACCTTTGCTCCATGCGGTTGTGCGCAACCTTGGCCTGCAAAACAAAGAATGGTTGCTTAGTAACAGTGTCATGAGGCATCAGAAATGAGTGCACAAATGTGTGTCCCTGACATGCAGCTGTAACTGTGACATGAAAGGAAGCCTCCATTGCGAGAACTCACATATATATAATATATATACAGGCCTTGTCGTGGAGTATTACAAAGATACTCAACACAAGTCTGTTTTGGAGAAAAGAATCATTTATTATAAAGTACTCGATCGAGGGAGAGACAGCTTCTACATGAATTCAGTAACTCGGTGACCGAAACCAGCTGTTCTCTCTGAACAATCATCGGTTTACTGTTTTTGTACAGTCAAAATACATACAAAATCATGAAGTTCCGTGCGGAGGCTTTCCATTTGTTGTTTCCCTGCCGTGTCACAAACTTTTCGCCTACCTGCTATAATTAAATTGGTATTTCATTGGTACATACAATTCTAATGATTTCATTGGTACATACAGTTATATTGACAGCAAACATCATTACTTCTCCTGTGCGCCGTTTATCTTATAAGTTACGTACTGCATCATTCTGAAGCTCCGTGACCTCTTGTCCTCTTAGCCTAACTGCTTTCAACCAGTTGATATGTTTCTCAGTCGTCTTTTGTTTCCTGTAATTTCTTACCACCCCATGTGACCTAGCCTTGGAGTGTATTTTTCCCAACTGTCTGATTTATACTGTGATAAAATGATCTATCTTCCTGGGAGTTCTTTTGATCTCAGCCTCAACCTCTTCTAATGATGCATTCAGCTGGGTTTTGTAACCTCTTCTTTGTTCTAGCTCTGATAGCAGCAAAACACATTCTGTTCCTAGATTAAGGGGCCAAGTTTCGGCCTGAGTTGCTCCTGTTTTTTTGGAGCAACTGGTTTAGAATGGAGTATCTTAGAAATTCAAATTCTCGGCATTTAGTTTGCTCCAGTTCTAGTCAGTTAGAACAGTTTCACTTTCGAACAGAATTTTTTTTTCAAAAGGGGGTGTGTCCGGCCACTTACGCCTGTTTTCAAAGTTTCGGCAGTGAAAACTTACTCCAAACAAACTTAGAATGGAGTAAGTGAAGATTTTTGTACGTTCGAAAAAACCTTGTCTACACTTTAGAAAATCAGGCGTAGGTTACAAATTAGGCGTAGGGAATGCGGGTTTAAAGGGAAGTTTACAAACATTAAACATTTCAGTTTTACAAATAAAAAGCCATCATCAATAATAAATGATAAATACATCAATAAATCAACCAATAAATCAATCAAAAAAATTAATAAAAAGTATATATTTTTTTAAAAATCAATAAATAAAACATTTTCTACTTACCGACTGCAGCACCGGGAGCCCTCCAACAGCATGCTGGGATGGCCCCCCCCAGTGTGTCTCTGTCAGTGTCTCTATCTCTCTGTCTGTCTGTGTGTGTCTCTCACTCTCTGTCTGTCAGTGTCTGTGTTTCTGACAGCGAGGGGAGGGGGAGAAGGGGGGTGGGGGAGGGGGAGAAGGGGGGTGGGGGGGAGAGGGGGAGGAAGGAGGAGGGAGGTAGAGGGGGGTGGGTGCAGGGTGGGGGTAGGGTGGGGTGGGGGGTGGGGGTAGAGGGGGGTGGGGTGGGGTGGGGGGGAGAGGGGGAGGAAGGAGGAGGGAGGTAGAGGAGCGTGGGGTGGGGGTGGAGGTAGAGGGTGGTGGGGGTAGAGGGGGTGGGGTGAGGTAGAGGGAGGTGGGGTGAGAGAGGGGGAGGAAGGAGGAGGTAGGTAGAGGGGGGTGGGGTGCGGGGTGGGGGTAGGGTGGGGTGGGGGGTGGGGGTAGAGGGGGGTGGGGTGGGGTGGGGGGGTAGGGGGGGTGGGGTGGGGTGGGGGGTGGTATGAGGTGGGGGAGGAGGGGGTGGGGTGGGGGGTGGAGGGGAGGAGGTGGGGGGTGTGGTGGGGGGGAGGAGGGGGTGGGGGGAGGAGGTGGGGGTAGGAGGGCGGGAGGAGGAGGGGGAGAGGGGGAGAAGGGAGAGAGATGGGAGGGAGGGAAGGAGAGAGGAGGGAAGGAGAGAGGAGGGAGGGAGAGAGGAGGGAGGGAGGGAGGGAAGGAGAGAGGAGGGAGGGAGGGAGGGAAGGAGAGAAGAGGGTAGGAGAGAGGAGGGAGGGAAGGAGAGAGGAAGGAGGGAGGGAGGAAAGGAAGGAGAGAGGAGGGATGGAGGGAAGGAGAGAGGAGGAGGGAAGAGATAGAAGGAGGCTGAACGGCTGGGCCAAGACGTCGGGCTGGATTTACAGGTAGGTGGCGTCGAGTCTCGGGGGGGGGGGGGGGGTCGCAGAGGTCGGGGGGGTGGGGGGGGGAGAGTCGCGGAGGTCCGCGGGGGTGGGGAGAGTCGCGGAAGTCCGGGGGGGGAGCATTCAGCAGTTAGAGCTCAGCTATTCCACTAGGAACACGTGTATGCCTTTTTCAGCATTACTTGCCTAAGATTTTAACTTTACTAAATTAATTTTCCTCCTGACTAAATTTGTCTCCCATTAGATCAGGTGGTTATCCAAATACCCACCATGAACAATCATTTTCCTTTCCCTTATCTTGATTCGTGTGTCTCCCGCCCCGATTTTGTTGTTCAGACGATAGGATTGGGACAGTCGCGACTCATATCAGGTACTCGTGCCATTGCTGTGGTTGCTGCCCCTTATGTGGCCCTAGCAAAGGCTTTCTGTGTTCTTGGTTAATGGCCCTAGCCAAGGTTTTTATTTTGCATCTCTTGTATTTGCCTGCACGTTCTGCCAAGAGTTTGACTTGATCTCTAGCTTGTAGCTTTATTCGGGGTTACTTCTTCTCTCTTTTGCACTTGTTAAATAACATCAGCAACCAACTCAAGGCTAATACTATATGTACTGCCACTAGGGTATGTGAAAGGATCCTTATCCACTGATGTATTTCAACATTCATTCCCCAATTCCATAATCTCAAGTACCAAGGCGGGTTTTTCAGGTTATCCTTTATTTCACTGTCCAGTTCTTTGCCTTTAACCTTTAGCTCATAATATTTTTTAATGTTATTTCTTAATGGTCCTTTGAGCTCAGTTAAATCTTCAAGTAACAGGGGAATTGGTGGTGCTTGCTCTTCCATGTAATCATCAATATTTTGCTTAATCTCATTGCTTCTTCACATTGCCACCGACACTTTGGGAGTAAAGCAAAAGTTAGGCATTGTAATGTTACAAGTCAAACCTCCGTAATCATAAGTTCCCAGGCTAGTAATCACACAATATTCTCCTCATCCTTGATAGGCGTAATGTGTGGGTTCGGTTCGGGCAGGGCTTATTCCAATGACACATCCTTCCGCAGTATTGTCAAACCTGCAGCTATCCTTGCTCCCATCTCCCACCGGGTGAGGGCATATAGATAGGCTTCCTTCTCTCCAGCACCCGGATAAAGATATTGCCCTTATCTTTCCATTCTTTTTGATCGCATATTGGTCCACCAGGTAACCAGGTAATGGCGGATGTACTCTTCCCCTTGTATTATCCCTATGTTTTCAACTTCATATTGAAGGTACGGGTATGAGCCTTGGTTTATTATGGGGATTACTAGTATTATCCCTACCATAGGTATTTGTTTCCCCTTACATCCTCCTGTAACCACATGCACCCTAGTCATTCCTGTCAGGGTGCAGGCATCTAAGGGCCCAGTGTACGGTGCGATTTCTTTCAACTGGGTGCTATTTATCCAATCTGGAACTCACCCGGTTTGTATCTGAACCATATTAACATAGAAACATAGAAAATAGGTGCAGGAGTAGGCCATTCGGCCCTTCGAGCCTGCACCACCATTCAATATGATCATGACTGATCATGAAACTTCAGTACCCCATTCCTGCGTTCTCTCCATACCCCTTTATCCCTTTAGCTGGAAGGGCCACATCTAACTCCCTTTTGAATATATCGAATAGAAACATAGAAATGAACTGGCCTCAACAACTTTCTGTGGTAGAGAATTCCACAGGTTCACAATTCTCTGAGTGAAGAAGTTTCTCCTCATCACGGTCCTAAATGGCTTACCTCTTATCCTTAGACTATGTCCCCCGGTTCTGGACTTCCCCAACATCGGGAACATTCTTCCTGCATATATAACCTGTCCAGTCCCGTCAGAATTTTATATGTTTCTTTGAGAGCCCCTCTCATCCTTCTAAACTCCAGTGAATACAGGCCCAGTCGATCCAGTCTCTCCTCATATGTCAGTCTTGCCATCCCGGGAATCAGTCTGGTGAACCTTTGCTGCACTCCCTCAATAGCAAGAATGTCCTTCCTCAGATTAGGAGACCAAAACTTGTCTCAAGGTGTGGTCTCACCAAGGCCCTGTACAACTGCAGTAAGAATTCCGTGCTCCGATACTCAAATCCTCTAGCTATGAAGGCCAACATGCCATTTGCCTTCTTCACCACCTGCTATACCTGCATGCCAACTTTCAATATACCATGACACCCAGGTCTCGTTGCACCTCCCCTTTTCCTAATCTGTCACCATTCAGATAATATTCTGCCTTCCTATTTTTGCCACCAAAGTGGATAACCTCACATTTATCTGCATTATGCTGCATCTGCCATGCATTTTCCCACTCACCTAACTTGTCCAAGTCACCCTGCAGCCTCTTAGCATCCTCCTCACAGCTCACAGGCCCCAAGTTTCGTCCTGCGGCGAAAGCGGCACACCTCCGAGCTGGGCGCCTGTTTTACGCGCCGAAAACTGCGCCTAAAAAGAAGTCCGATATTCTCGAGCTCCTTGGAGCTCGATGTCTGCTTGGCGCAGCGCGCTCTTCGCAGCAGGGGGCGGAGCCTAACACTCGTGCCAATTTTCTAAGCAGCAGGGGGCGGGTACAATTTAAATTAGCCTTCGTGGTGCCGGCAATCCTGCGCGTGCGCGTTGGAGCATGCGCGCACGCGCAGTCTCACACAAACATTGGCACTCGGCCATTTTTAAAAATACTGCAGAAAAAGTGAAGATTTGTTTCTTGGACCCCTGCAAAGGCTTGTAATTTAATTTTTTTTGATATTTCTGTGTGTGAGGGAGTGCTTTTAGTAGCACTGCTGAATAAACCACCTGCTGAAATCAGTGAGTTCAGCTTTTCACTGCTAAACTTGCAGAACCGGTGCTGCATTGGTGCATGCAAATTAAGGACTGTGTGTTTGGAGAAATAAGAGTGCCAATTCAACTTTGCAATGGATCAACGTCCACCAAGAACAAAGAATTTCTTGCATGAGGAAGTGGAGATATTAGTCAACGTAATTGAGCAGAGATGGCAGGAGCTAGATACCAGCAACAGAGGTCGCATAAAAGTGCCACCAAAAGAAATGAAGAAACGCTGGAACCAAGTTGCAGAAGATTACTGCGTAGTGGTGCATACCAGGAGATCTGGAAGTCAGTGTAAAAAGAAATGGCATGACCTTGGTCAAGTAGTTAGTGTAAGTAATATTTCCCATTTTTAATTTAATCGTAATTGTAACCTGGCTATCTGTATGTCCCACCTTGCAGACTGACACACTCTGTAAAAAGTTATATTTTACTCTTTGCAGAAGAAATTGGCCCACAACAAAAGGGAGGCAACTTGGATAGGAGGAGGCGTGCCCAATCTGCATCCACTGACACCCTTGGAACAAAGGGTAGCTGCTATGATGAGTCGTACATGGAGAAAAGCAATCGGTACAGCACAAGCTGGGCCCGCACGCGAGGAAGAGGGTAAGTCCTGAAAATGCATCATGGCCCTTTAAATCAACCTGCTGCCTGGCCTGCTATGTGTGAGAGTACTCATGCCACCCACCCGGCCCCCTCCCTTGCTGTTAAGCATTTGACTGTTCTGGTGTATTTTGCAGAACATGATGATGATGATGATGATGACGATGCTGCTGCTGCCAACCCTGAGGATCCTGAGGGTACAGAACAAGAACCAGTACAACCAGCTGCGGACGATCCAGACTGGATGATGGCAGCAATGATTGAAATGTCTGCAGGGGAGAGCTTCCAATTTAATGTTTATGAGCCCCCATCAAGGGGCATCAGAGTTTCAACCCCTAGTATAGGTCTTGGTTCCACCTTCCATGGTTTCGCTTCCGATGTTGCAGGTCCCAGTGGTGCTGCTGGTATAATGCAGCATTCTACAGTCAGTGCACTACCGTCCCAGCCTGCGCCTCCCTCTCGCATAGGTTCTGGTTCCACCTACTATGGTTTTGATTCCGACGCTTCAGGTCCCAGTGTTGCTGCTGATATCATGGAGCAGTTTACACCCATTCGTCCAACATCCCAGCCCATAGCTCACACTTGAGTGATGTCGTCTGGAACACCGAGCGTCCGACCGTTCCAGCCCGAGCCTCTCCCTCTAGTTCTGCCGTCTGCAACACAGAGCATCCCACCATTCCAGCCCGAGCCTCTCCCTCCAGTTCAGCCGTCTGGAACTCAGAGCGTCCCACAGTCCCAGCCTGCGCCTCCCTGTGTAGTGGTGCCGCTTGCAACACCGAGCATCCCACCGTCCGTGCCCGCGTCTCCCAGTGTAGTGGTGCCACAAGGCAGACCCAGGCAGAGGAGAAGGAGATTGGAGACACGCTCTCCTGAGATGCAGCGTGCAACAGATGCGGCTCAGGTTGTGGCATTGGGTATGGAGACCAATGAGCTTACCCGATCACTCATCGGTGGCGTCAGTGCAGTAGGTGAAGAGTTGACGGTCCTGATGGGAGAAATAGCAGTAATGGCACGGGAACTTAGGGAGGGAATGTCCGAGGGAGTGCAATCGACGGCACAGGCCGTCAGGGAGGGCATGCAAGTGTCGGCACAGGCCGTCAGGGAGGGTCTGGTTGAGGTAGCTGCTGCAATAAGGGCACACAGCCCAGCCAATCAAATGACACCCCCATGAGGAAGTGAACATTCACTGAGATGTGGATGAGACATGGTTGCAGCCTTTCTTTGCTGCTTTTGTTCTTGTTCTTGATGTAGCTGTAGTAGCGTTTTTCAAATTGAAATTGTTTTGTAAGTTTTGTAACTTTACATCTTATAAGGGATCTTATGGTTTTTAAGTGACCTTATAGTGTAAATGCTCTCACATTTTTTTGTATCTTATTTAATTTTGCACCTAAAAAGTGATCCTGAAGTTTAAGTGTTCTTCAGAGTGTAAGATTTTTCACAATGAAACTGTTTTGTAAGTTTTGTAACTTTACAACATATAGGTGATCTCAGGGTTTTCAAGTGATCTTATAGTGTAAATGCTCTCACATTCTGTAAATTATTTAATTTTGCATCTAAAAAGTGATCTTGAAGTGTAAGTGATCTTAGAGTGTAACATTTTTCACATAGAAAGTGTTTTGTAACTTCTGTAACTTTACAAGTTTATAAGTGATCTTAAAGTTTTTAAGTGATCTTCAAGAGTCATATTAAAAAGTATAGTTTGATACAACGAATATTTTATTAGAGTGACGTTAACTTTTCAATGAAATATTTTTTCATTAAAACTGTTTCATGTTCCATTAACACAACACAACGTAGGAACAACTGCAAAGAATAAACATGTCCATATGCAAAAGTGGTCGCAGAGCCCTTAGGCATCAGTAGTTGAAGCGTTCACGGATGAGCTGCTGGCGCAAGTCTCGAGCAATCGTTAAAGGGGCACGATGGACAGCCCTCCTCCGACCTCGTGCTTCGGCATCAGGCACTTGCATGCTTTCCTGATTGTCGTTATCATCCACATCCTGGTCTTCCGCAATACTATCATCATGCACTGGACCCTCACGTCGGTCTTCGGGTTCCACTACCAGCTCCTGCTGCCTCATGATGGCTAAGTTATGAAGCATGCAGCACACAACAGTGAAGTGACCGACAATCTGAGGAGAGTATTGCAACTGTCCTCCGGAATGGTCCAGGCATCGGAATCGCTGTTTCAATATGCCAATGGTCCTCTCAATGATGCTGCGCGTCGCAATGTGTGCCATGTTGTATTGACGGTCAGCTTCTGTCCGTGTCACGCGTATGGGCCAGATGGTCAGGCCGTACCCTTTGTCTCCCAGTAGCCAGCTCTGCCCTTCTGGCTGCTGCTCAAACATGTCAGATAGAACGCTGTCGCGTAGGATGAACGCATCGTGGGTGCTGCCAGGGTATCTCGCATCGACTGACATGATGCGCTGCTTGTCGTCACACACGAGCTGCACATTGATAGAGTGGAAACCTTTCCTATTTCGGTACTGCTCAGATTCCTCCACGGGTGCTCGCAAGGCTATGTGGGTACAATCAATGCAGCCCTGTACCTTTGGGAAGGCGGCAATCCTGAAGAAGCCCACAGCCCTCTCATGGATCGCTTGTGCAGTCATTGGGAAATTGATGAAGCCATTCCTTCGCGCATAAAGTGCAGCCATGACCTGGTAAACGCAGGCATGTATTGCACGTTGAGAGATGGCACACACATCTCCAGTTGTAGCCTGAAACGATCCCGAGGCATAGAAAGAAAGTGCAGCTGTTACCTTCACTTCAACAGACAAGGCAGTTGTCCTTCTGCTTCTGGGCTGCAAATCTGCTCTCACCATATCACAGATCTCAGTGACAACTTCTCTGCGAAAACGCAGCCTTTTCACACAATCAGCCTCGCTCATGTCCAGGTACGAGCGCCTGGTTCGATATTGTCGACGTGGGTAAGGTCTCCTGCCCATCAACCTACGGGCTACGACGTTCCTGGTGCGGTGAGCTCTAATCAATTCTCTCCTATGCAGTGAATTGATGGCAAACCATTGCATAATATGTGGTGTTGACAATGCAGCACCCATTCTGCAAATTTAAATATAAAACTGTCTATGTGGCTGCCTCTCCCTGTCCAAATGGCCTCAGTCCCCCTCACAGCTCGAAGGCTGCTGCTGTATCTTTGGCTACCGGCCAGCCACTGACGCCGCCCCTAAAGCGTGGCCGAATGGCCTCAAGAACCTTAATGAGCTGCGTGTGTCCTGCGTTGATTCTTCGGCTGCCGGCCAGCCACTGCCGCCGCTGTTATCTCATGGCCGAATGGCCTCACATCAGTCCGCTGATTCTTCGGCTGCCGGCCAGCTACTGACGCCGCTGATATCTCATGGCCAAATGGCCTCGGGTCCGTCCGGTGCTGCTTCTTCGCGGCCAGCCACGAAGAGAATGAAAGCCTGCCTCAAGCACTGCAGCTCAGCTCAAAGCTTGCTGCCGCTGTCATCGAGACACTGACGCCACACCACTGCCTGTCTCCAACATGAAAGGCCTGCCTGAAGCACTTTCACACAGGTAGGAACATGGTTTATTTAATCTTTTCTTTGCTTATAAATTTTTATTCAGGTTGGAATTATTTGTATAATATTTGTATAAGTATAACTAAGGATTGATTATAGAATTTAATGACTTCCCTTCCCCCTGCTCCCCCCCCCCACCTCGTTCCCTACGCCTAATTTGTAACCTACGCCTGATTTTCTAAAGTGTAGACAAGGTTTTTTCGAGCGTACAAAAATCTTCACTTACTCCATTCTAAGTTAGTTTGGAGTAAGTTTTCACTCACGAAACTTTGAAATCAGGCGTAAGTGGCTGGACACGCCCCCTTTTGAAAAAAAAATTCTGTTCCAAAGTGAAACTCTTCTAACTGACTAGAATTGGAGCAAACTAAATGTGGAGAATTCCGATTTCTAAGATACTCCGTTCTACACCAGTTGCTCCTAAAAATCAGGAGCAAATCATGTGGAAACTTGGGGCCACAGTGCCACCTAGCTTAATGTCATCTGCAAACTTCGAGATATTACATTCAATTCCTTTGTCTAAATCATTAATATATATTGTAAATAGCTGGGGTCCCATCACTGAACCTTGCAGTACTGCACTAGTCACTGCCCGCCATTCTGAAAAGGACCCGTTTATTCCTACTCTTTGCTTCCTGTCTGCCAACCAGTTCTCTATCCATGTCAATACATTAGCCCCAATACCATGTGCTTTAATTTTGCACTCTAATCTCTTGTGTGGGACCTTCTCAAAAGCCTTTTGAATGTCCAAATATACCACATCCACTGGCTCTCCCTTGTCCACTCTCTTAGTTACATCTTCAAAAAACTCGAGAAGATTTCCCTTTCAGAAATCCATACTGACTTGGACCGATCCTGTCACTGCTTTCTAAATGCGCTGCTATTACATCTTTAATAATTGATTCCAACATTTTCCCCACTACCGATATCAGGCTAACCGGTCTATAATTTCCTGTTTTCTCTCCCCCTCCATTTTTAAAAAGTGGGATTACATTAGCTACCCTCTAATCCATAGGAACTGATCCAGAGTCGACAGAATGTTGGAAAATGACCATCAATGCATCCATTATTTCTAGGGCCACTTCCTTAAGTGCTCTGGGATGCAGACTATCATGCCCTGGGGATTTATCGGCCTTCAATCCCATCAATTTCCCTAACACAGTTTCCTGACTAATAAGGATTTCCTTCAGTTCTTATTCTCGCTAGACCCTCGGTCCCCTAGTATTTCCAGAAAGTTATTTGTGTCTTCCTCGGTGAAGACAGAACCAAAGTATTTGTTCAATTGGACTGCCATTTATTTGTTTCCATTATAAATTCATCTGATTCTAACTGCAAGGGCCCTACATTAGTCTTCACTAATCTTTTTCTCTTCACATATCTATAGAAGCTTTTGCAGGCAGTTTTTATGTTCCCTGCAAGCTTACTCTCATACTCTATTTTCCCCCTCCAAATTAAATCCTTAGTCCTCCTCTGCTGAATTCTAAATTTCTCCCAGTCCTCAGGTTTGCTGCTTTTTTATTAGCCATTTTATATGCCTCTTCCTTGGATTTAACACTATCCCTAATTTCCCTTTTTAACCACAGTTGAGCCACTATCCCTGTTTTATTTTAACGCCAGACAGGGATGTATAATTGTTGAAGTTCATCCATGTAATCTTTAAATGTCTGCCATTGCCTATCCACCATCAATCCTTTAAGTATCATTCACCAGTCTATCCTAGCCAAATCACGTCTCATACCATCGAAGTTACCTTTCTTTAAGTTCAGGACCATAGTCTCTGTGTCACTCTCCATCTTAATGAAGAATTTTACCATATTATGGTCACTCTTCCCCAAGGGGCCTCGCAAACCAAGATTGCTAATTAATCCTCTCTCATTACACAGGAGCCAGTGTAGAATGGCCAGCTCTCTAGTTGGTTCCTCAACATATTGGTCTAGAAAACCATCCCTTATACACTCCAGGAAATCCTCCTCCACCGTATTGCTACCAGTTTGTTTAGCCCAATTTATATTGTGTCTCACCTGACCGATCATCCATCTCCCATAAGCATGACATGTGTCTCTTTTCCTGTCCTCAACATTGTCCTCTCGTTCCTGCTTAATTAGCTCGTTAATTGTTCATTCATGGCCTTCCAACACAGATATACCCTCTAGCAGTATTTTGGATGTTTTAGATCCTAAGTCTGAAGATTCTATCCCTATCCCGGCCTGTTTCCTCCACGTTCCCCTCAAACTATCTACTCCTGCTCGGATCGCCTGGATATCTAGTGCATCTACTAGAGAGGTCCCTGTACTTACTCCAGTTAATATGTCATTCCCTATAGACCTCCTCTGTCTTCCTCCTTTGTGTCTCAGCTGCTTGTGGTACTCCCTTGCTCCTGATGCATCACTAGCTTTTCTCAGGCTTGTGTCTAGCAACCATGTGTACAATGTTTTAGTCTTGGGACTAATCTTTTCTGGCAGGTACAGGTTAGTTAAATTTATGCTCACAGGTAACATTTCATGTTGAACATTG
The DNA here is from genome assembly GCF_044704955.1 of Pristiophorus japonicus. Taxonomy (NCBI): domain Eukaryota; kingdom Metazoa; phylum Chordata; class Chondrichthyes; family Pristiophoridae; genus Pristiophorus; species Pristiophorus japonicus. The sequence goes on along the minus strand of NC_091977.1, from coordinate 77,357,740 downwards.
TCAAATAACAACATTCCCTCTGATCTCATCACCAACCCGCCAGGAGGACCTTCAGTAAGGAGGGGGCAAGTAATTGGTGGTAATGCTGTTGGTCCTGGGGTCGTGACTATAGGTTTTCGCCAATAAATCACCACTGCTGGACCTGAACACTTTCTCTCTTCCTGACATATGACCCATTCTATCGCTTTTAACGAGGACGGCTCTAAGACCGTGTCCCTGTCTGGGTCTGGACAATGTACTATTACTTCTATTCTAGGCTAAACTACCACGCGCTTTCTTGGGGTTAAATCCCCTGGTTTACAATATTCAGGTAGCATTTTTTTACCCACTTATCTTGTGGCTTCAAGATAAATGCTCCTGACACTCGGATGCTATCCCGTAGAGGCTGCTTTACATAGTTGTTGTACCTCCGGTGTGGGTATATGCTTCTGGGTCCCCTCGGGGCAGCCTGGTAGCTTGTCCTTGTAGAATCATAAGGGTGGTGGTGATCATGTTTATATACATTGTATTGATAAAACACATCCTGGATATTCCAGGTTTTTAGTTAGCTTCTTACCATTTCTATTTCTACCGGATCATTTGCACAATTTCTCCGGACATGTGACCTTTCCCAGATCCATTTCATTATGGCAAGTACCCCTCGTAAACTTTCAGCTGGGATCAATGTTTCCATCGGCCCCCACCTTTCATATTTATACATGCACAAGTGTCACCACTGTTAACTACCTCATATGGTCTGCTCAACCTAGGTGCGAATCCTGATTTCTCTGCCACTTCCTTAGCCCCCGCCTCACGGATTATAGCTGAGGTATTTGTCCCATCACCTTCATCCTCCTCTCTCTGTCTGTCTCGGACCTCCTGTCACATACCTTTCAACTGCTCACTCAATTCCATCACATCATCATCATCATAGGCAGTCCCTCGGAATCGAGGAGCACTTGCTTCCACTCCCTAAGTGAGTTCTTTGATGGCTGAACAGTGCAATACGGGAGCTACAGACCCTGTAACAGGTGGGACAGACATTCGTCAGGGGAACGGGTCGGTAGGGCTGGTTTGCCGTGCGCTCCTTCCGCTGCCTGCGCTTGGCCTCTTCATGCTCCTTGCGTCGAGACTCAAAGAGCTCAACGCCCTCCTGGATGGACTTTCTCCACCTCGGGCGGTCTGCGGCCAGGGTCTCCCAGGTGTCAGTGATGATGTCGCACTTTACCGCTTTGAGGGTGTCCTTATAACATTTCCGCTGCCCTCCTTTGGCTCGATTACCATGAAGGAGCTCCGCATAAAGCATTTGCTTAGGGAGTATCGTATCTGGCATGCGTACTATGTGGCCTGCCCAGCGAAGCTGATCGAGTGTGGTCAGTGCTTCAATACGGGGGATGTTAGCCTGGTCGAGGACACTAAAGTTGATGCGCCTGTCCTCCCAGAAGATTTGCAGGATCTTGCGGAGACATAGTTGGTGATATATATCCAGCAACTTGAGGTGCCTTCTGTACATCGTCCATGCCTCAGACCCATACAGGAGGTCAGGTATTACTACAGCCCTGTAAACCATGAGTTTGGTGGTAGATTTGAGAACCTGGTCTTCAAACACTCTTTTCCGCAGGAGGCCGAAGGATGTGCTAACGCGCTGGAGGCAATGCTTAATGTCCACATCAATGTCTACCTTTGTTGATAAGAGGCTTCCAAGATATGGGAAATGGTCCACGTTGTCCAGGGCCGTGCCGTGGATCTTGATGATTGGAGGGCAGTGCTGTGTGGCGGTGACAGGCTGGTGAAGGACCTTTGTCTTACCGACGTTAAGCGTAAGGCCCATGTTTTCATATGACTCAGTGAATACATTGACTGTATCCTGGAGTTCAGCCTCTGAATGTACACAGATGCAGGCATCGTCTGCGTACTGCAGCTCAATGACAAAGGTTGGAGTGATCTTGGACCTGGCCTGGATGTGGCGTAGGTTAAGCAGCTTCCCACTGGTTCTGTAGTTTAATTCCACTCCAGCGGGGAGCTTGTTGATTGTGAGGTGGAGCATGGCGGCGAGAAAGATTGAGAAGAGCGTTGGGGCGATGACGCAGCCCTGTTTGACCCCGGTCCGGATGTGGATTGGATCCGTTGGTAAGGATCACGGCCTGCATGTCATCGTGAAGCAGGCGAAGAATGTTGACAAACTTTTGGGGGCATCCGAAATGGAGGAGGACGCTCCATAGACCCTCACGGTTGACAATGTCAAAGGCCTTTGCAAGATCGAAAAAGGCCATATATAAGGGCTGACGCTGCTCCCTGCATTTTTCCTGCAACTGGCACACTGCAAAGATCATGTCTGTTGTGCCCCGTAGGGGACAAAATCCGTATTGTGATTCCGGGAGAAGAAGACGATTAAGGAGAACTCGAACATCTTTCCCAGTGGCTGAAAGCAGGGAGATTCCCCTGTAGTTGCCGCAGTCGGACTTCTCTCCCTTTTTAAAAATGATCACGATCACTGCATCTCTAAGATCTCCTGGCATGCTCGCCACCCTCCAAATGAGAGAGATGAGGTCATGTATCCGCGCCAACAGCGCCTCTCCGCCATATTTTAACACCTCAGCAGAGATCCCATCCGCACCCATAGCTTTGTTATTCTTAAGCTGTTTTATGGCTTTGCCAACCTCGTGCAATGTTGGAGTTTCACTGAGTTGGTGGCGGGTGGCATGCTGCGGGCTGGAATCGAGAACACTCGAGTCAAAGGCAGAGGAGATCTTCAAAGTGCTCCTTCCATCAGGCCCTGACAGCCTCCATGTCCTTGGTAAGTGTTTCCCCCTTCTTGGCCAGGAGTGGGGTGGGGCCTTGGGAGTTTGGACCGTAGGTGGCCTTGACTGCGATGAAGAATCCTCACATATTGTGGCTGTCGGCCAGTTGTTTTATCTCCTGTGCTTTCTCCATCCCCCACCTGTTCTTTAGGTCCCGAGCTTTTTGTTGGACCTGAGCCTTGAGCCGTCTGTAATGTTGTTTTGCAGCTCCCGAGTTGGGCTGTTGCTTGAGGCTCAGAAATGCTTTGCGCTTGTGATCTATTAGTTCTTCGATCTCATACACATACAAGATCACATACGTCCTGATTCTATGTCGTAATGGTCCTAATTCTGCCCTTCCTGTAACTATCCCCTCAGGTAACTTCATTGCGTGTCCGGTCATTAATTCATACAGGGTAAATCCCGTGGTTCTGTTTGGGGTGGCATGCAGCCTCATTAATATTGTCGGTAGAAGTTCAGTCCATGCCTGCCCTGTTTCCTGTATCGCCTTGTTCAAGGCGGTTTTAAGGGTCCGATTCATTCTTTCTACCATCGCTGAACTTTGGGGGTGATATGGGATGTGAAACTTTTGCTTAATACCGAATATTCTCCAAGTTTCTTTCATTACTTGACCCGTGAAATGAGTTCCTTAATCCGAGTCAATTTGGGAATTACCTCCTCTGCTAGGATCTGTGCTACGGTGGTGGCTGTGCAATTCCGAGTTGTGAAGGCTTCCACCCACCGAGTAAACAAATCTATAATTACCAATCTTTCATCCTCGAGAATTTGGCAGTGGCTCCGTGAAATCTATCTGCATGTTTTCCCATGGACCCCGGGGCCGTGGTTGGTGGGCCATCTTTATTTTTACAGCCCTTCCTGGGTTGTGCTGTGTGCATGTGATACATCTTTGACAATACTTAGCAACGTTGCACCCCATACCTGTCCACCACTATTCTCGGGAGGTGCTATTTATCATGGCCCCGTGCCCGGCATGGTTGATGCCGTGATGCAGTTCCATGAGCATTTTCCTTATACAGGACAGGGTCAGCACCTTTCCATCCTTCCTCCATACTGAATCCGTACCTAGTATTCCTCCCCTTTTTTTCCATTCTTTCTTTTCTCTATCACTTACATCTGTATGTAACTTAACTATGTTTATGTCTTCTTCTGTAGTAAAGCTGCAAACTGGTTCTACTTCTACTTCAGCAGACATAGCCGCCTCTCGGGCAGCATTGTCAGCAGCTTTATTTCCCCGCTGAACCTCGCCTACCACTCACTGGTGGGCCTTTACCTTGATTACCACCACTTTAGCGGGTTTACTAGCAGCATCCATTAGTCATTTTATCTGGCCGTCATGTTTGATGGCCTCATTTCCTGAGGTGACAAATCCTTGTCTTCCGCAAATGGCATTTCTAGATTGTTTCCAAATCTTTTAGTCTTATTTATTTTTTTTAAAGAGATCAGATTTAACATCTTATTTCCAATGTATCTCAGCATTTTGTGTTGTGCCTTTTCTTAACCAGTGGTACTTGAAACCTTCACAACAAAATTAACTCTTTATTGTTCCCATCCTAATTTCTGCTCCCCTTTTGTAGTATTTTTATTTATTTTTGGATTAAAAATGTCAAATATTGGAACTAAGTGATTCACAGATCACCGAATGCAAAGTATATTTTTTATAATGATGTGTCTAACTTCTGTTTTAGAAGCTGAACATTAAAAACTCCAATCCAAGTAGGAATAGCATAAGTAGCAAATCGTTTGCTCTGTAACTTCAAGATATATTATGTGATACAGTACTTCATAAATTACATCTTTTTAAGCTTCAGCTTCTGACGTAGTAGTTGAGGTAAAGTTACACAGATGTGTACTTTTATTGGAAAGATTCCCAAACCCAAGATTTTCCAATACTACCAAAATGTTTATCAAGGAGAATCACCTGAAATATCTCAAAATCCCAATTCAAATATTGTACTGCCAATCTTTTTATTTTAAAACTCTTTTTACTGAACTAGAAGCTTTCACATCATTTAACATGATTTTACACAAAGGAAAACGGGGGCGTAGCTTCCCCCAGCCCATAGCCTCGAGAGAACCACATAGGTTTTTTATTAAAAACATTATAATCTCCCCTCTCTTTTCTTTATCTCATTCCTGGACCAAATGTATTGTCTTTCAACCCAATGTAATCAATGATTATGTGTTTTCTTTTGACAAGTAAGAGAGTGTGTCGGAAATTTATTTTTTAAACAAACAGGACCACGCATTTTTTTTTTGTAATCCAATTAGAACATCCAAATATCATCGCTCCGTAAATCATAATCAAAATAAATCTGCACCTGCGTTTCTAACTTAAAATGTAATTCCATTTTAGGTTCACACTTTCTTAAAACTTCCCACATCTAGGACAATGCTACAAAGAGTTTAAAACTTTCAACTATCTGACGGAAAGGTGGGTGGAGCTAAGACAAACAGACAGCTACACCATTTGTTTTTTTAAAAAACAGCTTTCAGACAAAGGAAAAGTTCATTAATTCCCATCTCAAATATTCTGCAGTCAAGAACCACACAAGCACTTTGATTTAAAGACAGACATTCACATCAGTTTTTAATTCAATTTGTTTGGCTGGCTCTATTTTAGGATCCCATCCTTCACATAGAAACAGAGGGTCAAAGTTTCGGCATCTGTTGAATACGGCACACCTCCGAGACTTACGTGACCTGCCTGGGCTCGAAGGTGCGCCGGAATAAATTACTGCAATTCTCCGGTCCTCCTGGACCGTGGCTTGGCGCGGCTTGGCGCGGTGCAGCGTTGTCTTCCTGGGGCGGAGCAAGCCTATAGTACTCTGCAGGTGGGCGGTGCTAAGTCCCTGTGTGTCTAAATGCAGCCGGCATCGTTGCGCGTGCGCGTTGCAACGTGCGTGCATGCGCAATGGAACCTCGACCTTGGCAATCGGCCATTTAAAGCGAGAACGTGGCACGCATTTAAAGCTGGCTGGGATTTTTGGTTGCAGGTAGGAAAAGGATTGAACATTATTTTATTGATTCTTGTGCAGAGGAGTGCTGAAAAGGTGCTGCATAGGTGCAAGTAAGGACATTTAAAGGGAAAACGTGCCAGACACTCATTTAAAGCTAGCTGGGATTTTTGGTTGCAGGTAGGAAAAGGATTGAACATTATTTTATTGCTTCTTGTGCAAAGGTGCCACATAGGTGCAAGCAAGGACATTTAAAGGGAAAACGTGGCACTCTGTTACAGCGAGCTGTGTGATTTATGGGTGCAGGAAGGAAAGGAGTGAAAAGTCTTAAGTGATTCTTGGAGTGCAAAGGGGTGCTGCACACGTGCATGCAAGAAAAGGACTGTGTTTTTAATAGTCACTGAGTGGAAATCCAGTACCTGTACAGCAATGCAAGAACGTGCAGCGAGAACGAAGAACTTCTTGCATGACGAAGTCGAGACACTAGTTAATGTCATTGAGGGTAGATGGCAGGAGCTGGACACCAGCAACACAGGCCGCACAAAGGTGGCACCCAAAGAAATCAAGAAACGCTGGGACCTGCTTGCAAACGAATACTGCTCAGTGGTGAATACCAGGAGATCTGGAGCCCAGTGTAAAAAGAAATGGCAGGACCTTGGTCAAGTCGTTAGTGTAAGTAATATCTTCATTTTCTCAATGGAATTGCAATTCTAAATGTGACCAGCTGTATATGCCCCACCCGGCAGAAAGGCACCCTCTCTTAAAAGTTATATTTTCATCATTGCAGAAGAAATTGGCTCACAACAAAAGGGAAAGAACACGAACAGGAGGAGGCCCGCCAAATCTGCACCCACTGACAACCTTGGAACAGAGGGTCGCTGCCATGATGAGTCGTGCCTGGAGAAAGGCAATCAGTGATGCACAAGCTGGGCTCACACGCTTGGGAGAGGATAAGTCCTGAAAATGCATCGTGACTCTTTAAATCAACCTGCTGCCTCGCCTGCTATGTGCAAGACTATCCATGTCATCCATCCTGCCCACTCCTGTGCTGCTAACCATTTGACTGTTTGGTTATATTTTGCAGAACATGATGTCAATCCAGAAGATTCAGAGGAAGAGTCGGATGCATGCGATCAAGACCAAGGTGGTGACGGGGAGGAGGGGCGAATGGATATGTGTTCAGGGAAGAATGTCGATCGTAATATGGATCAGTTCATAGTGCAGGGCCTCACTATCCCAGAGAATACCATGAATTCTCCTACAACATTCCACTCCTTCATCCACCCCCCATCCTTCCGTGGTGCTTTAAGTTCTGATGCGGCATGTCATCGTCTCCTCGCGTACCCATCCGCGCTTAGTGATGCAAGTTCTGGTAAGACGTTCCATGGTTTCACATCCTTTGAGTTGAGAGTCACAGTGGTGGTGGTGGAATGCAGCTTGTAGCACCCAGGGCCCCATTCTCAGAGGTAGAGGGTCACGGTGGTGGAGGTAGAATGCAGTGTGGAACACCCGGGGCCCCAGTGTCAGAAGAAGCGGGTCCCAGTGGTGGTGGTGGTGGAGGTAGAGTGCAGCTTGTAGCACCCAGGGCCCCATTCTCAGAGGAAGCGGGTCCCAGTGGTGGTGGTAGAATGCAGTGTGGAACACCCAGGGCCCCAGTGTTAGAGGAAGCGGGTCCCAGTGGTGGTGGTAGAATGCAGTGTGGAACACCCAGGGCCCCAGTGTTAGAGGAAGCGGGTCCCAGTGGTGGTGGTAGAATGCAGTGTGGAACACCCAGGGCCCCAGTGTCAGAGGAAGCGGGTCCCAGTGGTGGTGGTAGAATGCAGTGTGGAACACCCAGGGCCCCAGTGTCAGAGGACGCGGGTCCCAGTGGTGGTGGTAGAATGCAGTGTGGAACACCCAGGGCCCTAGTGTCAGAGGAAGCGGGTCCCAGTGGTGGTGGTAGAATGCAGTGTGGAACACCCAGGGCCCCAGTGTCAGAGGAAGCGGGTCCCAGTGGTGGTGGTAGAATGCAGTGTGGAACACCCAGGGCCCCAGTGTCAGAGGAAGCGGGTCCCAGTGGTGGTGGTAGAATGCAGTGTGGAACACCCAGGGCCCCAGTGTCAGAGGAAGCGGGTCCCAGTGGTGGTGGTAGAATGCAGTGTGGAACACCCAGGGCCCCAGTGTCAGAGGAAGCGGGTCCCAGTGGTGGTGGTAGAATGCAGTGTGGAACACCCAGGGCCCCAGTGTCAGAGGAAGTGGGTCCCAGTGATGGTGATGGCGGTGGTGGAATGCAGTGTGGAACACCCAGGGCCCCACCGTCCCACCCTGCGCCTTGCACTGGAGTGGTGCCACGAGGCAGAGCCGGGCAGAGAGGAAGGAGAACCCGAGTAGGCTCTCCTGAGATGCAGCGTTCAACAAATGGGCTTGACATTATTGCATTGGGTGTGGAGGGCAATGACCTTACCCGTTCACTCGAGGGCACCATCAGAGGGGTTGGTGATGAGTTGACAGCGCTGTGTGGGCAAATAGCAGTTATGCCACGTGAACTGAGTGCGGGAATGGCACGGCCAGTGCAAATGCTGGCAGAGGCCATCGAAAAGTTAGCTGCTGCAATAAGCGCACACCTCCCTACCAATCAAATGCCCCTCCCACTGCAATCCCAGTATCAGCCTCTGTAGAGATCCAAGCAGGGACCCCCCCTCTCTCCCACCCCCCCCCCGCCAACCCTCTCTCTTCCCCTATCCACCCTCTCTTCCCCCCACCACCCCTTCTATTCCCCAATACCCCACCACCCCTTCTCTTCCCCTACACCCCCTCCCCATGAGGCAGTGCACATGCATCGAGATGTGGATGAGCGCTGGGAGCAGCCTTTCTTTGCTGCTGGTGTTGATGTAGTAGATTTGATGCCACTGTTGGAAATGTTTACAAATTGAAATTGTGTACTAAGTTTTGTAACTGTACAAGTATATAAGTGATCATAGAGTTTTTAAGTGATCTTAGTAAGTTGTTTACATTTACTGCGTTAAAGTTATCTTATGGTTGTTCAGTAATTCTGTTTACAGATTGAAATTGTTTACTATGTTTTCTAACTTTAGAACTATATAAATGTTTGGGGTTGTTAAGTGATCGGAAAGAGTCAAATCAAAATTGATACAACAGTGATTTTATTGCAGTAAAGTACATTGTAAAGATTTCAATGAAATGTATTGTACATTGAGACAGAAGCATGACAAGAATGATTTTATTATTATTGCACTAAAGTAAAGTACATTGTAAGCATATCAATAAAGTTCATTACTTAACATTACAACTGATTCCTGGTCTATTAACATACCAAACACAATCTTTAAGGAACACCTGCAAAAGATATACATCCCTCATCCCTTCAGTCATGCATGCCTCCTGCACCTAGCCATGACTGAGGAGCATGCTGGTGTGGTGTGTCGTGGCTCGGAAATCTCTCCTGCTGCAGTGGGATGGGTGTCCGTGGACCGAGGAAGCCAGCGACTAATTGCCCAACAGTATCTGAAACACACAGATTGGTCCTGCTGCTGGCTGCGAGGGATTGGGTTGGGGGCTGGGGGGTGGAGCGGGGAGGGGAAGAGTGCTGTTGGGAGTGCAGGAGTGAGGAGGGACACACGGAGCAAAGGGTTGAGACGTGGGGGGTGGGGGGAGGAAGAGTGCTGCTGGGGGTGTGGGAGACAATGGTGGGTTAGGGTGGCTTACAACACGTTACTCTAACAGTCTGTCCCTGACGGAGGCACAATGCCAAACAGTTAGTTTTACAAATGAGGTGAGTCATTCAAGTAATAGGTTGGACTAATGGGGTATGATGATTTCCAAAGGATCAAATTAGCCATAATTAGGTGTTGATGTGCCTGCCTCAGCCAGGAGGCTACACTTGTTTATTTATAAAAAGAGAAGCAACTATCCTCATTCAGCAGATATAAGGCAAGATATCATCAAAAGAGGTTTTTGGATATTTTAAGTGATGTGTTTAATGCTTCAGTCCTTTTTGTGTTTAATTCCCATCCGGTCTCCGGATGTGCCTGCACCGAGCTTACCTCTAGGTAAGGTTGTTCTAAACTTACAAAAGTGGGCACTTACTCCAGCCTAAGTTAGTTTGTAGTAAGTTTTCACTGCAGTTGGAGCAGCGCGAGTCCGGGGTTGGTGAGGCCTATAAAAGGCCCAGCGGGAGAGTGAGGCGGCGGCAGTTGGAGCAGCGCGAGTCCGGGGTTGGTGAGGCCTATAAAAGGCCCAGCGGGAGAGTGAGGCGGCGGCAGTTGGAGCAGCGCGAGTCCGGGGTTGGTGTGGCCTATAAAAGGCCCAGCGGGAGAGTGAGGCGGCGGCAGTTGGAGCAGCGCGAGTCCGAGGTTGGTGAGGCCTATAAAAGGCCCAGCGGGAGAGTGAGGCGGCGGCAGTTGGAGCAGCGCGAGTCCGGGGTTGGAGAGGCCTATAAAAGGCCCAGCGGGAGAGTGAGGCGGTGGCAGTTGGAGCAACGCAAGTCCGGGGTTGGAGAGGCCTATAAAAGGCCCAGTGGGAGAGTGAGGCGGCGGCAGTTGGAGCAGCGCGAGTCCGAGGTTGGAGATGCCTATAAAAGGCCCAGCGGGAGAGTGAGGCGATGGCAGTTGGAGCAGCGCAAGTCCGGGGTTGGAGAGGCCTATTAAAGGTCCAGCGGAAGAGTGAGGCGGCGGCAGTTGGAGCAGCGCGAGTCCGGGGTTGGAGAGGCGTGGCTTGTGGAGCTACAGGGAGAAGGCAAAAAAGAAGTAAAAAGAAACAGAAAGGTGACGTCACAGCCAAACGGGTAAGTGATTGGCTGGTGATTGGTGAGTAGTTTTTCTTTCTTTTCTTTAACAGTGAGTAAAGTTTAACATTATTGTTGCCTATCTAAAGGTTAAGTCATGGCAGAAGAGCTCGGTCGCGTGTTATGCTCCTCCTGTACCACGTGGGAACTCAGGGATGATTCCAGTGTCCCTGACGACTACATGTGCGGGAAGTGTATCCACCTCCAGCTCCTGACAGTCCGCATTGCGGAGTTGGAGCTGAGGGTGGATTCACTCTGGAGCATCCACGATGCTGAAAATGACGTGAGTAGCACGTGTAGCGAGTTGGTCATACCACAGGAGAAAGGTCCACAGCCAGTAAGGGAATGGAAAACCAGCAGGAAGAGCAGTGCAAAGAAGGTAGTGCAAGGGTCCACTACTTTGAGTACTGTTGAGGGAGATGACTCATCAGGGGAGGGCAGCAGCAGCCAAGTTCATGGCACCGTGGCTGGCTCTGTTGCACAGGAGGGCAGGAAAAAGAGTGGGAGAGCGATAGTGATAGGGGATTCAATTGTTAGGGGAATAGATTGGCGTTTCTGCGGCAGCAACCGAGACTCCAGGATAGTATGTTGCCTCCCTGGTGCAAAGGTCAAGGATGTCTCGGAGCGGGTGCAGGACATTCTAAAAAGGGAGGGAGAACAGCCAGTGTAGTGGTGCACATTGGTACCAACGACATAGGTAAAAAAAAAGGGATGAGGTCCTACGAAACGAATTTAAGGAGCTAGGAGCTAAATTAAAAAGTAGGACCTCAAAAATAGTAATCTCGGGATTGCTACCAGTACCACGTGCTAGTCAGAGTAGGAATCAGAGGATAGCGCAGATGAATACGTGGCTTGAGCAGTGGTGCAGCAGGGAGGGATTTAAATTCCTGGGGCATTGGAACCGGTTCTGGGGGAGGTGGGACCAGTACAAATTGGACGGTCTGCACCTGGGCAGGACCGGAACCAATGTCCGAGGGGGAGTGTTTGCTAGTGCTGTTGGGGAGGAGTTAAACTAATATGGCAGGAGAATGGGAATCAATGGAGGGAGACAGAGGAAAACAAAAAGGAGACAAAAGCAAAAAACAGAAAGGAGATGAGAAAAAGTGGAGGGCAGAGAAACGCAAGACAAAGAACAAAAAGGGCCACTGTACCACAAAATTCTAAAAGGACAAAGGGTGTTAAAAAAACAAGCCTGAAGGCTTTGTGTCTTAATGCAAGGAGTATCTGTAATAAGGTGGATGAATTAACTGTGCAAATAGATGTTAACAAATATGATGTGATTGGGATTACGGAGACGTGGCTCCAGGATGATCAGGGCTGGGAACTCAACATCCAGGGGTATTCAACATTCAGGAAGGATAGAATAAAAGGAAAAGGAGGTGGGGTAGTATTGCTGGTTAAAGAGGAGATTAATACAATAGTTAGGAATGACATTAGCTTGAATGATGTGGAATCTATATGGTAGAGCTGCAGAACACCAAAAGGCAAAAAACGTTAGTGGGAGTTGTGTACAGACCTCCAAACAGTAGTAGTGATGTTGGGAAGGGCATCAAATAAGAAATTATGGGTGCATGCAATAAGGGTGCAGCAGTTATAATGGGTGACTTTAATATGCACATAGATTGGGCTAACCAAACTGGAAGCAATACGGTGGAGGAGGATTTCCTGGAGTGCATAAGGGATGGTTTTCTAGACCAATATGTCGAGGACCCAACTGTGGGAGAGGCCATCTTAGACTGGGTGTTATGCAATGAGAGAGGATTAATTAGCAATCTCGTTGTGCGAGGCCCCTTGGGGAAGAGTGACCATAATATGGTGGAATTCTGCATTAGGATGGAGAATGAAACAGTTAATTCAGAGACCATGGTCCAGAACTTAAAGAAGGGTAACTTTGAAGGTATGAGGCATGAATTGGCTAGGAGTGATTGGCGAATGATAGTTGAGGGGTTGACTGTGGATGGGCAATGGCAGACATTTAGAGACCCCATGGATGAACTACAACAATTGTACATTCCTGTCTGGCATAAAAATAAAAAAGCGAAGGTGGGTCAACCGTGACTATCAAGGGAAATCAGGGATAGTATTAAAGCCAAGGAAGTGGCATACAAATTGGCCAGAAATAGCAGCGAACCCGGAGACTGGGAGAAATTTAGAACTCAGCAGAGGAGGACAAAGGGTTTGATTAGGGCAGGGAAAATGGAGTACGAGAAGAAGCTTGTAGGGAACATTAAGACGGATTGCAAAAGTTTCTATAGATATGTAAAGATAAAAAGGTTATTAAAGACAAATGTAGGTCCCCTGCAGTCAGAATCAGGGGAAGTCATAACGGGGAACAAAGAAATGGCGGACCAATTGAACAAGTTCTTTGGTTCGGTATTCACTAAGGAGGACAATAACAACATTCCGGATATAAGAAGGGTCAGAGGGTCTCGTAAGGAGGAGGAACTGAGGGAAATCTTTATTAGTCGGGAAATTGTGTTGGGGAAATTGATGGGATTGAAGGCCGATAAATCTCCAGGGCCTGATGGACTGCATCCCAGAGTACTTAACGAGGTGGCCTTGGAAATAGCAGATGCATTGACAGTCATTTTCCAACATTCCATTGACTCTGGATCAGTTCCTATTGAGTGGAGGGTAGCCAATGTAACCCCACTTTTTAAAAAAGGAGGGAGAGAGAAAACAGGGAATTATAGACCGGTCAGCCTGACATCGGTAGTGGGTAAGATGATGGAATCAATTATTAAGGATGTCATAGCAGCGCATTTGGAAAGAGGTGACATGATAGATCCAAGTCAGCATGCATTTGTGAAAGAGAAATCATGCTTGACAAATCTTCTGGAATTTTTTGAGGATGTTTCCAGTAGAGTGGACAAGGGAGAACCATTTGATGTGGTATATTTGGACTTTCAGAAGGCTTTCGACAAGGTTCCACACAAGAGATTAATGTGCAAAGTTAAAGCACATGGGATTGGGGGTAGTGTGCTGACATGGATTGAGGACTGGTTGTCAGACAGGAAGCAAAGAGTAGGAGTAAATGGGTACTTTTCAGAATGGCAGGCGGTGAGTCGTGGGGTACTGCAAGGTTCTGTGCTGGGGCCCCAGCTGTTTACACTGTATATTAATGATTTAGATGAGGGGATTAAATGTAGTATCTCCAAATTTGCGGATGACACTAAGTTGGGTGGCAGTGTGAGCTGCGAGGAGGATGCTATGAGGCTGCAGAGCGACTTGGATAGGTTAGGTGAATGGGCAAATGCATGGCAGATGAAGTATAATGTGGATAAATGTGAGGTTGTCCACTTTGGTGGTAAAAACAGAGAGACAGACTATTATCTGAATGGTGACAGATTAGGAAAAGGGGAGGTGCAACGAGACCTGGGTGTCATGGTACATCAGTCATTGAAGGTTGGCATGCAGGCGGTTAAGAAAGCAAATGGCATGTTGGCCTTCATAGCGAGGAGATTTGAGTACAGGGGCAGGGAGGTTTTGCTACAGTTGTACAGGGCCTTGGTGAGGCCACACCTGGAGTATTGTGTACAGTTTTGGTCTCCTAACCTGAGGAAGGACATTCTTGTTATTGAGGGAGTGCAGCGAAGGTTCACCAGACTGATTCCCGGGATGGTGGGACTGACATATCAAGAAAGACTAAATCAACTGGGCTTGTATTCACTGGAGTTCAGAAGAATGAGAGGGGACCTTATAGAAACGTTTAAAATTCTGATGGGTTTAGACAGGTTAGATGCAGGAAGAATGTTCACAATGTTGGGGAAGTCCAGAACCAGGGGTCACAGTCTAAGGATAAGGGGTAAGCCATTTAGGACCGAGATGAGGAGAAACTTCTTCACCCAGAGAGTGGTGAACCTGTGGAATTCTCTACCACAGAAAGTTGTTGAGGCCAATTCATTAAATTTATTCAAAAAGGAGTTATATGTAGTCCTTACTACTTGGGGGATCAAGGGGTATAGCAAGAAAGCAGGAATGGGGTACTGAAGTTGCATGTTCAGCTATGAACTCATTGAATGGCAGTGCAGGCTAGAAGGGCCGAATGGCCTACTCCTGCACCTATTTTCTATGTTTCTATGTTTCTATGAAACTTGCAAAACAGGCCTGAGTGGCTGGACACACCCTCTTTTGAAAAAAAAATACCTTACCTAAAGCCAACCTCAACTAACTCAGTAGAACTGGAGCAAACTAATATCCGAGAATTGCAATTTCTAACATTCTCCAAACTAAACTAGTTGCTCCAAAAAACTAGGAGCAACTTCACCCGAAACTTGGGCCCATAGAAACATAGAAAATAAGTGCATTCGGCCCTTTGAGACTGCACTGCCATTCAATATGATCATGGCTGATCATGCAACTTCAGTATCCCACTCTCGCTTTCTCTCCATACCCCTTGATCCTCTTAGCCGTAAGGGCCACATCAAACTCTCTCTTGAGTATATCCAACGAAGTGGACTCCACAACTTTCTGTGCTGGAGAATTCCACAGGTTCACCACACTCTGGGTGAAAAAGTTTCTCCTCATCTCGGTGCTATATGGCTTACCCCTTACCTTAGACTGTGACCCCTGGTTCTGGACTTCCCCAACATCGGGAACATTCTTCCTGCACCTAACCTGTTCAGTCCCGTCAGAATTTTATATGTTTCTATGAGATCCCCCCTCATTCTTCTAAATTCCAGTGAGTATAAGCCTAGCCGATCCAGTCTTTCTTCAAATGTCAGTCCTGCCATCCCGGGAATTAGTCTGGTGAACCTTCGCTGCACTCCCTCAATAGCAAGAATGTCCTTCCTCAGATTAGGAGACCAAAGCTGCACACAATACTCAAGGTGTGGTCTCACCAAGGCCCTGTACAACTGCAGTAAGACCCCCCTGCTCCTATACTCAAATCCCCTAGCTATGAAAGCCAACATACCATTTGCCTTCTTCACTGCCTGCTGTACCTTCATGCCAACTTTCAATGACTGATGTACCATGACACCCAGGTCTCGTTGCACCTCCCCTTTTACTAATCTGTTACCATTCAGATAAAAATCTGCCTTCCTATTTTTGCCACCAAAGTGGATAACCTCACATTTATCCACATTATACTGCATCTGCCATGCATTTGCCCATTCACCTAACCTTTCCAAGTCACCCTGCAGCCTTTTAGCATCCTCCTCACAGCTCACACTGCCATCCAGTTTAGTGTCATCTGCAAACTTGGAGATATTACCTTCAATTCCGATGTCTAAATCATTAATGTATATTGTAAGTAGCTGGGATCCCAGCACTGAACTTTGCGGCACCCCACTAGTCACTGCCTGCCATTCTGAAAAAGACCCGTTTATTCCCACTCTTTGCTTTCTGTCTGCCAACTAGTTCTCTATCCACGTAAATACATTACCCCCAATACCATGTGCCTTAATTTTGCACACTAATCGCTTGTGTGGGACCTTGTCAAAAGCCTTTTGAAAGTTCAAATGCACCACATCCACTGGTTCTCCCTTATCCACTCTATTAGTTACATCCTCAAAAAAGGATTTGTCAAGCATGATTTCCCTTTCAAAAATCCATGCTGACTTGGTCTGATCCTGTCACTGCTTTCCAAATGCTCTGCTATTAAACCTTTAATAATTTTTTCCAGCATTTTCCCCACTACCGATGCCAGGCTAACCAGTCTATGGGCCCAAGTTTCGGGCCGCGCCTAGAACAGCGCAGCCCCGACTTGGACGCCCATTTTTCGCGCCACAAAGTGCGCCTAAAAAAAACGTACCTATTCTCCGGCTGCCTGCTGGTCCTCTGGAGCCAGGCGCGGTGCAGCACGAGCTGTAGGGGGCGGAGCTAGGTCCCTGCGCTGAAAACTGTGCCGGGACCTCTGCACATGCGCACTACAGTGGGCGCGCATGTACAGTAGCCCCAAAACTGTGTGGGAGGGGCCCGAAGCACGCAGCCCCTAGCCCTGGCCGAATGGCCTCACTGGGGCTGCGTGAATTAAGGCTACCTCCCACGCCCAGCTCCTGCTTCCTCCCGGCCCAACTCGACTCCCGCTTCCCCCCCACCCGCGCCCCCGGACCGGACCGGACCCTCCGGACTGGACCGGACCCGCGCTCCCCCCCCCCCGCCCACCCGACCTGACCTCCCTCTCCCTCCTTCCCCCTCGCCCCGCCCCGAACCGAACCGAACCGAACCTCCCACAACCCACCCGACCCAACCCGCACTCCCGAGCGCCCCCCCCCGCCGCCACCTGGACCGGACCCGACCCAACCTGACCTCCCTTCCCCCGCCCCTGACACGAACCGACCTGACCTCCCTCTGC